>NC_056625.2:319687748-320359623 GCF_002870075.4 Lactuca sativa | reverse complement strand
ATCTAAGAGAGGTGTTAGAGACCCTGAGGAGGGAGAGCTTGTATGCCAAGTTCTCCAAGTGTGAGTTTTGGTTGCGCGAGGTGCAATTTCTTGGACACCTCGTCAACCAGAACGGGATTCTGGTCGATCCGGCCAAGGTCGGGGCCGTGATGAGATAGGAGGTTCCGAAGTCTCCATCTGAGATTCGGAGTTTCCTGGGATTGGCAGGCTACTATCGGATATTTATCCATGATTTCTCCAAGATAGCCGTACCCCTGACGCGGATGACGAAGAAAGCCGTGGTTTTTCGGTGGGGACCCGAGCAGCAGGCTGCATTTGAGACGCTGAGACAGAGATTGTGTGAGGCGCCGATCTTAGCCCTGCCAGAGGGCGTAGAGGATTTTGTGGTTTATTGTGATGCGTCCATTTCTGGGTTGCGCGCGGTACTGATGCAGAGGGGGCATGTCATTGCCTACGCTTCGAGGCAGCTCAAGCCTCACGAGGCGAACTACCCGACGCACGATTTGGAGTTGGGGGCGGTGGTATTTGCCCTCAAGATTTGGCGACATTACCTCTACGGGGTTCGATGTACCATCTACACGGACCACAAAAGTTTGAGGTACCTCATGGATTAGCCGAATCTGAACATGAGGCAGCGTCGGTGGTTGGATGTGGTGAAGGATTATTATTGCGAGATCCTTTACCACCCGGGGAAGGCCAATGTGGTGGCCGATGCGCTTAGCCGCAAGGCGGCACCGATCAGGGACGTCTGCTTGAGGATGACCGTGGTGACTCCCCTGTTGGAGCAAATTCGGGAGGCTCAACAGGAGGCTATCAAGGAGGAGCATCGGAAGAGCGAGCGCATGGTGGGTCAGGTTTCCTCCTTTGATTATGATAGCCGAGGACTATTGACACTACACCGTAGGGTGTGGGTGCCATATCACGGAGGCGTACGCCAGATTTTGATGGAGGAGGCGCACAAGTCCCGATTCTCTATTCATCCCGGGGCGACGAAGATGTATAGGGATCTTCGTCTGGATTACTGGTGGCCCTGCATGAAGTGGGATGTGGCATGGTACGTCGAACGGTGTTTGACCTGCAGGAAGGTCAAGGCCGAACATCAGAGACCGCATGGCAAGATGCAGCCGTTGGATATTCCACTGTGGAAATGGGAAAATATCACGATGGATTTTATCATGAAGCTTCCCAGGACCGCATGTGGAGTGGATTCGATTTGGGTCATCGTGGATACATTGACCAAGAGTGCTCACTTTATTCCGATTCAGGAGAGCATATCGGCTGAGAAATTGGCCGACATCTATATCCGGGAGATTGTGGCACGGCATGGGGTGCCACTATCGGTGATCTCGGACAGGGATGTGCGTTTTACTTCCAGATTTTGGAAGAGATTCCATGACGAGTTGGGCACTCGTCTGCATTTTAGCACCGCCTTTCACCCGCAGACGGATGGCCAGAGCGAGCGGACCATCCAAACTCTGGAGGATATGCTGCGGGCGTGCGTGCTAGATTTCGGTGGTAGTTGGGATACCTATCTTCCCCTGGCCGAGTTCTCCTACAACAACAGCTATCACGCGAGTATCGACCGCGCTCCCTTCGAGATGTTGTACGGACGGAGGTGTAGGACCCCGATATGTTGGGGTGAAGTTGGCCAGAGGGTCATGGGGAGCACCGAAGTGGTGCTCAAGACGACCGAGAGGGTCCAGCAGGTCCGGAGCAGACTTTAGACTGCTCAGAGTTGGCATAAAAGTTATGCCGACATGCGTCGATCCGATTTAGAGTTCCAGGTCGGGGATATGGTTCTCCTGAAGGTGTCGTCGTGGAAAGGCGTCATTCGATTCAGGAAGCGGGGCAAGTTGGGCCCGCGATTCATCGGACCATTCAGGGTCGTAGCCCGGGTGGGCAAGGTAGCGTATAGGCTGGATCTGCCAGCCGAGCTCAGCCAGATCCATAGCACTTTCCATGTTTCTCAGTTGCGAAAGTGCCTAGTGGACGATTCTGCAGTAGTACCTTTGGAGGATATTCAGGTTGATGACAACCTAAATTATATTGGGCGCGCAGTCGCAATCCTCGACAGGAAGTCAAAGGATTTGAGGAACAAGAAGGTGGAGCTAGTGAAGGTGCAATGGCAGCACCGCAAGGGTTCGGAATGGACTTGGGAGCCGGTGGACGAGATGATGGAGCATTATCCCGAGCTGTTTCAGGATCGAGCAGCAGACTTCGAGGACGAAGCCTAAAATAAGTGGGGGAGATTTGTAGCACCCGGTTCCTGGTATGTAAATGTTATTTGAGTATTTCCTTTCTTTTAGCCTTGGACTCGGCGAGTCATAGGTCCGACTCGCCGAGTGCATTCGGGACCCGGGACACGTTTAAGTTGGTGACTCGGCGAGTCATAGCTATTGGATGAAACCCTAAGTTTCAGGGGTTTGCACCCTATTTAAAGGACTTATCAGCCCCAAGCCGGCCCCCATTGACCCTTAAAGCCCTGTATCTCTCGTTCTAAGCTGTTCTTTGAGAGTTTGAGGCTAGTGTGTGTGTTTTTGAAGGTTTGGAAGGAGGAAGGAAGTAGATCCAGAAGAAGGGAAGCCATACAGACATTATTGTGTTTCCTCCAGCAGTTCCTTTGAGGTATAACCCGTTTTCCCCATGATTCTATGCTTAATACTTCATTTGGGTCCTTCTTGGTCAAATCCCTAAGCTTGTATGTGCATTATATGTCGTAATAAGATGTTTGGCCTCTGGATCTAGGTAAGATTGAGCTCCAGGAGCTCAGATCTGTTAGCTTTATGGCCCATGTTGCTTGTTAGCCCTAGATCTACCCCTTTTGAGACATTTTGAGCCCTAAAATCTATATTGGTGAATATCCACACGTAAAGTTGGAAACTTTACGTGTGATTAGTGTCCTAGAAGTCCAGATCTATGAATGGCATGGACTGGAATCGAGCAAATCCATGTATTTAGTAGGTGCATGGCAACGACTCGGCGAGTCGTTCATATGACTCGGCGAGTCTGTTCGCGAGTCTCCGAGTTTGTCCCCCTTTCGTAGTGTCGGGTGAACAGTGAGTCACGGGGTGTGACTCAGTGAGTCGGAAGCTTAACTCATCTATGGAGGTACTCGGCGAGTCAATGCCCTGACTCGGCGAGTTCTAGGCAATCTCCTTAGATCAAGAACAGACTCGGCGAGTTGTTCATACAACTCGGCGAGTCGCAGCATAAGTGTTCTTCGGATGAAGATGGACTCGACGAGTTGTTCATACAACTCGGCGAGTCTTAGCTTAAGTGTTCATCGGATGATGATGAACTCGACGAGTTGTTCATACAACTCGGCGAGTAGGATGAAGGACTTGAATATTGGTTAAGAAGGTGAACCCGTCGAGTCGTCGCCTAACTCGACGGGTAGGACCGGGATTTAGGGCAGTCGTTTGCGTAGGGACTCGGCGAGTTGGAAAGCCAACTCGGCGAGTCGGGTCAACTGAAAGTTGACTCTGACTTTGACTTAGGGCAAGGTCAGGGGTAAAATGGTCATTTTACCCAAAGGTCAGTGAGCAGTGTTTGATTGAGTATATTGTGGGAATTGCAGCCGGAGGGTTTCCGGAGCAGCAGCAGCAGTAGTAGGTGATCAATTCCCACACAAACCAGCAGCTATTTCGAGGTGAGTTTCCTTTCCAGTAGGAACGGGTCTAAGGCACCAAGGCCGACCCACATAGACGAGATGCTAGTACTAGAGTGTGGGCCGAGCCCGTATCTCTGTGTTCAGTCAAGTATGATATATGTGTTAATATGATAGAGTTGAGTATACTTGTTGTCTGCGTGATACTTGTATGTTATGTGTTAGCGGTTGAGTGTGGGCAGGGCCCGTATCTTCACAAGTGTGGGCGAGGCCCGTATCTCCCGGCTAGCGAAGTGTGGGCGGAGCCCGTATCTTCCCGAGTGTGGGCAAGGCCCGAAACTCCTAGCTGAACATTGGTTGTCATATGTATGCATGGTATGGGGTATTATGGGGGAACTCACTAAGCTTCGTGCTTACAGTTTTTAGTTTTGGGTTCAGGTACCTCCTCAGCTAGGGGAAAGAGCCGGCGCGGTAGCAGCATGTCACACACACACACTCTCCGGTTTCCTCATTTACGAGCTTCATTGGGATTGATACTCTGATATTCTGATTAGTTGTATGTTTTGGTTTTCAGACATGGTTCACTTTATGTTATGGTTGATCAAACGATGTTTTTAGTTATTAATATTTTCTAAAGTAACGTTTTTAAACAAAAATTTTTGAATGTGAAAATTGGGACGTTACAGTGATTGTAAAATTGCATTCTCGAATTTGATTATGGTTACGGTATCCCTTTCCATAATTTGAATTGTGAGGTTTGGCAATTGTTTAGACATACATATGAACTACCTAAGGGAAAGGTGTATAAGTTCAAGAAGCCTTGATAAAATATTATCAAAGCACTAAGTATTAGAAACATGAACTTAAGAAATTCAATAAGCATTGTTTTTCTAAAAGTTAAGCCATTTCTAAATACATGTCAAAGCTAGTGGGAGCATAAGTGTTATGTTTATAATAATCATCATGATAGTGGGAGCATAAATGTTATGATTATATGATTATTAGGGCAAGTATTGCATGTTGGCAATATTAATTATAGAAAACAAGAGTTATACCTTGCAAAGTCGTAAGGGTTGTAAAGTTGTTTTGATATAATTAAGGGAGAGAATATTATGCTTCATTTCAAATCTAAAGGCTTAGGTTGAGAAATGTTAATAAATTTAGTCAAAAGTACATAGTGTGTTCTTAAAATTTCGATTATGACTACGGCATTCCTCTTCACAATTCGATTTTTGAGAGCATAGCAAATAAAATATTATGCATCGTGTCCCATACGCTTCGGGTATAGGATCGATTGCAAATGCTTTAATATTTGACCCTTCTAAAATTTTCCAAATGTCTAGCGCATTTAGAGGGATAAAGGATAAGAATCGGTTTTGACTAAATAATTAAACAACTATCAAAGGACAATCCAAAGTTCGTCGAGGATTGGTCGCCTGTGAGTAGTTGGAAGTATAGTATTGGAAAATATGAAAATGTTTCCATATTGGATGGACCATATCGACATTATTATAAATAGAAAAGATTCTATTAAGAATGAGTTGTCATATGGAAAATATGGAAACGTGTCCATATTGGGAATTGAATATTGAAAATCTATGTCTAGATTAGAAACTTTAATGCATAAGGATGTTCAAAAGAATGTACTTTGAGTGAGAGACATCACATCTATGGAATTGTCTTGTAATAATCTCCGATAGAGGACTTTGTAATTTCATTGGCAATAGTCTTTGTGACTTTGGTGCAGTGATATTACGAAAGGATCATTGCATAAAATGTTAGAATCTAGCATATTCTATAAGTGGCAAGAATTGATATTCTTACATTTATAAAATGGATTAGGAGTTGTGAAATCAGAATGATTGGAAATGTGTTCAACTTGATCTATTTCACAAAGTAAGAACCATAGGTAAACATGGCGTACATGCTAAGAGCATGGGACAAGTGTAATAATTCAAGTAAGAAGTTGATTACCCGAAACGACAAATAATGAGTAATCGATATGGTGATAAATAAAAGGTGTTTTATTTATGCTCAAAGGGTTGAGGCCATATGGGATTAGTATTATTCTTGTGTTTCACTTTGCATGTTTTGACTTCCTGAATAATTTAATTGGTTAAGAACAGTCAAATTATTCGAACGGGCCACAGTCATTCATACGTTGGAAATAGGTATGAATAAAGACTGTCGTGAATTGGTGTGTGGATTGTCTAAAGAGCATTAGACATAAGCAAATGTTTGCTGCAACGTTCATGAGTGCTTATGAATATGATTTGAGCATTGGATGAAACCCACGCTCACTTGGATCACTCCATGAATTGTATCATGAGTGATTGGTGAGACGATAACATCTTATATTCTTGAAACCGAGATGTGTGAGTTGTATCTTGCAAATCGGTTGCGCATTGATAATATGTAAACGCACCAGTAACTTGGTGTTATAAAACATATTGTTGTGTATAATTCGGTGAGTGAGTGCAAGCAAGCATTGTATCAAAGTTTATCCGTTCCTTTTATCCAAAGTAGGATAAAAGCGATATCTTTGGGCCCCTCGATGATTTAGTGATGACAAACGTAAATGCTCGGCCGGGCTAGGGCTAATTTGATTTGTTCAATTAGTCAGTCGTCATAAATCGGAAATCGAGATATAGTACAAAGAGAATGATTTGAAATCATATCTCATATGATATCCAGAATGGAGGAATATATGATCCGTTATCTAAAGGACACGCGTATCTGATAGGATCAGAGTTGACAGTGGCTTTGGAAAGCTACGATTGCAGATCAGCATCTGAATTCATACGCATAATAGTTATTAGACTTATCCAAGTGGGAGACTGTTGGATTAGTGTCTAAGTCCATAACTATTTTGGTATGTACTTGACCCGATGGTGCATGGTCCTTTTGGGTTGCCTTCACCAAAGCAACTTAATAGGATGAATTATGGAGAGAAAGGATTAAATATGATTTATTAATATATTATGAGAATAATATATTATAGGAGAAATCATATTTTTTAATTAATATTAGTCAATAATTAATTGGTAATTAGTTTTGTGACTAAAAGAGATTAATTAAACTTAAGGGACTGGAATTGTAATTATAAGATAATTGCAATTTGGGCCATGGATTGCCTTATATTAAGGAGTGGGCGAATTCTATGGGGAAGCCCATAAGAAATCGTCCAAGGCCTTAAGGAAAGGGATCTATGGGTTGCTTAGGGCTTAAGCATCCAAATTAGGGTTTCCTTGTTAGATAACCCTAATTGCCTCCTATATATATGGATCCCTTATGACCCAAAAACGTGGCTAAGACTTCTCTAGGGTTTGTAGATGGTTTGGACAGCCTCTATCCTCTCTCCTCTTCATCCTCTTGCTTATGGTGTTTGTGAACCATTAAAGGAGTGACATTTGTGACTCTAAGCTTTCTAAAGTCAATACAAGGAGGAATGGGATTGTTATTGCTACATAACAATCAAGGTAACATCTTAAGCCTATTCTCATGTTAATATGATTACTTGAATGTTAGAATTAGGGTTTATAGTCTTGGATAACTTGCATGTACAATAGAGAAACCTAGATCCAAGCATTAGGGTTTGTATGAGCACATAGGATGTTCTTAGGACCAAAACCCATCAAATCTAATATGTCAAGAGGTCAGTGGGAGTCTGAAGACTTGAAAAGATTCAAGAACTAATCTAGAGTAAACCTATTAAGCACTAGTACACGACTTGAGGTTTGTAACCTATCATGTTGATGTATTCTTGTTTATGTGCCAATCCAGTTGAGGTGATTATGAATATGAATTCTATGAGTTCTCAATAGGATGCATAAGGCAAGCACCTTGCTCAATGAAAGTACATTGACTGGCATAGGTGAGCTACTAGATAACTTGGAAGAAATGGTGCGACCCTTGATTGCAAGAAATTAAGAATGAACAAGTTCGAATTGTGAGAGATTTGGCAATTTCAAATTCAATTATGATTATGACATCCCTCTTCATAGTTCGAATTGTGAGATTTGGCAATTCGTCTGAACATTTGGGACATAGTAAAATAAGTTCTGAATTAGTTTAGACACACATGTGAGCTGTCTAAGGAAAGGTGTGTGATTTTGAGAAGCTTAGATAAAGGCTTGTAATGCCCCGATTCTTAGGTATTGCTTAAATAAGATTATTGGGTTAAGCTCTACTCGACGAGTTGGTTGACCTACTCGTCGAGTAGCAGTGGGGTGGGATCGAGTGTTAAGTGACCTACTCGACGAGTCCATATTAGGACTCGGCAAGTAAGAGTTTTAGATGAAACCCTAAATCCTGGGGTTTGCACCCCTATTTAAAGGGACCTTAGCGTCCCTTGGGCCTCTTTATAGTTCTAAAGAGTCCTGAGAGTCCTTATTCGTGTGTGTGCGCCTTTGTGTGGTGTTTGAAGCTTGGAAAGAAAATCTTGGAGGAAGAAAGCTAGGAGTGCAAAGGAATTGAAGCAAGGAAGGCGTGGGAAGCTGGACTTACCTTAGCTAGCATCTTTTGGAGGTATCAAAGTGCCATCCTTACTTCCCTTTTTCCTTTTGTTGAGTTTCTAGGGCTTTTTATGGATTTTCAAGTTGGTATGATGAGCTATGGGCTAGATCTGAAGTTGTACCTTTAGATATGGACCCTCTTTGGATTCTAGAAGCATAAAGTTATAGTTTTGGTCGTGATTGAGGTCCCTCTTGTGCATGAAGCCCCATTAAGAACTTAGATTTGACATTTAGAGCCTTTAAAGCCATGCATGCACGTAAAGTTTGAAACTTTACGTGATAAGCATGCCCTAGAAGCTTGGATCTGTGATTTGGAGCCGATGCATGGCTCAAAGTTGGTTTGTATGGAAAAAGGACTGAAGGGACTCGGCGAGTCGCAAGGTTGATTCGGCGAGTCACTTAAAGATGGCCGTGAACTCGACGAGTTGGATGAATAACTCGACGAGTTCGATGAAGATTACCATAAGACTCGACGAGTTGAAGAACAACTCAGCGAGTCGGATGAGTTTTCCCTGTATTATGTATGCGCGTGTATCCGTTGAGTTGAAAGGAGGGAATTCGATGGGTGGCCTTAAAGTTTGAACGAGAATCGAAGGAACTCGACGAGTTGCCCCGATGACTCGGTGAGTTGGAGTGTGCTTCAAGGAACTCGGCGAGTAGCCGAGGGCACTCAGCGAGTTGGGGTCAACATGGACTGTTGACCTTGACTGAGGACTTTGACTTTGACCGGGGGTTGACTGGTGGGTTATAGAGTACCTTATAAGGTTAAGGACTTATGAGTATATTGTACTATGATCATAGGTGGTAGAGCCTATGTCGAGTGATCCGTGAGTTGGATTTTATCTTCCGAGTCGGCATTTTCAAGGTGAGTTATCCTCACTATATCGATAGGGTCTATGACACCAAGGCCAGCCCTTTAGTTGTTATTGTTTTGGTATGCTACATGTGGTTATGATCTGTTAGACCGGAATCAGGGTAGACAGCATGTTATGCTCTTATGACCTGTAAGGATTAGTATGTTAGTGACCTGCTAGGTCGGTACTCTAGTTACGAGAGAATTCTATGATTGATGATCAGTGTGATAGATATGTTTGATGTTTGTATAAGCCAGTATATGGTAGATATGCGCACAGGGTTATTTACTTGATTGGTTGGGTTGAGGCGGTCTTGCTTTGTGCTGAAGGTCAACATACCCTATGAGCGGTCCGGGGAGACTGCAAGCCCACGAGGCGGACCACTCATGCCGAAGGCTCGGGATAGATTTAGTCAGACTGTAGGCCCAGTAGGGCGGTCCAGTCAGGCCGATGGCCAGTATGCATGTTGATTGATTGATTGTTACTGATATGGCATTGTCAATGTGGTATTGGTATTTTGGGGGTAGCTCACTAAGCCCTCGGGCTTACAGTTTTCAGTTTATTGTTTCAGGTACTTCAGGAGATCATGGAAAGGTGAACGCGTGACCGTACCGCTCCTCATCCTTATGTTATGATTTTGGGACACTATGATGGATATTGATTTGAAAACATTTTTGTAAACAATGCTATTTGACGTTCATTTATGATTGAAAAAGTTTAAAATTGGTGTAAAATTTATGGATGTTACAAGTTGGTATCAGAGCCTTGGTTTGAGTGAATTAGAGGAACACTCGTGTGAATCCAGTCTCAAATCAAGGAGATTTTCGGAAAGTAAGTTTTAAAAATGGATTTTCAAAATAAAGGATGGAGGATGAAGAGGGTACGATCAGCCGGAGCCTGTAAGTAAACCCCAAAATACCATACATTTATTTGATATTCTGATATGTTAGAATAGCATGCTAGTGCTAGGCTAGGGATCTTCAGGAATCACATGATAGATTTGCCTGATTATATGATACCTATTAGCCTAGGGTTTCTTGTATATGGAATTGACATCATAACTGTAGATGTTTAGTATATGCATCACGGCTGTGTATAGTCAAGATCTTATGGATTGTGAATGTCTGATTCGACCTTAGGGTAGGATTGGATATTCGAAAGTCTATCGGGTCCAGCGTTATGTACAGCTAGCATACACTAGCGCTGCAGGGGCTGATGGAAGTTCCATGAAGGTGTGAGTTGTGAAGAGCTGTGGGATCAGTTGTGAGATAGGCGATGTCCCCTAGTAGTGAGGGTTGAGCGCGCATTTTGTTGAGTATAGTTTTAGGGTATTGTGGTGGTACTTCAGACAAATATGGGTAGGTGTGGAAGGTAGTATGGGTCCGTACTACTGGAAGCACAGGACCCATACGCGTAGCAAGGAAATCAAAACCCCTAGGATTTGTGGGTTTTGGTCTCCCGATATTATGTTGTTTATCTGATGTCCATAGTGTACTTTTCAGTATGGTGGTGACCAGACGTTTTGCTGCTGCTTCCGGATCAGGATCGGGATCCGGATCAGGGTCCGAGTCGGGAGACAGAGGGTGGGTCAGAGGTGCCGGAAGCACCTGAGCCCGTGGTTCTGATAGGGACTGAGGAGCTAGATGCCAGGATCCAGGAGATTCTGCACGATGAGGTCGCTGCGGCTTTCCGAGCGCAACTACCAGATACGTTTGGGTCGATTAAGACCACGATTGTTAAGTATTTTGATGAGCGATATGCAACTCTGGCAGAGACACAAGTCGCTGTAGCCACCTCAGCTATAACTGCGGCATGGGTTGGAGGAGGAGCCGGCATGGCTTTCTAGTACCAGGACATTTGATGGTACACAGGATGCGATCAAGGCTATGCGGTGGTTTTCTGACGTGGAGGGCTTTCCATAACTATTTTGGTATGTACTTGACCCGATGGTGCATGGTCCTTTTGGGTTGCCTTTACCAAAACAACTTGATAAGATGAATTTTGGAGAGAGAGGGTTAATTATGATTTATTAATATATTATGAGAATAATATACTAAAGGAGAAATCATATTGTTTAATTAATATTAGTCAATAATTAATTAAGAATTAAATTTGTGGCTAAAAGACATTAATTAAATGAAGGGGACTAGAACTGTCAATTGTGTGATAGTTGAATATTAGGCTAATGGACTCCATAGAGGATGGAGTGGACGAATTTTATGGGAAAACCCATTAGAAATCGTCCAAGGCCTCTAAGGAGGGAGTTCATGGGCTGCTTAGGGCCTAAGCAGTCAAATTAGAGTTTCCTTGTTAGATAACCTTAATAGCCTCACATATTTAAGGACCCCTGGGGCACCAAAAACGTGGCTAACTGATTCCTTAGGGTTTCTAGACGTTTTTGGGTGTCTCTCATCTTCTCCTTCTTCATCGTCTTGCTCTTGGTGTTTGTGAACCATTAGAGGAGTGACACTTGTGACTCTAAGCTTTCAGAAGCCGATTACAAGGAGGATTTGAGATTGTTATTGCTACATAACAATCAAGGTATGATCTAAACCCTAATTTATATATTAATATCGATTATCACATGCTAGATCTAGGGTTTATAGTCTTGGATGGATGTATGTACAATAGAGAAACCTAGATCCAAGCATTAGGGTTTGTATAAGCACGTAGGATGTTCTTATAGCTAAAGCCCATCAGTATTCACATATGACCATTATGACCGACTGTGGCTGGTTACATCCTAGATGTGAACACTTTCAACAAGTTCATTACCTAGATGTGTACAAAAAATAGTTACCCAAATATGAACAAAACCAAAAGTAAGAGTAAATTACACGAATGATCCCTGGGGAAATAGACTTAATAAGGTAATTATTTTTCGGTTTGTTCACATCTGGGTAACTATCTTTTTTTTGTATACATCTAGGTAACAAACTTTTTGGAAGTGTTCACATATGACCATTATGATCGGCTGTAGCAGGTTACATCCGGTCATAATGGTCATATGTGAACACTTCTAAAAAGTTCGTTACCTAGATGTGTACAAAAAAAGATATTTACCCATATGTGAACAAACCGAAAAGGTAAGAGTAAATTACACGAATGGTCCCTATAGTTTGGGTAATTTGTGCGTTTGGTCCCTAACTTATTTTTTAACTTGGATGATCTGTACTAGTTTTTTTGTGTGTATGTTTGGTCCCTATCTTACCTCAAAAGACTATTGTGCTATTTTTTTAATTAATTTTCTTATTTATGTATTTATTTTTTGTATATTTTAAAAAATTAATAGACCCCTCATATTTGTATCTCCTCACCCTAAACATGAAACCACATTCGAGAAATTTATGCTCGGTCCCACCAATCACCATCCCATCTGTCATCCTCCTCAACTTCTCTTTCCTTTTTCATCTTTAATGACATCAACACCTTTACTATCCTTTCTTTTTTGGTCCTTCAACTCCGACGAACCAACACCACAACCCTTCTATTGGGTTGTGGTGGTGGAAAATTCAATGAAAAGACAGTGGGTTGTGGGGTTGGTTCGTTGGAATTGAAGGACCAAAAAAATAAGGGATGATGAAGACGTCAATATCACTAAAATGGAAAGGAAATAGAAGTTGAGGATGATGAGAGATGGGATGGTGACTAGTGGAACCCAACTTAAATTTCTCAAATGTGGTTTCGGGTTTAGGGTGAGGAGATGCAGATATGTGGGGTCTATTACTTTTTATAAATATATAAAAAATAAATACATAAATAAGAAAAAAAATGAAAAAAATAAATTAAAAATGGCACAATAGTCTTTTGAGGTAAGACAGGGACCAAACGCACAACAAAAATAAGCAGTAGGGATCGTCCTAGTTAAAAAATAAGTTAGCGACCAAACACACAAATTACCTAAACTATAAGGACCATTTGTGTAATTACTCTTACCTTTTCGGTGTGTTCACATCTGGGTAACTATCTTTTTTTTTGTACACATCTAAGTAACAAACTTTTTGGAGTGTTCGCATATGACAATTATGACCAGTTATGACCATATGTAACCTGTTACAGTCGGTCATAATGGTCATATGTGAACACTTCCAAAAAGTTCGTTACCTAGATGTCTACAAAAAAAAGATAGTTACCCAGATGTGAAAAAACTGAAAAATTAATTACCTTATTAAGTCCATTTCCCATGATCCATGTGGTTCGGGAGAATTTTTGTTTTTGGTCCCTAACTTATTTTTTAACTCGAATGGTCTCTACTGTTTATTTTTGTTGCATGTTTGGTCCTTGTCTAACCTAAAAAGACTATTGTGCCCTTATTAATTTAATTTTTAATTAATTTTCTTATTTATGTATTTATTTTTTATATATTTGAAAAAATTAATAGACCTCATATTTGTATCTCTTCATCTTTAGTGCTCAATATCATTGGATTTATTACTTGACCCATCCCCTTGTTGTTTGAAAAAAATCCTCCACTTTAATTGGTATTTTTTTCACGAAAAATAGACATGAGATAAAAAAATCCAACGTTTCACTAAAATTTCGAATAGTGGTCCCGAATTTAAGTTGATTATATTCTGTCTCTTCCTAAGAGAAAGACGATCAAACAATTATCATGGTCCTTGCAAATCGGATCATCTCTATAATATACATTGTCTCTTCATCTTTAGTGGGTGAGGAGATATAAATATGTGATGTCTATTAATTTTTTAAATATATATAAATTAAATACATAAATAAGAAAATTAATTAAAAAATAAATTAATAAGGGCACAATAGTCTTTTTAAGTAAGTCAGGGACCAAACGTGCAACAAAAATAAATAATAGGGACAATCTGAGTTAAAAAAATAAGCTAAGGACCAAAAACACAAATTCCCCCAAACCACAGGGACCATTCGTGTAATTTACTCTTACTTTTCGTTTTGTTCATATTTGAATAACTATTTTTTTGTACACATCTAGGTAACGAACTTGTTGAAAGTATTCATATCTAGAATGTAACCTGCTACAGCCAGTTATAATGGTCATATGTGAACACTTCCAATAACTTTGTTACCTAGATGTTTAAAAAAAAGATAGTTATCCAGATATCAACTTACTGAAAAATTAATTACCTTCTCAAGTTATTTTCCCATAAAAAAAGCTATATGGTATTATTATTGAGCAGGTCTATAATCTCAACTCTAAACCAAAACAAAATTTTGATTATCATTTTTTTTTATCTTGGTCAATTAACCTTAACTCAACTAAGCAACTTATTTTTTTTCCAAGTTCTCACTTAATGACATTTTTTTACACGCTTTCAAGTATGGGTTTAGTATTAAGTATTAACCAAGTGCTTTCTCTATATATTACTATTTTATATATATATATATATATATATATATATATATATATATATATATATATATATATATATATATATATATATATATATATATATATATATATATATATTACCATGTTGTGATTGAGATGCTTAATTAAACATAAAAGAATAACCAAAATATTTACTAGGCGTGGGAATAAATGCAAATTAAAAAAATGAAATTATAGTCTTTAAAAAAGGAGAATACAGGTGGTAATCGGTAGGCCCACGTTGCTTCAATGAAATAAATAAATAATACTCAGCTTTGAAGTATGATAGGCCTAGACTATAACTAATTCCAATTCAAGTTCACTAATGGATTGAAAATAGAGTAGTAATTTGTAACTTAGAACCCAAAAAAGTAACGGGGCCATGGCCCCCCTTGCCATCACCGAGTTCCGTTACTACATGTACATGTGAGTTTCATGTATTACGGTTGACAAACCTTTTTAACATTATACTAAAATCATTGATGACGCCTCATGATTGGAGTTCTAGTACCGTGGTATTAATTTATAAGAACAAAAGAGATGCCTTAAGTTGCGGCAACTATAAAGATACTAAGGTGCAGTTTGTTTTTTAAAGAAAAAATTTATGAAATTTGTGGACCACTTCTGCAATCCTGTGTAGCGATGAACCGGAATAAACGACTGCATGTTATAAAAAAAAATATGTTTGTTTTTTAACATCTGCAAACATTTGCAGTAAACTGACATTTAAATAAACTAATTTTAAAAACTTAAAATAGTTCTCAACACCAAAATTTTAATAATTCTACTTTTAAAATATTGAAAAAATACTAAAAAGAACATATAAAAAAACCAAAATATAAAACTTTAAAAAAAACTTAAAAATATAAAACTTTAAAAAAAAACTTAAAAATATAAAAGAAGCTAACAGTTTTATTCTAGTAAAAAACTAATTTTAAAAAACATAAAAAAAGAAAATAATAAAAAAAAATTAGGAAAGTATTGCAAACGATGTCTATAAAATTCGTAAAAAATTACACACGTTAAAAAGATGCAACTGAAACTGAAAATATTATTAACAGAAACGATAAAAAAAGTAAAAACAATCAAAGTTCCTTTTTTTTTTTTAAATCAAATTACAAAATTTTATGGAAACTATAAACAGAAATTGTATCAAATCCGTAAATAAAAGCTTAAAAAAATCAAAATTTTTTTAAAAAAATAAAAGTTAAAAAAAAGTTATACCAAAATTCTAAAAAAAATTTGGAAAAAATGAAAGCTGAAGAGGTTTGAATAGGCAAGTCAAGTGTTGCGTCACGCAACACACGCTACTAGAAAAACAGCCTTTTACGACGCATAATGCGTGTCGTAAAACGCTCAGACGACGCGCAAATGCGCGTCAAGAAAGACCCTATCATAACGAGAGACGACACGCTTTTGCGCGTCATCTATAGACGACGCGCATTTATGACACACAATGCGTATCATTAAAGCCGCTGTCAAGAAATGCCATATCATAAATGAAGATGACACACATTTTTGCATATCGTAATTTTTATTTTGTTAAAAAAAATTATTTATAGATTTACTAATTTTCAAATTAAATTTGTATTTCTTTTCTAATAATAGAAAATAAAATACCATACACAAAAAATACAATCCATTGTACAAAAGTTAATGTCATACAAAATACAAAATAAAATACAATAAATAAGAAAGATAATTCATTGCACTAACATGTCAAATACAAATAATCATTCCTAACTATATAACATAATACTACATTGCTATTAAGGGACATCATCATAACTCACTAAAGGTCTTGGAACAATTTTCTCGTCATCAACTCTTACACCAACCTTGCTTTAGTAGATAGTCTTGTAGCTACTATCTTTTTCAGCGTTAAATCCCCACATATAGCATCCCTGCAATTTGCAAATTGTTCTTAAATCTCAGTACAAAGTATATATACATATGTCCAAGATGCAAATTATTCAAATAGGTGTTCTAAAATGCTTGGTACTTTTTATTCATGACTTATATAATAATTCTATTTATTCAGGGTATAAGGTTGTGGAAATGACATACTTATGTCCGTTACTTTGAATCAACAACATAAATTAATTACAAAAATACCCTTCCCAGTTACAACATTGATTTCGATAAAAGTGAGTGAGAAATCAAATTAAGAATTCTTACTTCTGTTTTTTCACATAAGATGAGCTTCTCTTCATCAGCATCGATACTAAATGTAAGATCTAAAATATCATTGATATTGTTCTGCACATGAGTTTTCAAATATGTAAGTAAAAAAATGGATTTTTATTAGTAGGAGAAAATGGGTTGACTGTGACAACCCGGAATTTCTATTCGTACAAACCCTACAGTCAAAAACTTCAAATAGAAGTCAAATTCATTCCTGTTAATTTTTAGCTCAGTTTAAAGTCCGTTTGAGTATTTTAAATATTTATTCTCCGAAAGAATAAACGAAAGGATGTATACTTTAGGATTAATTGTACAACATTTAAGTCAAAAAAACTCCAAGAGTTAGGAGTTTTCGGCCCAAATAGTGTTTGGACCGAAAACCCTCAAGGGTATATAAATGACACTTAGTCATTTTTACCATTCTTTTTCCATTTCCAAGTCAAGAAAAATTCTCTCTCAAGTATCATCCGAATTTTTATCAAGATCTTCAAGATTGTAAGTGTTTCCTTCCCTGTTTAGTTGATCTCTTCCATTATCTAGTGATCTTACATGACTTCATCCGTTGAATCATTCCATATTCTTAGATCTTCAAGTGTTCTTCAAGAACACCAAGAACACACACTAGTGTTTTGGGCCGAAAAACACCTTCTTTGCTTCCATATTGTAAGTATCCATCTCCTATACTTGTTATCTAGTAAGGATACTTAATTTAGAGCCTTGGAAACATCCATTTATCCAAGAACGAAGGTGTTTTCAGTCTAGTGCATCTCCTTAGACCGAAAATCCTTATGAAAGGTGGAAAATGACTTTAAGCCTTCCTAATGCTTAGTATTGAGTCTAGAACACTTCTTGCTTGCTGGAAGCCCTTGGAAATCACCTTATGCATCAAAGAACAAGAGTTTTCGGCCAACCTTTTGGACCGAAAACCTCTTGGACCGAAAGCCATATGGACTGAAAACCGCAAGAAACATACCACTTGGACCAAAACTCCCTTAAGTGGCTATACAACCCTTAGATGCAACCCTTATTACTTCTAGACCTTGAACCAAAGTGTTTTTCCATGTCCTAGGGTGTCTTAACTTGGTTAATTAATTGTTAAATGACTAATTGGATACATATATGTGTTATTATATGATAAATAGGATCCGTATGTGTGCTCAAGTCTTCACTTGACACTTAGCATCCTATACCATCCGTTCATCCAAACCATTCACTATAGGTGAGTTCATAACCCTTAAATTAACCTTTAAATGTTTCTAAATGTTTATAAATGCTTTTATGGGGGGGGGGGATACAAGTTGAATCATGCTAGTTAGTACATCAATCACATGTGATTAATAACTAGCATACAAATGAATTTACTACACTTTTAGCCGTTTACCAAACAGATTAATTCAAATGGCTTTTTCAAATGTTTTTACATGTTTAAAACTCTTTATAAAACTGTCTTACATACTGTATGTTTCCTTTCAATCTCTATTACAATGGTGTTTCAAATAAAGTTTTCCTTATACTTGAAACTATTCTCATCAAACAAACTGTTTTCAAATCGTTTTACAAACTGACATCAAGTCATCATTTTCTTAGTTATTAAACTTTTCAAATGTTTTACAAAACTTCTTTTATACTTTTATATTGTCAAATGCATGCCTATATATGTATAGTTATATAAGTAATGTTTAAAGGACTTAGGACGGCTAGCTCGCTTTATTTCCTTTTCCTCGTTGGGATGTGGCCTTAGGGCATCGGTTATTCGTCCGAATGTCGTCTAAATATTAGTTATATATCATGTATACTTATATAGACATACAAGTTCCATCAGTTAGTTCAGTACCTTTGGGTAGCAAATGCATACTTCGGTTATACACGTACCTTATTAGTAACTATAATAGGTATAGTTAGGAGATACTACTTACTATTCAAAGTACAAGAGATCACACAAGGGTTAGTTCATTCATGAGTCTATACTAATACAATTACAAAAGTACAATTACTGACATACTGATACAATACATACTATATGAAGAGATACTATTACATACTATTAGATAGATACTATTTCATAGATACAATACACGATAACATAAGAGAACACACAATAAAGAGAAACAGGGAGGAAGATACAATACACGATAACATAAGAGAGCACACAATAAAGAGAAACAGGGAGGAAGATACAATACACGATAACAGAACAAACATAACAGGGTGCTATAGCATGGAACAATTACAGGATCTAACTATACCAATGAATCACTAACGCATTGTTTTAAACAAAAGGTGATAGTTATATCGGGTATACATGATCATAATAATGTGGATGTTCACGGCTTGCAGCATTGCATGGGTCGCGTTTGGTTCCCAGAATCTCTTGAAAGGGGAGCGCTTTGTATGGGATCTAGCCATCACATTATGTTTTAATACTCATTTAAGGCAATTAGTACAATAGTAGTCACTTATTACAAATACTACAGTACTTACACTTCACATACGACAAATACAAAAGGATTACAAATCCATTTTTTATATTATTATTACCTTTATTTTGTGTCACATTCACATAATCGATGAGGTAGATTAGATTTGAATAATAATAGTTGTAGAAGGAAAAACCTTCACTTAAGTAGAGGTTCATACTTTCAAATAGTCGGGTCTTGGTAGAAGGCTACTTTCAAAACAGTCGGGTCTTGGTAGAAGGCTACTTTCAAAACAGTCGGGTCTTGGTAGAAGACTACTTTTTATACTAGTAGGAAATATGAGATTTTCTAGGGTTTTCAAACGTTTACAATTAGCTACAAACATTTTCGTACTTATACAAACTTTTCTTCAAACATTTACTAGTCTTTCCTTTATAGTTTTTACAAGTCAAAGACACATAAATACTTATGAATTCACCAGCTTTATTGCTGATACTCGATTTCAAAATAACTTGTATTCTCAGGTCACAAATAAACAGGTACGACAACCAGGTTTTGTGAAGACGGAGCAGTCAAGACTCATCATTTATTTTGATTATTCATTATGTTGTTTATTACTACACAAAGAACAATTATAACAAAAATTATACTATTAATGCAATGGATGATGTTGTTGCTTGTTTACTACTTTGCATTGTTGTGATACTTTACATGACGTCCTCTGCCCCAAAATGTTTCCGCCGTTCTCGGTTTTGGGGTGTGACAGATTGGTATCAGAGCATTGTTTATAGTGAATTAAGTATATCAACCCTTAAAAGATATACTAACTATAAATACAATGGGATTAAAAATACTCTGACCAAGAGTTTATACTTTTAAATAATAAAATATTTAACTAAGTATACATACCTGCACTCATACTAAAATCAATGTCACAATGATAAAAACAAAAGTAATACGATTGTTGAATATCACAAGTAAGCTCAGGGATGTATGGTCAGTCCTAGGAATGACATAGCCTGATCAACTATGCTGGTCCGAGGAGTGATTAGCATATGCTCTAGAATGGTTGTGATATGGCAACAAGTCTAAAAACTTACCAACACTACCACAATGAGAGCATTAGAACAGAACATAGGTCTAAAATACTATGGGAGTATTTTGTGTTACTATACTTACTTACTTGAAAACTAAAAAGATCTTCATTACTAGGTCAATAGTTGCTAAGTGGATACACAAAGGATATATGTAACTAGGATGATATAGAATTAGAATCTGAGAATTTTTGCTTTACTCCTGTTCCTTGTGAATTTGGAGTTAAGGTCACTTATTCGAGGGACTATCCTGTTTTGATTAGATATAACTGGTATGCACTTTACAAATAGTGATGAAACTAATGAAGATTATCTAATAATTATCTGGATAGTTCGTCTAATAATTATATCCTTACCCTAATTCTCACGTAGATAACATGGTTGGACTCTATCCCCACGGCAACACGTACCTTCCAAACGAAGGGAATGCTGGATGGTTTGGAGAAGAACCACAGGATGATCATCCGATCCCTTTGAATGATCACCATGCTGAAGACCTTTCGGATGATGCCAACTCCGAGCCCGAAGTTGAGAACCAAACAACCATCCTCTTGTTTTGTTATTTATATTTCATTGCTATATAAAAATATAAATATGAACAAGAATGAAGGAATAAAATGATTTTGGTATGCAGATTTAGGATACTTACTTTGGTTACAGTTTAAAAAATGATTCGTTATACACAAGTAATGAAAAGTTTGATTTAATTTATTAAAAATGAAGATAGAATACCTGAATTTCAGCTTGTTTAGCATCTTTACCAATCAAAATTTCAAGCTGAAAAAATTGATAAGGAAAAGCACCTATACTTTGTGTAGATAGGTTTGGATCAATTGATGCACAACCCAACTCAAGGTTGTCTTCAATAACACGTTGCATGGCATGTTCAAGGGATTCACTTGCAATATTTAAACCCTGTAAAGAGTTTCTTAGCTAACTTGACATCTTCTTACGAAGAGGTTCCTACAGAAAAGAGATCACACTGACTTTTTGTCAGAAAATAATACATACATGAACAAAACAAAACAGAAGACAAAAAATAATACACACGAAAAAAGAGAGTTTCTTAGCTGAATTGACATCTTCTTGACAATGAATGTGGAAGTAGAATGTCATGATAAGGCCATTAATATAATGAGACTTTGATAACTATTTGAAAATTGGAATTATTTTTGTAATTCAATATCAGTCATGCAAGTATATGAAACAACTTACGTTATAGCTTAATGCTCCACCACTATGTGTCCAGCTCCAAACGGTATAGAAGCTTATAATCAATATTTACATAATCTTCTTTTTTAACTTGTTAATGGAAATACCTTTTAGCAAAGCAAGTATGTAACAACCAATAGAAACTTATTTGCATCAATCAGCAAGTTCTTTATGTTGATTTGGACAAATAAAGTCCAAATAGACTAATGGAGTATTTATGTTCTAATGAGAGAGATCAAGAGTTGGATTATGGTTTTAAGAAAAGACCTAGTTGAAAGAGAAAAGGAAAAGCATAAGTGAAATCAACAAAACCAATAATAATAAGCCTAAACATCTGTCCAAAACGATGATGCACTCTCATATTTCTGGTGCTACACATTGATAATCTAGCACCACAGAACGAAAATTCCACAATTCAGATATTACTCAATAATTCAAACTTTATATTTTGTTTCAGATATAAGCAAAATCAAGTTACATGATGATGAAAAAACATATAAGCAAACTCAATGAAGACGATGATGAATGGAAGGATAATAGGGGTGATGGTTGAGTACACGAGTCCATGCAAGAAGTACAACTGTAATCGAGGCTCAGTTACACGCCAAAGCAAGGAACCAGGATCCATGGTTTCCTCTGTCTTCTACAGGATGGCGACTGATCCAAGAACTCTTTTAGTTGCTGAAGCGCGGTTCCAGTTATGATGCTTCTGAGAAACACGTTGAGATGTAAAAAAGATGAAAGTGATTAGAAGGTCGCATACGAAGATACTTCCTCCAGATGGAGCATAAATAGAACTTGGATCAAAGAGATTAGAAGGTCGCATACGAATAGTATAAAGCAAAGAATAATTTGATTTATTACCGACAGATCTTTGAGGAGGTGAAGTGTGAAGAAAGCTATGGGGGATAGGTTTCCTTTACGATTCTAGGGTTTGATGAATTGTGTTAATCGAACGATACAGCCCAGGCGACAACTGCTTGAACTTTTATGGGACCTTCTTTGAGAATTTTAACAAACACTGAGCATACACCGGTGTTCAACGCTCTCAGGATCATGACCTAGCAATCTGATTGCAGATACAACGTTCTCCTGGCCTACTGGTTTCCCTTTTTTCACCAATTTCAGCAACGGATTGACTCCGCCTTCTTCAATTATCATCTTCCCATACCGATCGTTGTCTCCCGCAAGCGAGACAAGCGACGTCGCGTCAGACCTGTCATCTAGGCTTCCGGTGTACAAAATCGCGATTTGCTCCCAAATTAAACACAAAATAGGTTCATTAGCAGAGATTAGAAAGAGATGAGCCGAGGTCAGAGGTGAGTTGAGGTAGATTCGGTAGTGGTAAAGGCGGATTAGGGTTTACATAGAAAAGGAGAAGGAGAGCGTGAAGGTTGTCGGCTGGTGGCTTGCTTGCCTTGATCGACGTCGATGACCGGGAATGGCAAGTAACGATGGACGCAGTGCGAGGGAAGATGTAGGAGGCATTCAATGTCCAATGTTGGGAGGGTGAAGGAAGAAACGTCACTAATTAGGGAAAAGAGGGAAAGAGAGAAAAAGGGAGGCGGGCTTTTTAATTTTTTAGGATATCATTCCCCCCCCCCCCCCCCCAAACATGCATTTCGGTTAAAATTTATAAAGCGACATCTTCAGACGACACACATTTTATTATAGACGCCCTCAACACTTTTGCGCATCCTAAATCCTTAAAATTAATAGAGAAATGACATTATTTTTAGGTCACACACTTTTGCGTAACGTAAATGGATGCGTATTATAAATTGCACGTTGTAAAAGGCTGTTTTTCTAGTAGTGGCACAAAGGTTTTGTAGTCTGAAGCCTTCCAAAAAACAAACTGTTGCGAGAGGGAAACTGTTGGAATAGTGTCTAAGGCTGCAACTATATTAAGCAAGTATTTGACCCGGTTGTGCATGGTCCTTTTGGGTTGCCTTCACCATAGCAATTTGACAGGATGATTTGTAATGAGAGAAGAAATATTATTTATATATTATGAGAATAATATAAGGAATAATAATATTATTATTTGATTAATATAAGTCATAAATTAATTAGGAATTAATTTGGTGACTTAAAGAGATTAGTTAAATAGAAGGGCATAAACTGTCAATTGTATGATAGTTATACTTTGGGCTATAATCCCTTATGGATAAGGGGGACGGTTTTGGGGCTTAGGATAGACCTTGAAATCGTCCAAGGCTTATCATTAGGGTATTGGATTGCTTAGGGCTTAAGTTATCCAATTAGGGTTTAAGGGTGAAACCCTAGGAGCCTCACTAGTATAAATAGACCCTAGGGGTTAAGGGAAATCAACACCTTGTCTCTAAAGAAACCCTGGCCGATTTCTTCCTCCTCTCTCCTCTCTCCATAATCATCCTCTTGCTAGTTGGTGTTTGTAAGCCATTAGAGGAGTGACAATTGTAACTCTAAAGCTCCAAGGACAAGAAGATTCAAGCAAGTGATTCAAGGTAATCATCTAAATCTGATTTCTTATGTTATTATACTAGAATTATCATTAGAAGTCTTGGATTCAATGCATGTTCAATTAGAGAAACCTAGATCCAAGCATTAGGGTTTGTATGTGCACATAGGAATGTTCATATGGCTAAAACCCAACAGGAAAATGTTGCGCGTGTGCTGCGTCGCGTAGCAAAAAGTGGTTTGAAGAGGTTTTTTAAAAAAAAAAAAAACAACACCTAAATTACTTAGAGGCTGTGTTTTCTGTTAAAAAACAACACTTCTGATCACTTTTAGTTACGCCGTGCAGAACACACATATCACTTGGCCTTTTACGACTGTTTGTTTTTTAAAAGACTTCTAACTTAAAACTGTTGCACATGTAGTGCGCAACACAACACTACCATCATCTTCAAACCACTTTCTACCTTATTTTAAGTTATATTATTCAATATAGATTTGTTTTAATTTTTTCAACAAGTTTATTATTTTAATAATATTATAAATGATATTATAAACAATTCAAGTATATTTTATATAATTTCAAAACCGTTTGATAGATTATATTTTTTTTTTGTATTATATTGTCTATAACTAAATATTATTAAATTATAAATTTAATCACTAAAATTACCAAACCTATTGAGTTTAACTGAATAAATAATTATTGTCTTGGGAAATTTAGCAAAATGAACATGTTCGCTAAATTAAAAATTTTATTTATTGTTAGTTATAAATTATTATGTTTAATTATTTTATATAAACGCTTTTAAAAAGCATACCATCACAATTATTTTTATATTCTATTTGTAAATGACTAAATCTAAATAAAATTTTGATTTATAATTATTTTTAACTATTGTATGGTTAATTTTAGTTTATTTCAGTAGCATATAGACATTAAATACAAACAGCCTTTTTATTGCAGTTTGAGGACGTTTGGTTCACCTCTTGTAACATCCCAAAAATGTCCATAAAAATTTTCATTGTAAATCATTGAGTCAAACAACTTGTAACACTATAAATTTTCAAATAAAATTTTCATTTTTAAAACACATAAAAACTCATGTCACATCTCTCAAAACCACAATTGTCTCAAATGTCAAACACAAAAACATAAAATAACTGATAGTATCCCAGAATCCTCAAACATAGTCTCGAACACATGTGTACAATAGAGCCGACGCCTTCCCGCGATCCTAAGAAGTACCTGAAACACATAACACACAACACGGTAAACACGAAACTTAGTGAGTTCCCCAAAATACTACATACACAAATAATAAGCCTCTCATGACTATAACTCGGCATGGACCCTCCGGTCTCATGCGTCTCGGTGAGGACCCTCCGGTCTCACGGCTCGGTGTGGACCCTCCGGTCATGTGTCTCAATGAGGACCCTAATCTCACAGCTCAGGTTGGACTCTCCGGTCCTATATCTCAGTGAAGACGCTCCAGTTTCACAACTCGGTTTGGACCCTCCAATCCTAACTCAATAAAGCACAAAATAATATAACATATATCACAAAGACAAAATGCATAATATCACATAACTCAGTATAAGAACATAGGACCCTCCGGTTGATAACTCAAATAAGACCCTCCGGTCACACAGTATTACCACTCAGGTAAGTATAGTGAGAAGACTCACCTCGGAAGTAAGCAAGTAGATCTAGTACCCTACAAACAATCTAGACTCTAGCTACATAATATAATTATCTCTAATAAGCATTTTGTAATAACCACTTCGAGATGCTAAGCTAACTCCTCCACTAAATCTCAATAAGTGTGAAAAGACCATTTTACCCCTCCCTGGTCTCCAAGCTCCATAGTTGACCAAACCCTAAAAGTCAACAAAAGTCAACGCTCAAGTCAACAGTCCATGTTGACTAAAATCGTCGAGTGCATCTATGCGACTCGTTGAGTTCCTTTGCTTTCTATGAAGTACCGGGAAAATCCAACTCAACTCGTCGAGTTGTCTCATCAACTCGCCAAGTTGTGAACATCCAGTCTATCGGGGAAAACCCTAACTGAATCGTCGAGTTGGCTCATGCACTCGTCGAGTCCCTCTAGACCAATTATCATTTAGACGATTCCAAGCAGAAATAATGTCCCAAACTCTAGATCTAGCCTCCCAAGGTTGAAATACCACGTAAAGCTGCAAGATTTACGTCCATGCATGGCATCTAGGGCTCGAAATGCCAAAATAAGCTCAATATGGGGTTTAATGCACAAAAGCTTGTCACTAGCTTGATAAAGCTTGGATCTTTGGGCTTAAAGGACCTCATTCAGTCTAGATCTGATGTTTCAACTTCATGTCATGCTCAATGACTCAATAACCAAAAGATGGATGGGAAAAAGCCCTAAAACTCCCTAGAGAGAGATCTAACAAAAGAAATGCTCAAGGTGGTAGCTTTTTACCTCCAAACAGAAGCTAAAACTGAAGAACACTGGATCTGAAAGTCCCTCCTAGATACAACCCTTGTTGCTGTCCAACCTCTTTCCAAAAGTGGACTAAAACACACAAGAGATATAAAGATTTTCAAAACTCATGTTCTCCTTATTTTATGAGACAAGAGATATAAAGAATTTCTAAACTCTATTTTAGCTATGGTTGAAACAAATATTGCCAACGGATCCATTTATTTCAATTATTATCCAAAATTTTCTATAAGATTATTTGATAAAAATATTTTATGCACTTTAGTGGAAACAAAATATTTAGAATTCAAAAAATTACACAAAACCTTTAGCAATAATTTATCGTTTTTGTTAGAAAACCATGACAACTACACTTGAACCAAAAACTCGTTTATCAGGTCCTAAAAATGAAATAATTATTTTTGAACTTACAAAATGTTAGCGATCCAAAAAGTCAAAATGGTCTGATATAACTCAATCATGTAATTGGAACTTACAAAATGTTATCGATCCAAAACATTTAGATTCTTTAAAACAAATATCAAGTATTATTGAACATAATGATGATTCAGTAGATATAAAATTTTCTTCTTTAAATATTTCATCATCCAAAATTTCAACTTCTTTCACCCCAGAAGCAGGCACTTCAAAATCTTCATTTTCACATTCAAAATCTTCAAAAATAAAAACTTTTGACTATACTAATTCTATTCCCAAACCTTTATATCAAGATGATCAAAATAGTGAAAATAGTATTCCTAGTCCTACTAAATCAGATTTTATTGATGAACTCCAAAATTTTAAACAACAAATATGAGTTCTAATGTACAAGTTAATTGTTCAAAAGATAATAGGCTTTGGACTAGTATGTTAAAAAGACATTGGAAAATAAATTCTAATATATTCAAAAACATTCAACATTTAGAAGAAATTAGAGCTCATGAAAGTTACAATTTATACAAAATACCTCCGTATACTAATAAGTATAATAAACAAATAGAAATGATTTCTCGATTAAGGATAGGAATCTAGAAATACAAACAGTCATGAAGTCATAATTTAGAGTTAATAAATCATATTTCCTCAATATTAACTAGAACATGTTAAAATGAATTTATCAAAATTAGAATATCAAGTTGATTTTGATTACTTAAAAGTGTAACATCCCACCTCCCATGTAAAATATTAAATCAATTTATATTCATTTTGACAAGGCAACTCGACGAGTTGGAGGCCCCAACTCGTCGAGTAGAAATTCAGATAGTCGCACGGGTTTTAGAGTCAACTCGAGGGGTTGGAGGACCCTACGCGACGAGTAAGAGCAGAGCGAGAAAACCCTAATTTCCAGGGTTTGCATCCTATTTAAAGGACCTTAAGTCCTTTACCCCGCCTCCCTCATCACCTTATCACCCTGAGAGAAACCCTAATCGAGCTATCATCCACGTGTGTATTTTGGTGCATTCTTTGAAGGAGCTTGAGGAGTAAAAGGCTTGGAACAAAAATGAGTCTTTGGATCTGACATTCTCTTGAGGTATAGCGACCATATGGAGGTAAAAAGCCATTATCTTGATCACTTGAGTGATAGATCTCTACATTAGAGAGTTTATGGCCATTTTAGCATTTCCTTGAGTCATTATTGATTTTGAGCATGTTTTGAGGATGAGACTTTAGATCTTGACAACATTAGGTTCGTTATGCCTAAAGTTTCAGGCTTCGGCCAACTTCCATGCCTTAAACCCTTTGTTGATCTTTCTGTTGGCAAACTTAGCCCTAGATGCCATGCATGGATGTAAAGCTTGCAGCTTTACGTGGTATTTCAAACTTAGAAGGCTATATCTAGAATTTGGGGCCTTAGTCTCGCTTAAAAGTGTCTGAATGAGTGATTGAGCTGAAGGAACTCGATGAGTTGGTGAGCTAACTCGATGAGTTGGTTAGGATTTTCTCCAATAGTCTGGACGCGTTATAAACTCGGCAAGTTGGTGAGACACCTGGACAAACTGAGTTGGATTTTCTTGATATTTTAGAGAAACGAAGGAACACGATGAGTCGCATTGATGCACTAGACGAGTTGGGTAAACATGGACTGTTGACTTGAGGGTTGACTTCCGTTGAGTTTTTGGGTTTGGTCAAGTTATGGACTTAGGAGACCATGGAGGAGTAAAATGGTCTTTCAACTATTTTGAGAGTTAGTAAAGGAATAGTTTAACATCCTTGGAGTTGTTATTATGAATTGTTAACTAGAAATTTGTAGCACCGTAAATTTTCAAAAAACATTTTTCAATTTAAAATCAAATAATTCTCATAACACATTTCACAAAAATGTAATTTATTTAATTTACAAAACACAACTCCATAATTGTTTAATTAATAATCCAGGATCCTCAAAACATAACTCTTTCTCTAGTGTGTACAATCAAGCTGGTGCCTTCCCGCGATCCTGAGAAAAACCTGAAGCACATATCACATAACACGGTAAGCACGAAGCTTAGTGAGTTACGCAAAATACCACACATATCTCAATAGCCTCTCATGGCTATACTCCGATAAGACGCTCTGGTCAATGTGTCTCAGTGGGACCCTTCGGTCCCAAAACTCGGGTGGACCCTTCGGTACTAACTCAATAAGCTCATAATAATAATACTAAGCATAAATCACAAATACATAATACATAATATCACAATACACAGGTAAGCACATAAGACATCTCAGTCACACAAAGATACTACTCATGGTACGTATAATGAGAAGACTCACCTCGGATTATGAATAACCCCTATAAACGTTGTTGCTACGCACCGACCTCTATCTCTAAGCCATACCCACAATTAACCCAATTAGGTATTGGGTTTTGAGCATTATAACAATCCTACGTGTACATGCAACCCTAAATACCTTGGATCTATATTTTCTCTATGTCCTTGTCGGGTCGGGTCAAGTCTTACCAATTATAGTTTTGGACTTTGACATTAATCCAACAGTCTCCCACTTGGATAAGTCTAAAACTATTATTGCGTATGACTTCAAGAACCGACTGGCAATCTTAGCTCTCAAAAGCTTCTGTCGAACTCTGACCTCGTCGATGAACTCTGACCTTTGTCAATGACTTGTCCATTAGATAAGGGATCATATATTCCTCCATTCTAGATATCATATGGACTGAGACATGGATTAAAATCATTCTCTCTGTTGATTTGTTGTTTCTTGATTTCCGATTCATGATGACTGATTGATTGAACAAATCAAATCAGTCCTGGCTTGGCCAAGCACTCACATGTATCATCATTAAATCATCGAGGGGCCCACAGATATCGCTTTTATCCTGAAGGTAAAAGGAATGGATAAACTTCGACTCATATGGCTTGTTCTACTACTTGTTGAATCATACACAAAGGCACGTTTTATAACATCGAGTTACCGAATGCGTTTTCGTGCAATCAATGTACAACCAACTCATAGTAACAACTCATATCTCTAGGTTTGAAGAATATAAGATATTATCGTCTCATGATCACTCGTGATAAAATCCATGAAGTGATTCCAATGAGCGCGGGTTGAATCCAATACTCAGAACTTATGAGCACTCATGAGTGTTGTAGCACAACTTTGTCCACCAACTTGGACCTTTACAATCCAACCCATGACAGTCTTGATTCATATATACTTCCAACATATGACCGATTGTGGATGGTTTGAATAACTTAGTCATTCCGGAAGAATAACCTAGTTTATTCTGGAAGTCAAAACATGCAAAATGAAACACTAGAATAATTGAATCTAATATGGTATCAAAACCTATGAACATAAATAAAACACCTTTTATTTTATCACCATATGATTACACATTATTCATTGCATACTGTTTCAGCTATCAACTTTATTCTTGAATTAAAAACAATAGTTGTCCCATGCTACAAGCATGTACACTATGTTTTTTCTAAACAATAGCTTTGCCATACACCAAGTATGCACTCTATGTTTGTCTATGATCCTTACTTTGTGAAATAAAGCAATTGACCAAACTTTCAATGATTCTAATTTCACACTCCGGAATTCTTATGGCAAATTCAGGAATTCCAAATTCATGCCATTTTACCGAAATCTGTTAGATTCTCAACTTATATGCAATGATTCTCTTGTAATGATTACGCACAAAGTCATAAAGACTTGACAACAAACATTACAGAGCATTCCAAAGGAGATCAACTCCTTGGAAACATCCTTCTTGCATTAAGTTTCCTAATCTTACACAGATTTATTGAATAACTTCCACCTATGGGATCATTTCCATATTCTCTTTTTGACTATCACTTCTGAACAAGAGTTGCCTCTTTTCAGAATATGTCAATATGGTCCTTCCAGCAATTAACACTATACTTCCAACTGTCCCTGAGCAACCAATCTTTGGTAAACCTTAGATTGTCCTCGACAATTGCTTAATCGTTTTAGTCATATCCAGTTCTAGACCTTTTCCCTTCTTAATGCCCCAGGCATTTGGAAAATTTTAGAAAGGATGAATATAGCACATGTAATCGATCCTATATCCGAAGCATATGGGACACGATTCATGATGTTTCACATAAAGACTAAACCAGTCTTTTGCTATAATATTTCCATTTCTATTTGCCAAGTTCTCATAATTCAGATTATGAAAAGGGATGCCGTAATCATAATAGAATTTTAGAACACAAATAATGAACCCATATATAGAATTTCCTTATGTTGAGCCATTCCAACATGAAATTCATATATATATATATATATATATATATATATATATATATATATATATATATATATATATATATATATCCTTGACTAAATTTGATTAAAATCTCAATCTAAGCTTTTAGAATTGAAATGAAGTATAATTTCCTCTCCCTTAATTATAGCAAAACAACTTTTTCAACCACTGCAGCCTCACGAATTGAAACTTTTGTTTTTCTATAATTAACATTGCTAACTTGCAATACTTATCATAATTATCATGCTCCCACTAACATGATGATTATTAGCATAACACTTATGCTCCCACTAGCTTTGACATGTACTCAGAAATCAGTTGGACTTCTAGAAATCAATACTTTATTGACTTTCTTAACAAAGTTTAGATTTCTAATACTAGATTGCTTTGATAAGACTTTATCAAAATCATACACCTTTCATTAGATAGCTCATAGGTGTGTCTAAACACTTTTAAGAACTATGAAAAGGGATGCCGTAATCATAATCTCAATTGTTTAGACCTTTGCCACTTCTCACAAGTCCATGTTAGTGTGCCGGTTAACCACACACGCTCCACTAACAACTTTGAGAATGCAAATATCACAATTGCTATCTAGCTAAAATCTACTTAGTGAAAGTGTTTCCTCACCATCATTTTCATGAATCGGAGAGAAACCTTATGACACTTAGATTTAATGGTGTATGTGTTCTTATCCATGTGAATTGTCAAAACTATAATTGGTAAGACCTGACCCGACCCCGCATGGTCCATTTGGGTTGCATGGCATCATGCATTTGGATTGACTATAATGAGAGAAATAACACTTAAGGATTGTTAATATATTATAAGTTCTAATAAATTAATACGGTTATTTAATTAGTATTGATCAAGAATTAATTTGGAATTAATTAAGTGATCAAAAGGAGACTAATTAAATATATGGGTTGATTGTGTAAATCATTCACTCTTATATATGTGCGCTTGTGATCCAAGATTCCTTATGTTGGACTAAGTCCATGGGGTGACCCATGGATACTCCATGGAGGTTAAAATCCATGGAGCATAAGGAATGGGTAAAGTTATGAGTTACATGGTGTAACCCTAATAGCCACCATATAAAAGAATTCCATGGCTCAAGAAATCGGGCACTAGGTGTGAATATGAGGGCTAGACGATTTCAAGGAGTGTTCCATTTCTCTCAAGTCATTCCATGTGAATTTGGTGTTGTGTGAACCATTTTAGGTGTCACACTTGGGGCACTAGGCACTCAAGCTTCATGAAGACAAGCTACATCTAACAAAGGTATGTATTCTATCCATTTGATTACCCAAGTATCAAGTATTGTATGCTAGATAGGGTAATACCTTGGAAAGTTCATATTTGCATGTATAATAGAGAAAACATAGATCCAAGGTATTTAGGGTTGCATGTACACTTAGGAGTGTTAGAATGTTCAAAACCCAATATTAGGAACTAAAACCAAAATCTCACTCACTAGGTCTAAAGGTAGCCCACTAACCAGCCCCTCCATAACCAAAAATCCATTGGGCCCACCAAGGCCCAATAACAAATGGGATCTCCCTAGGCCCAACTCTCAAGTCCAAGTGGCAAGCCCAAATTCCAGGCCCAACACTCTAATAAAACAATCCCAAACTACAGGCTCAACACTCAAGGCCCAAAAATCCACAGTGAGGTTACGCGGGGCGTACCTCCCTTGGTACACTCAGCATACTCACGAATCCAGATCGTCCATCGGGGACACATAACCATTACGCGGGGTGTACTGGAATTATGCTCACCGTACGACCCATATTCACTCTTTCTACTCAGTTGGTCTAAGTCAGTTAACACCCTGGCTCAAATCACAGATCTGGACTCCCTTGTAGCTCTTACTCCATAAAGTCAGTGACTTTAAGCCATTGCATGGCTGATAAGGTCACAAACACACAAAACTCTCACTCTCTTAACTCAAAATGCTCATATCTAATGCATGGATTGATTCAAAATGTCCAAGTCTTGATTTTTATGACACTACACCACTAAATACATTTAAAGGGGTTGATCATAGTCTCTGGAGCTCAATAACTCATATGGTCTCCAACTTTTGGGACAAAAACCCTAAAGTACTCTACTATGATGCATAAATCAAAAGAGTGAGAAAGATTGAAGCTTTATACCTCTATATGAAGCTCCCAGCACAAATATGCTCAGATCCAAGGGCATGGACTCTCACTCCTTCTTCTCTAAAGCTTCTTCTTCACTCCAAGAACATAAAAAATCACCCAAAGGCTCTCAAATGCACTCACAAGCTCTATGAATGAACGCTTAGGGTTTAAGAGGGTTTGTTGACTGGGAATAGGGGCCAGGAATGAGGCCATCATATCCTTTATATAGGGACACCCCTAAAATTAGGGTTTTCACTATGTTCCTAGCTCGCCCAGCGTACTAGGTGGCTCCACTTAAAAATCATGCACATAAGTACGCTAAGCATACACACACGTACACCCAGCGTACTCAACTGCCACCTTTCTCAAATATGGGACTTATCCTGCCAAAACTTCAAAGTTCCATTTCTTCCTCGATAAAACTCCGTTTCTACTGAACCTCATATCCACGGAAAGGTGACGAGATGCCCTACGCCTTTAGCAACTCTTCGCAACCCCGAGACTTACCCATGCCCGAGTTGCAGCCCACAACCCCTAATTACGGACGATTTGAAACATGATGTTACAATTCTCCCCCACTTGAATTAGATTTTCCCTCGAAATCGTTCCTTATCAACACATAGATCAAACCTAATAACCCGAGAAGCACCATCGAAAGGACCTCATATCATACAAAAATCTCTTCAAAAATCACCTGAACCCAATAGGAACTCCCGACCCTGAAGAAGGGCAGACCCTTCCGTGGCTGCGGTACTCGATCTATCTCCCCATAACATGAAAACTCTAGTGGTCTGTCTCCCTGTCAGACCACCCTTGCAAAAAAATCATCATGCTAATCGCTCAAAGAATAATAGACTCAAAGAACACTCTAGCAAATTCTAATTCTCTAATCGATCCCGATCGCAACTCAAAAGGAACGGAAAGGTCATATCCCACTAAGGACCCACCACCCGAACAACTATCAGAACTCTTATGAAGGAATGATCCTCAAAATTTTGTCCTCAGAAAAGAAAGCGGTCAAGCCAGCTCAGAACGATCCTCTTACACCCTTAATCATAAGCCCCAGTTCCTCTCAGATGTCCCTTCAAACACTAAGCACCAGGTCAACTCCTAATCCAATAGTTGAACCTCCAAAGGTTACCCACTGCACACCCAATAAAACGAATTACCGACTTCCTTCTCACAATAACTATCTCGGCTCATTGTGACATACAAGTCATGAAGTTGGCTTTACCCCAAGCAAATACTACAACCCCATATGAGGTCATCTCACCTCCGACCTCTGTCGTTTACCACCTATTGGTTCCATGCGTCTCACAGTTCTTCCCATACCAACGAAATTGACCCACTCCGCTCTGAGACGTCAGATGGAGATCAATACCCATAAAAATGAAACCCATCTACGGATTTGGAACCTCATCTGGCCTTCTCAACACACGAATTGCCCCAAATTCAGCTCGAGAGTCTGAATCAACAGCAGAATTGGAACCACTGATTTCTAATCTGATACTCAACCCATACCTGAGATTCATGTATTTATGCAAACACCATCTTTCCAGTTTCCTTCAGATTACGATAAACATTCCTCAACCCGGGATATAAAAATTCCCGATCGTCACGGAGACCCCAGTGTCTCCCCTGGTCCGGTAACCAGGTTCTCGAAGACTCAAGTGGTAAGGCTAATGTAGCCTAAGAGCTCCTCTATGACATATTCTGACTAGTGAATAGTACATCTCCCTGCAGAACATTATTCACTCTTATTGGCTACTGAATGCTACGATCCCCCCCCCCCCCCCCCGACAGTCTTCAGACGGTCCTTCATTGTCTCATGAATGCTATGACTCCCTGCAGACTTACGACACCCTCTCAATGACTCGTGAATGCTACGACTTCTACAATATCACAACAATCTCTTACTAACTAGTAAATACTACGGCTCCCCAAAGTATCACGACACTCTCTTGCTGACTAGTGAGTACTACGGCTCCCCGAAGTATCATAACTCTCTCCCGCTAACCAGTGAATACTACGGTTCCCTGCAGTACCACGACACTCTCTCGCTGACTAGCGAATACTACGACTCCCCGTAGTACCACGATACCCTATCATACTGACGTTTGGATGCTACGGCTCCACATAGTCTTACAACACTCTCTCACTTATTAACTCACCATGGGCTCACTCCATGGTTTCTCTTGATAATCCCAAACAATTACTCCCACCCGGATCCACTTGCTCTCTTATCACCCCATAATCTCATCATCAAGTCATCACTATATTGATTTCACCAACTCATACTCCGCAACTTAACATAGATAGGTGCTTACACCTACCCAGCTTATGCACCACCACTCATGATGTAAGTTCTTGTAGGCAGGGCACTTTTCTCAACACAGATACAACCTTAGACAGTCCCACTCCAGCGACACTTAACTGATGGGTTCCCACTGGAACAAAGGTCTCTCGCTACTCTACTCGCCATCTTATTTATTTAATTTACAAAACGCAACTCCATAATTGTTTGACTAAGAATCCAGGATCCTCAAAACATAACTCTTTCTCTAGTGTGTACAATCAAGCCGGTACCTTCCCGCAATCTTGAGAAAAACCTGAAACACATATCACATAACACGGTAAGCACGGACCTTAGTGAGTTCCCCAAAATACCACAAATATATCAATAGCCTCTCATGGCTATACTCAGATAAGAGCCTCTGGTCAATGTGTCTTAGTGGGACCCCCCGGTCCTAAAACTCGGGTGGACCCTCCGGTCCTAACTCAATAAACTCATAATAATAATAGTCAGCATAAATCACAAAGAAATAATGTAGAATATCACAATACACAGGTAAGCACATAAGACATCTCAGTCACACAAAGATGCCACTCATGGTAAGTATAGTGAGAAGACTCACCTCGAATGATGAATAACCCCTATAAACGCTGCTGCTACGCACCGACCTCTATATCTAACCCAAACCCACAATTAACCCAATTAGGAACTAAGTCTAAAATCTCACTCACTAGGTCTAAAGGTAGCCCACTAACCAACCCCTCCATATCCAAAAACCTATTGGGCCCACCAAGGCCCAACTCTCAAGTCCAAGTGGTAAGCCCAACTCAAGGGCCTAAGGCACACACACACACACACACACACACACACATATATATATATATATATATATATATATATATATATATATATATATATATATATATATATATATATATATCAAGGTTGCAGAAATCGCTCGACGGTAGCTCAGAGGTGGACTGGGGTCAAGCGATTAATCGGCTAGGCGGGGATTAATCGGAGGATTAATCGGAGACCATTAATTATTAAAAAAGTTATTAAAAATTAATAAATTTAACATTAATACTAAGAAAAAAAAGTAAACAAGTTAACAAATAATAAATATGTAATACATAATTTATTTTTCTTTCCAATTTGGATATTTCTTCTCTTAAACATTTACTCAAACACTTGGCATGCTATCTTGATTCTCACGAATGTCACAGACACCATAAGGACTACATAATCCATATCAATCAGTCGATTACATTTATCCATTTGCGCACTCAAATAAAGATCCAATAATTACCTTATTTCGATCCAAATGAGTCCTTGAATGTCACTAGCACCATTCGGATTCAAAATCATTCGGACATTTGTGGGTACCTTTTGGAATAGCACCCGTTTGTGTATTCACCTACTGAAGAATCAATATCGGTTTTCCATGCCACGAGGTTCTTATTTATTCCTCTTACAAAATCAATCCTAAATTTCATACTTAGAAGAAATGTATTTCTCGATGAGTATTGATATCAGTGGTTGATGGTGGTTCAAGGGGTATAAAGAGATGGGTTAGCGCTGGAAATAACACGAAAGTAGCAGAGGTGGTTTCTATGGAGGTGTTCTTGGTGGTTTGTTGCATGTATGATAATTGAAGACGAAGACAACAACAAATAGGAGTTGAAGATGAAGATAGAGGTGGTTGCTATGGTTTATTGCAGAGGTGGTTGTTATGGAGGTGTTCTCGATCACCTATTACGTACATACACACATAGTGGGGAAAAAGAGATGCAAAGAAGCTGTGAAAATTTGGGAGTTATTGGGATTAACTGAAGCTGTGAAAATTAATCGAAACACAAAATCAATGAAGCTGTGAAAATCAATGAAGATGTGAAAATTAATTGAAAAGACAACAAACAATCGAAGAAAGCAGGTTGTAGATCGAGAGAGAAAGTTGGGGAAGAACAGGAGGCAGAGTGGGGAAGAAAGAGATGCAAAGAAGAGATATGAAATAATTAAAAGTTCATCCCACATCGTTGGAGGGAGCATTCTTTAAAGGCAAACTTACTCAATAAAAGGGGCTTGTATCTCTAGTATGTAACGACCAAAATTTCAAAACAATTAAAACTTTTCAAAACCACCCATTTTAATAACGTTGTTACAAAAAGGTTTTCAATACATAATTTAACAGAGTATTTTTCCCAGGTTCAAATCATAAAACACCAACGCGGGGAACGGTACGATCACGCCTTTGTCTTGTCACAGACTCCTGAGAACCTGAAACATAAAACCACAACTGTAAGCCCGAAAGCTTAGTGAGATATCCCCAAAATACCAACCACATATACGCCCTTCCAGGCCACGACCATTCGGTCCAAAACATATTGCCTTCCGGCCCATAACATATTGCCTTCCGGCCCATAACACATCGCCTTCCGGCCCATAACATATTGCCTTCCGGCCCATAACATAAAATGCCCACATAACATAACAGATCATAGAACAGCCATACATATCGGGTCAAACCCCAGTCCAAGCAACTATGCACATAACATATAATCATTCAACAGATCACAGTTAGCAAATCGATCAACAGATCACATAACATATCATTACCCTAACCAAGATACTGGCCTAACCGGTCACTAGCATTGCATCACCCTACGAATCAGTCAACATACTAATTACACACACACGCCTTTCCAGGCCTTGACCTTCCGGTCCACATCGCAATGCCTTCTGGCCCACAACATATAATGCCTTCCGGCCCATAACGTAATGCCTTCCGGCCCATATTCCGCAATATCATAACAACAGACACTACCCGGATTTCCATCCGATAAAGGGTCGGCATTGGTGCCGTAGACCCTGTCGATATAGTGAGGATAACTCACCTCAAAACTGCCGACTGAACAGATAACCCAAGCTGCTCCGATCACTGATACTATCTCCACCTCTGGACAGCCACCAATGCACTGAACTCAAACAATAATCAACAATTACCAAAATACCCCTGGAAACCACTGGTCAACCTTGGTCAAAGACAAGGTCAAAGTCAACCCCTGACTGAGCCTACTCGCCGAGTCAACTCGATGACTCGCCGAGTTCCCATACTCAGAACTTCACTCAATCCGCGACCTAACTCGCCGAGTCACCCCGAGACTCGCCGAGTCCCACAACTTCTGAGTCCTCTCACACACAACTCACCGAGTCATCCCTTGACTCACCGATTCTCGACTCAACCAGAGAATATCAGAACTCTTCGACAAGACTCGCCGAGTCCAAGAACAGACTCGCCGAGTATATGGCTATCTTCAACCTACTCGCCGAGTTGTTCATACAACTCGCCGAGTTCCAGGCCATCTTCATCCAACTCGCCGAGTTGTTCTTCCAACTCGCCGAGTCCCAACTCATCTTCAAACAACTCGTCGAGTACACCCATGTGACTCGTTGAGTACCACTTGTCTGAATCCATAAAGAAGCACTCCAAGCCATGCAATTAATCCAAAACATAGATCTAGCTTCCTACAACCCCTTCATCACGTAAAGTGGCAAACTTTACGTGAATCCAACGAGATCTAGGCTCTTTGCACTTAGGTTTAGGGTTTGGGACATGAAAGCTTCACTAAACACTCCAACACAGGGAATTTCATGCTCTCTGATTCTTCTCCATTCCAGATCTGAGGTAGCAACCTCAGATCTAACCTCTAGACTTCCAATTACATCCATAGGCAAGTTCCCACAAACCCCAAAATGAAGAAACAACGTAACAATAGCCCAAGAACAAGATATTACCTCCAATGGACGCCCCAACTGCAATGTAATTTGAATCCAAGCAAAGCCCCCTTGCTCCAAGCCTTCAATCTCTCAAAATTCCTTCAATAATCATCTCCTTCAAGCTCCCAATTGAGATATGATCACTCACACACGAAGGCTAAGGGTTTCTGGACTTGGGGATGAATAAAGACGCTAAGAGTGGGCTGTTATGTTCTTTATATAGGGCTCAACCCCGGGAATTAGGGGTTTCTCCACTCAGCGCCTACTCGCCGAGTCCTCCTTACCGACTCGCCGAGTCGGCTACTTAACACGCGACCCAGTCGCGACTCTACTCGTCGAGTCCATCCCTGGACTCGCCGAGTCACTCTTTTATAACTTACTCTTTTAGCCCTTCAACTCTACTTTTGATATTTCGGGGTGTTACATAGTAAGACCAAGCCCAACAATGTTTTTGGCAAGCCGACTCCTTTGAGCTGGCAGGACCCTTGGAGTTAGCTAGACCGATTTGATCCGATTTGAAGTCCGAGTTGGTCCGATTTAGCCTGATTTGGACCGGATTTAAACGATATTGACCATGGCCGACTAGCCAACCCTCTAACCCCTATTCGTAGGCGGTTGGTGTCCGCCTAGCGCCTAGGAGCCGATTAATCGGCCGCCTAGACCGATTTTTGCAACATTGATATATATATATATATATATATATATATATATATATACATACATACATATTCCTTGGTCCAAAACTCTAATGTAACACGCCCAAACTCCAGGCCCAACACTCATGGCCCAAAAGTCCACAATGAGGTTATACGGGGCGTACCTCCCTTGGTACACTCAACGTACTCACGAATCCATATTATCCATCGGGGACACATGGTTAAGTACGTGGGGAGTACTATAATTACGCTTAGTGTGCGACCCACATTCACTCTTTCTACTCATTTTGGTCTTAATCAGTTAAGACTTTGGCTCAAATCATAGATTTGGACTCCCTTGTAGCTCTTACTCCATAATGTCAGTGACTTTAAGCCTTTGCAGGATGATAAGGTCACAAACAGACAAAACTCTCACTCTCTTAACTCAAAATGCTCATATCTAATGCATGGCTTGATTCGAACATCCAAGTCTTGATTTTCATGACACTACACCACTGAATAAACTCAAAAGGGTTGATCATAGTCTCTGGAGCTCAATAACTCATAAAGTCTCCAACTTTTGGGACAAAAACCCTAAAAATACTCTATTATGATGCACAAATCATAAGTGTTAGAATGCTTGAAGCTTTATACCTCTATATGAAGCTCCCAACGCAGATATGCTCAAATCCAAGGGCCTGAACTCTCAATCCTTCTTCTCCAAAAGCTTCTTCTTCACTCCAAGAACACACAAAATCACCCAAAGGCTCTCAAATGCACTCACATGCTCTATGAATGAAGGTTTAGGGTTTAAGAGGGTTTGTTGTCTGAGAATGGTGGACAAGAATGAAGCCATCATATCCTTTATATAGGGGCACCTCCAAAATTAGGGTTTTCACCCAAAGGCTCTCAAATGCACTCATAAGCCTAGTACGCCCAGTGTACTCTCTGATATGCCCAGTATACTAGGTGGCTCTGCCTAAAAATCACGCACATGAGTACGCTAAGCTTACACGCACATACACCCAACGTACTCAACTGCCACCTTTCTCAAATATGGGACTTATCCTGCCAAAACTTCAGACATCCATTGCTTCCTCGATATAACTCCGTTTCCAATTGTAACGTCCCAAAAATACAATCCAAAAATTTTTGTTTTAACATTACTAAAAACCACAACATCAAATGTTATATAATAAAACAATATATCGTATGTCTTAAAATGCCATGCTAAATGTATCAAATCAGAACTAAAGTCAATATCATATCAAAATATCTGAAAAAACTCCTAGGTAAAAACTGAGACTGTGGTGTGCCGTGCCATCATCCTGAGCTCTTCCCCTTGCTAACAGAAGTACCTAAAACAAAAACTGAAACTGTAAGCACAAAGCTTAGTAAGCTCCACCAAACTACCACATACCATACAATAACATATAAAGCAACTACTGGGCCTTGCCCACTGCATCGGACCGAAGTTGAGAACTAACCAGGGTCATGCCCTCTGCATTGGACCAGAGTCCGGAACTAACCAGGGCCTGGCCCTCTGCATCGGACCGAAGTCCAGAAACTGCATCAGACCGAAGTTCGGAACTAACTGAATATAATATAGCATAATCATAACTACAAGCATAGACACATATACTGCATACTGCATCAGACCAAAGACCGGAACACATAACACAAATACATGCTTGTGCCGGCATTATGGCCGTAGACCCATTCCTATTGGAAGGAAAACTCACCTCGTAACGCTGGCTGCTAAGATGCTAAATCTGAAATTGGCTGACTGTTGCTATGGAAGTCCCCGGCTACAAATTCCATAGACACTAAATCAGATACTGATAACTGTTCTCAAGGTAAAATGACTAGTTTACCCCTGGTCAAAGTCAACCTCCTGGTCAAAGTTAACTTTCAGTTGACTGGACTCGCCGAGTTGGGCCGCCAACTCGCCGAGTCCCTAAAACCTTTTCTGATCCTCTACCCTCTTCAACTCGTCGAGTTTGGCAACAAATCGACGAGTTCTTCTTCCGTACTAACGTCGAATCTAACTTCATCCGACTCGCCGAGTTGTATGAACAACTCGTCGAGTTCTCCTTCATCATATGAACACCTTGTTGGGTTTTGAGCAATCTAACACTCCTAAGTGTACATGCAACCCTAAATACCTTGGATCTATGTTTTCTCTATTATACATGCAAATATCAACTTTCCAAGGTATTGTTCTATTCTAGCATACAAAACTTTGAATAACACAAGTTAGAATAACATACATTTTTTTGGTGCTTGTCTTCATGGAGCTTGAGTGCCTAGTGCCCCAAGTGTGACACCTCAAATGGTTCACACAACACCATAAGCACTTGGAATAACTTAGAGAGAAATTAGAACACTTCAAGAATCGGCTTGCCCTCCATGCATATCTAGTGGCCGATTTCTCACATCAATAAGATGCTTATATAGTTGTTACAATTAGGGTAAACCCTAATTGTCATGGATTTCCATTTCCTTGGATCCATGGGTTCAAATACACCATGGAGCATCCAATGGGTTTGAGCCCAACTTGATAATCCATGGAGCATTAGCCCACTATATAAGTATGGATGATTTACACAATCAACCCATATATTTAATTAGTCTTCTTTTGATCACATAATTAATTCTAAATCAATTATTGATCAATACTAATTAAATAATCTTATTAATATATTAGAACTTATAATATATTAATAAACCTTAAGTGTTATTTCTCTCATTTTAGTCTATCCAAGTGCATGATACCATGCAACCCAAATGGACCATGTCGGGTCGGGTCAAGTCTTACCAATTATAGTTATGGACTTAGACATTAATCCAACAGTCTCCCACTTGGATAAGTCTAAAACTATTATTGCATGTATGACTTCAGAACCCGACTAGCAATCGTAGCTCTCAAAAGCTTCTATCGATCTCTGACCTTGTCGATGAACTCTGACCTCTGTCAATGACTTGTCCATTAGATAAGTGATCATATATTCCTCCATTCTAGATATCATATGGACTGAGACATGGATTATAATCATTCTCTCTGTCCATTTGTTGTTTCCCGATTTCTGATTTTTGACGACTGACTAATTGAACAAATCAAATTAGTCTAGGCCCGGCCGAGCACTTACTTTTGTCATCACTAAATCATCAAGGGGCCCATAGATATCTCTTTTATCCCTTTGAGGGTAAAAGGAATGGATAAACTTCGACTCATATGCTTGTACTGACTACTTGTTGAATCATACTCAAAGGCATGTTTTATAGCATCGAGTTACCAATGCGTTTTCATACAATCAATGTATAACCAACTCATAGGCAACAACTCATATCTCTAGGTTTGAAGAGTATAAGATATTATTGTCTCATGATTCACTCATGATAAAATCCATGAAGTGAATCCAAATGAGCGTGGGTTGAATCCAATACCCAGCCCATATGAGGAATCATGAATGTTGTAGCAACCATTGCATGTCTAAAGCACTTTAGACAAATCATAGAAGCCAAATTCACGACAGTCTTGATTCATATCTACTTCCAACATATGACCGACTGTGGATGGTTTGAATAACTTGGTCATTCAGGAGAATGACCTAGTTATTCTGGAAGTCAAAACATGCAAAGTGAAACACAAAATAATACTAGTCCTATATGGCCTCAACACTTTGAGCGTAAATAAAACACCTTTTATCTAAGCACCATATTGATCACTCATTATTCATGTTTCGATTAATCAACTTAATACTTGAATTGAATCAGTAGTGATGCCATGCTCCAAGCATGCATACTATGTTTCTCTAAACGATAGCTATGCCATACTCCAAGTATGCACACTATGTTTACATATGGTCATCTCTTTGTGAAATGTATATCAATTGAACATGACTTCAATGATTCTCATTTCACAATCCTGATCCTTATTGTAAATGTAAGAATACCAAGTTCTTGTCATTTACCATAATCTGTGCAATGATCCTCTTGTAATGATATTCACACAAGTCACAAAGACATGGCAACAAACATCACAAAGTATTCCAATGGAAAGCAATTCCATGGAGATGAAGTCTGAAATTCAAAGTACATTCCTTTGAACATCCTTCTTTGCATTAAGTTCTTTAATCTTACACAGATTCAAAGAATAACTTCCACCTATGGAAACAATTCCATATTCCCATCTTGACCATCACTTTTGAACAAGAGTTACCTCTTTCCAAAATATGTAAATACAATCCTTACTCTATACTTCCAATTGTCCATGAGTAACCAAACTTTGGAAAGCCCCAAATTGTTCTCGACAATTGCTTAATCATCCTAGTCATATCCAGTTCTAATCCCTTTTCCCTTCTTAACGCCCTAAGCATTAAGAAAATTTAGAATGGATGGATATTATAACACATGCAATCGATCCTATATCCGAAGCATATGGGATACGATTCATGCTATAAAATTTTTATTTGCCATGTTCTCATAACATTCATATATATTCTTGACTAAAGTTGATTAAAATCTCAATCTAAGCTTGTAGAATTGGAATGAAGTATAAATTTCTCTCCTTTAATTATAGTAAAACAACGTTTTCAAAGCGAGTTGAAACTTTTGTTTTCTATAATTAAGATTGCTAGCTTGCAACATAATCATCATGCTCCCACTAGCATAATGATTATTATCTATCTAGCATAACACTTTATGCTCCCACAAGCTTTGACATGTACCTAGAAATCAGTCAGATTTCTGATACTAGATTGCCTTGATAAGACTTTATCAAATCATACACCTGGAGTCTAATCCTTTCCTTAGATAGCTCACATGTGAGTCTAAACCTTTTCCATTCTCATTAGTTAGTGTGCCGGTTAACCACACACGCTCCACTAACGACATGAGAATGCAAACTTCACACTTGCTATCCACTTAAATCTACTTAGTGAAAGAGTTTCCTCACTATCATTTTCATGAATCGGAGAGAAACCTTATGAAACTTAGATTTTGATGGTGTATGTGTTCCTATCAATGTGAATTTGACATAAACATAATCACACGACAAGATTAATGACAAATCCAAATTCATATGGACTGAACTTGTGCAGTCTTAGTTTCTTGCCACCTGGTAGCACAAGGGCCTGCCATTTCTTCCAAGTTGTTATGCAACCTATTGAGAAATCTCAGAACTCCAATGCAAAACCAACTTTAACTGGAATGGGCACAGAATATGTCAACACGATAGGTTACAAACCTCAAGTCGTGGTCTAGTGATTAACAAAACTCTTGATTAGTTCTTGAATCTATATTAAGATCCTTTTAAGACTCCCACTGACCTCTTGACATATAAGATTCTCTTTGTCAAGAACCATTCCTTGACAAAAACGAATATTCAAGAGTTAGTGCAGATTCTTATCAAGTTAAACACTTCTCACAATTGGTCTTAGTTGGTCTTTGTTTTATCCAAAACATCACAACTTACCAATTTCAAATGTACAAGAGTAAGAACACATTTTACTCTACATTTAACAAGTGTTTTAAACATTTCTTAAAATTATGTCACTCAAGGTTTAATCTTGGAGTATGACTCTAAGATTTAATTTTGGAACGAAGTATAATTTATCTTTTGATCTAACCATTTCAACAATTCACGATTCCTCTCCTTAGTCAAACAAAATGAACTAAGGTGTCCTCAGAGGATCAATTGTGACATGGTTTCATAATCACTAAGATAATCATAAAACAAGATACTCAAGTACTCTCCCATCTCTTCAGATTAGAGAAACTTTTATCTTTCTGCCTTATTTGATTCTTCTTACTCATTATGTCTATCATTGAAACTTCTCCAATGATCCATAACTATACTTAAACTTGTAAGTATAACCACATTTACTAAACTTTAGTAAATCATAATGAATAATCTTATCAACTTTGTGGTGGACCTGATCAGCGCACACCCAAGTGTATCCGATCCCTTTTGTCCTTCACTTGATTCACATATATATGTGAACAAGGAATTAGACTTAATTTCCCAAATATATAAAAAAAATTCTCATGATCATACAATACAAGTTGCATGATTCCAAGTTTCTATCCAACTGAAACTTGGGCGATGAGAATCTTTCCTTATTTGGTAAATTATGACACTTCCACTAATGAAAGAATCAAATCCATTTACCCATATTGCTTATCAATGGAAACATCTAATCAACAATTTTTCACAACTGCCATTGTAAGGATACTTAAAATAAATAAAATCAAAACCAATTTTCTTTTATTTTAAAACTTTGCGGAAAAATTTATCCTTACAATCCATATGGAAAACTTGTTGTTATCTATTCCTAAGCAATATATCATAACTCTTAAGTAACAACTCAAAATTCTGATCACCGAACCATGCGATCGAAATCCGTCTTCGCGATTAGAATCAACATATACTTCCTTTAAGTTTCTTCACTTTTTCTTTGATTCTTAAAACATCAACATATGACCTCGTCACATTATGCAATAAGAATCTCAGAATATAAACTTAATAGAGTCAGACAATGGACTTTACCTGAAGTAGAGTCAAACCTATTGACTTTACCATCCTTAAGATGTTTTAGGTAAATTTAGCAGCTTCGCAACCAATGTCTTTCCTTTGGCAACAGAATCATATGGACTCTTTGGAAATGGTACATGGGACTATCACAGACTTAACCTTTCTCTTTACCATTTGGTCAACCGAGTTGACTATGGCCGATCCCTTTCCATTGGGAAGAGAAAGTTTTTCCTGGACCTCCAATGTCACCATTTTCAATGTCCAAATAGGTTTGGAAAGTAGATCTTCCAATCCAATTTGCTTTACTAATGCTCCAAATCATTGCTGATTTAGCATCATCAAGCAAATAGGTAAGATCAGTAAGGGTCTTGTCACGACCTGTCATCAGGGAGTGACTGAAGAACCAAGTCAGCAGCCAGCTACCTCGAGACTTCGACACCCGACTCTCCCGACTTGTCAATATGTGGCTTAATCCCCAAGATCTAAGCACATATGGACTTTGCTTGCCAATAGGGATTGAGTGACTTAGAACTTATCAAGTCTTAAAACTTGTGGGATAGGGAGATTTATTAGAGGAGGTGGATGAAGTGAAGTATGATTTCTAGTCCCACAAATTCCCAATAAAGGGATTGATCTTTCACCTTGATTGCCATTTGGGATATCATCTTCATTAGGAAGCTTGTTCCTAAAGATTTGGGAAGACCATAGCTGTCTAAACTAGACATCTATAATGGGAGAAATTCAAGTTAGTTGATTTAAAGTCCTTAATATAACACCCAATATGAAATATTAAGGCTAGGACCCAACAACCTATTTCTAACTGGAAGAGGGATGCCGTAATCCAAATTATAAAATAGTTGAAGGTAGTTAAATGACGATTTACCAATTTCCACCATGAAAATGAAATATTTTATTATTAGGTTTTATTGGTTTTGAAACTCCTAGATCTTTTGAGATACATTGAACTTTCAATGGCATGTTTGAATCTCGATTGTGCCCTCTCAAGTTTGTGACTGAGATGCCGAGGATCACAAACAAGGTGTGAATAACCATACAAATTGACATGGTATCACACACACTCCACCGATCTATAATAAAGTCAAGTTACCCTTTGCCACTCTTACTAGTCCATGTTAGTGTGCCGGTTAACCACACACGCTCCACTAACGACTTGGTAAGGTACAAAGTGTAATTTTATGGGCTAGCACCTTTTCACATTTTCGTAAGTAACTAAGATTGGGAATTTATAAGTGTTTAGTTACTTAGTATTTTTCATTATAGTTTTAATGAATATTTAAAGTTGTATCCTACTCGTTTGGCTAACGACCCTCCACCGATCAAGGAAGCGGTGGGTGAGAGTGGACACCCATTAAGTCACCATTTTATAGGCAACAACCTTATACCCCCTTATAGACCGGCTTCGTGAATGAGGTCTACTAACGGTAAGAATGACTTATTCTTATACATATCTATATAATTAAAATTATAATAATAGTATAAGGGTTGAATTTTAAACTTTTTAAATATCAATTTTCAATTTGGAATTAAAGTATACATGAGGTGTAACTTTTCAAATTCCAAAACTTGAGGGCAAGTTTTGAAACTATTTCAAGACTCTTTAAATCATAACTTATGAGTTTAATGGTTCATTAAAATGAAGACTCTTCATTTTAATGTAACTCCTTATTCTTTAAAAACACTTTAAAGAAGTGTCTCTTCAACATCCATAACTTGAGGACAAGTTATGGAGTCATTAAACTATTTAATGGAAAAAACTCTTACATTTTATGTAACCTACAAAACTTTTATGAGTTTTTAAGATTCATAAATATGACTTTTCACATAACTTGAAGACAAGTTACAAAAACATATTTTATGAACTTCTTTTAGACTAATATGAATTTAAAACAACTAAAACATAATTTTTTTCATTATCAATCTAAACTAACTCATAAATTAGGGAAACATAAAATTCTTGAAAATTCATAACTTGAGGACAAGTTATGAACTCCATACAATTTTCAACAAGATCATGAATTATATCAACAAACTATTTGCACACAATTCCTATTATCTAGCAAAACTCATAAGCATGATCATTCATAATCAACAATTTTCAAGAATAACATGAACACATATAAACTTGAAACTTTTATTATAACATTGAAATTGGTTTAACATAATCATTACAATATTCAAAACAAGTTTTATAAGCCTAAAACAGTCAAAGGTAATGATTCTAGACCAATTCCAGCACCAAAACTCGAAAATATACTGTCTGGGGGTCCAACTCGTCGAGTGCATGAACAAACTTGGTGAGTTGGATGCATTTTGACTTGGACTCATCGAGTCCCTTCATGGACTCGGCGAGTCTGCTGGGCAGACAACACCAAAAGTCGATTTTTAAGCAGTTTAAGCAAGTACAAGAAGAAAACAAGCCTAAGCTTTGAGACCACTGTTGGGTTTTGAGCAATCTAACACTCCTAAGTGTACATGCAACCCTAAATACCTTGGATCTATGTTTTCTCTATTATACATGCAAATATCAACTTTCCAAGGTATTGTTCTATTCTAGCATACAAAACTTTGAATAACACAAGTTAGAATAACATACCTCTTGTTGGTGCTTGTCTTCATGAAGCTTGAGTGCCTAGTGCCCCAAGTGTGACACCTCAAATGGTTCACACAACACCATAAGCACTTGGAATAACTTAGAGAGAAATTAGAACACTTCAAGAATCAGTTTGCTTATATAGTTGTTACAATTAGGGTAAACCCTAATTGTCATGGCTTTCCATTTCCTTGGATCCATGGGTTCAAATACACCATGCAGCATCCAATGGGTTTGAGCCCAACTTGATAATCCATGGAGCATTAGCCCACTATATAAGTATGGATGATTTACACAATCAACCCATATATTTAATTAGTCTTCTTTTGATCACATAATTAATTCTAAATCAATTATTGATCAATACTAATTAAATAATATTATTAATATATTAGAACTTATAATATATTAATAAACCTTAAGTGTTATTTCTCTCATTTTAGTCTATCCAAGTGCATGATGCCATGCAACCCAAATGGACCATGCCGGGTCGGGTCAAGTTTTACCAATTATAGTTATGGACTTAGACATTAATCCAACACACGTCCATACCGTGACTCGCCGAGTTGTATGAACAAATCGTCGAGTTTGTTCTTGAGGCAAGAAGATTGCCTTGGACTCACCGAGTAACGATGTTGATTCACCGAGTCTCCTGCAAGCCATTATTACACAATCGATTCTAGTCGATTTCAGTGCATCTAATCCATAGATCTGGGTCCCTAGGGTTGGTTTAACACGTAAAGTTATCTCTTTACGTGCATGCAAGATCAAATAGAGCTTAAATACCCAAAATAGGCGAAAAGTGGAGTTCTAGGTTTGGAACGGGAACTTGGCTCAATAAAGGTGGCAACCTTGAGCTCATGGAACTCTGAAATGCCTAGATCTGAATCCCATTCATCTCAACTACTTCTCAAATCGAAAGCAAGGTCAAGAAATGACTCAAATTAACCATAGCAAGCTTTTATGGAGATCTAAATGCTAGGAAGTAAAGATTCGAGTTTCATACCTCAATGGGAACTAAAATGTGGCCAGAAACTCAGATCCTCTTTGCTCTCTTCTTCTTCTAACTCTAAAATGCACCAAAATCCTTCACAAGGTGAAAAATACTTCAAAAATGTTAAGGTTTGACAAGGGACGTTCTGAAGGTGATGGAGGCTGGTTTAGGGCTCATCAGGTTGTTTAAATAGGGTGCAAACCCTTGAAATTAGGGTTTCATCCAGACTGGCAGACTTGCCGAGTCCAAAAATGTAGACTCATCGAGTCACCGGCTAAACCCACAAACAAAACCCGTCTCTACTCGACGAGTCGAGCTTCTGACTCGTCGAGTACAACTTAAGAAAAAGGAAAATGCTATGTTTAGATTACATACCAGAAATGGGGCGTTACAACTCTCGCCCACTTATCTTAGACTTTGTCCTCGAAGTCTGTTGCTGTTGAATCGAAAAATAACTCTAGATAATGCTCCTTCATCTCCTCCTCAGTCTCCCACGTCTACTCTGAACCCTCCCAGTGTTGCCACTGCACCTTCATTAACTGAACCACCTTGTTCCTCAAGGTCTTCGTCTTCCGATCCAAGATAGCCACGGGTCTCTCAATATAATTCAAGTTGCTATCAAACTAGATATCCTCAATGGGCATGACTGCTGACTCGTCCACTAAACACTTCCTCAACTGGGAAACATGGAAAGTGTTGTGGATCTGGCTAAGCTCTACTGGAAGATCCAACTGATAAGCAACCCGACCCACCCGGGCTGAAACCCTAAAAGGACCATTAAACTTGGGGCCTAGCTTGCCCCTCTTATGAAATCTGATAACACCCTTCCAGGGTGATACCTTCAGGAGGACCATATCGCCCGCCTAAAACTCCAAGTCTGAACGCCTCCTGTTGACATAACTCTTCTGCCGACTTTGAGCAGTCTGCAGTCTGCTACGAACTTGTTGTATCAACTTCGTGGTCTTAAGTACCACCTTCATACTCTCGATAACCCTTTGACCGACCGCACCCCAACAAATCGGGGTCCTACACTTCCTTTCCTAAACAATCTCGAAAGGGGGCGGACAATGCTTGCATGGTAACTGTTGTTATACGAAAATTCCACTAATGGAAGATACGTATCCCAACTACCACCAAAATCTAGAACACATGACCGCAACATATCCTCGAGAGTCTGAATCGTTCTCTCACTCTGCCCATCCGTCTCAGGGTGGAAGGCAGTGCTGAAGTTAAGACGAGTCCCCATCTCGTCATGAAACCGCTTCCAGAACCTGGAAGTGAACCAGACGTCTTGATCTGATACTACTGATAGAGGCACCCCATGCCATGCCACTACCTCGCGCACATAAATATAGGCTAGCTTCTCGGCCGATATTCTCTCCTGAATCGGTATGAAATACGCGCTCTTGGTCAACCGATCCACTATGACCCAAATCGAATCAACTCCATGTGCGGTCCTGTGAAGCTTAGTGATGAAATCCATAGTGATATTCTCCCATTTGCTCATGGGAATGCCTAACGGCCGCATCTCGCCATGGGGTCTCTGATGTTCTGCCTTGACCTTCCTGCAGGTTAGGCTTCTCTCCACATACCAGGCCACGTCCCACTTCATGCAGGGCCACCAATAGTCGGGTCGAAGATCTCTGTACATCTTCGTCGCCTCTAGGTGGATGGAGAAACGAGACTTATGAGCCTCGCCCATCAACACCTGCCATACTCCACCCCAGTACAGGACCCATACTCTCCCATGAAGGGTCAACAATCCTCGACTGTCATAGTCAAAGGAAGCTACTCGGCCCACAATCCTATCACACTTCTGCCTCTCCTCCTTCAGGCCCTCAACCTGTGCCTCTCTAATCTGCTCCAACAAGGGAGTAATTACTGTCATCCTCAGACAAATATCCCTGATCGGGGCTGCTACCATCTTACGGCTCAGGGCGTCGGCCACTACGTTGGCCTTACTCGGATGATAAAGGATCTCACAATCATAATCCTTTACCAGGTCTAACCATCGGCGCTGCCTCATGTTCAAATTCGGCTGATCCATGAAGTACCTCAAACTTTTATGATCCGTGTAAATGGTACAACGGACCCCATAGAGGTAATGTCTCCAAATCTTGAGGGTGAACACCACTGCCCCCAACTCTAAATCATGCATCGGATAGTTAGCCTCGTGAGGCTTCAACTGTCTAGAGGCGTAAGCTATCACATGCCCCCGCTGCATCAACACTGCTCCCATACCTATGATCGAAGCATCACAGTAGACTACAAAATCCTCTACACCCTCTGGCAGGGTAAGAATCGGCGCCTCACACAATCTCTGTCTAAGGGCCTCAAATGCTGCCTGCTGCTCAGGCCCCCAATGAAACACCACCGACTTCTTGGTCAGTCGGGTGAGTGGAACTGCTATCTTGGAGAAATCCTGGATGAATCTCTTGTAGTCCCCTGTCAATCCTAGGAAGCTCTGAATCTCAAATGGAGACCTCGGGACCTCCCATTGCATCACGGCCTCTATTTTGGCCGGATCTACTAGTATACCCTTCTGGTTGACGAGGTGTCCAAGGAACTGCACCTCGTGGAACCAGAACTCGCACTTGGAGAACTTCACAAAAAGTCTCTCCCTCATCAACGTCTCTAGCACCTCTCTCAGGTGCCCCTCGTGCTGCTCCTGAGTTTTGGAATAAACCAAGATGTCATCAATGAGTACTATCAAAGACCGATACAACATTGGTCTGCATATGCGGTTCATGAGATCCGTGAACAGGGCTGGAGCATTGGTGAGCCTGAATGACATCACCACAAACTCATAATGACCATAGCGGGTCCTAAAAGCGGTCTTCTACACATCCTCCTCCCTGACCCGCATCAGGTGATATCCTGACCGTAGATCAATCTTGGAGAACCAAGATGCTCTCTAAAGCTAGTCAAACAAGTCATCTATCCACGGGACTGGGTAACGGTTCTTCACTGTCACCTTATTCAGTTCCCAATAATCTATGCACATATGATGTGACCTATCATTTTTCCTTACGAATAGGATCGGGGATCCGCATGGTGAACTACTCGGCCTGATGAAACCCTTGTCTAGCAGCTCCTGCAGCTGTGTAAACAACTCCTGCATATCTGGAGGAGCCAACCGATACGGTGTCTTGGCAATCGGAGCCGCACCAGGAACCAGGTCAATCCGAAACTAGACCTGTCTTTCCAGAGGTATCCCAGGTAAGTCCCCCGGGAATACGTCTGGATACTCTCGCACTACTGGTACGTCATCAACCGTCGCCTTACCCTTCTCTCGGGTATCTATAACATAGGCGATGTACCCTGCGTTACCCTGCTGAACATAGCGTCTCGCCCTTGCTGCTGAACAAAGGACTAGTCCGCGCTGTGGTCTCTCGCCCTGAATCACTAACTCTCCCCTACTGGGAGTGGGAACCCTCACTAATTGCAGCTCACAATCAATCACTACCCCATTGGGGCTTAGCCAATCCATACCCCCTATGTACTCTCGCAACCCTGACGGTCCTTTCATCAGCTATCTCAACCTCGAGTAGACAATCCAGCTCCCCCGGAGCTCTACTAAACCTCTTGCTAAGTGCAAGTGAAACAAATGATCGGGTGGCCCCCGAATCAAATAATACAGTAGCTGAAATGTCGTTCACTAAGAACGAACCTATACGAAACCATATAACTATGAGAAACAATCAATATCAAATAAGAGACAAGAGGTAAAATACATACCCGTCACCACATCAGGAGTCGCTCACGCCTCTTCTGTTGTCATCTGAAAAGCTCTACTCTTTGCCACTGATGCCTCACCCCGGCCCTGACGGCCATCTGTAATCCTCAATGTAGCAAGGGCAGGTGCGGCCACCTTCCTTGCTACTGCCAAACTCGGACACTGGGACTTTTTATGTCCCCTCTGATTGCAATGGAAGAAAATCAGATCAGATGTTGTGGTAATGGTGAGAGTAGCTGTACAATCTCTGCTCATATGCCCGGTCCGGCTGCATTTGTAGCAACCGGGGCTCCTTGCCTTGCATGCCCCATCGTGCAATCTCCCTCACTTGCCACATCGACTATGGCTTTGTTGTCCTTTAGATCTGTGATCCGATACCTTGGGCTTCTTGCTCGAACTCCTATGCCAGATGCCGCCTCTGGCTTCCTCTTCTTCTCCATCTCCAAATCTATCTCTCTCTCTCGAGCCCTCGCAATCATATCATCCAACGTTTTACAGTTGGACCGACTCACAAACTGGCAGATATCACTCCGCAACATCTCATGATAATGGGCCTTCTTCATTTCCTCATCTACTGCATACTGAGGAATGAGAAGAGCCCACTCCCTAAACTTGGCGATAATCTCCACCACTATCTCTATAGTCTGGGTGAGATCCTGAAACTCCCTAGCTAGCTGCTGCACCTCAATAACCGGTGTAAACTCGACTTTGAACCTGGTAGTAAAATCAGCCCAGGTCATCGCATCAAGATCTGCGTCATCTATGATAACATGGCCGATCTCCTCCCACCAATCTTGTGACCTGTCCTTCATAAGACAGGATGCTAGTCTGACCTTGTCCCCCTCGGGACATCTGTTGGTGCGGAACGCATTGGCGACATCTGCCAACCACCTGGTACTCGCAATGGGATGCCGTGCCCCATGGTAGTCTGAGCTCCACAAGCCCGGAACTCCCTGAAGGTGAGTGTGCACGAACCCATCATGGTTGCCACCTCAGCACATAATGTGCTCAACCTCTCGTCAATCAGCTCTAGAATACCCTCCTTGATCGAACCGAAGATCACAGGAGTTTGCTCAAGTATGGTGCGAGTAACCTCTAAGGTGAGGAACTCTCTGGTCTTCTCATCTAGATGCTCATCCCCCGAGCCTGATCCTGATCCCTCGCCGACTCTTGAACTACTGGCTGCAGGACTAGGGCGTAAAACCACCATTCTGAAAATAAATCATGATAAACATCAGAAACACTGATATACCTCGAGGGATCACTACTACTACTACTACTACAAGCTTCCTGGTTTCATCTCAGCCTCCCTTGATTCAAGTATGGATCCTCTGCTTTCAGTAGTACAGGCCCATACTGCCTTCCACATCTATCCGTACTTTCCTCAATAACTGCCTCGACTCCACCAAGTCACTACTACTGCTATTGATCTCTGCTACTCTCATCCTAGGCTTGCCCTAGGGAAATCTCTGACTCCACCCAAACCAGTCCTGAGCTGCTGAAGGCCTCCTTGTAATGCCAATTAGCCATCATTTGAATACCATCACAAGTGACGAGGCTCAGATAATCCTTCGAATAAAAGAATCGTCCCTACAACGGTTAGACTCAGACAAGAGCTGCGCAATAGGGCCAAATCCAACACTCTGAGATTATTCGACCCTGATCACATGTGATGTGACGTATTCACCTAATGGCTAACACCCATCACTCAGAGTCCCACAAAAGCACAAAGCAAGCAGCATCCAGACATAGGAAACGACTCAAGCATATCTATCCTCATAAAGAGAAACTGTACTAGCATACAATGCTATGCTCATAGTATCAGTCATAACCTTAACATGCTATCCTACTACTATCTACTCAATACTAGCATGCAATTCTCATGAAGCTGAAGCACATAAAGCAGACACATAAGGCATCCTCCTAGATCCTTATTCCTATTCTAGCTTGGTGTTCTACTGAAACTGAAATAGATAATCATAATACAAACTTGTATGGGTAATTTGGGAGTTTTTACTTGAGCTCGGCTGATCACATGCACCAGATCCTTTTCTGTTTCTTAAAAACTCTTTTCTTTTAAGTTTCTTTTTCAAAAATTCTTTTGAAAGCATTTTTCTTTTTGAAAAACTTTTACCATTTCCTTAGTCTAAGTCCAGTCATACCCGAAAGTGTGCCTGAATCCCTCAAACCAAGGCTCTGATACCAACTTGTAACGTCCCAAAAATACAACCCAAAATTTTTTGTTTTAACATTACCAAAAACCATAACATCAAATGTTATATAATAAAACCATATATCTTATGTCTCAAAATGCCATGTTAAATGCATCAAATCAAAACTGAAGTCAATATCATATCAAAATATCTGAACAAAACTCCCAGGTAATAACTGTTGTAATGGTATGTGCCATGCGATCATCTCGAGCTCTTCTCCTTGCTAGCGGAAGTACCTGAAACCAAAAGTGAAACTGTAAGCACAAAGCTTAGTGAGCTCCCCCAAACTACCACATACCATACAATAACATATAAAGTGACTACTGGGCCTTGCCCATTGCATCGGACCGAAAGTTCGGAAACTGCATCGGACCGAAGTCCGGAACTAACTAGGGCCTTGCCCTCTGCATCGGACCGAAGTCCGAAAACTGCATCGGACTGAAGTCAGGAACTAACTGAACGTAGCATAGCATAATCATAAATACTAGCATAGACACATATATTGCATACCGCATCAGACCGAAGTCTGGAACACATAACACAAATACATGCTTGAGTCACGAAGACATCAAGCACACTGATGATAGAAAGGTATGATATATGATCTCGCATGATTTGTAGTATGATTGGGGATCTTAGTAGTTAGGAGAGGTAGTCGGTTAGTGTCCAGGAGGATTGATGATAGAAAGGTATGATATATGATCTCGCTACTAGGAATAGCAACTGCGATGTGAGAAGTGTTCAGTTGAGATTTGAACTTCCTTAGAGTTCGGGACATGTGATGTTAGGAGAGTTGTTCGGTGGAGGTTGCTCACTCCAAAGGGAATCAGTTCATGAAGAAGGGGTAGATACCAAGTGGGGTCGATCGAGCCATGTCAGTTTTTTCATTGGTAATTAGTAGTTGGTGCGCTAGGTGGGGAGAATTGGAAATATTCTCAGGTGAAACAACAATCATCCAAGGTTGCTTAGCTCTTTGAATTCAACAGTGTTATTAGCCGAGAGTGTGGTATGGTTAGAGCAGGTGATAGACTCATGGGGCAGGGAACAGGCCGTGGTTTCAGGTAAGGTTGTTGATCGACGTGAGGCATGGGAATAGGCCGTGGTGAAAATTCATCGAACGGATCTGGATTTCGAAACCCTTAGAGGGCTAGAACAGACTACATAGGAGAGATTCCCGGGAAGGATGGGTCAGGATGATGTACGAAAATTTTTGATCGGTCCGGATAGACTGAAGGTCGATGGGCATACAAGTCAGGCCGAAGGCTCAAAGAACGGTCCAGACAGGCTGAAGGCCCAGAAGGGCGGTCCATACTTGTTGAAGGTTCTGAGGGTGGTCCAGATATGCTGAAGGTATGGTAAGGCGGTCCATTCATGCTGAAGACTTTGTATGTGTTAGTATACCTGTATACGGGGAATGAGTGAGTATGTCGCCATGCAATAGCACTCGATAAGGTCTGGCCCCAAGTATTGATCATGATGATGGAGTTAGCTAAAGGCTGTGCATGGGCTTGTTAGTTATGTGATCAGATTCAGAGTATATGTGAGTTGGAGAATAGCAGTTGCTTTACATGGGTAGTGTAAGGTGGAGTTTTAGCACCATGGCACCTACGGATGTGGTAAAGGTTGTTGAGTAGACTTCCTGGAAGAATGGAAGGGAAAGGTGTATAGCTCCGGGAAGGAGTGTTGGTCATCCGAAGGGAAGACAGTAGTGTAAATGGATGATTGAAAGTATTTCAGTTATTGATAGTGAGCACTGAGAATGTACCAGTTATATGGAATCAGAGGGTTCGAAAGTGATGCAAGGGTAGACCCTAGGGGTCCAGTTAGGAGTGTAGTCATGAGTTGTGTATGTGGTGGTGTTCCATCCTAGGTATGGATGGACCCATCGTAAGCATGCTTGGTTTTCCAGCCCGAGGCTATTTGGGCCAGAAATGATGTGTATATGCATTATATATGGGTGTTCATGAGAGTTGCTCAGAAGTTGTGGAATGTATTATCATGTTAGTGCGGTAATGGATTGATTCAGGGAGGAAACGAGATGAGTTCCGTCAGTGCATTTTGATAGAAGTAGCGCCAGATGGGCAAGGGTTAGCAGGTTAACACTGGGTTAGGACCCGGTGGTTTATAATGGTGTCCAGTTTTCGCAGCCGGCGAATGAATGCGTAAGTCAGGGATATGGTAGTATCTTCAGGTGGCAATTAGTTGATGAATGTTGTCATTGGAGAAGAGATGCCAGTGGCCGGCTTGAAGCAGTTGTCAGGACCCTGCAGGGGAAGAGATGGATTTTTATAGGGATTCGATAGTAGTGTTTGAAAGAATCTGAGCCGGTTTGAGATCAGTAGATGCATTATGGGAGTATCATTCAGAATGGTGTGCTGCAGCAAGCTTTGAGGACGAAGCCTAATTTAAGTGGGGGGGGGGGGGAATTGTAACATCCCAAGTTTAGAAGAAAGAAGTTGAACGGTGTTATGTGAAAAAAATTAAGGAAGGGACTCGACGAGTAGGTCTCTTGACTCGTCGAGTCGAAGCGAGTGTTGGGCAAGTGATTAAGTGGCCTAACTCGCCGAGTCGGTGGTTGGACTCGACGAGTCAGTGCTGGAAGAGGAAAACCCTAATCTTAGGTTTTTCACCCTATTTAAAGGACTTAGTGTCCTCCATTCAGCCCCCTTAGCACCCCTGGAGATCCAGAAACCCTACATTCGTGTGTGACAGTCCTTGGGAAGCAAATTGGAGCTTGGATAAGTGATTTGTAAAGAGATTTTTGAAGATCAAGAAGCTTGGATCAAGGAGATTTGTGGAGATCCGGATTATTCTTCCGTAGGAGGTCATTTTGGAGGTAATGAATCGTTATCCTTGGCCTTCTCCTTTCTAGATTCCATTTTGCATGAAGTTTTAGGGTCTGTTTGGAGATATTGTGGTGAGATCTTGGTGCATGAGTTAGATCTAGAGTTGAAACTCTAGATCTGAGTCCTATTTGAATCAATTATGCAGAAAGCCCTTTTAGTTGTTATGCAAAAGCCATTCCCCATGAGATAAGTTCCCTTCTAGCTTGGTTTTGGAAAGGTGGGACATGATGCACGTAAAGGTAGCAACTTTATGTTGCTAATGCACTCTAGGGACCCAGATCTATTGTTTGGAGCAAAGGAGCAGCTCTGTATCTTTCGGATATGAGAATGCACGCATGAACTCGGCAAGTCTGGGAGATGACTCGATGATGTTTGGCCAGGGTTTCAGGCATTAAGTCGCGTAGTGACTCGGCGAGTGCATGGGTGGACTCGGCGAGTCATATGAAGATGGGCATGGCCTCGACGAGTTGGAAGAACAACTCGGCGAGTCTATTGAAGATTGGCGAGGACTCAGCGAGGCTGTTCTTGGACTTGGCGAGTCTGGTCGCAGAACCCCAACCTCTTTTGGTTAAAGCCTCGGATTAGTGAGTCGGTTGGCGACTCAGTGAGTTGTACAGGATGGGACTCAGAGATCGTTCGACTCGACGAGTCTTGGGGTGACTCGGCGAGTTGAGTAGTGTTGTGAGAGTTTTCTGAGTTTGAGAACTCGGCGAGCAGAGTCAATCAGGAAGGTGGACTTTGACCAGTCTGACCTTCAGGGGTATTATGGTAATTTTCAGATATTTATTTCATGGGATCATTGATGATTATAGGTGTTGAAGTTGGAGGCAGTGCTTCGGGTTTGTGCTTTTGTGATTCGGTTCGACAGTTGCAAGGTGAGTTATTCTCACTATATCAATAGGGTCTACAACACCAAGGCCGTCCCTTTATCAGATGGGAATCCAAGTATTTGTTTGATATGTTTTTGAGTTGCTACATCTGCATCCTGGTTTTAGGATGGTGTGATGTTAGTGACCTGGTTAAGGACGGTATCCTGGCATATAGGGTAATGTTATGTTAGTGACTGGATAGGTCGGTATCCTGGATAGGATGTTGCTATGTTGTGTGATCGGATAGATTCGTTTGTTTGGCTGAGGATTTTATGTGATTAATTGTTCTATGTGCACATGGTTGTTTGGCTGGGGTTGGGTTGAGGCGGGTCCTGCTTTGTGCTGTAGGCCAACATACCCATGGCGGACCGGATAGACCGAAGGCCCAGCAAGCGGTCCGGATAGGCTAAAGGCCCCAAGAGGGCAATCTAGACGTGCCAAGGCTTGGAGAGTGGACCAGGCCGACTAAAGGCCCGGTGTGGCAGACCAGTCATATTGTAGACTCAGAGAGTGGACCAGGTGGATTGAAGGCCCGGTGCAAGTGGACCAATCACACTATAGACTCGATATACATGGCTAGACTCAGAGAGTGGACCAGGTGGACTGAAGGCTGGTGCGGGCGGACCAGTCACACTATAGACTCGATATGTATGGTTGTTCTGTATTGTGATACGATATGAGTATGGTTATATGTGGTTGGTATTTTAGGGGTGACTCACTACGCTTTCGGGCTTACAGTTGTAGTGATTTGGTTTCACGTACTTCAGGAGATCGTGGCAAGGCAAAGGCGTGATTGTACCGCTCCTCATACTTCATAATTTCGTGATTTGGTTCTGGGGATACTATGATGTTTAAACTCTTTTGAAAACAAATTGTAATAACTTAATGACTTTTGAATGAATTAAAATGTTTTAAATTGGTGCAATTTTTCTGAGTGTTACACTGCTGCTCTAGAACTCCCCAGCTACAAATTCCATAGACACTAAATCAGATACTGATAACTGTTCTTAGGGTAAAATGACTACTTTACCCCATGTCAAAGTCAACCTCCTGCTCAAAGTCAACTTTCAGTTGATCGGACTCGCCGAGTTCTGCCGCCAACTCGCTGAGTCCCTAACACCTTTTCTAATCCTCTAACGCTTCAACTCGTCGAGTTTGGCAACAACTCGACGAGTTCTTCTTCCGTACTAACATCGAATCTAACTTCATCCGACTCGCCGAGTTGTATGAACAACTCGTCGATATCTCCTTCATCATATGAACACGTCCAGACTGTGACTCGCCAAGTTGTATGAACAACTCGTCGAGTCTGTTCTTGAGGCAAGAAGATTGCCTTGGACTCGACGAGTCACGGCGTGGACTCGCCGAGTCTCCTGCATGCCATTACTATACAATTATTCTAGTCGATTTCAGTGCATCTAATGCATAGATTTGGGTCCCTAGGGTTGGTTTTACACGTAAAGTTTCCATCTTTACGTGCATGCAAGATCAAATAGAGCTTAAATACCCAAAATAGGCGAAAAGTGGAGTTCTAGGTTTGGAACGGGAACTTGGATCAATAAAGGTGGCAACCTTGAGCTCATGGAACTCTGAAATGCCTAGATCTGAATCCCATTCATCTCAACTACTTCTCAAATCGAAAGCAAGGTCAAGAAATGACTCAAATTAACCATAGCAAGCTTTTATGGAGATCTAAATGCTAGGAAGTAAAGATTCGAGTTTCATACCTTAATGGGAACTAAAATGTGGCCAGAAACTCAGATCCTCTTTGCTCTCTTCTTCTTCTAACTCTAAAATGCACCAAAATCCTTCACAAGGTGAAAAATACTTCAAAAATGTTAAGGTTTGACAAGGGACGTTCTGAAGGTGATGGAGGCTGGTTTAGGGCTCATCAGGTTGTTTAAATAGGGTGCAAACCCTTGAAATTAGGGTTTCATCCAGACTGGCAGACTTGCCGAGTCCTAGAATATAGGCTCATCGAGTCGCCGGCTAAACCCGCATACAAAACCCGTCTCTACTCGACGAGTCGAGCTTCTGACTCGTCGAGTACAACTTAAGAAAAAGGAAAATGCTATGTTTAGATTACATACCAGAAATGTGGCGTTACACCGATGAACCTCATATCTACAGAAAGGTGACGATATGCCCTATGTTTCTAGCAACTCGTCACAACCCCAATAGTTCTTCATGCCCGGGTTGCATCCTAGAACCCTAATCACGGATGATCTGAAACAAGATGTTACAAAATGATTATGATAATTGTAGGCGGATTCTAGGCCTACCGTTGAGTACGAGACATACTTGCTTACTTACGATTCTATTCTTCTCATTATACTTACCTGAGTGGTAATACTGTGTGACCGGAGGGCCTTATTTGAGTTATTGACCGGAGGGTCTTATGTGCTTATATTGAGTTATGTCATATCATGCATTTTGTCTTTGTGATTTGTGTCGTATATTATCATGTGCCTTATTGAGTTAGGACCGGAGGGTCCATACCGAGTTGTGAGATTGGAGGGTCTACTGAGATACCGGACTGGAGGGTCCAGCCCGAGTTGTGAGACCGGTGGGTCTTCACTGAGACACAAAACCAGAGGGTCCTTATCGAGATATAGCTATGAGAGGCTAATTATTTGTGCGTGGTATTTTGGGGAACTCACTAAGCTTCATGCTTATAATGTCATGTGAAATGTGTTTTCAGGTACCTCTCAGGATCACGGGAAGGCGCCAAGATGATTGTACACAACAGCTTGAGATTATGTTTTGAGGATTTTGGGATCTTCTCAAACATTTTGTTGTCTTGTGTTTTGAACAACTTATATATTTGGGTTTAAGAAATGTGAAACTGTGTTTTGCGTGGTTTTAAAAACGAATTTTTTTTGTACAATTTAGAGTGTTACAAGTTGGTATCAGAGCCTTGGTTTGAGGGATTCAGATTTACACTTGGTTATATTAGGTGTAACGCCTGGTTCCTAGTACGCATTTAAATTCAATTTATTTATTTTTGATGGGCAAATCGACGAGTTGGGAGCCCCAAACTTGTCGAGTAGAAACCAGAATGCACGCGGGACTTTAAGTCACCTACTCGATGAGTTGAGAGCCTCGACTCAACGAGTAGGGCTGCTAGAGTGAAACCCTAACTTCGGGGTTTTTCCCCTTATTTAAGAGTCTTAATCCTTTTATCCCAGTTTCATTCACGGCCTCCAAGTCCTAAAACCCTATCCACGAAACCCTAGAGCCTTTTGTGAGCTTATGATCCATTTTTTAGTGAACTTTGTGAATTTGAAGCTTGTGAAAAAGAGGTGAGGCTTGATGATTAAAGGAGAAGATAGTAGATCCAGAGACTTCCTTCCATCGTCATCATTTTCTGGTAATCATGTCCCTAACTTGCCGAATAGTTTCTTAGATCTCCTTATTTTCTCTTTATTGGGTTTTTGGTCCCAGAAGCTTGATCCTTGGGATATGGACATCCCAAGTAGGGATACCTTCAGATCTGGAATCATTAAGGGTTGTTATGGCATAAAGGTGAAAACTTTATGCCCTAGTAGCCCCCATGGAAGCTCTAAGATGTCATATTGGCCTTTTGAGCCCCAAAAGGCCATGCATGGAGGAAAAGGCAGAAGCTTTACGTGTTCAAATGATCTATAAGGCCTAGATCTTGGTTTATATGCCATAGTTTGGAGTATGGATGACTTGTGGACCAAGATCTAAGCTCTATAGAGTTAGGGTTGGAGCTAAACCCGTTTAATGAGGGTATTAACGGGGAAAGTTGGAAACATTACCCTAAAAGGACATATTCAATGTAAAGGAGAAACAAGAAACTTAGATTTGTAGAGTAGGGGCTTAATCCCTTAAGATGGCCTAAAGAGACTGAGGATCTCAGAAAGTCCAAAGAAGAACTCGACGAGTTGAGTCGTTATGTCCCGATTCAATTTAAGGTAGAATGCGACGAGTCCATGAAGGGACTCGATGAGTTAGCTCTCTTTATCGCGACTATGAGTAGCCAGGGAACTCGGCGAGTCAGGGGGATGACTCGACGACTTGGATCACGAATTCAGGACTTTTGATTTATAGAACTCGGCGAGTTGAGTCAATCCAGAATGTTGACTTTGACCAGGGGTAAAATGGTCATTTTACCCTAAGAACGGTTTTTAGATTTTGACTAAGTGTTGTTGTAATACTAATAGTTGGGAGTCATTGGAGCAGCAGTCAGTGATTTGTCACGTGAGATTTCACAGTTAGCTTTGCGAGGTGAGTTTTCCTCTAGTAGGAATGGGTCTAAGGCACCAATGCCGACCCGTTTATGTAGGTTAGCATATATCGGACTTAGATCCGATGTCGGGGCTAGCTTAATGTAGATTATATGTTTCCAGACTTCGGTCTGATGTCGGGGCAAGCCCGAGGAATGTTTGTATGCTTGGTGTCTTCGTGATTCTTGCATGTGTCTATTTATATGTTCCAGGTTTCGGTTGGATGTCGGGGCAAGCCCGAGGAATGTTTAGCATATATGTTATGTTAATATGTCCCGGGCTTCAGTACGATGTTGGGGCAAGCTCGAGGAATGTTTATATGTTTATGTTATGTGTTTATGTTATATGCTTGTTGATATGTTATGTATACCGGACTTCAATCTGATGTCAAGTGGGGCCTGATGCCGTGTGGGGCTCGATGCCGGACTTCGGTCTGATGTCGGGCGGGGCCCGATGTCAGATTCGTCTGATGTCGGGCGGGGCCTGATGTAGTGGGCAAGGCCCAATGTATGCTATTATGTGATTATGTTTATGGTATGTGGTATTTTGGGGAGACTTACTAAGCTTTGTGCTTATAGTTTTCAGTTTTTGTTTCAGGTACTTCCGCTAGTAAGGGGAAGAGCTCAGGATGACTGCATGGCACATACCTCAACTTTAGCCTGGGACGATTCACTATGATGTTTTGACATATGATTTTGATATATTGACAGATGTTATGATATTTTTAAGATACACGATTTATGACTTTTTGTTACTTGTGGTTTTTATTTATAAATTAAAATTAATTTTTTGGACTGTATTTTTGGGATGTTTCAAGTTGGTATTAGAGCCTTGGTTTGAAGGATTTGGGCACACTCTCGGGCGTGTCTGAACTCATACTAAGTAATTCGTATAAAGTTTTTTCAAATAAAAACTTCTTAAAAGAACTTTGAAAAGGATTTTTGAAAAAGAGAAAAAGAACTTTGAAAACAGAAGATGGTGTGGTGCATGCAATCAGCCGAGCTCAAGTAAGTACTCCCAAATTACCCATACAAATTTATGTTCTAAAATACATGCTAGATTAAGACAAAGGTTATAGGAAGGATGCCTTATGTTCCTGTTATATGTGTATCAGCTTTATGAAAACTGCATGCTAGATTAGGGCTAAGGATCTAGGAAGGATGCCTTTTGTGCCTATTATGTGTATCTTAGCTTTATGAACTACATGCTAGTATAGATTAGTCAGGGATGGCCTCATTGAGATATGCTTGATTATGTTTACTCAATGCTCGAAAGATGCTTAATTTGTGCTTTAGGAGTTATAGTTATCTTTTACTAACTAGTGAACGAATATGTTAAGTTACATATTGCGAGGACTAAATAATTTCATAAGGTTAGGTTTAGCTCTATTTCGCAGCTCTCGTTTGAGTCTAACCGTTGTAGGGTAGGACCTCTCATTCGAAGAGTTATCTGTTCTTAGTGATATGTAATGATATTTGCGAGCTAGTAGGGGGAGATAGTAGAGACTTCTTATGCAACTGATAGCAGAGAGTGGGTTGGTGATTACCTTAGGGCAAGGCTAGGATGAGATTAGCGTGAGAACAACAGTAGTAGTAGAAGGGACTTGGTGGAGTCAAGGTAGTTCTTGAGGAAAGTATGGATAGATGTGGATGGTAGTATGGGCCCGTACTACTGAAAGTAGAAGAACCGTACTCGAATCAAGGAAGGCTGAGATGAACCATGTAAACTTGTAGTGTGTGAGATCCTTCGAGTGATGATATTGTTGGATTAATGTCTAAGTCCATAACTATAATTGGTAAGACTTGACCCCACCCGGCATGGTCCATTTGGGTTGCATACCATCATGCACTTGGATAGACTTTAATGAGAGAAATAAGACACTTATGGTTATTAATATATTATAAGTTCTAGTATATTAATAATAAGAATAATAAGATTATTTAATTAGTATTGATCAAGAATTAATCTAGGATTAATTAAGTGATCAAAAGAAGACTAATTAAATATATGGGTTGATTGTGTAAATCATCCATACTTATATAGTGGGCTACTGCTCCATGGATAATCAAGTTGGGTTAAAACCCATAGGATGGCCCATGGATGCTCCATGGTGTATTTGTACCCATGGATCATGGAAATGAAAGGCCATGTCAATTAGGGTTTACATGGTGTAACCCTAACTATATAAGCATCTTATTCTTGACCAAATCGGCCACTAGTGTGTGAAGTAAAAGGGCTAGCCGATTTCATGAAGTGTAGAATTCTCTCAAGTTATTCTAAGTGTTTTGGTGAATTGTGATTCCATTTGAGGCTTCCACACTATTGGGGCTAGGCACTCAAGCTTCATGAAGACTTTCTACATCAAAGAGGTATGTATTCTATCTTGTTACACTCATTGTTTTTGTATGCTAGATTAGGATTATACCTTGGAAGTTCTTATTTGCATGTATAATAGAGAAAACATAGATCCAAGGTATTTAGGGTTGCATGTACACTTAGGAGTGTTAGAATGCTCAAAACCCAACAGTGGCATCAGATCCTAGGCTTGTTTTCTTGTTATACTTGCAAAACTGCTTAAAAAAATCGAAATTGTTGCTGTCTGATCATCAGACTCGGCGAGTCCATCAGGAGACTCGGCGATTCCATGCCTAAAAAGTGATCAAATCGATCCAACTCGCCGAGTTGGTTCATGCACTCGACGAGTTGGACCCCCAGACAGCATAAATTCGACTTTTTTGGCTGGGATTGGACTAGGAACATTACCCAAAGCTGTTTTTGAACTTATAAACTTGTTTTTGATGTGGTAATGTTCATGCTAATCCAATTTTAAAGATAATTGTCAATAGATTCATGTTTTGTATTAGTTTAAAGTGTTACTCTAATTACATGAAAAAGTTTGATTTGAATTATCTTGTTCTTATGAGTTGCTTAGATTAATAGAAAAGTTGAGTGAAATAGTTGTTTTCAATCCAAATTAATCTAAGAGTTGATTCTAAAATGTGTTTTTGTAACTTGTCCTCAAGTTATATGAAAAGTCACATTTAAGTTTCATAAAACTCATAAAAGTTGGCAATGGTTACAAAAGATGAAGAGTCTTGTCCTTAAGTTATGGACGTTCAAGAGTCACTTCATTAATAAATAAATAAATAAAGTGTAACCTTAATTAATTCCATAAGTTACAAAATAAAGAAAAAGTTACATTCTTTAATAATTTAAAGTCTTCCATAACTTGTCCTCAAGTTATGGAACTTGAAGAGTTTTTGGATTAAAACTACTTTAAACACATAAGTTATGGAATTAATTAGTTTTGAATAGTTTCAAACTTGCCCTCAAGTTTTGGAATTTGTAAAGTTTTCACTTATGAATACTTTAATTCCAAGTTAGCCCTTAGAATTTTAAAAGTTAAAATTCAACCCTTATACTTTATAATATTATAAATAATAATATATGTATAAGAGTAAAGTCAGTCTTACCGCTAGTACGCCTCATTCACGAAGCCGGTCTATAAGGTGGGTATAAGGTTGTTGCCTATAAAATGGCAACTTAATGGGTGTCCACTCTCACCCACCGCTTGCTTGACTGGTGGAGGGTCGTTAGCCGAACGGGTTTGACAAGACTATAATTCTCCCTTCATTAAAAGTATTAATGATAAATACTAAGTAACTAAACTCTTAATAATTCCCAATCTTAGTTACTTAGGAAAATGTGAATATGGTGCTAGCCCATGGAATTCACACTTTGTACCTTACCAAGTCGTTGGTGGAGCGTGTGTGGTTAACCGACACACTAACTTGGACTAGTAAGGATCACGAAGGGTGACTTAATGTTTGTCATAGATCAATGGAGCGTGTGTGGTTAACCGACACATTGATTGGGTGATAATATTAAGGGTACCAAGTGAATTGGTATGGTTATTCACACCTTGTTTTGTGATCCTCGGCATCCCAGTCACAAAACCTGAAGGGAACATTCGAGATTGAAACATGCCTTTGAAAAGTTCAATGAATCTCAAAGATCTAGGAGTTTCAAATCCAATTAAAACCTAATAATACATTTCGTTTATCTTGGTGGAAATTGGTGAATCGTCATTCACCTACCTTCAAATATTTTATAGCTTGGATTACGGCATACCTCTTCTAAGTTATAAAATAGTTTGTTGGGTCCTAGCCTTAATATTTCATATTGGGTGTCATATTAAGGACTTTAAATCAACTATCTTGAATATCTCCCATAACATGTCTGGTTTAGACATTTATGATCTTCCCAAATCTCTTGAAACAAGCTTTCCTAAATGAAGATGGTGTCCCTTGGAAATCATACTTCATTCACCTCCTCCAATTATTCTCCCCAACCCACAAGTTCTTGAAAAATTTAAGGTCACTCAAGCCCAATTGGCAAGGCAAGGTCTCGGTGTGGTCACGTCTTGGAGATGTAGTCACATATTGACAAGCCGGGAGAGTTGGGTGTCAAAGTCTTGAGAAAGTTGGTGGTTCAATCACTTTCTAAGTCTTCCTTTGGGACACCTATGAAACAGACTATGACAAGACCCTTAATGATCTTATCTATTTGTTAAGATCAACTTCCTTGAAACTTGATGGACATTGACAATAGTGACACAGGAAATCCAGAAAAATATTGTCTTCCCAATGGAAAGGGATCAGCCATAGTCAACTCGGTTGACCAAATGGTAAAGAGAAAAGCTAAGTCTGTGATAGTCCCGTGTACCATTATATAAGGCTCCATATGTTTATATTGCCAAAGGAAGGGAAATTGGTTACGAATCTACCAAATTTACTTAAGGATGTTGAAGTCAATAAGTTTGACTCTACTTCAGGTAAAGTCCACTATCTAACTCTGTTAAGTTTCTATTCTGAAATTCTTGATACATGATGTGACTAGGTCACATGGTGATGTTTTAAGAATCAAAGAAAAAGTGAAGAAACTTAAATAAAGAATATGCTGAATCTGATCGCGTAGATGGATTTCTATCGCGTAGTTTGAAGATCGGATTCTTGAGCTACTTGTTAGGAGTTATGAGATATTGCTTAGGAATAGATAACAACAAGTTTTCATATGGATTGTAAGGATAAGTTTTTCCGCAAAGTTTTAAAATAAAAGAAAAATTTTAGATGTTATTTATTTTTAAAATATTCTTACAATGGCATTTGGGAAAAAATTGTTGCTTATATGATTCCAATAATAGCAAGAGTGGAAATATGAAATTGATTCTTTCATTTGTGGTAATGTCTAAATTTACCAAATAAGGAAAGATTCTCATCACCCAAGTTTCAAGTGGACCGGAACTTGGAATCATGCAAGTTGTATAGCATGATGAATGAGAACTTTCAAGTATTGGAAAAATTAAGACTAATTACTCGGTCACATGGATGTGTGAGTCAAGTAAAGGACTAAGGGATCGAGTACACATTCTTGTACACTGATTTAGTCCACCACAAAAGATTGACTATTCGTCATAGTTTACTAAAGCTCAGTAAATTTGGTTATACTTACAAGCTTAAGTGTAACTCTGAGACATTGGAAAAGGTTCCAATGTATGACAGAGCGAATAAGAAGAATCAAATTAGGTAGAAGGATAAAAGTTTCTCAAATCTGAAAAGATGGGAGAGTACTTTAGTATCAGTTTTGTGATCATCTTAATGATTAAGAAACCATATCAAAATTAGTTCTCTAAGGAAAATCTTAGTGCATTTTTATGACTAAGAAAAGGAACTTGAATTGTTGAAATGGTTAATTCAAGAAGATGAGTCATACTTCGTTCCAATACAAGTCTTAGAGTCATACTCCAAGATTGTAACTTGAGTGACATGTCTCAAAAGAAGGTTTAAAACACTTGTCAAATGTAAGAGTAAAAGTTTTCTACTCTTGTACATTTGAAATTGGTAAGTTGTGATGTTTTGGATAAAACAAAGACCAACTTAGGCCAATTGTGTGAAGTGTTTGTCTTGATTAGAATCCACACTATCTCTTGGATATTTGACAAGGGAGTCTTATATGTCAAGAGGACAGTGGGAGTCTTAAAGGTCTTGAAAGTCTCAAGAACCAATCAAGAATAAAACCTGAAGTTCTTCACTAGCACACGACTTACGGTTTATAACCTATCGTGTTGACATATTCTGTGCCCATTCCAGTTAAAAATGGCTTTGCATATGAGTTCTTAGAGTTCTCAATTTGTTGCACAACAACTTGGAAGCAATGGTAGGCCCTTGAGCTGCCAGGTGGCAAGAAATTAAGATTGAGTTCAGTCCATATGAGTTTGGATTTATCATTATCCTTGTCTTGTGACTATGGTTTTGATAATTCACATGGATAAGAACACATACACCATTAAATCTAAGTGTCATAAGGTTTCTCTCTGATTCATGAAAATGATGGTGAGGAAACACTTTCACTAAGTAGATTTTAGCTAGATAGCAATTGTGATATTTGCATTCTCAAAGTCGTTAGTGGAGCGTGTGTGGTTTACCGGCACACTAACCTGGACTTGTGAGAAGTGGAAAAAAGGTCTAACCATTATGATTATGGCACTCCTCTTCATAATTGTTTAGACATACAAGTGTTCTATCTAAGGGAAGGTGTATGATTTTGATTAAGTTTTATCAAAACAATCTAGTATCAGAAATATGAACTTTGGTAAGAAAGTCAGTTGATTTCTAAGTACATGTCAAAGCTAGTGGGAGCATAAGTGTTATACTAATAATCATCATGTTAGTGGGAGCATGATAATTATGATAAGTATTGCAAGTTAGCAATGTTAATTATAGAAAACAAAAGGTTTCAATTGGGAAAAGTTGTTTTGCTATAATTAAGGGAGAGGAAATTATACTTCATCTCAAATCTATAAGCTTAGATCGTGAGGTTTTAATCATTTAGTCAAGGATATATATATATATGAATTTCATGTTGGAATGGCTCAACATAAGGAAATTCCGTATATGGGTCCATTATTTGCGTTCTAAAATTCGATTATGATTACGGCATCCCTTTTCATAATTTGAATTATGAGAACTTGGCAAATAGAAATGGAAATGTTATAGCAAAAGACAGTTGTCGAGGACAATCTAAGGTTTACCAAAGATTGGGTGCTCAAGGACAATTGGAAGTATAGTGATAATTCTGGAAGGACCATATTGACATAGTCTGTAAGGAGGCAATTCTTGTTCAGAAGTGATAGTCAAAATGGAATCTGGAAATGTTTCAAAGTTAGAATTTTCAATCTGTTTAAGACTAGGAAACTTAATGCAAGAAGGATGTTTCCAAGGAGCTGATCTCCTTTGGAATACTCTATAATGATTGTTGTCAAGTCTTTCTGACTTTGTGCATAATCATTACAAGAGGATCAATGCATATAAGTTTAGAATCTAACAGATTTCAGTAAATGACATGAATTTGGAATTCTTGTATTTGCAGTAAGGATTTGGGAGTGTGAAAAGAGAATCATTGAAGTTATGTTCAATGGATCGAGTTCACAAAGTAAAGATCATAGACAAACATAGTATGCATACTTGGTGTATGGCATGACTAGTGTTTAGAAAACATAGTGTACATGCTTGGAGCATGGAACAACTATTGTTTTAAATTCAAGAATAAAGTTGATAGCTGAAACAGTATACAATGAATAATGTGTAATCATATGGTGATAAATAAAAGGTGTTTTATTTATGTTCATAGGGTTTGATACCATATTGGATTCAATTATTATTGTGTTTCACTTTGCACGTTTTGACTTCCCGAATAAACTAGGTTATTCTTCCGGAATGACTAAGTTATTCAAACCATCCACAGTCGGTCATATGTTGGAAGTAGATATGAATTAAGACTGTCATGGGTTGGCTTGTAGAGGTCTAAGGTGTTGGACAAAGGGCTACAACACTCATGAGTTCTCATAAGTTCTGAGTAATGGATTCAACCCGTGCTCATTGGAATCACTTCATGGATTTTATCACGAGTGATCATGAGACGATAATATCTTATATTCTTCAAACCTAGAGATATGAGTTGTTACTATGAGTTGATAGTACATTGATTGCACGAAAACGCATTTGGTAACTCGGTGCTATAAAACGTGCCTTTGTGTATGATTCAACAAGTAGTAGAACAAGCCATATGAGTCGAACTTTATCCATTCCTTTTACCTTCGGGATAAAAGCGATATATGTGGGCCCCTCGATGATTTGATGATGACAAATGGAAGTGCTCGGCTGAGCCAGGACTGATTTGATTTGTTCAATTAATCAGTCGTCATAAATCGGAAATCGGGAAACAACAAATGGACAGAGAGAATGATTATAATCCATGTCTCAGTCCATATGATATCTAGAATGGAGGAATATATGATCCCTTATCTAATGGACAAGTCATTGACAAAGGTCAGAGTTCATCTACAAGGTCAGAGTTCGACAGAAGCTTTTGAGAGCTACGGTTGCCAGTTGGTTCCTGAAGTCATACGCAATAATAGTTTTAGACTTATCCAAGTGGGAGACTGTTGGATTAATGTCTAAGTCCATAACTATAATTGGTAAGACTTGACCCGACCCGGCATGGTCCATTTGGGTTGCATACCATCATGCACTTGGATAGACTTTAATGAGAGAAATAAGACACTTATGGTTATTAATATATTATAAGTTCTAGTATATTAATAATAAGAATAATAAGATTATTTAATTAGTATTGATCAAGAATTAATCTAGGATTAATTAAGTGATCAAAAGAAGACTAATTAAATATATGGGTTGATTGTGTAAATCATCCATACTTATATAGTGGGCTAATGCTCCATGGATAATCAAGTTGGGTTAAAACCCATAGGATGGCCCATGGATGCTCCATGGTGTATTTGTACCCATGGATCATGGAAATGAAAGGCCATGTCAATTAGGGTTTACATGGTGTAACCCTAACTATATAAGCATCTTATTCTTGACCAAATCGGCCACTAGTGTGTGAATTAAAAGGGCTAGCTGATTTGATGAAGTGTAGAATTCTCTCAAGTTATTCTAAGTGTTTTGGTGAATTGTGATTCCATTTGAGGCTTCCACACTATTGGGGCTAGGCACTCAAGCTTCATGAAGACTTTCTACATCAAAGAGGTATGTATTCTATCTTGTTACACTCATTGTTTTTGTATGCTAGATTAGGATTATACCTTGGAAGTTCTTATTTGCATGTATAATAGAGAAAACATAGATCCAAGGTATTTAGGGTTGCATGTACACTTAGGAGTGTTAGAATGCTCAAAACCCAACAGATATGTATACTGATGTTTGTTATGTTGCATTTTCAGTATGGTGACGCTACGCACTAGACCAGTTGGCACTTCAGGCACTGGTGACGGATCATGATTGGGCTCTAGAGCCGGGCAGTTAAACGAGCAGATGAGAGAGTTCATCTATTTCGAGGTCACGCACAACATTTTAGACCAGACTCCTATGATCTTCGGTACAATGAATAAAGGTATCTTGGAGCTGTTGGATGAGAGACTGAGTGCATTCCGTACTGAGGTGGCCGCCATGATGGGGTCGCGCACGCTGATGTTCAGGGAGTTTCGAGCTTGCGGAGCTCCAGACTACCATAGGGCTCGGGACCCCATTGCTAGTAGTAGGTGGTTGGATGATGTTGCCAATGCCTTCCCCACGAGTCAATTTCCTGAAGGGGACAAGGTTCGACTCGCTTCCTGTCTTTTGAAGGACCAGGCACGAGACTTGTGGGAGGATGTCGAACGAGCCATTGGAGATGATGCAGTTCTAGATGCGATGAACTGGAGTTATTTTCGGCCAGATTTAGGGCCGAGTTTGCACCTGAGATTGAGGTGCACCAGCTTGCTAGGGAGTTCCAGGATCTCCAGCAGACGAATGAGACGGTGACTGAGATCACCGCCATGTTCAGGGAGAGGTCCCTTCTAAATCCGCAGTACGTGGCACACAAAGAGATGAAAAAAGGCCGATATCATGAGATGTTGCAGAGTGATATCCTCTAGTTTTTGAGCCGATCAACTGCAAAATGCTGGATGATATGATTACTAGAGCTAGAGAGAGAGAAAAAAAGAAAGAGGGAGAGAGAGAGAGATTTGTATTTGGATGTAACATACGGATTTCCAAGTATCATAAATTGAGTATTTATTTTGAGTCAAGGAGAGGGAATCGACGAGTTGACGCCTAAACTCGTCGAGTAGGATTGGAACTGCTGACTAGGATTAATGAATGGACTCGACGAGTCCGTGTTGTGGACAATAACCCTAAATCGTTGGGGCCTGAGCCCTATTTAAAGGTCCTTGTGGCCTTCATTTGTGGCCACACACCCTTGAGAAACCCTAAATGAACCAGAGAGCATAGAGAGTGAAGGAAGGAGCTAATTTCATCACCATTAGTGCATTCTTGCAAGAAGGAGAGAAATGATTCAAGCTAGGCTGATTGAGGAGCTTAGACATACCATTACTTCTTCAAAGGTCTCTATTGAGGTATGAATCCATGCCTATTTCATGTATATAGTAGATCTCTTGAATCTAGGGTTTCTTTACCCTCTCTTTAGTTGGAACTTGAAGCATGTGAAGTCCCGTTGAGGAATAGACTTCAGATCTAGACCTTAAGAGGTCCAGAGTGTCCCAAAAACCAATCTTTATGCTGTTACATGTGAACATTGAGCCTAGGACTTCATTTTTAGAGCTATTTAATCAAAAAGAGCCATATATGCGATGCATGAATGTAAAGTTCAGACCTTTACGTGATTTTTGGGTGTTAAAAGGCCAGATCTATACGTTAGAGAAACAGATCTGACCTCAGGAGGTCAAATGAGTGTTTCCATGGAAGAAACTCGTCGAGTTCATGAGAGGACTCAAAGAGTTGGATCGGGTTGCCCCGTGATTCGTGATTAGTGGTAACCCATGGAGTGAAAGGTTAAATCGACCTGTCGAGTAAGGCCTTAAGAGGATTTAGAGGACACGCATGGACTTGCGGAGTCACCTTACTGCAATCGGCGAGTCTGGTCAAAGTTGGACCATTGACTAGAGTTGACTTCAGTTGATCTCAGGGATTCGTCAACAATTGGACATTAGACTATTGGATGGGTAATATGGTATTTTCCCCTTCTGAGAGAACATAGGGAGGAACTAGTCTAGTCTTTGAGAGCCGTATTAATTAGAGATAATTACTTATGTGATTAGGCAGAGGCTAGATCAGTGATTCGAGTTCGACACTTTCCAAGATTACCCGAGGTGAGTCTTCTCACTATACATCACCTAGAGTGGTATATATGTGTAGACCAGAGTGTCATATGTGCTATATGCATGATTGAGATTATGTGCATTGTGTTACGTGTATGCTATGTGTTATATAGACCAGACCAGAGGGTCTAATTACTTACGAGGCCAGAGGGTCCTCGATTAGACCGGACCGAAGGGTCCAACAAGCTAGACCAGACCGAAGGGTCCAATGACCTACGGGACTGGAGGGTCCCGCCGAGACACATCGACCGGAGGGTCATACCGAGTTATAGCCTTGAGTGGCGTATGTGTTGTATGTGCTATTTTGGGGAATTCAATAAGCATTTATGCTTACCGTGTTATGTGATGTGTGTTTAAGGTACTAGCAAGAATCGCGGGAAGGCGCCAGCATGATCTGTACACACTGATGGAGTTTTATGTATTCGAGATCCTGGGATATGTTTTACTGTGATAACATGTGCTACATTTTGAGTTTTGAGATTTCTTTATGAGACATGTTGTGTTTGAAAAATGAAAAATTGTTTTGAAAATTTACGTCGTTACAAGTTGGTATCAGAGCCTTGGTTTGAGGGATTCGGATGCACCTTCGGGCATATTTGAACTCATACTAAGTATTTGAGAAAAGTTTTCATAAAAGAAACAATTTTCCTAAAAAGAGTAAAAGATTTTCGAGAGAAGCAGAACAGAGCAGTGTGTACTATCAGCCAGCGCCCGAACGGTGATTTCCCAAAATACCCTTACATTGTGTGTTATGAGATATTATGTGATATGCTATGCATGCTAGAGTAGGCTAGGTATTCATATCTAGTAATAGGGTGCCCTGAGTTGTGATGCCTTAGCCTAGGAGATTGATGCTACTATGAGTTACTTCGAGAGTGAGTAGGTAGCAGCGAGGAGCTTATGGGTGGTCTACCGGAGAATAGCCTGTGTTTAGCAAGATATATAGTACTTGTGATCTGGGATCCTAGGAGAAGGACTTGGGGTGAATACTAATACGGTGTGGAAGGTAGTATAGGGCCCGTACTACTGGAAACACCGGATCAGTGAGCAGTACAAGTAAGAATCCTTAGGATACTAAGGAACAAGTAGGGTTGAGTATCGAGTGCGAGTATACTCGAGTGAGTCTCTGATTCATTTGTGCTATGTTTCAGAGACATCATGGTTGGGACATGCCACACTCTAGAGAGCAGCAGTGTTAGCAATGATGAGATTCGCTGGATGATTCATGATGAAGTGGCTGTAACCATTCGAGCTGAGATACCAGAGATGTTTGGGTCTATGAAGACCACATTGATTGAGACATTTGATGAGCGGTACACTGCTCTTACCGATGCTGTTGTTGTAGCAGCCACCACAGCCGTTGCAGCTGCTAGGCCACAGGGGGTGACTCGTTGCTATACCGGGAGTTAAGAAACACGAAGCCACCAGATTTTGATGGGACTCAGGATCCGATAGCCGCGATGAGATGTATCTCTGACATTGAAGGATGCTTCTACACATGTTCTTGTCTGGGGCATCTAAGTGTACGGTTCGCGTTGAACCAGATTCGCTTGGGAGTGAAGGATTGGTGGAAGTTTGTGACGACAGACTTCACTCCTGAAGAGATTACAGCGGTGACCTAAGAGAGGTTCACCACCATGTTCCGAGATAAATACCCCGGTGGAGAGGGAACGGTTGGCACAGGAGTTCTTTTCCCTCATGCAGGGGACGGAGTCCATGAATGTGATTACACTAATGTTTCATGAGAGGGCGTTGTTGTGCCCTGAGCACGTGTCTACCGAGCAGGCACGTATGAGCCGATATCTGAGCGTTCTGAGGAGAGACATTCGTGAGTTCGTGGCGAACTAGACATACCGAACATTTTTCGATCTCCAAGAAAATGCCCAGAAGAAAGAGATTGAGCTAGAGACTCAGGCCAGGGAGGAGGCCGAGTCTCAGAGGAGGGATAGGCGGCCGATACACTCTCAGCCGGCAGCCAAGCGAGCAAAGCCCGCTGATTCGAGATCTGGAGGTCCAAAGGGCCACACTTGCCGGAAGTGCGGCAAGAGCCATGAGGGAGTGTGCACGGCAGGGGTGTGCTACAAGTGTGGCAAGGAGGGGCATTTCGCAAGGGATTTCCCCAAGCGGTTTGCAATTTGCTTTCACTGCAACCAGACTAGCCATCGGTAGGCCAAGTGCCCACAGCTACTTCAGGGATCAACATAGGGATCTGTACCAATTGCTAGAGGTACCAAGGCCCAACCAGTGAAGGCCGAGGCACTGAAGGCTCGCGGAAGAGCCTTTTAGTTGACAACGGAGGAGGTCCGCGCAACGCCTGATGTTGTGGCTGTTATGTAACCTTTTATTTACCTATACCGATTCTGAGATTTTGTGCTTATATGGTGGTATGCATAGGTACTTTTCTTGTGAGTTTTGTACCTACTTTGGTGTTGTTTGACTCGGGTGTGAGTCGATCTTTCGTGTCATTAGCATTTAGCCAGCACATTAGTATCCGACGAGAGGCGTTGAGTCGACCTCTACGAGTTTCTATAGCTGACGAGCAAGCGGTTTATGCTACCAATGTGATTCGAGGATGTGTACTCGAAATTTTCGGTGGTGAGTTCCCGATAAACCTGGTGCCGATTGCAATGGGGGATGTCTGTGTCATCGTGGGCATGGACTGGTTGAGCCGATTAAGAGCTGTTATTAACTTCGGGCGTCAGTTGGTAACCATACGAGACCCTAGTGAGGGAGTGCTTACGGTGTATGGCGAGGGTACCCGATCTGGGTCAGCATTTTGTTTGGTTGCCAGAGTGAGACAAAGTCTACAGCAGGGTTGTAGAGGGTTTATAGCCTATGTGATGGATACACGAGTTTCCGCAGAGAGGCCGAGTTCTGTCGGTGAGGTACCGATAATGCGAGCATTTCTGGATGTTTTCCCCGAGGAGTTGCCGAGTGTGCCTCCTGAGAGGCAGGTGGAGTTCCGCATCGATTTGGTTCCGGGGGCAACACCTATTTCCAAGGCACCCTATTGTCTTACGCCACCGGAGATGCAGGAGTTATCCTTACAGCTTTATGAGTTGTTGGGGAAGGGATTCATCCGACCGAATAGCTTGTCGTGGGGAGCGTCGATCCTTTTTGTCAAGAAAAAGGATGGTTCACACCGGATGTGCATTGATTACCGGGAGTTGTACAAGTTAACGGTCAAGAACCGTTATCAATACCAAGGATCGACGATCTGTTCGATCAGTTGCAGGGTGCGTCTTGGTTCTCCAAGATAGATTTGAGGTTTGGATATCACCAGTTGAGAGTGCATGATGAGGACATCCAGAAGACGGCGTTTAGGATTGGTTATAGGCATTACGAGTTCGTGGTGATGCCTTTTGGACCTCACCAATGCACCAACGACGTTCATGGACCACATGAACCGAGTATGCAGGCCGATGTTGGATCGATCGGTGATTGTGTTCATCGATGATATTCTAGTGTATTCGAGGTCCAGGGAGTAGAATGAGGTGCATCTGAGGGAGATCCTTGGAGTATGGTGCTCGGAGAAGCTATATGGCAAATTCTCCAAGTGTGATTTTTGGTTACGTGAGGTCTAGACCTTGTGACATCTCGTTAATTAGAATGGGATATTGGTCGATCCGACCAAGATTGAGGCCATTATGAGTTTGGAGGTGCCGAGATCCCCCACCGAGATTAGGAGCTTTCTGGGGTTGGCCCGCTACAATCGGAGATTTATCAGAAATTTCTCCAAGATTGTCGTTCCCCTCACCAGATTGACCCGGAAGGGCGTTGCTTTCAATTGGGGTCCCGAGCAGCAGACCTTATTTGAGACTATTCGCCAGAGATTATGCGAAGCACCGGTGTTAGCCCTTCCGGAGGGAATGGAGGATTTTGCAGTGTACTGTGACTTGTCTATATGGAGAGAAGGCACATGATAGCTTACGCATCGAGGCAGTTGAAGCCTCATGAGACGAGGTATCCCACCCACGATTTGGAGTTGGGGGCAGTGGTGTTCACCCTCAAGATATGGCACCATTATTTGTATGGGGTTTCGTGTACCATATTCACAGACCACAAGAGTTTGAAGTATCTGATGGATCAGCCCAGCTTGAATATGCGCCAGAGGAGATGGTTGGATGTGGTAAAGGATTATTACTGCGAGATCCTGTACCACCTGGGTAAGGCTAACGTGGTAGCCGATGCTCTGAGCCGCAGGGTGGAGAGTGTCCCGATTCGAGATGTATGTATGAGGATGACGGTGATTACCATTCGAGAGGCCCATGCAGAGGCTATGAGACTGAAGAACCGCAAGAGGGAGCGGGTGATCTGACAGGTATCCGAGTTTGTGACGAATAGTCGAGGGATTATGACCTTTCGTGGTCGGATTTGGGTGTCGTATACAAGCGGGGCACGTGGCATTCTGATGGAGGAGGTGCACAAATCAAGATTCTTGATCCATCCCGGGGCTACTAAGATGTATTTGGACCTAAAGAGAGATTGTTGGTGGCCCTGTATGAAGAGGGATGTTGCATGGGTAATAGAGAGGTGCTTGACCTGTCGTCGAGTTATGGCCGAGTGATATGTGTATTTTTATATATATTTATGTATAACATATCTTAATATTTTAGCCTTTATTATTATTATTTAGAACTAAAATATACTTAATATTCTTTCAAATATTTAATTACAGTTAAAATGGGAGATGGAATGCAAAAGAAAGAGAATGGAGCTGAAAAGATGCAAAAAGGATATTGCTGGCAGATTGACCCCTCTTCAGTGTTTCGGGTATATCTGATGACTCACAAGTGCAATTGACGAGATTCAAAATGTTCTGAAAACTAGACGAAATTTCCTACGACTTATGTGAGAGGGACTTTTGGCTAATTCGACACTTATCTTATCCAAAATCGGCCTTGAATATGAAGCATAAAAGTTGGACGGAAATTCCCTCCATGTTACTTATTCCCCAAGCACCACTTTCCTTATCTTTATTTGCTTAATCCCTAAGCCACATTAGTTTCCTTATTCCAATACAACTCTAATATTCCATATAATTCCATCTCCATCAACTATAAATACCCCATATCATTCCACCAGTTTCATAATCTATGATATTCCACTTCGACTTGTGCAACAAGAAAACTTCATAGTTGCTGTTTTGAGGGTCTAGGAGGCGGCCGGAAGGCCGTTAAGCTAACGGGAGAGGAGATGGGAAGGATTGGAGAAAGGATACATGTCGGTAATCACATGGGTTGTTAACATGACCATGTTTAGCATTCCATTGTGTTACTATTCTATATTGAGTTTCTGATTTGGGTGTAAAAACCTTTTACTTTGTGTTTATGATTAAATGAAGCTTTGATTATTAGACTAATTGCTATATTGAATTGTTTGTTTATGTTTAATTTATCTTGCCAAGCTTGTTAAAAGATCCTTACGTAGTAATGATGATTATTTGATGTTAATTGTTAAGTGAATTGAGTTGTGTGAACACCTGCTTGATTGCTTGTCTCTTATGATTTTGATGACCATCGAGATTATAAGTCTAGGAATAACGAATGTGAAACTAGGATTAACTTGGGAATAAGTAAGTTAATGTGTGAGCCTTGTTTGATGACCATCAAGAAGAGGTTAAATTGAATGATTAATTTGATTAACTATATTTACAAGTCTTGCTTGATACGAACTGAACACTAGGAAGCATGTTAGTTTAATCAACTGATCACTGTTTAAGTTGACTTGTTTGCTAAAGGATTAGTTATAGTAAACGCGAGTCTAATCATTTTAGGAATCGATGAACATGAATAAATGAATTTGTGTATGCAATTGTCTATGTTTTTTAAGGTGTAATTTATCTAAACCAAAGTACCTGAAGAGATTTGTTTTCCTGTTAGTTTATCGAGAGTTGTTAATTGCTAGTTTGAGATTTATTAAACCATTTTCTTTATTATTTTCGTATGACCTGTAACCTATAATCAAATATATTAAATTAATCCACCGTTCCATGTGATCGACACCCGACTTACCTAATCTATACTGTAATCTGACAAGGTACACTGCCTATAAGTGCATAGATAGTCTAAGTTTGTTAGGTTATAAATATTAAAATTAGTGGGTACTTTTGTGCACATCAAGTTTTTGGCGCCGTTGCCGGGGAACGGCTTTCAATTAATTTAGTTTATTTGATTATTCGTTATTTGTTTTTAGTTAGTTTTTTATTTTATTTTTTTTAGTTTTATTTTCATTGATATCATTTCACTTGTCGGGAAGGTTTTTGTTGCTATGTGCAGGAATTCGAGATCATACACATTGTTTGGTTTTACTTTTTGCATGGGTTTCGAGATTGCAAGCGATTAGGGAATTCTTGACTTGTTTAGTCTACTACTTTGGGTGATTTGTCCAACTCAATCCACGAGGCGTAGTATAGCAAGGCGTATCGAGGTGGTTAAGTGGAAGTCGAACTCTTGCTACTCTTGACTAGTTGGGTCGACTCTTGTTCTACTTTTTAGTTAATGGTGCAAAGAAAACAAAAGAAATAGTCTGACAGGTCCCGAAAGTTTTTGTTTTCACAAACCACCTCTTGCATGCAAGAGATTTAATCAACAATTGTAGCTTGATTTCGACGAAGACGAGTGATTGTGATCTTTGCAAAACTTTTACCCTTCAGATGCTTTCAGAAATTTCAATAATTAAGGTCAAATGTTGATTTGTCACGGGAGAAAAACCGTGTGAGAGTTTGAAGTTGACACTTGAGAGCCATGACTTTCAATAAGTGTGGGGTGCGCGTTGATATTTGGAGGGATTATTATTTCGAAGAGTGGCGTTTCTAACTATACATTGATTCCCATGGCATGGATAAGCTGTTCCCACACCATGGAGTTTTATTTTGACACAATGTAGAAGTATCATCCCGGCTGCCATGACATGGTTGACACTTTCCTATGTCGTGGGGGAGTTTTTCATCACGAGAGGAGGCTGCTATTCTACATACCACGACGTGACCACCACTTACTACGTCGTGGCCATGCTATTATTCGCGATATGGATTTTTCCTCACTCGACGACACGATGTGGTTGACACTTTCCCACGTCATGGTGGCTATATATTGCTTTAGCTTGCAATCGTTTGCACCACATTTCAGAAGTCAATGTTCTTTTGTATTTTCCGGCACATTCAGATGCAGCAATTCCAGTTTCCAGTCTTCTAGCAATTTTCAGAGCAGCTTGTAGCAGCCCCATTCGATCTCGCCGCAACTACCCAGGGGAGTTTGTTCCTTTTTCTCCCTTTTTATGTTCTTAATTCGTTTTAGCATACAATGAGGGCATTGTATGAAATAAGTGTGGGGTAGGGGGTCGGTAAAAGTAAATTAAAATTATAAGAAAAAATAAAATAATAGTTAGGAAATTGCTAGATTTAGGAAATTTAAAATTTTAAAAACTTGAAATAATAGTTTAATTTAGAGAAATCTAGTGATAATTTAAAATTTGCTAATATTGTATGAAATGATCCGATGAGAACTCAAATGTTTAGTTGAGCCAATATACGTTATAGTGCATTTGTGGCCGCCCTTATTTTAGTGAAATCATGGAACAAAAACACAACCCCGCTTGGTTTGAGGGATGCAATATGTTTAGCAGCCTAAACCTGAAATGTATCCAGGAAAATTATTATCATTAACCAATAAAGGTTGAGGTTGAGCGTCTTTGCTTAAGCATATAGGTTTTGAGTGAAAAAAAAAAGTGAGGTACATATAAAAAAAAAGAGAGAGAATTACGAGTAAAGTTCGAAGAATTTTGGAGCAAATAAAGTGAAGATCAAAAGATCAAAATTCTGAAGAAATCCAAAAAGTTGAAGATACCAGAAATCAAATCAACAAAGGTGGTGAATTCAAAGAATTTAAAGATCAATTGTCAAAGAATTGAAGAATTCCAAAAGAGCTCCATAGTGGTATCGAAAAGTTGTAAATCTAGATTATGTATGCTTAGGTTGCTCAACTAAAAATACCTTGAGGTTAGGAGGTTTTCTGCGGATGGATTCGGAGGGTTGTATAAAATGAGCATTGTTCGGAAAAAGTGGGCAAGTGTTTATGAAGACTGTGAGTATTTAAAGTATGGGGGGGTACTTTCGGAAAATTTTAGACACAAATGCATGCGTTGCGGTCTTGACATAATGGCTAAGTTTTAAAGGGATTGTTTAATGCGATATTGGTAAAACAAAATTAAGAGTAAATTTGTTTGAGGGCAAGCAAAGGCTAAGTGTGGGGTATTTTGATATGTGTATTTTTATATATATTTATGTATAACATATCTTAATATTTTAGTCTTTATTATTATTATTATTTAGAACTAAATTATACTTAATATGCTTTCAAATATTTAATTACAGTTAAAATGGGAGATGGAATGCAAAAGAAAGAGAATGGAGCTGAAAAGATGCAAAAAGGATATTGCTGGCAGATTGACCCCTCTTCAGTGTTTCGGGTATATCTGATGACTCACAAGTGCAATTGACGAGATTCAAAATGTTCTGAAAACTAGACGAAATTTCCTACGACTTATGTGAGAGGGACTTTTGGCTAATTCGACACTTATCTTATCCAAAATCGGCCTTGAAGATGAAGCATAAAAGTTGGACGGAAATTCCCTCCATGTTACTTATTCCCCAAGCACCACTTTCCTTATCTTTATTTGCTTAATCCCTAAGCCACATTAGTTTCCTTATTCCAATCCAACTCTAATATTCCATATAATTCCATCTCCATCAACTATAAATACCCCATATCATTCCACCAGTTTCATAATCTATGATATTCCACTTCGACTTGTGCAACAAGAAAACTTCATAGTTGCTGTTTTGAGGGCCTAAGAGGCGGCCGGAAGGCCGTTAAGCTAACGGGAGAGGAGATGGGAAGGATTGGAGAGAGGATACATGTCGGTAATCACATGGGTTGTTAACGTGACCATGTTTAGCATTCCATTGTGTTACTATTCTATATTGAGTTTCTGATTTGGGTGTAAAAACCTTTTACTTTGTGTTTATGATTAAATGAAGCTTTGATTATTAGACTAATTGCTATATTGAATTGTTTGTTTATGTTTAATTTATCTTGCCAAGCTTGTTAAAAGATCCTTACATATTAATGATGATTATTTGCTGTTAATTGTTAAGTGAATTGAGTTGTGTGAACACCTGCTTGATTGCTTGTCTCTTATGATTTTGATGACCATCGAGATTATAAGTCTAGGAATAACGAAGGTGAAACTAGGATTAACTTGGGAATAAGTAAGTTAATGTGTGAGCCTTGTTTGATGACCATCAAGAAGAGGTTAAATTGAATGATTAATTTGATTAACTATATTTACAAGTCTTGCTTGATACGAACTGAACACTAGGAAGCATGTTAGATTAATCAACTGATCACTGTTTAAGTTGACTTGTTTGCTAAAGGATTAGTTATAGTAAACGCGAGTCTAATCATTTTAGGAATCGATGAACATGAATAAATGAATTTGTGTATGCAATTGTCTATGTTTTTTAAGGTGTAATTTATCTAAACCAAAGTACCTGAAGAGATTTTGTTTTCCTGTTAGTTTATCGAGAGTTGTTAATTGCTAGTTTGAGATTTATTAAACCATTTTCTTTATTATTTTCGTATGACCTGTAACCTATAATCAAATATATTAAATTAATCCACCGTTCCCTGTGATCGACACCCGACTTACCTAAGTTATACTGTAATCTGACTATGTACACTGCCTATAAGTGCATAGATAGTCTAAGTTTGTTAGGTTATAAATATTAAAATTAGTGGGTACTTTTGTGCACATCACCGAGCACCAGCGTCCGCATGGAAAATTGCCGCCATTAGAGGTTACCCAGTGGAAGTGGGAACAAATTTCGATGGATTTTATTACCAAATTGTCGAGGACCGCGAGTGGTGTTGATGCATTTTGGGTGCTGTGGATCGGCTGATGAAGATCGCTCACTTCCTAGCTATCAGTGAGAGCTCTTCTGCAGAGAGGCTAGCAGATATATATGTGAGGGAGGTGGTGTCGTGACATGGAGTGCCGATCTCGATTGTGTCAGGTCGAGATATACGTTTCACCTCTGGATTCTAGAAGAAGTTCCATGAGGAGTTGGGTACGAGATTTCACTTCAGTACTGCTTACCACCCACAGACGGATGGACAGAGTGAGCGAACGATTCAGATGCTCGAGGACATGCTTCAGGCATGTGTTATGGACTATGGGGGAAGTGGTACACATACCTACCTTTGGCTGACTTTTTTTACAACAACAGCCACCATTCGAGCATTGATATGCCTCCTTTTGAGCTTTTGCGTGGGAGGAGGTGTCGGACTCCCATCTGTTGGGGAGACATAGGACATCAAGTGATGGGTAGCACTGAGATGGTGCTTAAGACAACTGAGCAGATACAGCCGGTCAGACAGAGGTTACTGACAACCCAGAGCCATCAGAAGAGTTATGCGGATATGCGGCGATCCGAACTCGAGTTCCAGGCTGGAGATTTCGTACTCCTGAAGGTATCTCCTTGGAAAGGAGTGATTCGATTCAGGAAGAGGGGCAAGCTAGGGCCCCGATACATTGGTCCGTTCAGGGTGACTGCGTGGGTGGGTAAGGTAGCATACCATCTGGAGCTACCCGAGGAGTTGAGTCTGATCCATGAGACCTTCCACGTATCACAACTGAGGAAGTGCATAGCCGATGAGACAGCGTTGTGCCGCTAGAGGATATTCAGGTGGATGCGAGTCTGAATTACATTGAGAGGCCGATCGCGATCTTGGATCGGAAGATCAAGGTTCTGAGGAACGTGGAGGTGCCTCTAGTTCAGGTCCAGTGGCAACATCGGAAAGGGTTTGAGCTGATTTAGGAGCCGGAGGCGGAGATGCGGGAGCAACATTCAGAGTTGTTTGAAGAGCGAAACTTCGAGGGAGAAGTCTGATTCTAGTGGGGGAGAATTGTAACATCTAGATTTCCAGGTATCATAAATTGAGTATTTATTTTGAGTCAAGGAGAGGGACTTGACGAGTTGACGCCTAAACTCGTCGAGTAGGATCGCAACTGTTGACTAGGATTAATGAATGGACTCGACGAGTTGGAGAGTCGAATCGACGAGTCCATGCTGTAGATAGAAACCCTAAATCCTTGGGTCCTGAACCCTATTTAAAGGTCCTTATGGCCTTCAATTGCAGCCACACACCCTTGAGAAACCCTAAATGAACCAGAAAGGATAAAGAGTGAAGGAAGGAGCTAATTTCATCACCATTAGTGCATTCTTGCAAGAAGGAGAGAAAGGATTCAAGCTAGGCTAGTTGAGGAGTTCAGACATACCATTACTTCTTCAAAGGTTTCTATTGAGGTATGAATCCATGCCTATTTCGTGTATATAGTAGATCTCTTGAATCTAGGGTTTCTTTACCCTCTCTTTAGTTGGAATTTGGAGCATGTGAAGTCCCGTTGAGGAATAGACTTCAGATCTGGACCTTAAGAGGTCCAGAGTGTCCCAAAAACCAATCTTTATGCTGTTACATGAGAACATTGAGCCTAGGACTTCACTTTTAGAGCTATTTTATCAAAAAGAGCCATATGTGCGATGCATGAATGTAAAGTTCAGACCTTTACGTGATTTTTGGGTGTTAGAATGCCAGATCTATAAGTTAGAGAAACATATCCAACCTCAAGAGGTCAAATGAGTGTTTCCACATAAGAAACTTGCCGAGTTCATGAGAGGACTCGACGAGTCGGATCGGGTTGCCTCGCGATTCGTGATCAGTGATAACCCATCGAGTGAAAGGTTAACTCAACGAGTCGAGTAAGGCCTTAGGAGGATTTAGAGGACACGCATGGACTCGCGGAGTCAGCTTAGTGCACTCAGCGAGTCTGGTCAAAGTTGGACCATTGACTGGAGTTGACTTCAGTTTACCTCAGGGATTGGTCAACAATTGGACATTCGACCATTGGAGGGGTAAAATGGTATTTTTTTCCCTTCTAAGAGAACATAGGGAGGAACTAGTCTCGTCTTTGAGAGCCGTATTAATTAGAGATAATTACTTATGTGATTAGGCAGAGGCTAGATCAGTGATTCGAGTTTCGAGACTTTCTGAGATTACCCGAGGTGAGTCTTCTCACTATCATCACCTAGAGTGGTATTTATGTGCAGACCAGAGGGTCTTATTGATGGGTTTTGGTGATAAGAACATCCTATGTGCTCATATAAACCCTAATGCTTGGATCTAGGTTTCTCTATTGTACATGCAAGTTATCCAAGACTATAAACCCTAATTCTAGCATACAAGTAATCATATTAACATAAGAATAGGTTTAAGATGTTACCTTGATTGTTATTTAGCAATAACAATCCAATTCCTCCTTGTATTGACTTTAGAAAGCTTAGAGTCACAAATTGTCACACCCCAAAACCAAGAACGGCGGAAACGTTATGGGGCGGAGGACGTCATGTAAAGTATCACAACATAGTAAAAGTAAATAAGCAAACAACATCATCCATTGCATTAAATATATAATTTTAATACAAGCGTGTTCTGTACAGTTATAGACACCAAAAATAATGTAAATCAAAATAATAAGATGAGTCTTGGATGCGCTCCATCTTCTCAAAAGCTGGCCTCGGTACCTGTCTACTGATGACCTGAGAATACAAGTTATTTTGAAAGAGTTTATCAACATTAAGCTGGTGATTTCCTAAGTATTTTAGTGTCGATGTTTGTTATCAAAATCGTTTGAACATGTCTCAAGTGTAAGTTTGTAAAATGTAAGTAAATGTTTGTAAGTGTTTGTAAAACTTTGAATTTCTCCGAAAAACCTATATTTTCTATTAAAGTAGCCTTCTACCAAGGATTAACTATTTTGTATGCTCGTTTGTTGTAAAAGTGTGTAATTTCACAAATGTAACTATCATTTAACAAAATATAGTTTGTACATTAATGGTTAAGTGAAATAATCACTAAATATATGTAATGGGTAAATTATTGTAGTACTGTAGTGTTGTATTATAGGAACTACTGCTGTACTAAATATCTTAAACCGGATTTATATTAAGGTATTATGTGATAAATTTCACCATACTATCGACTGGTAACAACGACATACGAATGGTTGTAATAACAGAATGACGTTTGGCACCCGCAGACCTGCAGGTCCGGCTGTAGCTAGCAGCAAGGTGTAGGATAGTCAATCCAGTATAGATCTATACGCAAACTCACGCTCTCCCTCCAAGAGAATTCTGTCTACAACTCGGGCCATGAAATTTAAGGCATGCTCCGATACAGTGGATCACAATTGTTAACGTATTCTTGTATATGTAATGTAATGTTACTTGTTTTAGTATCGTCGTATATGTTCTCTTCCTAGTATAGTTGTATATGTTCTCATAGTAATGTAATGTATATGTTCTCATAGTAATGTCATGTATATGTTCTCATAGTAATGTGATGTATAGACTCATGAATGAACTGACTCATTGATCTAGAAATTGTAGTAGTATGATTATGTGTTACCCCGATGGTAACTTACTAATGATGTGTCTAATACGCATGAATGTGGAAGTACTTTTATGTCTATATACGTATATTTGATATATAATTAATACTGAAACGACCTTCGGACGGTTACCCGAAATCCCACCAGACCACATCCAAATCGAGAAAAAGGAAATAGGGCGGATGGCCTTCCTAAGCCCTTTAAACATTGCTTATATATCTATACATATATGGGCATGCAATTTATAAGAAGTAAAACAAAGTTTAATAAAAGCATTTGATAAGTAAAAGAGTTTTTAAAAAACATTTTGAAGTAAAACAGTTTGATAAACAGTTTGAACAGTGATAAAATCATTGGTTTTCTAGTTATTAATCACATGTGATTGATGTAATCAAATGTGATTGATGCAATAACTATAAGTATTTAACTTGTATTCCCCACCCCCCCATAAAATTATTTAAAACATTTAAAAGTATTTCAAAGGTTAATTAAAGGGGTATGAACTCAGTTGTGGTGAGTGGATTGGATTGAAGTGTCGGATACCGTGCTAGGTGGCAAACGGAGACTTGTTCACACGCACGAGCCTAGTTATCATATAATGAGCATATATATAACTAATTAGCCAAATAATAACTTAATGAAATAAGTTGAGACACTCAGGAACATGTAATTAAACACTTGGTATAAGTGTTATAGGTCCTAAGGGTTGCTTCTAGGTTGTTATGGGACAAGGCTAAAGGGGTTTAATGTACCAAAGGGCCTTATATAAGTGTTTACTACTCAATAAACCCCACACAAGGAGTTTACGGTCGTAAACCCTTGAGTTTACGGCCGTGAACTCCAATCTTGGTGGTAATTGATGTTTTGAAGTGTTATTTGATTTCTAGAATAAACCTAACTTGGTGGTTTAATCCTTTCGGTAGTTTAGGGCATAGAAAATACTCCTTTGAGGAGTTTACGGCCAAAAGACCATATCCCTTAGAGTTTACGGCCGTAAACTCTCATGGGATGGGTGTTTTAATTCTTTCAAGTCCCAAACACAAGTAGGATACTTTCAAGGCATTTGTTTAAGGCTATGGAGGACCCTAGGCACACTTTGGTGCCCTTATTTGGTGTTTACGGCCTATGAGCATTCTCTTGGCCGTAAACTTCCTTTAAGGGGTGCTTTTGATGTGTTAATGTCCCCAAATTAGCTAGAAGTAATTGAGGGTTAATGTCTAAAGCCTTTAGGAGTGATTAGGGCACATTTGTCCCTTGAATTTGGAATTCACGGTCCAAGAAGTTCTTGGGCTGTGAACACCCTAAGCTATGTGTTCTTGATTATTTTCTAGTCTCAAATGATCATACATATTATCCTAAGCTAGTTACCTAACAAGGAAATGGGACTAGATGGCCTTTAAGCTTCATTTTGGAGTTTACTCCCCAAGAACGTTCTTGGGCGGTAAACTCCCGAATCTCATATATTTGACATACAATCTATGTTATTAAACATAAAACAAGCATTATAACACAACTAGAGAAGTGTACTCACGATTTGGGATGAAACCCCGAAGATCCGTGAGAGAGAAAATGGCTTTTCTCTAGTTGGAAATGTGAATAATGAATGAATTTAGTTCATAAATCTATTTATAGTCCTAAAATATTTTTGGCAGAAAATATTTTTATTCCAGAATTGGACTCTAACATTATGAAGTTTTGAAATGCTCTAGTTTCACAAACCCATGAGCATCCACTCTCCTGATATCTCCTTAAATGTAAACCCTAATGTACACAAACTTATTCGGAAAAGTCTGAAATTCATTGAAACTGGACTAGCTTCTATTGAATAGCTAATGTTCGTACAAAATGGAAATTTCGGGTTGTCACACAAATGTCACTCCTCTAATGGTTCACAAACACCATAAGCAAGAAGATGAAGAGGAGAGAGGATGGAGGCTGCCTAAAACGTATTCTAACCCTAGAATAAAGCTTCGCCCCGTTTTTGGGTCATAAGGGTCATATATATAGTTAGGCTACTAGGGTTATCTAACAAGGAAACCCTAATTTGGATGCTTAAGCCCTAAGCAACCCATAGACTCCTTTAATTATGGCCTTGGACGATTTCCCCATGGGTTTCCCATAGAATTCGTCCACTCCTTAATTTAAGACAATCCATAGCCCATATTGCAATTATCTTATAATTACAATTCCAGTCCCTTAAGTTTAATTAATCTCTTTTAGTCACAAAACTAATTACCAATTAATTCTTGACTAATATTAATTAAACAATATGATTTCTCCTTTAATATATTATTCTCATAATATATTAATAAATCATATTTAATCCTTTCTCTCCATAATTCATCCTATCAAGTTGCTTTGGTGAAGGCAACCCAAAAGGACCATGCACCATCGGATCAAGTACATACCAAAATAGTTATGGACTTAGACACTAATCCAACAGTCTCCCACTTGGATAAGTCTAATAATTATTATGCATATAACTTCAGATCCTGATCTGCAATCGTAGCTTTCCAAAGCCGCTGTCAACTCTGATCCTATTAGATACGCGTGTCCTTTAGATAAGGGATCATATATTCCTCCATTCTAGATATCATATGAGATATGATTTCAAATCACTCTCTTTGTACTATATCTCGGTTCCCGATTTATGACGACTAACTAATTGAACAAATCAAATTAGCCCTAGCCCGGCCGAGCATTTACATTTGTCATCACTAAATCATCGAGGGCCCAAAGATATCGCTTTTATGCTACTTTGGATAAAAGGAACGGTTAAACTTTTATACAATGCTTGCTTGCACTCACTCACCGAATCACACACAACAATATGTTTTATAACACCAAGTTACTAGTGCGTTTACATATTATCAATGTGCAACCGATTTGCAAGATACAACTCACACATCTTGGTTTCAAGAATATAAGATGTTATCGTCTCACCAATCACTCGTGATACAATTCATGGAGTGATCCAAGTTAGCGTGGGTTTAATCCAATGCTCTAATTCATATTCATAAGCACTCATGAATGTTGCAGCAAACATTTGCTTATGTCTAATGCTCTTTAGACAATCCACACACCAATTCACGACAGTCTTTATTCATACCTACTTCCAACATATGAACGACTGTGGCCCGTTCGAATAATTTAACTGTTCTTAACAAATTAAATTATTCAGGAAGTCAAAACATGCAAATGTGAAACACAAGAATAATACTAATCCCATATGGCCTCAAACCTTTGAGTATAAATAAAACACCTTTTATTTATCACCATATCGATTACTCATTATTTGTTGTTTCGGGTAATCAACTTCTTACTTGAATTATTACACTTGTCCCATGCTCTTAGCATGCACACAATATTTACCTATGGTTCTTACTTTGTGAAATAGACCAAATTGAGCACATTTCCAATCATTCTCATTTCACAACCCCAAATCCTTTTTCATAAGTGAAAGAATATCAAATTCTTTCTACTTATAGAATATGCTAGATTCTAATCATTCTATGCAACTATCCTTTCATAATGTCACTGCACCAAAGTCACAAAGACTATTGCCAATGATATTACAAAGTCTTCTATCGGAGATTGTTGCAAGATAATTCCTTAGATATGATGTCTCTCACTCAAAGTACATTCCTTTGAACATCCTTTTGCATAAAAGTTTCTAATCTAGACATAGATTTTTCAATATTCAATTCCCAAATATGGACACGCTTCCATATTTTCCATATGGCAACTCATTCTTAATAAAATCTTATCTATTCGTAATAATGTCGATATGGTCCATCCAATATGGAAACATTTCCATATTTTCCATATGACCACCTATTCTTAATAGAATCTTTTCTATTCATAATAATGTCGATATGGTCCATCCAATACCATGCTTCCAACTACTCACAAGCAACCAATCCTCGTCGAACTTTGGATTGTCCTTTGATAGTTCTTTAATTATTTTAGTCAAAACCGATTCTAGTCCTTTTTCCCTCTAAATGCGCAAGACATTTGGAAAATTTTAGAATGGTCAAATATTATAGCATTTGCAATCGATCCTATACCCAAAGCGTATGGGACACGATGCATAATGTCTTACATAAAGATTTGATACTTTATCAATCTTCTGCCATAATATTTTATTTGCTATGTTCTCAAAATTCGAATTGTGAAGAGGAATGTCGTAATCATAATCGAAATTTTAAGAACACACTATGTACCTATGACTAAATTTATTAACATTCCACAACCTAAGCCTTTATATTTGAAATGAAGCATAATATTCTCTCCCTTAATTATATCAAAACAACTTTACAACCCTTACTACTTTGCAAGGTATAACTCTTGTTTTCTATAAATAATATTGCCATCATACAATCATATCATTTATGCTCCCACTATCATGATTATTAAAACATAACACTTATGCTCCCACTAGCTTCAACATGTATTCATAAACATCTTAACTTCCAGAAAAACAATACCTATTGAATTTCTTAAGTCCATGTTTCTAATACTTAATGCTTTGATAATCTTTTATCAAGGCCTCTTTATACACCTTTGCCTTAGATAGTTCATATGTGTGTGTAAACAATTAAGACTAATTGCCAAACCTCACAATTCAAATCATGGAAAGGGATACCGTAACCATAATCGAATTCGAGAATGCAATTTTACAATCACTATCTTCTTAAAATCTTTCTTAGTGAATGTATTTCCTCACAATCATTTTCATGAAGGAGGAAATCTTATGACACTTAGATTTAAACGGTGTATGTGTTCCTATCCATGTGAATTTGTTAAAACCAAAGTTTACGACAAATTCAAACTCATATGGACCGAACTTTCTTAATCTTGATTTCTTGCCTTATGGTAGCACAGCTGCCCACCATGTCTTCCAAGTAGTTAAGCAGCTCACCCTTTCCTATCAACGTACCTTTCATTGATTAAGGTGCCTAGCCTTTTATGCGTTCAAAATGAGAACTCATAGAACTCACATGCATAATTAACTTAATTGGAACAACACAGAAACAAAATAATGTTAACACGATAGGTTGTAAACCTCAACTTGTGTGCTAGTGATGATCGATAAGGTTTATTTGATTTGTTCTTGAAATCTTTCAAGAAAATTAAGACTCCCACTGACTCCTTGACCTATAATATTCTCTTGTCAATAACCATTTCTTGACAAACAAATATTCAAGAGTTAGTGTAGCTTTTATCAAAACACTTCATAAATTGGTCCTAGTTGGTCTTTTTCTTATCCAAGACATCACAACTTTCCATATTTGATGAATGTTATAAACCTTCTTATCACTCAATGTCACAATCTTAACTCTAAGACTTGTTTTGGAACGAAGTATGATTGACTTCTTGATTTAACCATTTCTTCAATTCTTGATTCCTCTTCTTAGACATAAAATTGTAGTAAGACTCACTTAGAGGATCAATTGAGATATGGTTCTTAATCATTAAGACCTATCATAAAGTGTAAAAGGTACTCTCCCTTCTTCTTAGAATGGAGAAACTTTTATCTTTCTGCCTACTTGATTCTTCTTATTCGTTCTGCTATTGATTTAAACATTTTCAATCAATTCAGAATTACACTTAATCTTGTAAGTATAATCATATTCACTAAACCTTTAGCAAATCATGACGAATATCTTGGTTACTCTTATGGTGGACTTGATCAATACGCAACTTTGTGTACTTAATCTCCTTGTCCTTCACTTGACACTTTGTCAACGAATTAGTCTAATTTCCAAATATGAAATTTCTCATTGATCGTTCAACCAAGTTGCATGATTCCAAGTTTCTGTCCAATCGAAACTTGGGCGATGAGAAACTCTCCCTATTTGGTAAATTCTCGACATTTCCACAAAAACAACATAACTAAGAATCAAATGCATTATTGCTAATATTAGAACCCTTCACACATCAATTTTCATGCATGCCATTGCAAGGATAAATAAATAATATAAAATCAAAATTTATTTTATTGCGGAAAAATTTGTCCTTACAATGCAATTCATTGAAAAACTATGCTAATACATATTTCTTAGCAATCTAATTCTAAAACTAAGTAGTAGTTTAAGAATCTAATCTTCAAGTATTGCGATTGAAATCCATTTCTTTACGGTTAGATTCTACTTACTTCATCCCTTAACCTTCCTCTCTTTTCTTCGATCCTACACAACATCAATTGTAATCTTATCACATTATGTATTAAGAATCTAGAATAGGAGCTTAAAAGAGTTAGTCAATGGATTTTACCTAAAGCAGAGCCATACGTTTTGACTCTCCCATCTCTTAGATCTCTTAGGTAAATAGGGCAACTTCGTCTCTAATGCCTCTTCTCTTGGCAATAAAAGCAAATTGACTCTATTGGAACTGGACATGGAACTACTTCAGACATTGCCTTTCTCTTATGATGAAACTTTTCGATCATAGCATGTCTTTTGTTGCCATTGTCTATATCCATAGAGGTCTTGAAGGCAGATTCACCAATCAACTTTGCTTTTCTATTGCGCCAAACCATTGCTGATTCAGCAGCAATAAGCATATAGGTGAGATCTATAAGGGTCACGTCGCAGTTTATCATATAGTACTCTCTTACGAACTCACTATACGAGTTAGGAAGTGACTGAAGAACCCAATCAACAGCCATCTCCTCACAGACAACGGATCCCAACATTCTTAACTTATCAATGCGTGACTTCATCCCTAGGACGTGTGCACACACCGACTTTCCTTCTTTATGTTTACTTGCCAAAAGGGCTTGAGTGAGCTTGAACTTTTCAAGTCTTCGAACTTGTGGGTTAGGGAGAATAATTGGAGGAGGTGGAGGAAGTGAAGTATGATTTCTTGTTCCTCGATCGAATCGTGGAATATCATCTTCATGTGGAAAGCCTGTTCCACGGGATTTGGGAAAACCATAGTTGTCGAACTTTGACATATATAAAATGGGAGAAAACGAATTCAAGTTAGTTGATCGATTGAGTCCTTAGTAAATCACCCAAATGAGATACTAAGGCTAGGACCCAACACAATACGCTACAACCTAGAAAAGGGATGCCGTAATCTAGTTGCAGAATATTTGAAGGTAAGTGAATGACGATTCACTAATTTCCACCACGAAAAATGAAAAAGAATTTTAAGTTTTAAATCTATGAAAACTCCTAGATCCTATGAGATTCATTGAACATTTCAATGGCATGTTTAAATCTCGATATGCCCCTCTTTTTTGTGACTGGGATGCCGAGGATCACAAAGCGGGTGTGAATAACAATGCAAACTTACATGGTGCCCTCACATGTTACAGTCACCTATTCGATGTGCCGGTAAACCACACACGCTCCACCGAACTATGACAAACATTTAGTCACCCTTTGCTACCTTTGCTTAGAACCATTTAGTGTGCCGGTTAACCACACACGCTCCACTAACGTCTTCGCAAGGGCACAAAGTGTAATTTCATGGAATTGCATCAATTCGCTTTTGCCTAAGTAACTAAGATTGGGAATTTGAAAAATATTTAGTTACTTTTGTACTTCATTATACTTATAATGGAAGGGTTTTGTCCTATCCTACCCGTTCGGCTAACGACTCTCCACTAGTTAAGAGTGCAGTGGGTAAGAGTGGATACCCATTCAATCGCCATTTTATAGGCAATTTCCTTAAACACCCCTTATAGACCAGCTTTGTGAATGAGGCCTACTAACGGTAAGACTGACTTTTACTCATACATATATATAATGTTAGACTTTTAATGTTATATATAGTAAAGGGTGTATTTTATACTTTTAAAATACTATGTGGTTAAATTTAACAATTATACCTTTAATTCAATTAAATTGTAAACCTAAACTTTTATGGATTTATTAAACTTCTTTTAATTATACACCTTAATTAATTAATAAAACCATAAGGGTGCGATTTGAACTTTTCAAAACAATACTAGGGTTTTAGAATTTAACATTCCTAATTAAACTTTTAATCAACTTTTAAATTCCAAAACTTGAGGCCAAGTTTTGAAACATTTCAAAACAATAGGGTTTAGAATTTAAATATACATCAAATTAAACTATTAATTCAAAATTTTAAATTCCAAAACTTGAGGGCAAGTTTTGAAACCTTTTTCAAAACATTAGGGATTTAAGTATTTAAATTTCAAAACAACAAAAGTTTTGGGTTCAAATTTAAACTATAAAACCTAAAGGGGAAAATATGAAACTTTTCATAACAACAAGGATCAAATAAAAAATAATCTTAATTAACATTTAATCACATAATTATCCATATTTTATTTAATTTGATGATTTCTTGCAAAACAATTTACCAATTTAATCAAAATAATTAATCAATTATCACATAAGGAAACAAATATTTTATTATATATCAAAAAATTGGATTTATATTTATCTAATATGATAAGGCAACTATCCTTAAGCAAAAACAGCAAGAAATCCCGGTTTTCCCTCCATCTGACCAGCCGACTCGCCGAGTCATGCATGGACTCGGCGAGTCCAGTCTCCAGAAACACAAAAATCAAATTTTTTCAATCATACAATGCATCAATACAATAGAAACCAGTCAAGGCTCTGATACCACAGATGGGTTTTGGTCATAAGAACATCCTATGTGCTCATACAAACCCTAATGCTTGGATCTAGGTTTCTCTATTGTACATGCAAGTTATCCAAGACTAAAACCCTAATTCTAGCATACAAGTAAGCATATTAACATAAGAATAGGTTTAAGATGTTACCTTGATTGTTATGTAGCAATAACAATCCAATTCCTCCTTGTATTGACTTTAGAAAGCTTAGAGTCACAAATGTCACTCCTCTAATGGTTCACAAACACCATAAGCAAGAGGATGAAGAGGAGAGATGATGGAGGCTGCCCAAAATGTGTTCTAACCCTAGAATAAAGCTTCGCCCCGTTTTTGGGTCATAAGGGTCATATAGATAGTTAGGCTACTAGGGTTATCTAACAAGGAAACCCTAATTTGGATGCTTAAGCCCTAAGCAACCCATGGACTCCTTTAATTAAGGCCTTGGACGATTTCCCCATGGGTTTCCCATAGAATTCGTCCACTCCTTAATTTAAGACAAACTATAGCCCTTATTGCAATTATCTTATAATTACAATTCCAGTCCCTTATGTTTAATTAATCTCTTTTAGTCACAAAACTAATTACCAATTAATTCTTGACTAATATTAATTAAACAATATGATTTCTCCTTTAATATCTTATTCTCATAATATATTAGTAAATCATATTTAATCCTTTCTCTTCATAAGTCATCCTATCAAGTTGCTTTGGTGAAGGCAACCCAAAAGGACCATGCACCATCGGGTCAAGTACATACCAAAATAGTTATGGACTTAGACACTAATCCAAAACTTAGGTGCTATATGTATGATTGAGATTATGTGCATTATGTTACGTGTATGCTATGTGTTATATAGATCGGACCGGAAGGTCCAATGACTTACGATGCCAGAGGGTCCTCAATTAGACTGGACCGGAGGGTCCTACGAGCTAGACCGAATCAGAGGGTCGAATGAGCTACAGCACTGGAGGGTCCCGCTGAGACACATCGACCGGAGGGTCGTACCAAGTTATAGCCTTGAGTGTTGTATGTGTTGTATGTGGTATTTGGGGGAACTCACTAAGCATATATGCTTACCGTGTTATGTGATGTGTATTTCAGGTACTAGTGAGGATCGCGGGAAGGCGCCAGCATGATCTGTACACACTGATGGAGTTTTATGTATTCGAGATCCTGGGATATGTTTCATTGTGATAACATGTGATACATTTTGAGTTTTGAGATTTCTTTATGAGACATTTTTTGTTTGAAAAATGAAAAATTGTTTTGAAATTTTACGTCGTTACATTAGAGATGGAGGGGAAGAGGAAACCCGAGGGGATTCAGTCAGGGAATTCGGGCAACAAGCCTAAGGTATTTAACCACAGACCTAGGAGCCAACAGGGCCGTAGCCGTTGTGGAAAATGCGGCAAGTTGCACCAGGGGACGTGCAAGGCAGGGAGTTCAGGCTACTTCAAATGCGGCCGAACTGATCATGTGAGTAGAGACTGTACAACTACTACCACCACCACGATAGTATCATATTTGATTTGCTTCCAGAGCAATCAGAGGAGACACAAACGGTTCCAGTGCCCGAGTTTAGCAGCAGCAGGGCAGGTGGGAGCCCCTGCTCCTATTACATTGAGGATTACATACGATCGTCAGGGTGGACAGAGGCGCCTGTGGCTAGGAGCAAGGCCTTTGAGTTGAGAGCAGAGGAGGCACGAGCAACTCCCGACATGGTGACGGGTATGTATCTTCTCCTTATCTCTTTATTTACACTGATTATTGCTTATGTTTCTGTGTTTCATTATAGGATCGTTCCTTGTGAATGTATATCTGCTCTAGTATTGTTTGATTCGGGGGATACCAGTTCTTTTTTTGTCACTCGCACTCAGCAAGAAATTCGTAGGGGCTCTGGGGGAGCTGGATTGCCACTTGATGTGGAGATATCCGATGATAGGACCGTCAGCGTTGTGAGGGTTCACTAAGGATGTACACTGCAGTTGTTCGATGAGCAGTTTTCTGTAGATCTAGTCCCTATTCCCCTGCGAGGGTATAAGGTTATAATCGGTATGGACTGGTTGATCCCCAATGGAGCAGTGATCGACTGCGAGCAATAGCTAGTGATGATTCAGACTCGTAGTGGGGAAGGGTTAGTGATTTAGGGCGAGAGGTCACAGGGTGGACCGACTCTATGTTCAGCAACGAGAATTAGGCGCTACCTTCAGCAGGGTTGCGCATGTTATGTCGCCTATGTCATGGATACCCAAGATAAGGGTAAGGAGATAGTTGATGACGTACTGGTAATGCGAGAGTACCCGGATGTATTCCCGAAGGATTTGCCTGGGATACCTCCGGAGAGACAAGTCAAGTTCAGGATTGACCTAGTCCCTGGTGCAGCTTCGATAGCCACGGGCCCATATCAGTTGGCTCCTCCCGAGATGTAGGAATTGTCTACACAGTTGCAGGAGATGTTAGACAAGGGATTTATTAGACCGAGCAGTTCACCACGGGGAGCCTCGGTCGTGTTTGTGAAGAAGAAGGACGGGTCACATTGATGTGCATAGACTACTGGGAGCTGAATAAGGTAACGGTGAAGAACCGTTATCCCCTCCCAAGGAGTGATGATTCGTTTGACCAGCTACAGGGTGCATCTTGGTTCTCCATGATTGATCTACAATCAGGTTATCACCAAATGCGATTCAGAGATAAGGATGTACATAAGAAAACTTTTAGGACTCGTTATGGTCACTATGAGCTTGTGGTGATGTCGTTTGGGCTCACCAATGCTCTAGCCACGTTCATGGACCTCATTAACTGTGTGTACAGAACAATGCTGGACCGGTCTATGATAGTCTTGTTGGATTAGTGTCTAAGTCCATAACTATTTTTGGTATGTACTTGACCCGATGGTGCATGGTCCTTTTGGGTTGCCTTCACCAAAGCAACTTAATAGGATGAACTATGGAGAGAAAGGATTAATTATGATTTATTAATATATTATGAGAATAATATATTAAAGGAGAAATCATATTGTTTAATTAATATTAGTCAAGAATTAATAAGAATTAAGTTTGTGGCTAAAAGAGATTAAATAAACTTAAGGGACTAGAACTATCAATTGTGTGATAGTTGAATATTGAGCTAATGGACTCCTTATTAAGGGGGGTGGACGAATTCTATGGGGAAACCCATTAGAAATCGTCCAAAGGCCTTTAAGAAAAGGGTTCATGGGTTTCTTAGGGCCTAAGCATCCAAATTAGGGTTTCCTTGTTAGATAACCCTAATAGCCTCACTATTTAAGGAACCCTTAAGCCCCAAAAACGTGGTGAACTAATTGGTTAGGGTTTCCACACGTTTTAGGCAGCCTCTTTCTCTTCTCTTCTTCATCCTCTTGCTCTTGGTGTTTGTGAACCATTAGAGGAGTGACATTTGTGACTCTAAGCTTTCTAAAGTCAATACAAGAAGGATTTGAGATTCTTATTACTACATAACAATCAAGGTATGATCTAAACCCTAATTCATATGTTATATTGATTATCATATATTAGATCTAGGGTTTATAGTCTTGGATGAATTGCATGTACAATAGAGAAACCTAGATCCAAGCATTAGGGTTTGTATGAGCACATAGGATTTGAGATTGTTATTACTACATAACAATCAGTGGTATCAAAGACTTGATTGGTTTCTATTGTATTGATGCATATTTGATCGAAATCAGCACTGAAAATTGAAAATTTAGGGTTCTGAGTGTTTGAATCGCCGAGTCACTTGGTGCACTCGCCGAGTCAGGTGTACTCGACGAGTCCAAGTCCAGACTCGACGAGTCGAAACGTCTGACAGCTAATTTTTGCGATTTTCTTCCTGTTTTAGCTTGGGATAATTACCATAAACATGTTTTTGTTATAAAATCCGAATTTTATCAATATTTGGTGATTATCCTTACCTGAATAGAAGATAATTGTCAAAATTTAGATAATCTTTTGTTTTATTATTTAAAAATTTGATGATTTGTAATTTAGATTTGAATTATCTTGTATGAAAAGTTTAAATTTTGCCTCTTTAGGTTTTATAGTTTAAATTTGAACTTTAAAGTTTTGTTTTGAAATTTAAATAGTTGAAACCCTAATGTTTTGAAAAAGGTTTCAAAACTTGCCCTCAAGTTTTGGAATTTAAATTTTGATTAAAAGTTTAATTTTGATGTATATTTAAATTCTAAACCCTAATGTTTTGAAATGTTCAAAACTTGCCCTCAAGTTTTGGAATTTAAAAGTTGATTAAAAGTTTAATTTAGGAATGTTAAATTCTAAAACCCTAGTATTGTTTTGAAAAGTTCAAATCACACCCTTATGGTTGTATTAATTAATTAAGGTGTATAATTAAAAGAGGTTTAATTTGACCACCTAGTATTTTAAAAGTGTAAAATACACCCTTATAGTATAATTGTTAAATTTGACCACCTAGTATTTTAAAAGTGTAAAATACACCCTATACTATATATAACATTAAAAGTCTAACATTATATATATATGTATGAGTAAAAGTCAGTCTTACCGTTAGTAAGCCTCATTCACGAAACTAGTCTATAAGGGGTGTTTAAGGAAATTGCCTATAAAATGGCGATTGAATGGGTATCCACTCTTACCCACCGCACTCTTGACTAGTGGAGGGTCGTTAGCCGAACAGGTAGGATAGGACAGAACTTTCCATTATAAGTATAATGAAATACAAAAGTAACTAAATGTTTTACAAATTCCCAATTTTAGTTACATTAGGCAAAAGTGAATTGATGAAATTCCATGAAATTACACTTTGTGCCCTTGCGAAGTCGTTAGTGGAGCGTGTGTGGTTTACCAGCACACTAAATGGTTCTAAGCAAAGGTAGCAAAGGGTGACTCAATGTTTGTCATAGTTCGGTGAAGTGTGTGTGGTTTACCGGCACATCGAATAGGTGACTGTAACATGTGAGGGCCCCATGTAAGTTTGCATGGTTATTCACACCCGCTTTGTGATCCTCGGCATCCCAGTCATAAACTAGAGGGGCATATCGAGATTTAAACATGCCGTTGAAATGTTCAACGAATCTCAAAGTATCTAGGAGTTTTCATAGATTTAAAACTTAAATTTCTTTTTCGTTTTTCATGGTGGAAATAAATGAATCGTCATTCACCTACCTTCAAATATTCTACAACTAGATTACGACATTGTCACACCCCGAAAACCAAAGGCGGAAACGTTCCCGGGGTTGACTCCATGTTGTGTATCAAATCCAATGTACATAGTAATCACAGTAAACAACCATTACATTACATATATCTGAAAGTTTACATTTGGTTCAAAAGTAAATTGTACAAAAGTTATACATATATCATATGAACAAAAGAGACGAGTCTTCCATGCACTCCGTCTTCACCAAAAGAGATCACTGGGTACCTGTCTAACTTGGACCTGAGAATACAAGCAGTTTGAAAATCAGCATAAAGCTGGTGAGTTCATAAGCGGTTTTGTTTTATGAAAAAGTATCGGTTTCCTTTAGTTTTCTGAAAAGGTTTGATACCCAAGAAAATCCCATATTTTCTTATGTAAAGTAGTTAAGTTATCTGTCGTTACAGTTCTGTTACAAGATATAAGTTAACCCCAGGAAAATCCCATATTTTCCTAAATGCAAGATTGATTTGAATAACACAGAGTATAGTTTAATATATAAAACTATAATTTAGACGAACTGTAGATAGAAAGTATTTTGAAAACCTTGGGACTAACATCCCGAACCAGTTATAAGATAATTTGATAAAGACCATGGGATCACTATCCCGAAAGTAGATATAAGATAGCTTGATAAAACCATGGGATCACTATCCCGAAACTAGATATTTGATAGATTGATAAAATCATGGGATTATCATCCCGTATAAGATTTAGTTTCAAAACCATGGGATTACCATCCCGAACGAGATATAGACACAAGATCATGGGATTATCATCCCGAATGAGTTATAGACATAAAACCATGGGATTACCATCCCGAATGAGATATAGATACAAGACCATGGGATTACCATCCCGAACAAGGTTTAGATTCTAAACAAATTCTAGCTGTGAATAAGTTTATATTAATACGTATTGTGAGTCGGGTAACCATGCTGATACGACAACGAGACCTCCTTGACGTTAGTTAGACGTCGGACAATATACAGAATTTGTCACCCCAGGCGTGCCCGCCTAACTGTAGCTAGCAGTTAAGGTGTGGGATTGTCAGTCCCGAATAGATCTATTCATAAATTCCTCGCTCTCCCTCCAGGAGACTCTGGTTACACTTCCGGAGAGGATTTACTTGATCATCCATAAAGGGTAGTGACTATCTCACAAGCTAGTATTAACTATTCTCAGGATTCCAATATGATACCAAACATACAAAGATTTCGAGACATGATACAGTGAAAAATAAATACATACAATGAAACTATTTGGCAAATCATTCGAATGATACGGAGATAAACTGAATCAGACATAGTTTATCTAATAACTTAATACAGATATCAGTACATAATATAAAGAGAAACATAGAACCCCAAATTATTCCCATAATAATTTGATTAGTTTGGCTATTTTCTTAACTAAAATCCATTTAGTTGAAATCGATAAATCATTCCTTATGCTCAACATAATACATAAGGAGTAAAACAGTATATAAGTTTTCCAGCTATTATTTGAAATACATCGATGTTATAATTCGAAAACAGTTATAGTTTTGCTTGTATTCCCCCCCCCCCCCTGAAAACAGTTAAAAACAGTGAAAAAGGCGTAGGGGTATGAACTCACCGGACGAGAAATGTGACAATTTGGATGCTAAGAGTTGATCCGGGGCTTGTAAATACATGAGGTTCCTAATTATAATGTAAAGATACACAATTGTATCTAATTAGGACTTAGTTTATTTATATGTTAGGGACACTTGCTTCAAGTCGCAAAAACACTCCGATACAAGTGTTTGGAGGGACCCGGGTGGCGTTTAAGGACGTGAAATGACACTAGGGACTTGGGACTTGAGTTTACTCCCCATGAGTAAACTAATATAAGAGTTTTTGGTCTAAAACACCCATTCCCCATGAGTTTACGGCCGTAAACTCATGGTGGGTGTGGTTTAAGGTGCTAAATGACTTCTAACACTTAGGGGATAATTTCTAGACTTGGTTTAAGGACTTGAAAGCATTTTAAAACATAAAATAGACCCACTTATGGGAGTTTACGGCCTAGCATGGCTCCATGGCCGTAAAATCCTATTTTCTCATGAAAATGGTGTTAAATGGTTCCAAAACAAATCACATGTGATTAATAGAATTATTTCAAGGCCTAACATGAGTTTTATGGGACATTTGAGGGGTTTTATGGAGTTTACGGCCTATGAGACCCTCCTCATGGCCATAAACTCTTCTATAGAGTGCTACAAGGTGTTTCAAGGCCTAAAACTTGCATAGAAGGGCTTCTAAAATTCATCTAAAGGCTTTAGGGGTGTTTAGTTAGCATTCTAACACCATGAATTATGGAGTTTACGGCCCAAGAACAAGCCTTGGCCATAAACTCTTAGAAATCCCACAAATGATGTGTTTAAGGCCCTTAAACTATTTTTGGTTGGTCCTATGATTTATTCCAAGGCTTTTGGTGGTGTTGGATGGCTTTCTAACACCTTAGAATTGAATTTATGCCATGTTTTGAGGAGTTTACCTCCCAAGCACATGCCTTGGCCGTAAACTCACATAAGTCCCCCAAAAATCATGTTTCAAGTGTCCAAATGCTAAAACCAAGGTTCTATAATTCATATCTAAGCCATACTAGTGATTTGGAAGGGTTTAAGGTCAAGAAAACCCCATTTATATGAGTTTACGGCCCAAGCTTATGCCTTGGCCGTAAACTCCTTCAAATGACTCAAAATCAAAGTTTTAAATGTTCTAAGTCCATATCTTGAAGTCCCTTAGCCATATCTAAAGTCCAAATGAGTTTAGGAAGGAGTTTAAGGGCTTAAAACCCTTCAAAATGGTGTTTACGGCCTAGGCAGCCTCCTGGGCCGTAAACTCACATATTTTGTCCTATTTCTTGATTAAATGTCGAATTTGGAAGCCAAATATGCTATAGATTAAGGCTAGGAAGGTACCTTAGGGATTTGAGGCCTTAAAATTGAGTTTTGGACACTTAATCTTTGGATTTAGGAGAGAGGTTAGAGAGAGAGTAGAGAGAGAAGGAAAAAGCTTCAAATGAGAGGTTAAACACTTTTATATAGTTCCTAAAACTTGGACACGGTGGAATTCTACCCAACACCGGCCTTAAACGAAGCTTTAGGTCGTACCCGATTGAGTTTCCGTCACCGACTAGGATATTTCTAAAACTTATGAAATAAATGTTTTGGGCTAAATTCATGAGTTCCTAACTGATTTGGACCCTCAATGAATGATAATAAACATATAATTTTAGTTAACTAAACCCAAAAACGATATCGGGACATTTCGATCTCCGACGAGTTATACGGGTAGAATGGGTTTTCGGCGATGAACAACTTCAGGTTGTTACAGACATCCCTTTTCTAGTTTGTAGCATATTGTGTTGGGTGCTAGCCTTAATATCTCATTTGGGTGATTTATTAAGGACTCAATCAATCAACTAACTTGAATTTATTTTCTCCCATTTCGTAGATGTCAAAGTTCGACAAATATGGTCTTCCCAAATCCCGTGGAACAAGCATTCCACACGAAGATGATATTCCACGATTCGATCGAAGAACAAGAGATCATGCTTCACTTCCTCCTCCTCCTCCAATTATTCTCCCTAACCCACAAGATCGAAGAATTGAAAGGTTCAATGTCACTAAAGCCATGTTGGAAATGAAACATGAAGATGGTAAACCCGTGTGTGCCTACATTCTAGGAATCAAATCACACATCGATAGGTTGATCATGTTGGGTGCGTCATTCCCTGATGAGTTAGCTATAGGCTGGGTTCTACAGTCACTCCCTAAATCATATAATGAGTTCAAAAGAAAGTATTATATGATGGATCATGATGCAAACCTCATTGACCTAACCTACATGCTCATTGCTGCTGAATCAGAAATGATTTGGCAAAGCAATGGAGCATATTTGTTGGGAAAGTCAACCAACCATGCTTCCAAGGACGTTCTAGGAGAACCGACCCGCGTTTGCTGCCAAGAGAAAGGACGTTGGATACAAGTCTGCCCTAAGAGCTTGAAGAGTCCAGAAGATGGGAGAGTCAAAGAGTATGGCTGTGCTTCAGGTAAAATCCAATATCTAACTCAATTAAGTTCCTATTCGTTGATTCTTAATACATAATGTCATAAGATTGCATTTGAATGTTTTGCAGGATCAATGAAAAGAAGAGGAAGCTTGATGAAAGAGCAAGATGAGTCTAATCACGAAGAAATGGATCTCGATCGCATGCATTCGAAGATTAGATTTTGAGCTTAGAAAGTTATGATAGAGTTGTTAGGAATATTTGATTACATAGTCTTTTAGATGATTTTGCATTGTTAGGACAAAATGTTTTCCGCTGCTTTTATGAATAAAATAAATTTTGGTTTGACTCATTTATTTATTTATTTCCTTGTAATGAAATTGTTATGAAAAATTGATGTTTGCATATTTCTACAACAAAATGGATGTGATTCTTAATTATATAAATTGTGGAAAGGTCAAGAATTTACCAAATAGGGAAAGTTTCTCATCGCCCAAGTTTCAAATTGGATAGAGACTTGGAATCATATAACAAGTATTGTATGATGAATGAAAAACTTTCACATTTGGGAAAATTAGACTAATTCGTTGACGAAGTGTCAAGTGAAGGACTAGGAGATCAAGTACACAAGGTTGTGTGTTGATCAAGTCAACCATAAGAGTAACAAAGATATTCTTCATGATTTACTAAGGTTAAGTAAATATGATTACACTTATGAGATTAAGTATAATTCTTAGTTGATTAAAATAGTTTAAATCAATAGCAGAACGAATAAGAAGAATCAAGTAGGCAGAAAGATAAAAGTTTCTCTATTCTAAGAAGAAGGGAGAGTACATTTTATGCTTTATGATAGGTCTTAATGATTAAGAACCATATCTCAATTGATCCTCTAAGTGAGTCTTAGTACAATTGTATGTCTAAGAAGAGGAATCAAGAATTGAAGAAATGGTTAAATCAAGAAGCCAATCATAATTCATTCCATAACAAGTCTTAAAGTTAAGATTGTGACATTAAGTGACAAGTCTTAAGAAGGTTTATAACATTCATGTAATGTAGAATTTGGAAAAAGGTTTTCTTATTCTTGAACATTTGAAATTGGAAAGTTGTGATGTCTTGGATATGACAATGACCAACTAGGACCAATCTATGAAGTGTTTTGTCTTGATAAGAGCTACACTAACTCTTGAATATTTGTTTGTCAAGAAATGCTTATTGAAAAGAGAATCTTGCATGTCAAGGAGTCAGTGGGAGTCTTAATGGTCTTGAAAGGATTCAAGAACTAATCAAGAATAAACCTTATCGATCATCACTAGCACACGAGTTGAGGTTTACAACCTATCGTGTTGACACCATCTTGTTTCTATACCGTTCCAATTGAGTTAATTATGCATGTGAGCCCTATGAGTTCTCATTTGAATGCATAAAAGGCAAGGACCTTGATCGATGAAAAGTACATTGATAGGAAAGGGTGAGCTGCTTAACTACTTGGAAGACATGGTGGGCAGCCGTGTTACCATAAAGAAAGAAATCAAGATTCAGAAAGTTCGGTCCATAACGGTTTGGATTTGTCGCAAACTTTGGTTTTGGACAAATTCGCATGGATAGGAACACATACACCATTAAAATCTAAGTGTCATAAGTTTCCCTCCTTCATGAAAATGACTGTGAGGAAATGCTTTCACTAAGAAAGATTTTAAGAAGATAGTGATTGTGAAAATTGCATTCTCGAATTCGATTATGGTTACGGTATCCCTTTCCATCATTCGAATTGTGAGATTTGGCAATTAGTCTGAATTGTTTAAGACACACACATGAACTATCTAAGGCAAAGGTGTATAAGTTTATAAAGCCTTGATAAAAGATTATCAAAGCATTGGGTATTAGAAATATAAACTTAAAGAAATTCAATAGGCGTTGTTTTTCTGAAAGGTAAGCTGTTTCTGAATACATGTCAAAGCTAGTGGGAGCATAAGTGATAGTGGGAGCATAAATGTTATGATTGTATGATTATTAAGGCAAGTATTGCAAGTTAGAAATATTAATTATAGAAAAACAAGAGTTATACCTTGCAAAGTCGTAAGGGTTGTAAAGTTGTTTTGCTATAATTAAGGGAGAGAATATTGTACTTCATTTCAAAACTAAAAGCTTAGGTTATGGAATGTTAATAAACTTAGTCAAGGATACATAGTGAGTTCTTAAAATTTGATTATGATTACGGCATTCCTCTTCATATTTCGAATTGAAAGAACATAGCACATAAAATATTATGGCAGAAGTTTGATAAAGTATCGAATCTTTATGTAAGACATTATGCATCGTGTCGCATACGCTTCGGGTATAGGATCGATGGCAAATACTATAATATTTAACCATTCTAAAATTTTCCAAATGTCTAGTGCATTTAGAGGGAAAAGGACAAGAATCGGTTTTTGACTAAGATAATTAGACAACTGTCAAAGGACAATCCAAAGTTCGTCGAGGATTGGTCGCTTGTGAGTAGTTGGAAGCATGATATTGGATGGACCATATCGACATTATTATGAATAGATAAGATTCTATTGATAATGAGTTGTCATATGGTAAGTATGGAAAGGTTTCCATATTGGGAATTGGATATTGAGAATCAATGTCTAGATTAGAAATTTTATGCAAAATGATGTTCAAAGGAATGTACTTTGAGTGAGAGACATCACATCTATGGAATTGTCTTGTAACAATCTCCGATAGAGGACTTTGTAATTTCATTGGCAATAGTCATTGTGACTTTAGTGCAGTGACATTACAAAAGGATCATTGCATAAAATGTTAGAATCTAACATATTCCATAAGTGGCAAGAATTTGATATTCTTTCACTTATGAAAATGGATTAGGAGTTGTGAAATGAGTATGATTGGAAATGCGTTCATTTGATCTATTTCACAAAGTAAGAACCATAGGTAAACATTGTGTGCATGCTAAGAGCATGGGACAAGTGTTGTAATTCAAGTAAGAAGTTGATTACCCGAAACAACAAATAATGAGTAATCGATATGGTGATAAATAAAAGGTGTTTTATTTATACTCAAAGGTTTGAGACCATATGGGATTAGTATTATTCTTATGTTTCACTTTGCATGTTTTGACTTCCTAAATAATTTAATTGGTTGAGAACAGTCAAATTATTCAAACGGGCCACAGTCGTTCATATGTTGGAAGTAGATATGAATGAAGACTGTCATGAATTGGTGTGTGGATTGTGTAAAGAGAATTAAACATAAGCAAATGTTTGCTGCAACGTTCACGAGTGCTTATGAATATGATTTGAGCATTGGATTAAACCCACGCTCACTTGGATCCCTTCATGGATTGTTATCATAAGTGATTAGTGAGACGATAACATCTTATATTCTTGAAACCGAGATGTGTGAGTTGTATCTTGTGAGTCGGTTACACATTGATAATATGTAAACGCACTAGTAACTTGGTGTTATAAAACATATTGTTGTGTGTGATCTGGTGAGTGAGTGCAAGCGAGCATTGAGTTAAAGGTTATCCATTCCTTTTATCCAAAGTAGGATAAAAGCGATATCTGTGGGCCCCTCGATGATTTTTAGTGATGGCACCTAAGTGCTTGGCCAATCCGGGACTAATTTGATGTGTTCAATTGTAGTCTGTTATCAGTCATCAAAAATCTGAATTCGGGAAACAGCACATGGACAGAGAGAATGATTTAGATCCATGTCTCAGTCTATACGATATCTATAATGGAGGAATATATGATCCCTTATCTTAAGGACATGCGTATCTAATAAGATCAGAGTTGACAGCGGCTTTGGAAAGCTACGATTGCAGATCAGGATCTGAAGTCATACGCAGAATAGTTATTAGACTTATCCAAGTGGGAGACTGTTGGATTAGTGTCTAAGTCCATAACTATTTTTGGTATGTACTTGACCCGATGGTGCATGGTCCATTTGGGTTGCCTTCACCAAAGCAACTTGATAGGATGAATTACGGAGAGAAAGGATTAATTATGATTTATTAATATATTATGAGAATAATATATTAAAGAAGAAATCATATTGTTTAATGAATATTAGTCAAGAATTAATAAGAATTAAGTTTGTGGCTAAAAGAGATTAATTAAACTTAAGGGACTAGAACTGTCAATTGTGTGATAGTTGAATATTGAGCTAATGGACTCCTAATTAAGGGGGTGGACGAATTCTATGGGGAAACCCATTAGAAATCGTCCAAAGGCCGTTAAGAAAAGGGTTCATGGGTTGCTTAGGGCCTAAGCATCCAAATTAGGGTTTCCTTGTTAGATAACCCTAATAGCCTCACTATTTAAGGAACCCTAAAGCCCCAAAAACGTGGTGAACTAATTGGTTAGGGTTTCCACACGTTTTGGGCAGCCTCTTTCTCTTTTCTTCTTCATCCTCTTACTCTTGGTGTTTGTGAACCATTAGAGGAGTGACATTTGTGACTCTAAGCTTTCTAAAGTCAATACAAGAAGGATTTGAGATTGTTATTACTACATAACAATCAAGGTATGATCTAAACCCTAATTCATATGTTATATTGATTATCATATATTAGATCTAGGGTTTATAGTCTTGGATGAATTGCATGTACAATAGAGAAACCTAGATCCAAGCATTAGGGTTTGTATGGGCACATAGGATGTTCTTATGGCCACAACCCATCAAGTCTTCATTGATGACATCTTGGTTTGCTCTAAGAGTGAGGAGCAGCATGAGGAGCACTTGAGAGAGGTACTGGAGACACTGAGGAGGGAGAGACTTTTCGCAAAGTTCTCCAAGTGTGAGTCCTGGTTATGTGAGGTTCAGTTTCTAGGGAACCATGTCAACCAGAAGAGTATTCTGATCGATCCAGCCAATATAGAGGTCGTGATGCAGTGGGAGGTTTCGAGGTCTCTAACTAAGATTCGGAGTCTTCTTGGTCTAGCGGGTTATTACCGGAGATTCATCTAGGATTTCTCCAAGATCGCTCTTCCTTTGACCCGACTGACCAAGAATTCGGTGACATTCCTCTAGGGGCCTGAGCAGCAGGTAGCCTTCAAGACTCTCAGAAAGCGGTTATACGAGGCATCGATTCTAAATTTGCCAGAGGGTGTCGATGACTTTGTTGTTTAATGTGATGCTTTGATCACGGGGATGGGTGTGGTATCAATGCAGCGGGGTCACGTGATAGTATATGCTTCGAGGCAGTTGAAGTCTCACGAGGCTAACTATTCGACACATGATTTAGAGTTGGGGGCTGTGGTTTTAGCCCTCAAGATTTGGTGGCGTTACCTCTAAGGGGTCCATAGTACCGTTTACACGAACCACAAGAGTTTGAGGTACCTCATGGATCAGACGAATCTAAACATGAGGCAGCGTTGGTGGTTAGATGTGCTGGACTACGACTATGAAATCCTATACCACTCGGGAAAGGCCAATGTGGTGGCCGATGCTCTTAGCCGCAAGGCGGTGAAGGCACCGATTCAAGACATATGTCTGAGGGTGACATTGATTGCTCCGCTGCTAGAGCAGATTTGAGAGGCTCAAGTTTAGGGTATAAAGGATATCACACCCCAAACTAGAAAGACGGAAACGTTCGGGGGCGGAGGATGTCATGCTCAGTATCACAACACATGCATCATAGTAATCAAAGTAACAACAATCATTGCATTAATATTAAAGTGTTTACATTGTATTCGAATCACATATGATTGTCTCCGAAAGTAAGTAACAAAATAAAAGACATGATGTAACACCCCAAAATTTGAGGCCAAAAATTTTTGTTTTTAAATTTAGTAAATCATAATTTATATTACCAAAACATTGTCACTATTTCATCATTCATAAAATCATAAAATCATGTCTCGAAAACCATATCATCAAGAATAAAGAAAATCAGAGTACAATCCCATAAAATCCGATGCGGGAACCATGTGTGTGATGCGCTGCTACGCCGCCGACTCTTTCCCCTTGGACGAAGAGGTACCTGAAACCAAAACTGAAACTATAAGCACAAAGCTTAGTGAGTTCCCCTATCATACAACATACCACATAACACCATCGGTATCTTTCAACTGGTAACTGCCATCGGTATCTTTCAACCAGTAACCATCATCGGTATCTTTCAACCGGTACACGCCATCGGTATCTTTCAACCGGTAACTGGGGACTACTTCACCCCCTAGAACTAGCATACAGCAACGAGAGATAATCATACAGTCAAGCATAACTGGGTAGGGACAACTAATCCATTCTACACACATAGCATATCATACAGACATATCTCGTGACTATAACACATTAACATACCAAGATAATTACCATAAAGACAATCCTCTCATACATAACTACTTACTAGTGGGTCGGCATTGGTGCCTTAGACCCACCCCTACTGGAAGGTAACTCACCTCGTAGTAGTAGCTGCCGATCTGTGCGGGAACTCTCTGTCTGCTACGGCTGCTCTAGAAATCCTAGGGCTATAATTCCCACAAAATGCCCAATCAGAGTCTGATAACTACTCTTATGGAGGAATAACTAACTATTCTACCCCTTACCTAGTCAAAGTCAACCCAAAGTCAACTTCCAGCTGATCTGACTCGCCGTGTAACACCCGAAATCAGAAAGGTCAAGAAAGAAAAGGCAAACCATAAGTTAAAGACGGTCGACTCGTCGAGTCCAGGGAGGAACTCGACGAGTCGGAGCGGGATCCGGGTGTAAAGTAAGCGACCAACTCGGCGAGTCGGCAAGTGGACTCGGCGAGTCTGGTCTGAAGAGAAAAACCCTAAATCCGGGACTTTGTGCACTTTTGAAATGTCTCATTCTCTTCCTTAGGGTTCCTTTACAGTCCCTCTCACCCAGAACACCAAACCCTAGCCACCATAACCGTTTTTGGAGCAAGATCTACCCTTGGTGAAGTAATTTGAAGTTTGGAAGAGAAGAGATTCATGGTGGTGCAAGAGGAGGCCTTGGATCCAGAGTTGGTGGAACTTTTTAGAGCATTTAGAGGTAATGAATCGTTATCTTTGGCTTTCTCCTTTCTAGATCCATCTTTCATGGAGTTTTAGGGTTTCTTTGGGAGTATGTGATGAGAAATTGGTGCACAAGTTAGATCTGGAGTTGAAACTCCAGATCTGAGCTCTAGTTGGATCATAGATGCATAAAGCCTTGTTATTTGCTATGAAAAAGCCATTCCCCATGAGTTAAGTTCCTTTCTAGCTTGGTTTTTGGTATTATGAGGCAAGAAGCACGTAAAGGTAGCAACTTTATGTTGCTAATGGACTCTAGGAACCCAGATCTATTGTTTGGAGCAAAAGAGTAGCTCTGTGACTCGAGATTAGGAGAATACGCGTATGGACTCGGCGAGTCTGGGAGATGACTTGGCGAGTTGGGCCCGATATTGGACATAGAGTCGCGTAGGAACTCGGCGAGTCACATGGGTGGACCCGGCGAGTTGGATAAAGTTAGGCAGCAAATCAATGAGTTGGAAGAACAACTCGACGAGTCTATTGAAGATTTCCTTGGAATCGGCGAGTCTGTTCTTGTACTCAGCGAGTCAAGTCGCGATTGAAAGGGGTTTCTGAGCTTATGAACTCGGCGAGTCAATAGGCTGACTCGGCGAGTAGGGTCAACCTGGAAGGTTGACTTTGACCAAGAGTTGACCAGTTGACTTCTAGGGGTATTTTGGTAATAATTCGTATTTATTGAGTTCAGTTATTTGGTGTTGACCAGTAGAGGAGTTCGCGTCGGTGATTGGAGCAGCGTGATCTTATTTCTTCAACCGACAGTTGCAGGTGAGTCTTCTCACCATACCAATGGGTCTAAGGCACCAAGGCCGGCCCATCTTATGTTGTGTAATATGATAGTTAGCTTTATGCTAGGTGGTATGCTGGTAATTATGTGATATGCTAGTTGTCTTTGTGATACTTGCATGGAAGACCATGTGCGGTTGCCCATGGCACAATGGTATAAGACCCTGGGGGTAGCCACGACATCCTTATAGGTTTATGTACCTGTTATGTGTAGATATTTATGTGATGCATGATATGCTACTTGGTTATATATATGGTAATTGCAGGGAAGACCCCGGGGAAGCCCGTGGCATTGGACGTAAGACCATGTGGGGTAGCCCATGGCAGTCCTAGGTAAAGACAATGTGGGGTAGCCCATGGCATTGGATGTAAGACCATGTATGGGGAGCCCATGGCAGTCCTAGGTAAAGACCATGTGCGGTAGCCCATGGCACTATTACAAATTTTATGTATGTAGGGCTTATGTGATATATGGTAGCTTTTATAGCTAACAGTATATATGATATGTGTGTAGCTTTTATAGCTAACAGGATATGTGATATGTGGTTTGTGTGAATGGTATGCTCTGGGAAACTCACTAAGCTTCGTGCTTACAAGTTTGTTTATTGTTTCAAGTATCATTGTTTTGGAAAGGAAGAGCTCGGGTTGATCACAGTGCACACACCTATGATTTCTGCAATGAATGATTTTGGGATAAACTCTTATAAACGATTTGATTGAATATGATTTGATTGTTTGAATTAAATGGTATCAATGTTTTAGTTATATTAAAAGTGAAATTTTTACCCCTGATTTTTGGGATGTTACAAGTTGGTATTAGAGCCTTGGTTTGAGGGATTCGGACATACTTTCAGGTGTGTCTAAACTCAGACTGAGGATCTGGAAGGTTTTTTTTAAAAGGAAAATGTTTTCAAGGAAAAGTTTTCTAAGAAAAGAAAGGGTGTGGTGCACGCAATTGGCCAAGCTCAAGTAAGTTTCCCCAAAATACGGTTAGGATCTCATGGCCATAGAATAATTGGTGCGGCTCGTTTCCTGTTCTGTGTACAATTTGCATGCATAAGGCAGCCGTCAGCAAGGATGGATGCAGACAACTTGGGTTGTGGTACATGGACCGGATATTCTATGATCGTTTGTGGGTTGGAGATTACCCTAGGATGAGCCTAGGATGAGATTAGTGTCAGGAGTGCGTTTGCACGAATGTTGCTTGCTTTGTGCTTTGTGGAACTCTTTAGTGATGGGAGTCAGATACTAAGTGGATGTGACGATATCCAGGAGGTAGATGACTAGCATCGTGAGAAGTTCCTCAGCAGTTGATGGCAGGGCGAGATCGGGAACCTAGGAAAGCCTAGGATATGCTCCAGTGAGTAGTGAGGCAGTTCGGTGTGATTGGGAGCCTAAGGGAGACCTAGGAGGTGCTTAGGTGGATATTGTGTTGTTGTCTAGTAGACATTTAGTATATCAGGGAGGTAGGTGACTTAGAAGATTTGGGATAATTCCGGAGATAAGTATGGATAGGTGTGGAAGGTAGTATTGGGCCCGTACTACTGAAAGCACAGGATCCATACTCAAATCAGGGAAAGTCTCGAAGAATCTAAGAAACCTGGGAAAGGAATTCATGGTTACGAGTGGACTGTGGGGATAGCTGCAGTGCAGAATGCGTATGAGCACGCAAGGGGAAGGACCAGGGTATGGTCCTGGCTCCGGTAGAGATCCAGTTTGCAGAAGGACTGCCAGGATTGGGAGTTCGCATTGGATCTCTTGCATCAGGCGGCAAGGATTGATGGTGCGATCTATTGTACTTTCGGAGTTAAAGACTTTGTCTTGGGGATAGTTTGTAACTGGTTGGGAGCATAGGTTGCTCCATCTATTGCAGATCGGCCGTGGACGATTGAGCAGGTGAGTGTGTCAGGGTGCGAGACCCTGAATGTTATGATTTCTAGAGTTCGAGAGTAGGGATTGATTAGGGTCGCCTTTGGAAAAGGAGACCAGCCCGGACGCCTATAGTGGAGGATCTCAGGAGGGGGATCCACAAGTTTGGATAAGCTTTTAAAAGGCCAACATGGTCGGATTCGGTACAACACTTGTGAAAACTATGACATGGAGCTCGTTACAAGGGATTGGATTGCCATTGGGATCGAAATGAAGTGTTGTATCATGTTTCCCGGACGATCGAGGTAACTCAAGAGGAGATGGTCAGGAGTCCTCCAGATGATTGCGGATATACTATCTTCGGTCATTCCGATGATTTATATTACTTGGGGAGTGTGATAGTTAGACCTCGAGTTGGAATTCTGCTATTGTTCGAGTTAGCAAGAGTATCAGGTGTCAGCCAGTGTGCTGAGGAACCTTTAAGGAGCTTTCAAATGGACGTATATTGCGGAGTGGATTCCGCACATACCGGGATCGCTCCGAGTCATTGCCGGAGGCTATCCGGTGATCTGTGTAGCTACAGGTGTATCAGGTTTGGCGGGCAAGTCTGTCATATTGTCGTTGAAGACAGATAGGGGACAAGGAAGTCAACCAATTGATGATCAGGGAGGAGCAGTGAGGGCACCGACTCCAGTTATCTAAGAATTTTCAGTATGCGCGTGTCATTTTGGGTATGGCCTGGATTGGTTCCAGGGCTTATATGAAGGAAATTATGACTAGGTTCTAGTAACCTTAGCTACCATGTTTGGAAAGGCTCCTGTGGTTGTCAAGGGAAGAGAGAGAATTGTTGCTGAAGATATGGTTAGACCATCTGACCTTCGGTCAGCAAGAACCGAGTATAACAGTATTTAGAGCATCTAAATCCATTGATATGGTTGGGATTTAGAGATGGTAGCAGGTTTTTGGAAGTTGTGTTGTTTTGGGAAGGGTTATTCTTGGTGTTCTAGATTTGTTAGGCGCCGCTCGTCAGCAAATTAATCATTGGAACGAGAGAGAGGATGTGGGAATCCTTCAATTTTCATGTGCCAAACGGACCTATTCGAATCTAAGTGGGGGAGAAATATTTAGATATCCCAGAGAAAAGAGAGTGTGATACGTGGATGTGTCTCTAATTTTCCTTTTGGGGAGGAAAGGCAGCCTTAGGGGCCGACTGAGTATCAGATATCGTGGGATGGGAGTTCGGGAAACTCCCCGTCATTTGGATCGCGTCCTTCTAACGTCATATTGCAGGCTTCGGGGAGGGGAACCAGGTAGTGTTCCAGTCAGTAATTGAGTTCAGTTTGGGAGGATAGACTACGTGGGTGCTAAACAGTGAGATGCGTTCAGATTGATAGGTGATCAGTAGGGCCATGGGAAACGATCATGTGGTATGAGAGTGTTGTAAGACTACGGGGGAGCCATAGCATTCACTGTGGAAGTGTTGTAAGACTACGGGGGAGCTGTAGCATTCACTGTGGAAGTTTTGTAAGACTACGCGGGAGCCATAGCATTCACAGTGGAAGTGTTGTAAGACTATGGGGGAGCCGTAGCATTCATTGTGAAAGTGTTGTAAGACTATGGGGAAGCCGTAGCATTCACTAATGGACATTCAAGGTGGGAGTGTTGTCAGACAACAGGGGGCTGTAGCATTCACTAATAATCGGATGGCATGGGAAGTGTTGTAAGACTACGGGGTATTCGTAGCATTCATGAGTTCTTCGTGTTGGGTTTTGAGCATTCTAACACTCCTAAGTGTACATGCAACCCTAAATAGCTTGGATCTATGTTTTCTCTATTATACATGCAAATACACAAAGACACGTTTTATAGCACCGAGTTACCAAATGCGTTTTCGTGCAATCAATGTACTATCAACTCATAGTAACAACTTATATCTCTAGGTTTGAAGAATATAAGATATTATCGTCTCATGATCACTCGTGATAAAATCCATGAAGTGATTCCAATGAGCGCAGGTTGAATCCAATACTCAGAACTTATGAGCACTCATGAGTGTTGTAGCCCTTTGTCCAACACCTTAGACTTCTACAAGCCAACCCATGACAGTCTTAATTCATATCTACTTCCGACATATGATCGACTGTGGATGGTTTGAATAACTTAGTCATTCCGGAAGAATAACCTAGTTTATTCGGGAAGTCAAAACTTGCAAAGTGAAACACAATAATAATTGAATCCAATATGGTATCAAAACCTATGAACATAAATAAAACACCTTTTATTTATCACCATATGATTACACATTATTCATTGTATGCTGTTTCAGCTATCAACTTTATTCTTGAATTTAAAACAATAGTTGTTCCATGCTCTAAGCATGTACACTATGTTTTCTAAACACTAGTCATGCCATACACCAAGTATGCATACTATGTTTGTCTATGATCTTTACTTTGTGAACTCGATCCATTGAACATAACTTCAATGATTCTCTTTTCACACTCCCAAATCCTTACTGCAAATACAAGAATTCCAAATTCATGTCATTTACTGAAATCTGTTAGATTCTAAACTTATATGCATTGATCCTCTTGTAATGATTATGCACAAAGTCAGAAAGACTTGACAACAATCATTACAAAGTATTCCAAAGGAGATCAGCTCCTTGGAAACATCCTTCTTGCATTAAGTTTCCTAGTCTTAAACAGATTGAAAATTCTAACTTTGAAACATTTCCAGATTCCATTTTGACTATCACTTCTGAACAAGAATTGCCTCCTTACAGACTATGTCAATATGGTCCTTCCAGAATTATCACTATACTTCCAACTGTCCTTGAGCACCCAATCTTTGGTAAACCTTAGATTGTCCTCGACAATTGTTTAATCGTTTTAGTCATATCCAGTTCTAAACCTTTTCCCTTCTTAATGCCCCAGGCATTTGGAAAATTTTAGAAAGGATGAATATAGCACATGTAATCGATCCTATATCCGAAGCATATGGGACACGATTCATGATGTCTCACATAAAGACTAAACCAGTCTTTTGCTATAATATTTCCATTTCAATTTGCCAAGTTCTCATAATTCAGATTATGAAAAGGGATGCCGTAATCATAATAGAATTTTAGAACTCAAATAATGGACCCATATATAGAATTTCCTTATGTTGAGCCATTCCAACATGAAATTCATATATATATATATATATATATATATATATATATATATATATATATATATATATATATATATATATATATATATATATATATATATATATATATATATATATGACTAAATGATTAAAACCTCACGATCTAGGCTTATAGATTTGAGATGAAGTATAATTTCCTCTCCCTTAATTATAGCAAAACAACTCTTTCCCAATTGAAACTTTTGTTTTCTATAATTAACATTGCTAGCTTTCAATACTTATCATAATTATCATGCTCCCACTAACATGATGATTATTAGCATAACACTTATGCTCCCACTAGCTTTGACATGTACTCAGAAATCAGCTGACTTTCTTACCAAATTTCAGATTTCTGATACTAGATTGTTTTGATAAGACTTTATCAAAATGATACACCTTCCCTTAGATAGCACACTTGTGTGTCTAAACAATTATGAAGAGGGATGCCGTAATCATAATGGTTAGACCTTTTTGCCACTTCTCACAAGTCCAGGTTAGTGTGCCGGTAAACCACACACGCTCCACTAACGACTTTGAGAATACAAATATCACAATTGCTATCTAGCTAAAATCTACTTAGTGAAAGTGTTTCCTCACCATCATTTTCATGAATCGGAGAGAAACCTTATGACACTTAGATTTTTATGGTGTATGTGTTCTTATCCATGTGAATTGTCAAAACCATAGTCACAAGACAAGGATAATGACAAATCCAAACTCATATGGATTGAACTCAATCTTAACTTCTTGCCACCTGGCAGCTCAAGGGCCTGCCATTGCTTCCAAGTTGTTGTGCAACACATTGAGAACTCTAAGAACTCATATGCAAAGCCATTTTTAACTGGAATGGGCACAGAATATGTCAACACGATAGGTTATAAACCGTAAGTCGTGTGCTAGTGAAGAACTTCAGGTTTTATTCTTGATTGGTTCTTGAGACTTTCAAGACCTTTAAGACTCCCACTGTCCTCTTGACCTATAAGACTTCCTTGTTAAACATCCAAGAGATAGTGTGGATTCTAACCAAGACAAACACTTCACACAATTGGCCTAAGTTGGTCTTTGTTTTATCCAAAACATCACTACTTACCAATTTCAAATGTACAAGAGTAGAAAACTTTTACTCTTACATTTGACAAGTGTTTTAAACCTTCTTTGAGACATATCACTCAAGTTACAATCTTGGAGTATGACTCTAAGACTTGTATTGGAACGAAGTATGACTCATCTTCTTGATTTAACCACTTCAGCAATTCAAGTTCCTCTTCTTAGTCATAAGAATGCACTAAGATTTTCCTTGGAGAACTAATTTTGATATGGTTTCTTAATCATTAAGATGATCACAAAACTGATACTGAAGTACTCTCCCATCTTTTAAGATTTGAGACACTTTTATCCTTCTGCCTAATTTGATTCTTCTTATTTACTCTGCCATACATTGGAACCTTTTCCAATGTCTCAGAGTTACACTTAAGCTTGTAAGTATAATCATATTTACTGAGCTTTAGTAAACTATGACGAATAGTCTTATCAATCTTTTGTGGTGGACTTAATCAGTGCACAAGAATGTGTACTCGATCCCTTAGCCCTTTACTTGACTCACACATCCATGTGACCGAGTAATTAGTCTTAATTTTTTCCAATACTTGAAAGTTCTCATTCATCATGCTATACAACTTGCATGATTCCAAGTTCTGGTCCAATTGAAACTTAGGTCATGAGAATCTTTCCTTATTTGGTAAATTTAGACATTACCACAAATGAAAGAATCAATTTCATATTTCCACTCTTGCTATTAATGGAACTATATAAGCAACAATTTTTCCTCAAATGTCATTGTAAGGATATTTTAAAATAAATAAAATCAAAAAATTTCTTTTATTTTAAAACCTTACGGAAAAACTTATCCTTACAATCCATATGAAAACTTGTTGTTATCTATTCCTAAGCAATATCTCATAACTCCTAAGAAGTATCTCAAGAATCCGATCTTCAAACTACGCGATAGAAATCCATCTATGCGATCAGATTCAGCATATTCTTTCTTTAAGTTTCTTCACTTTTTCTTTGATTCTTAAAACATCACCATGTGACCCAGTCACATCATGTATCAAGAATCTCATAATAGAAACTTAATAGAGTTAGATAGTGGACTTTACCTGAAGTAGAGTCAAACTTATTGACTTTAACATCCTTAGGTAAATTGGCAGATTCGCAACCAATGCCCCTTCCTTTGGCAATATAAACATATGGACCCTTTGGTAATGGTACACGGGACTATCAAGACTTAGCTTTTCTCTTTACCATTTGGTCAACCCAGTTGACTATGGCCGATCCCTTTCCACTGGGAAGAGAATGCTTTTCTAGATTTCCTGTGTCACTATTGTCAATGTCCATCAAGTTTTAAGGAAGTTGATCTTAACAAATAGATAAGATCATTAAGGGTCTTGTCATAGTCTGTTTCATAGGTGTCCCAAAGGAACTCACTATGTGACTTCGAAAGTGATTGAACCACCAACTTTCTTAAGACTTTGACACCCAACTCTCCCGGCTTGTCAATATGTGACTACATCTCCAAGACGTGACCACACCTAGACCTTGCCTTGCCAATTGGGCTTGAGTGACCTTAAACTTTTCAAGAACTTGTGGGTTAGGGAGAATAATTGGAGGAGGTGAAAGAAGTATGATTTCCATGGGATACCATCTTCATTTAGGAAAGCTTGTTTCAAGAGATTTGGGAAGATCATAGATGTCTAAACCAGACATCTTTTTGGGAGATATTCAAGATAGTTGATCTTAAGTCCTTAATATGACACCCAATATGAAATATTAAGGCTAGGACCCAACAAACTATTTTATAACTTAGAAGAGGTATGTCGTAATCCAAGCTATAAAATATTTGAAGGTAGGTGAATGACGATTCACCAATTTCCACCAAGATAAACGAAATGTATTATTAGGTTTTAATTGGTTTTGAAACTCCTAGATCTTTTAGATTCATTGAACTGTTCAATGGCATGTTTCAATCTCGAGTGTGCCCTTCAGGTTTTGTGACTGGGATGTCGAGGATCACAAAACAAGGTGTGAAGTAACCATGCAAATTACTTGGTACCCTTAAGTGTTTACCCCTCAATCGATGTGCCGGTTAACCACATACGCTCCATCGATACTATGATAAACATTAAGTTACCCTTTGCCTACCTTGTTAAATACGAGTTAGTGTGTCGGTTAACCACACACGCTCCACTAACCGACTTAAACAAAGTGCAAAGTGTAATTTCATGGATTAGCACCTTATTCACATTTTCCTAAGTAAGTAAGATTGGGTATTTATAAGAGTTTAGTTACTTAGTATTTATCATTAATACTTTTAATTAAGGGAGAATTCTAGTCCTGTCAAACCCGTTTGGCTAATGACCCTCCACCAGTCAAGCAAGCGGTGGGTGAGAGTGGACACCCATTAAGTTGCCATTTTATAGGCAACAACCTTATACCCACCTTATAGACCGGCTTCGTGAATGAGGCGTACTAGCGGTAAGACTGACTTTACTCTTATACATATATATATATATATATATATATATATATATATATATATATATATATATATATATATATATATATATATATATATATATATTATTAACTTATAATATTATAAAGTATAAGGGTTGAATTTTAACTCTTTAAAATTCTAAGGGCTAACTTGGAATTAAAGTATTCATAAGTGAAAACTTTTCAAATTCCAAAACTTGAGGGCAAGTTTTGAAACTATTCAAAACTAATTAATTCCATAACTTATGTGTTTAAAGTAGTTTTAATCCAAAAACTCTTCAAGTTCCATAACTTGAGGACAAGTTATGGAAGACTTTAAACTAATAAAAGAATTAAGTTTTCTTTATTTTAGAACTTATGGAATTAATTAAGGTTACACTTTTTATTTATTTATTTATTATTTAACGAAGAGACTCTTGGTCCTCCATAACTTGAGGACAAGTTATGAAGTCATAAACCCATTTAATTAGAACTAGACTCTTCATTTTTGTAACCTTTGCCAACTATTATGAGTTTTATGAAACTTAAATGTGACTTTTCATTTAACTTGAGGACAAGTTACAAAAACACATTTTAGAATCAACTCTTAGATTAATTTGGATTGAAAACAACTGTTTCACTCAACTTTTCTATTAATCTAAGCAACTCATAAGAACAAGATAATTCAAATCAAACTTTTTCATGTAATCAGTCTAAACCTTAAACTAATACAAAACATGAATCTATTGACAATTATCTCTTTGAAATTGGATTAGCATGAACATTACCACATCAAAAACAAGTTTATAAGTCCAAAAACATCTTAGGGTAATGTTCCTAGTCCAATTCCAGCCAAAAAAGTCGAATTTATGCTGTCTGGGGGTCTAACTCGTCGAGTGCACGAACCAACTCGGCGAGTTGGATGCATTTTGCCTTGGACTCGGCGAGTCAGCTGGGCAGAAAGCATCAAAACTCGATTTTTCAGCTACTTTTGCAAGTATAACAAGAAAACAAGCCTAGGCTATTATACCATTGTTGGGTTTTCAGCATTCTAACACTCCTAAGTGTACATGCAACCCTAAATAGCTTGGATCTATGTTTTGTCTATTATACATGCAAATATGAACATCCAAGGTATTATCCGAATCTAAGCTATAAAAAAATGAATATAACAAGATAGAATACATACGTCTTTGATGTAGAAAGTCTTCATGAAGCTTGAGTGCCTAGTGCCCCAAGTGTGACACCTCAAATGGTTCACACAACACCAAATACACTTCGAATAACTTGAGAGAAGTATACACTTCATGAAATCGGCTAGCCCTTTCTTAGTCTCTCTAGTCGCCGATTTTGGTGAATAATATGATGCTTATATAGTTAGGGTTACACCATGTAAACCCTTTTTGACATGGCCTTTCATTTCCATGATCCATGGGTACAAATACACCATGGAGCATCCATAGAGCATCATATGGGTTTTAGCCCAACTAGACAATCCATGGAGCATTAGCCCACTATATAAGTATGGATGATTTGCACAATCAACCCATATATTTAATTAGTCTTCTTTTGATCACTTAATTAATCCTAGATTAATTCTTGATCAATACTAATTAAATAATCTTATTATTCTTATTATTAATAGACTAGAACTTATAATATATTAATAACCGTAAGTGTGTTATTTCTCTCATTATAGTGTATCCAAGTGCATGATGCCATGCAACCCAAATGGACCATGCCGGGTCGGGTCAAGTCTTACCAATTATAGTTATGGACTTAGACATTAATCCAACACTTCGAGCGATTGGGTCTACGGTAGATCAGTTTGCAAAGTCGTGGGAAAGCCACAACTTAGGTAGAATCAGGATCGGAGGGATTATTCGATGGATTATTCATGGGCAAGCCCAGATGGGTATGGGATTTCAGAATGGAAATGGTAGAGACTGTTGAGTCAAGGGTTGGATCTCAAGTTGCAAGATCTTGTGGATAAGTGGCACGTGATGCAGTATGGCTACGGCTGGGTAGTCTTGGTTTTTGATCACCTGGAAACCTGGTGGTTGGACCAAATGAGAGACTGGTTGTCTCAGGGATCGGCTAAGGGTGATTGTATATCGGCCACGAAGGGGACGTTGGAAGTTATGGTGTATTATGAACCTCGAGGTAGTAGCGAGGTGTCGACTGGTTTCGGGAAGGATTTCGAATCAGGGTTCATGCATGCTCAGTACAGGATTTTGTTTCAGTAAGATGAGATTGGGTGCATAAGATGCCAAGGGCATCCAATGCAGGATACCAGGGTAATGCAAAGGGGTGTGGTTGATGGTAGCTCAAGCCATCACAGTGTGACTCGAATTGGTTCTATCAGTAATGGGACAAAGATGTGTTTAAGCAAGAAAAGACAGGTCAAGGGAGGTCGGGTATGATGAAAGACCACAGTTGTTCTTGTAGAATTCATTTTTGCATCGGATTCAGTGGCGACGGGTTGTCAGCCTGTCATGATCGGATGGATCAAGGGAGTGAAGGACTCGAGAGAAAAGATATCGCCAGGGCGGTTATTATCAGACGAGGTGTCCTTCGGAGGTCATGTGGGAATGTGGAGCATGTGTCTCTGGCTCAGCAATCGGGAATGTGTTCGGTGCTTCGGACAGTTGACAGTCAAGTCAGGAACAGGGAGGTCCCGGTCGTTCTTAAGAAAAGCAGTTTCGTAGTAGCGGGGGGTTGTTACAGCCACAGTAACAGGATAACTAGTGGAAACTAGTTCCAGAGAAAGTTTTCGTTTAGAACTCGTGGGAGAGACTGAGTAGGGAGTCCTTGGACTCCACAGTTGATTTGGAACTCGGTGTTGTAGATTACCGACGGATGATTGGAGACCAAGAAGGTCTCGAGATATTTTGGAAAGCAACCATATATGTAACACCCCAAAGTTTGGAAAGTCAAGAAAAGAAAGAAGACCTCAATTTTAAGGAGAGACTCGGCGAGTCCAAGGAGGGACTCGGCGAGTCCGAGCGGGATCCGGGTTGAGGTGTTAGCGACCGACTCGGCGAGTCGGCCAAAGAGACTCGACGAGTTGGGTCTGAATGAGGAAAAACCCTAAATCCGGGACTTGGAGCCTATTTAAGCGTCTCATTCTCTTTCCTAGGGTTCCTTTAGTGCCTCTTTACCCCCAGAACATCAACCCTAGCCGCCATATCCGTTTTTGAGCTAGATCTTGCATTGAAGAGAGCGCTATAAGCTTGGAGAAGGAAGAAAAGCCTTGGAAGTGCAAGAAGGGACTGTAGATCCGAGATTGAGAAGGCATTTCAGATCAATTGGAGGTAATAAGCTGTTGATTGGACTCCCTTTGCATCTAGATCTATTCTTAAGTGTGAGTTTTGGTCATTATTGGTATGATTTGTAACCAATTCGAGTTGGAGGTTTAGATCTGAGGTTGCTACCTCATATCCATGTTGGTTTTGGTCTTGAATCCCCTAAAGTATCAGCCCTTGGTATGTTGAAGAAGCATGTTTGCCATAAACCCTAGTTTAGTGTGTTTTGAGCATAGATCTCTCAATCTACACGTAAAGTTTGCTACTTTACGTGGGGAATAGACCCTAGAAGTATGGATCTATGAGTTGGAAGTTCTGTTTGGCTCGAAAAGCCACTGCATGGATTGAGGACTGGATAGACTCGGCGAGTCCTTCGAGTGGACTCGGCAAGTAGCTTGAAGATGAGGAGGAACTCGACGAGTTGGATGAACAACTCGACGAGTTGGTTGAAGATTGCCTTGGACTCGGCGAGTCTATTAGTGGACTCGGCGAGTCAGATCGTGAAACCTCAAACCCTTCGAGTTGAGACTCGAATCAGTGAGTCGGGTGGTGACTCAGTGAGTTGGACAGGACAGGACTTGGAGCTAGTTGGACTCAGCGAGTCATGGACTGACTCGGCGAGTCGGGTCGCGAATAAGAAAGACCCTGAGCTTATGAACTCGGCGAGTCTTTAGGAAGACTCAGCGAGTAGGGTTGACCTGGAAGGTTGACTTTGACCAGAGTTGACTTAGTTGACTGTCAGACTAAGTGTTATATGTATATTGATAGCTCGGAGAGCTAGAGGAGCAGCGGTTCAGGAGATTGTCGAGTAGCAGCCAGAGGTTTATCAGCAGGGCTCAGCAGTTCAGGTGAGTTTCCTTCCAGTAGGAACGGGTCTAAGGCCACAATGCCGGCCCGTTTAGCTAGCAGTAGTTTTCGGATGTTGATCTGGTACAGTAGTTAGTATGTTTGATGCCTTCGTGGCTCAGACAGGAATTATGTGTTATGTGTTCCGGGCTACGGCCCGATGTAGTATGCAGTATATGTGAGTTTATGCCAGTTGATATGTTGTGGTATGATGTGTTCAGTTAGCTTCGGACTTCGGTCCGATGGAGGGGGCAAGGCCCCAGTCGGTTAGCTTCGGACTTCGGACCGATGTCAGCTTCGGACTTCGGTCTGATGGAGGGGACAAGGTCCCAGACAGTTAGCTTCGGATTTCGGTCCGATGGAGGGGGCAAGGCCCCAGTCAGTTAGCTTCGGATTTCGGTCCGATGTCAGCTTCGGACTTCGGTCTGATGGAGGGGACAAGGTCCCAGACAGTTAGCTTCGGATTTCGGTTCGATGGAGGGGGCAAGGCCCCAGTCAGTTAGCATCGGACTTCGGTCTGATGTCAGCTGCGGACTTCGGTTCGATGTAGGGGGCAAGGCCCCAGATAGTTCGGACTTCGGTCCGATGCAGTGGGCAAGGCCAATATGTGATTTATATGTTTTTGTGTGGTATGTGGTAGATTGGGGGAGCTCACTAAGCTTCGTGCTTACGATTTTCAGTTTTGGTTTCAGGTACTCGGTTTTCAAAAGAGGAGCTCGGGAAGATTGCAGAGCACACACCATAGTCAGTTAGCCTGGGAATGTTTGACTCTGATAATGATATTATGTTTTGAATTTAATCCTCAAAAGTTATGTTTGACTTATGATACGTTGTTATAAATCTATTTTTAGTAATGTTTAAAAGAAATTTTTAGTCGTGATTTTTGGGCCGTTACAAGTTGGTATCAGAGCCTTGGTTTGAGGGATTCGGGCGCACTCCTGAGTGTGTCTGAACTCAAACTAAGGAAGTGGCATATAGTTTTCAAAAGAAAAATCGTAATTACAAAAGAATTTTGAGAATAGAAAACAATTTTAGAAAAAGCAAAAAGAGTTTTGAAAAGAGAAAAGGGTGTGGTGCATGCAATCAGCCGAGCTCAAGTAAGCACTCCCAATTTACCCATACAAGTTATATTATGATTTTCAGTATCAGTCTCAGTATCAGTTTCAGTTTCAGTTTCGGTTCCAGCTTCAGTAGAACAGCATGCTAGAATAGGACTAAGGATCTAGGATGATGCCTTATGTGCCTGCTTTATGTGTTCAGCTTTATGAGAATTGCATGCTAGTATTGAGTAGACAGCAGTAGGATAGCCTGTTTAGGTTATGCCTGGTAGCGCGAGCTTAGCATTGTATGCTAGTGTAGTTTCTCGTTATGAGAATAGTTTTTCCTGAGTATGTTTCCTTTATCCGAATGCTGCTTGCTTTGTGCTTTGTGGGACTCTGAGTGGTGGGAGTTAGCCATTAGGTGAATACGTCACATCACATGTGAGCAGGGTTGAATAATCTCAGAGTGCTGGATTTGGCCCTACTGCGCAGCTCTCGTTTGAGTCCAACCGTTATAGGGACGAGACTTTTACTCGAAGGATTATCCGAGCCTCATTACATGTGATGGTATTCAGGTGGTGGCTAATTGGCATTACAATGAGGCCTTCAGCAGCTGAGGACTGGTTTGAGTAGAGTCAGAAGTTCCCTAGGGCAAGCCTGGGATGAGAGCAGCAGAGATTAGTAGTAGAGAAAAGGGGATTTGGTGGAGTTGAGGTAACTCTTGAGGAAAGTACGGATAGATGTGGAAGGTAGTAGGGGCCCATACTACTGAAAGCAGAGGATCTGTACTCGATTCAAGAGGGGCCGAGGCAAAACCAAGGAACTAGTAGGGTATGTGAGAAATTCCTCAGCAGTAGTATGTAAATTGATCAGGATTTTGTTATATTTTCAGCATGGTGACATTGCGCGAGCTACCAGTTAGCAGTTCAGGTGTCGAGGAGGGGTCTGGCTCGGGCTTCAGAGCCGGGCAGCTTGATGATCAGATGAGGGATTTCATTTCCGCAGAGATTACGGGCAACATCATTGATCAGACTCCAGTGATTTTCGGTTCAGTTAGAGAGGCCATTGTGGAGCTCATGGACAGTCATCTTGAGGCCTTTAAGGCCGGGTTAGTTTCAGGACAGATTGGGGCTCGTCTAGGTCCCGAATCTTATGGAGTTCAGGGATCCATCAGGGAGGGAGATCCCATTTCTAGTTCCTGCCATCAGGGGGCAGGGGTGAGTGGGGAATTCTGTCTCCAAGAGAGACCATTGCATGATTGGATAGTTGAGGAAGTTTCGCGAGCCATTCGCGAGGATCTGCCCGACATGGTCGTGAGGATCACTGATAGATTGATAGCGAGGCTTCAGGATCAGACATCTGTTGTTCAGTTAGCAGGCGTTGCCGTTGGGGTAACGCAGGAGCGAGAGTCGGGCAGGGAGTCAGAAGGGAAAAGGAAAATTGATGAGACTCAGGTAGCCACAGGTTCGGGTAAGAGGCCCAGGGTCCAGATTTGAGGACGAGGAACTATCAGAGCCGCAGTCGATGCGGGAAGTACGGAAGGACGCACATGGGTGTGTGTAGGCGTAGAAGTGGTGGCGATGCTGGGTGTTTCAAGTGCGCCCAGATTGGTCATTTTAGCAGAGACTGTGTTGTTACCATCGCCCAGGGGCTTGATCCGTTATGTTTCCATTGCAGTCAGAGGGGCCACAAGAAGGCCCACTGTCCGAGTTTGTATCCAGCAGGGCAGGTGCCAGCTCCTGCCCTTGGGACTTCGAGTACCGCCAGCTGTTGTCGAGGCCGGGCAAGGGTGCCTACGGCTCAGAGCCGAGTTTTCCGGTAGATTTCAGCAGGGATTCAAGCAGCACTGAGTAATGAAGGTACGTAACTTTTGTTTTCTGTCAGCTTATGTCATGATTATATTGTTATGGTTCTACATCAATTTGTGGTATAAGTGTTGTGTTATAGTGTGGTTTGCTTGTGATTATGTTATATGCCATTTGCATACCTCGGATAATTGTTGGTAGTTAAGGGATGTGCTCGTGTGGAGAAGGTTTCAGAGGATGCAGTAACTGTAGCATGGTTGGGAGAGATTTGGTTCGTTTCGCTAGTTCGGAGGGGTTAGTGATTTGGATGGATTGGTCAAATTCCTACCTGGCGGGCTTGGGTTCCCCGGTAGATGTTTTGGAATGGTAGTGAAGATCAGGATCTCTTTTGAGTGTGAAGCAGCAAGGGGTAAGCAGGATCGAAGTGGGGGAGAACCCTCCGAGTATTCATGGATAAGAGACATGTAGACCCAGAATGAGTGCGCAGCCTCCGAGAAGAAATGGTAGTAGCACAGTGATGGATGGATTGAGAAGTTCAGAATTGGGAGTTCGAGAACTTTTTCTCAGCAGTTAGTTCATGTAATCGAGATGGTTAGAAGCTGGTTGAGAATCCAGGATTGGAAGATCACCTGTCGGACGCATGAGAGTCGGAATGAGGATCCTGAGATCGGGTAACAAGAGATGTTTTGTATTAGTAGCCAGTGTCTGAGGCAGCATGCAGGTTGCATAGATTTAGGAGTTGGGAGGTTGGAAACTTCCCAACAATAGCTTCTTGTATCCGGATTAGTAGGCGGTTGGTTTGGGGACCAAGCCGAAGAATTCCTCGACGAAGCGCTAAGAATATCAAGGATATAAGATGTTGAGGTTGATGCAGTATTCGAAGACTAAGGGCTGTTTTTGAGAAATCGGGACGAGGAATCCCTAGCGGGACTAGGGATAGTCAGGATGTTCTCGAGATAGTGGTAGTGTTGTAAGTCTGCGGGGGTAGCCGTAGCATTCACTAGTAGTCAGATGGCAGTAGTAGTGTTGTAAGTCTGCGGGGGTAGCCGTAGCATTCACCAGCAGTCAGATAGTAGTAGTGGTGTTGTAAGTCTGCGGGGGTAGCCGTAGCATCCACTAGCAGCCAGATAGTATTAGAGAGTTGTAAGTCCGCGAGCTTAGTCACAGCCTTTTATCAGATTGGTAGGTAGCTTGAGCGCGTGTTTGACGCGGGAAAGCAGTTGTACCCACCAGTTCGGGTGCAGCAGTGAGGATATGGGAATCCACGGGTTAGATTTCGGCTTTCCCAAAGGGATCAGTTATGGCTAAGTCAGCAATTTGGGCTATAGATCGTCACGTCAGTTATGAGATCAGAGTCGCAGTGGACCGTTGGGGTTCGGGTATGTTGCGGGCTACCGTCAGTCTGGGAGCCATCATGTTGTGAGTCGTGGAATTGATGATGTCAAGATGGGACGTATGAACCCGATCGGTCAGATCGGAAGAATGCTAGAGCCACAGTGACAGGATAACTAGTGGAAACTAGTCCTAGAGGAAGATTTCGTTCAGAAGTCGTGGAAGCGACTATGTGAGGAGTCCCTTGACTCCACAGTTGGGTTGGAGTTTAGTGTTTCAGGCAGCTCAGTGTTTCAGTCAGTTCAGTGTTTCAGGCCGTTCAGCGTTTCAGTCGGTTCAGCGTTTCAGGCAGTTTAGTGTCTCAGGCATGTTCATTATTGCAGGCAGTTCAGTGTTTGGAAGGTTTCAGCGTTTTGGGTCAGTATTGGTTTTGTGTTGGAATGCAAGTGCTGACGGTATAGTTGGTTGATTTGGAAATGGCAAGTCTCTCTCAGCAGGATCAGTTGAACCTTCTGCCAAGTGTAAGTGATCTGTAAGGATAGCTAGGCAGGTAGCTTTTCATTCAGGAGGGAAGGCTCGAGTTAGTAGGAGATGAGTAATCAGGTGGGATAAAAGCAAGCTGGTTCCAGCAGCATCGTTTCTGTATGAGCGGCATAATGGATAGAACAGTTATAGATAGTCGAAGTATCTTCAGGAGTCGCTGGAAGAGACTAGGAGTTTGCGATGGAGTGTAGTGACCGGTGGGAGTCCGGTAACTCAGATATCGGGAGATTGGTTAGACCAGAATAGTCTCAGTGCATCCGGTAGGCGGATGGGAGGCAGCAGGATTTTCAGTCGGAGGATGTAACGTTGAGGAAATTATGGAAAAGAGAAGGATCCAGTATGTTCCATCGGTAATGATCGGCATGGTGAGTGGCTGGAGTGTCGGACAAAAGGGTGTTAGATTTTCCAGACAGAGAGTTGGAGGCAGTTCGCAGGCAGTTGATCATAGTAAACTTCGAGGACGAAGTTTAGTTTAAGTGGGGGAGAGTTGTAACACCCCAAAGTTTGGAAAGTCAAGAAAAGAAAGAAGACCTCAATTTTAAGGAGAGACTCGACGAGTCCGAGCGGGATCCGGGTTGAGGTGTTAGCGACCGACTCGGCGAGTCGGCCAAGGAGACTCGACGAGTTGGGTCTGAATGAGGAAAAACCCTAAATCCGGGACTTGGAGCCTATTTAAGCGTCTCATTCTCTTTCCTAGGGTTCCTTTAGTGCCTCTTTACCCCCAGAACATCAACCCTAGCCGCCATATCCGTTTTTGAGCTAGATCTTGCATTGAAGAGAGCGCTATAAGCTTGGAGAAGGAAGAAAAGCCTTGGAAGTGCAAGAAGGGACTGTAGATCCGAGATTGAGAAGGCATTTCAGATCAATTGGAGGTAATAAGCTGTTGATTGGACTCCCTTTGCATCTAGATCTATTCTTAAGTGTGAGTTTTGGTCATTATTGGTATGATTTGTAACCAATTCGAGTTGGAGGTTTAGATCTGAGGTTGCTACCTCATATCCATGTTGGTTTTGGTCTTGAATCCCCTAAAGTATCAGCCCTTGGTATGTTGAAGAAGCATGTTTGCCATAAACCCTAGTTTAGTGTGTTTTGAGCATAGATCTCTCAATCTACACGTAAAGTTTGCTACTTTACATGGGGAATAGACCCTAGAAGTATGGATCTATGAGTTGGAAGTTCTGTTTGGCTCGAAAAGCCACTGCATGGATTGAGGACTGGATAGACTCGGCGAGTCCTTCGAGTGGACTCGGCAAGTAGCTTGAAGATGAGGAGGAACTCGACGAGTTGGATGAACAACTCGACGAGTTGGTTGAAGATTGCCTTGGACTCGGCGAGTCTATTAGTGGACTCGGCGAGTCAGATCGTGAAACCTCAAACCCTTCGAGTTGAGACTCGAATCAGTGAGTCGGGTGGTGACTCAGTGAGTTGGACAGGACAGGACTTGGAGCTAGTTGGACTCGGCGAGTCATGGACTGACTCGGCGAGTCGGGTCGCGAATAAGAAAGACCCTGAGCTTATGAACTCGGCGAGTCTTTAGGAAGACTCAGCGAGTAGGGTTGACCTGGAAGGTTGACTTTGACCAGAGTTGACTTAGTTGACTGTCAGACTAAGTGTTATATGTATATTGATAGCTCGGAGAGCTAGAGGAGCAGCGGTTCAGGAGATTGTCGAGTAGCAGCCAGAGGTTTATCAGCAGGGCTCAGCAGTTCAGGTGAGTTTCCTTCCAGTAGGAACGGGTCTAAGGCCACAATGCCGGCCCGTTTAGCTAGCAGTAGTTTTCGGATGTTGATCTGGTACAGTAGTTAGTATGTTTGATGCCTTCGTGGCTCAGACAGGAATTATGTGTTATGTGTTCCGGGCTACGGCCCGATGTAGTATGCAGTATATGTGAGTTTATGCCAGTTGATATGTTGTGGTATGCTGTGTTCAGTTAGCTTCGGACTTCGGTCCGATGGAGGGGGCAAGGCCCCAGTCGGTCAGCTTCGGACTTCGGACCGATGTCAGCTTCGGACTTCGGTCTGATGGAGGGGACAAGGTCCCAGACAGTTAGCTTCGGATTTCGGTCCGATGGAGGGGGCAAGGCCCCAGTCAGTTAGCTTCGGATTTCGGTCCGATGTCAGCTTTGGACTTCGGTCTGATGGAGGGGACAAGGTCCCAGACATGTAACACCCAGATTTCCAAAAATAAAATTTTCATTTAATTAATCAATTTAATATTAAAAACACTTGTTTAAAATCTTATTCACATTCAAATTACAAAACGTAGTTTCATTTTCGTTATGAAAGAAGACCAGGATCCTCCAAAACTCAACTCTTTCTTCGGTGTGTACAATCGAACCGTTGCCATCCCGTGTTACTGTAAGAACCTGAAACAACATAACATAAACAACGTAAGCACGAAGCTTAGTGAGTTCCCCAATATACCTTACGCACATACGCCTTCCGGCCCGGATCTTCCGATCCACATAATATCGCCTTCCGGCCCGGATCTTTCGATCCACATAACATTGCCTTCCGGCCCGACCTTCCGGTCCATGTGTCTCAGGGGACTTCCGTCCCTGCTGGGTAAACCTTCCGGCCTTACCCACGCCGACCTTCCGGTCCATCACACATCATATCGCCTTCCGGCCCATAACATATATAACACCTAATACAAATACTTTACCACATAAAACACATATATCATACATCATACCTGACTTTGCTGTCACATAATACCTTGCCTTCCGGCCCATATATAAGCATGTATATCACGCGTAGCAGCTAACTTTGCATTTATAGCATATAACATAACACATAGCATACTTGACCTTCCGGTCACACAATCAAACCCTTCCGGGTGAGGTATAGTGGGAAGACTCACCTCGCGGTCACTAGAAGATAGCAACTTCTAAAATCCCTTGCACTTGATCCTCCGAGCTACAAGCTCCCTGTAACATCATATATCCCTTATTTAATACTTCTATCTTCCACGTTAACTGACCCTAAGAATCACACCAGTCAACTCTGGTCAACAGTCCAGTGTCAGCTCGACTGGACTCGGCGAGTTCCCTGGCGACTCGGCGAGTCTGGTCGTCCTTCAATCCTCTGAGATTCCCCTTCTACTCGTCGAGTATCCTCTTTGACTCGACGAGTCACTCCTGGAAGAATCGCGGGGCCACCCCGACTCCACTCGCCGAGTCTGAAGAACAACTCAGCGAGTCCTAGTGAATCTTCAAGCTACTCGCCGAGTCTGATCATCCGACTCGGCGAGTCCACGCCATGCAGTCGATCCAACTGCTTCCTGAGATACGTTTTTCCCGAAATACACACTCATGGGACTTCTGGACCTCTAATCATCCTATTACTAGGGTATAAAATTTTGTATAACAACATAATAATCCACCAAATCACCACATGGGTTTCATAAACCCTAATTCCATAACACATCAACATAGCAGAGGATAATTCGAAATATTACCTGAATAACACCCTCTCTGTGTCTCCAAACCTCAGAACTCGATCCTCTTGATATTCCTTTGGCCAAAACTCTTCTTCTTCTTGCCTAACAACTTCTTCAAGGTCAATAATGGTCTTCAAGCTTGTTCTAGATGCCACAGACGTCTAGGGATCTCCACAATCGGCCAAAAGACGTGAAATGACGACATAACAACCCTTAAATACGACCCAATACGAAACGGCTAGGGTTTCTGCTGAACAGCGTCGACTCGCCGAGTCCATACCTGGACTCGTCGAGTCCAGTCGCGAACCCGCGACCAAATCTGTGACCCTACTCGGCGAGTCTTGCTCCAACTCGCCGAGTCTCCCCTTTAAAACACCCCAAAATGCAATTCAACAATACTTTGAGATTTTGAGCTGTTACAATTCTCCCCCACTAGAATTAGACTTCGCCCTCGAAGTCTTACTCTGAAAATAGCTCTGGCTGCTGCTCCCGCATCTCACGTTTCGGCTTCCTAGACACTACCGATCTCTCCCGAGACCGCTACTGAACCAATACCAGAGGTACCTCCTTGTTCCTCAGAACCTTGATCTTCCGATCTCCGACGGCCACTGGCCTCTCGACGTAACAGAGGCTCACATCCACCTAATCGTTCTCTAGTAGAACCACTGCTGACTCATCCGCTATACACCTCTTCAACTGCGACACATGAAAAGAATATATCATGGATTTGTCTCAAATCCATGGGCAACTCCAACCGTTAGACCACCCGGCCTACCCCCGCAATCACATAAAAAGGCCCAATGTACCGGGACCCCAACTTGCCCCACTTCTTGAATCGAATCACTCCTCTCCAAAGAGAGGCCTTCAGGAGTACTAAATCATCGACCTGAAACTCAAGCTCGAACCGGCGTCTGCCTGCATAACTTTCCTGTTAACTCTAGACGATCACTAACTCCCTTTAACCTGCTGAGTCTGCTTGCCAACTAAAGTACGAACTCTGAACTGCTCATCACTCTCTGTAATCGGAAATTACCCAAGATGCACCCTGCTCCAAACCTCAACGATCACTCAACCCATAAGGGTTAGGAAACCCTGAACCACCGGATCCCCGATCCAAAGCCCACTTTGCCCATTCCGGACCGACTGAGAGATCCGTTCTCCCTCTCAGATCAACTCTCACAAGTTCCCTCTTGCCATCACATACACATACTGAACCAGTTCCAACACCCGCAGGTGGAAAGACCCGATACACTGATGATATCCTCGAACATCTCCCAAGATGAACCACTACATCCATCCTACACTCTGATCAGATTCACACTGAAAATTTAAAATTTTCTCTCTCCATGCATCCCTTCTGAGCCTCAACAGACATCCCAACCGGATGGGTTCCCACTCCACTGCAGCGAACACAACGCTCAAAACCATACTCGAAACACTCTAAACAAAACTCTGCTCTGCAGCTTTCACTTTCGTGAACTTGCACCCCCCTTCGGAGTTACATACCCTCCTCTTTTCCTTTTCTACGGAACCCTCTTGAACATAATGCCACTCCAACCGGTGCCACGGTGCTTGTCCCTAACGACACCACCCTTTTTGTGTAACCGCTATTCACATACTCTGGTTCTCATTGCAGGGGCTCTCAATCCCATGCACTCTCTCCACTCATCGAAATCACTGCCTCCGCTAAACAAGATCAATAACCCAGGGCCAGACCTTCCAATGCAATCACACTGCAACATTCGTGATCCGCAAATCTCAAACTAATCCAGCAATACCAACAGAGTCTCCAGTATGACTGGACCGACTCTCATAACACATACTAGCCACTCGAGGCTATATCTCTGTGGGTCCGTACACCCAACTCTGCGAACCCTCAGGTTCTAACTCTGGGAACCTTCCGGTTCCAGCTCTAGAAACATGCACAACATAATCCCGTGGGATTAATGTAGTACAACCATCACGTACCTCAAACGTACCAATACTCTGATCGCAAAATTCCGTTTACTTACTCAAGCTCGATCCCGACCTCCTCTCAGGCCTCCACAATCAAATGCCCTAGGTCTGTATCTCGCCCTGCATATCCAACACTCGCTCTCGTCGGCCTATACTTTGCGCTGACAAACACTGCTGAATCCCGACAGCTAAGCACCCTCACATACTCATCGATCTCCCGGAGAATTTTCTAATTCTCCCCCACTAAAGTACTGACTAACTGCCATCGATCGTCATTAACGACCTCTCAGGACAATCCTGCACGAAGAGAACATTTACCCACTGACTACTTCTCACAAGCGCAAGCAACCCTCAGCAAAACACATCTCCTCCCTGATCAATCCGCTCAAAAGAATCCGATCTTTCAATTATCCACTCCACAACTGCAGATGCTACCCGTCATTCAACCCAGTGCCGCACCTCCACTGTCAACCCTCACGAACGATAACCAACGGAATTCCCAAGCATTAACCCATAACCAAACCCACAACCTGCCAAAGGTTGAATATCGCATCGAAAACCGCACAAAGTTACCGGCACTAAAACACCAGACTATAACCATACCAAACCATCAGGGAACAACGAATGCCAAGACGAAACCTGAAGCACCAATCCATAACCATGCCAATCCCACGAAACAACGAATACCGCAACGAAATCCACACTACCAGCACAAACAATACGCCACAATCAACGCAATCTACTCAAGACATCACGAGAGCATCATACCCGCAGTTGCCTCCGACACTGCTCTGTCTCCCTCTGCTGCAATCCGATAAGCACAACCCTGAGCCCTTGGACTCTACTTCATCCTGTCCTCCTCCTGAACTCCTCAAGGTGGCCGGTGCTAGAGCCTACACCGATCCTGCAAAAAGCTGTGGACAGTTGACCCTCAAATGTCCAACCTGCCGACACTGATAACAAATCCTGGAATCCCGAATTGGCACTGACTGCCGACAACCCCGTGCACCATGCCCCTCCTTTCCGCACTCGCGGCATGCACCATTGGGCCAACAAGCTCCGGTGCCATCTCTCCCACACTTCCCACAAGTGTGACCGTTCCGAACCCCCATTCTAACGTCTACGGTCATGGACCGTTTCGGCGCCGACTGCGACTGCATCGGGGCCTGCCTCATCTCACGCTACTGCAGCTCAACCTCTAACTCACGCCACATGGCGGCCTCCTGCGATACCAACACGGTCTCGCGCCTCCGTGCAGACACGAACTGTCTGATACCCCCTTGAGCTTACTCGAATATCGTCATCTGAGCCTGCTCCGAAGCGAACTCAGGGCAAAACATCGCCCTCTCAACAAACATCCCGGTGCTCTCAGTCACCGACTCCAAATCCTGCCTCAGCTTAACGAACTTCCGAGCCAATTTCTCCTTTTCGTCTCGCGGAACATAGCGAGTACTGAACATCCCTCTGAATTGATCCCATGAAACCGCAGTCCTCTGCGCATCAGAAAAATGACCTCGTGGTCAATCTCCACCAATCCTTCGCCCCGAGCCTCAATAGGTTCAAAGCACACCCCACCCTCTGATCAGCAGGGCATAAACTCGTGGAGAAACACCCCTCCATGTCTGATAACCCTCTCATAGCAACAACCGAGTCCTGAACTCCATCGAATGTGGGAGGCTTTGCATAATAGAAGTCCCGATACTGAAAACCCCGACTAGCCCCTTTCTTTGCCGTCGCTACAGCCGCTGTAACCGCCGCGGCAGCCGTCTCCGCGAAAGCCGCATATCGCTCATCAAACTACTTCAATCATAGTGGTCCTGATCGACCCAAACAATTCTGGCGACTCAACCCGCAACAATGCAGCAACCTCATCATGCCGGATCTCGCGAATCCTCGCATCCCGCTCGCTCATGCTCGTCCGATCGATAGCCGGATAACAAGATAGCCACAAGCATCATCCACTACGAACCGTGGTACTCATCCCATGACATCCTTCCTCAACATGCTTCGGTGTATGGTACCTGAACCATAGCACCACTCCTCAATCTGCTCCAATGTATAGCACTCGAACCACAACATCTATCTCAATCCGTTCCGATGTATGGTGCCCCGACCATAACATCACTCTGTATCCACTCCGATGCATGGTATTCGAACCATAACATCACTCCTCAAGCTGTTCCTTAGGACCTACAGAATGCCCCCTGTATCAAGTATGGGTCCTCTGCTTTCAGTAGTACGGGCCCATACTACCTGCCACATCTACCCATACTTTCCACACGGACCATCCCAGAGTTCCTAAGTAGCTGATAAACCTGCTCCTTCACCCATCTCATCGCGCGTGCTCGCTTTCCAGCGAAATCCTCTACTCCACCGGCGCACTCATCTGGCTAGGTTTACTCCCTAGTCCCTTCCGCCGTCCTCCCACTTCTTTGCTATCAGCTGCTGAAGAGTTCCTACTGATGCCAGCCCTCTACTTCCTGAGTATCGTCATACTCACTTAGTAGCTGACTCCCATCATTAACAACTCCACAAAGCACAAAGCAAGCAGCATTCGAGCATTGAAGCATACATAGGACTCCCCATCTGTGGTAGCTCCACCTTCTCGGCTCATCCTCGGAGTACTTCTGTACCCGTAGCTTTACCCCTTGTGCGTTCTAACTAGATACTCTCACTCTCCACATACACATAAAAGCATAACGCACATATAACAGCAAACCCTAGACTAAGGCATCACAAATCAGGCCACTCTAGTCCTAAGATGTGAAGTACCTAGCCTGTCTCTAGCATGCAATAATGTCTCATAAAGTGCATAATAGATATTTCATAATACAAAAGTAAGGGTATTTTGGGAAATCACCGTTTGGCTCTGGCTGATTGTACACACTGCTCTTTCTTGCTTTCTCTTTGAACTCTTATTCACTTTTAGAAAACCATTTATTTGGAAAACTTTTTCTTACTTCCTCAGTTTGAGTCCAGATTTACCCGTAGGCGCGTCCGAATCCCTCAAACCAAGGCTCTGATACCAATTTGTAACACCCAGATTTCCAAAAATAAAATTTTCATTTAATTAATCAATTTAATATTAAAAACACTTGTTTAAAATCTTATTCACATTCAAATTACAAAACGTAGTTTCATTTTCGTTATGAAAGAAGACCAGGATCCTCCAAAACTCAACTCTTTCTTCGGTGTGTACAATCGAACCGTTGCCATCCCGCGTTACTGTAAGAACCTGAAACAACATAACATAAACAACGTAAGCACGAAGCTTAGTGAGTTCCCCAATATACCTTACGCACATACGCCTTCCGGCCCGGATCTTCCGATCCACATAATATCGCCTTCCGGCCCGGATCTTTCGATCCACATAACATTGCCTTCCGGCCCGACCTTCCGGTCCATGTGTCTCAGGGGACTTCCGTCCCTGCTGGGTAAACCTTCCGGCCTTACCCACGCCGACCTTCCGGTCCATCACACATCATATCGCCTTCCGGCCCATAACATATATAACACCTAATACAAATACTTTACCACATAAAACACATATATCATACATCATACCTGACTTTGCTGTCACATAATACCTTGCCTTCCGGCCCATATATAAGCATGTATATCACGCGTAGCAGCTAACTTTGCATTTATAGCATATAACATAACACATAGCATACTTGACCTTCCGGTCACACAATCAAACCCTTCCGGGTGAGGTATAGTGGGAAGACTCACCTCGCGGTCACTAGAAGATAGCAACTTCTAAAATCCCTTGCACTTGATCCTCCGAGCTACAAGCTCCCTGTAACATCATATATCCCTTATTTAATACTTCTATCTTCCACGTTAACTGACCCTAAGAATCACACTAGTCAACTCTGGTCAACAGTCCAGTGTCAGCTCGACTGGACTCGGCGAGTTCCCTGGCGACTCGGCGAGTCTGGTCGTCCTTCAATCCTCTGAGATTCCCCTTCTACTCGTCGAGTATCCTCTTTGACTCGACGAGTCACTCCTGGAAGAATCGCGGGGCCACCCCGACTCCACTCGCCGAGTCTGAAGAACAACTCAGCGAGTCCTAGTGAATCTTCAAGCTACTCGCCGAGTCTGATCATCCGACTCGGTGAGTCCACGCCATGCAGTCGATCCAACTGCTTCCTGAGATACGTTTTTCCCGAAATACACACTCATGGGACTTCTGGACCTCTAATCATCCTATTACTAGGGTATAAACTTTTGTATAACAACATAATAATCCACCAAATCACCACATGGGTTTCATAAACCCTAATTCCATAACACATCAACATAGCAGAGGATAATTCGAAATATTACCTGAATAACACCCTCTCTGTGTCTCCAAACCTCAGAACTCGATCCTCTTGATATTCCTTTGGCCAAAACTCTTCTTCTTCTTGCCTAACAACTTCTTCAAGGTCAATAATGGTCTTCAAGCTTGTTCTAGATGCCACAGACGTCTAGGGATCTCCACAATCGGCCAAAAGACGTGAAATGACGACATAACAACCCTTAAATACGACCCAATACGAAACGGCTAGGGTTTCTGCTGAACAGCGTCGACTCGCCGAGTCCATACCTGGACTCGTCGAGTCCAGTCGCGAACCCGCGACCAAATCTGCGACCCTACTCGGCGAGTCTTGCTCCAACTCGCCGAGTCTCCCCTTTAAAACACCCCAAAATGCAATTCAACAATACTTTGAGATTTTGAGCTGTTACAAGACAGTTAGCTTCGGATTTCGGTCCGATGGAGGGGGCAAGGCCCCAGTCAGTTAGCTTCGGACTTCGGTTCGATGTAGTGGGCAAGGCCCCAGATAGTCCGGACTTCGGTCCGATGCAGTGGGCAAGGCCCAATATGTGATTTATATGTTTTTGTGTGGTATGTGGTAGATTGGGGGAGCTCACTAAGCTTCGTGCTTACGGTTTTCAGTTTTGGTTTCAGGTACTCGGTTTTCAAAAGAGGAGCTCGGGAAGATTGCAGAGCACACACCATAGTCAGTTAGCCTGGGAATGTTTGACTCTGATAATGATATTATGTTTTGAATTTAATACTCAAAAGTTATGTTTGACTTATGATACGTTGTTATAAATCTATTTTTAGTAATGTTTAAAAGAAATTTTTAGTCGTGATTTTTGGGCCGTTACAATATAGCAGTTCAGTGTTTCAGTCAGTTCAGTGTTTCAGGCACTTCGGTACTACCATAATAGTGATCGGCACCAAGAGTGGCTGAAGTGATGGTCATCGTGAAGGGTACGTTCCACCCAGTGACAAAGGAAATGGATAACTATAGAGGGCAGCGTTGGGTAGGCCAGAAATGCACGAGGAAAAGGAAGTAAACTCCAAGAATGTTTAGCCTAGGTACTAGGGGAGAACCGAAAGGATTGCCAATTGAGCAAGGGGTGTTCTCAGGAAGGTTAAGGATTAGATTGTACCCGGGGATTTGACCTGTAAGGATTATGCCATTTAAAATGATCGGGCAGAAGGCTAATAGGTTTAGAGTCACCAGGCAAGGTGTTGGAGGTGGATTGCAGGCCAGTTAGCCATAGTGAAATTCGAAGACGAAGTTTAGTTTAAGTGGGGGAGAGTCATAACACCCAAAATCAAAAAGTTCAAGAAAGAAAAGGCAAACCATAAGTTAAAGAGGGTCGACTCGTCGAGTCAAGGGAGGAACTCGACGAGTCAGAGCGGGATCCGGGAGTATAGTAAGCGACCAACTCGGTGAGTCTGGTCTGAAGAGAAAAACCCTAAATCCGGGACTTGGTGAAGTAATTTGAAGTTTGGAAGAGAACAGATTCATGGTGGTGAAAGAGGACCAAAGTTGGTGGAACTTTTTAGAGCATTTGGAGGTAATGAATCGTTATCTTTGGCTTTCTCCTTTCTAGATCCATCTTTCATGGATTTTTAGGGTTTCTTTGGGAGTATGTGATGAGAAATTGGTGCACAAGTTAGATCTGGAGTTGAAACTCCAGATCTGAGCTCTATTTGGATCATAGATGCATAAAGCCCTGTTATTTGCTATGCAAAAGCCATTCCCCATGAGTTAAGTTCCTTTCTAGCTTGGTTTTTGGTATTATGAGGCATGAAGCACGTAAAGGTAGCAAATTTATGTTGCTAATGGACTCTAGGAACCCAAATCTATTGTTTGGAGCAAAAGAGTAGCTCTGTGACTCGAGATTAGGAGAATACACATATGGACTCGGCGAGTCTGGGAGATGACTTGGCGAGTCGGGCCAGATATCGGACTTAGAGTCGTGTAGGAACTTGGCGAGTGACATGGGTGGACCCGGCGAGTTGGATAAAGTTAGGCAGCAACTCAATGAGTTGGAAGAACAACCCGTCGAGTCTGTTGAAGATTTCCTTGGAATCAGCGAGTCTGTTCTTGTACTCAACGAGTCAAGTCGCGATTGAAAGAGGTTTCTGAGCTTACGAACTCGGCGAGTCAGTAAGATGACTCAGCAAGTAGGGTTAACCTGTAAGGTTGACTTTGACCAAGAGTTGACCAGTTGACCTCTAGGGGTATTTTGTTAATTAATGGTATTTATTGAGTTTAGTTATTTGGTGTTGACAAGTGGAGGAGTTCGTGTCGATGGTTGGAGCAGCGTGATCTTATTTCTTCAGCCAACAGTTGCAGGTGAGTCTTCTCACCATACCAATGAGTCTAAGGCACCAAGGCCGGCCCATCTTATGTTGTGTGATATGATAATTAGCTTTATGCTAGGTGGTATGCTAGTAATTATGTGATATGCTAGTTGTCTTTGTGATACTTGCATGGAAGACCATGTGGGGTAGCCCATGGCACAATGGTATAAGACCCTGGGGGTAGCTACGACATCCTTACAGGTTTATGTACGTGTTATGTGTAGATATTTATGTGATGCATGATATGCTACTTGGTTATATATGGTAATTGCAGGGAAGACCCCGAGGGAAGCCCGTGGCATTCGATGTAGGACCATGTGAGGTAGCCCTTGGCATTGGATGTAAGACCATGTGGGGGAGCCCATGGCAGTCCTAGGTAAAGGCCATGTGGGGTAGCCCATCGCACTATTACAGATTTTATGAATGTAGGGCTTATGCGATATATGGTAGCTTATATAGCTAACAGTATATATGATATGTGTGTAGCTTTTATAGCTCACATGATATGTGATATGTGGTTTGTGCGAATGGTATGCTCTGAGAAACTCACTAAGCTTCGTGCTGACAGGTTTGTTTATGGTTTCAGGTATAATCGTTTTGGAAACGAAGAGCTCGGGTTGATCGCAGTGCACACACCTATGATTTCTGCAATGAATGATTTTGGGATAAACTCTGATAAACGATTTGATTGACTATGATTTGATTTTTTGAATTAAATGGTATCAGTGTTCAATTATATTAAAAATGAAATTTTTACCCCTGATTTTTGGGATGTTACACACCGAGTTGGGCCGCCAACTCGTCGAGTCCTTATCCATCTAATTGTCCTCATTCCCGTCCCTACTTGTCGAGTTAGGCAATGACTCGACGAGTTCTCCTCCCATTCGAACATCAAATGATCCTTCATCCTACTCGTCGAGTTGTATGAACAACTCGCGAGTTCATCTTCATCTGAAGAACAAGCCCTGCCCTTGACACGCCGAGTTGTATGAACAACTCGTCGAGTTCATCTTCATGTGTTAGGAGATTGCCTTGGACTCGCCGAGTCTGTTCATGTACTCGTCGAGTCCCATGAACTCCAGGTCTAAGGCTAAGTCCAATATGTCTAAACAGCTATGGGACTCCCTTTTCTAACAACTGACCATCGCAGAAGGGTTTAAGATGGCTGAAAGCGCACCGACTCGCCATGTTCGAAGAACGACTCGCCGAGTCCAAACTTGACCATTTCTATATAGTCGATCTAAAAGGGATTTAACACACCAAAACCATAGATTTGGCCTCCTAATGTCCATTTTATACGTAAAGTTCCAAATTTGATGCACATGCATAGGGTTTTTAGCTCAAAAGTCCATAGAAAGTGCTCTATAATGTGCATGGGGCTCTCAAGGCCATAAACTTGGCACCTTTATGCCATGAGACCCCTCCAATGACTCAGATCAGGAAGTAGAACCCCATGAATCACCTTACAAATCCGAAAAGGGCTTAAGAAGCCCAAAATGCACTATAACCCTAAGCCCTAAAGATGAACAACCAAAAAGGAAGACCAAAACAGGGGCATTTACCTTGCTTGAGCTGAAGATGAAGTAAGATCTCTGGATCAACAAGTCCCAACTCGAATTCCCAAGCTTCCTTTCTCCTTCCAAGCTTCACAAACCAACCAAGAACACCAAAATGGCCTTAACACACACACAAATGGCTAGGATTTCGATATTCAGTTCTAAGGGAGTGTTAGGGACAAAGGGGGCTAAGTTAAGGTGTTTATATAGGGTGCAAACCCTCAGATTTAGGGTTTTACTCGCACATCGCCTACTCATCGAGTCCGTCTTCCGACTCGTCGAGTAGGTAACTTAAGAAGTCTGCGGACTCGTCTATACTCGACGAGTGGGTCCTCCGACTCGTCAAGTCCCAGGGAAAAACACAAAAATCCCTGAATTAAATGTCTACCGGGAATTGGGTGCTACAAATCTCCCCACTTCTTTTAGACTTCGTCCTCGAAGTCTGTTGCTCGTTCCTAGAAAAGTTCTGGGTAATGCTCCATCATCTCATCCATCGGCTCCCAAGTCCATTCCGAGCCCTTCCGATGCTGCCATTGCACCTTCACCAGGTCGACCCTCTTGTTCCTCAAATCCTTCGATTTCCGGTCGAGGATCGCTACAGGTCGCTCAATGTAATTTAGGCTGTCATCAACCTGAATATTCTCTAAGGGCACCATTGTTGATTCTTCCACCAGGAACTTCCGCAACTGGGAGACATGCAAGGTGTTGTGGATCTGGCTGAGTTCGGCTGGCAGATCCAATTTGTACGCCACCTTGCCAACCCGGGCTAAAACCCTGAACGGTCCAATGTACATGGGGCTTAACTTGCCCCGTTTCCTAAGTCGGATGATGCCTTTCCATGGTGACACATTAAGGAGAACCATATCCTTAACCTGGAACTCCAGGTCTGATCGGCGTTTGTCAGCATAACTTTTCTGCCGACTCTGAGTAGTCTGAAGCCTGCTCCCGACCTGCTGAATCCTCTTCGTCGTCTTGAGCACCACTTCAGTGCTCCCCATGACCCTCTGGCCAACCTCCCCCTATCATATCGGGGTCTTGCACTTCCTCCTGTACAACATCTCGAAGGGAGGACGATAGATACTCACGTGATAGATGTTGTTATAAGAGAACTCAACCAATGGGAGGTAAGTATCCCAGCTACCACCGAAGTCTAGCACACATGCCCGCAACATGTCCTCCAAAGTCTGGATGGTCCGCTCGCTTTGACCATCCGTCTGCGGGTGAAATGCAGTGATAAAGTGCAGACGAGTACCCAACTCATCGTGGAATTTCTTCCAGAACCTGGAAGTAAACCGCACATCTCTTTCTGAAATCACTGAGACTGACACTCTGTGTCGTGCCACCACTTCCCGAATGTAGATGTCGGCCAACTTCTCCGCTGATATACTCTCCTGGATCAGTATAAAATGGGCACTCTTGGTTAACCGATCCATGATGACCCATATGGAATCCACCCCCTGCGCGGTCCTGGGAAGTTTGGTGATGAAGTCCATAGTAATATCTTCCCACTTCCACAGAGGAATATCCAACGGATGCATCTTGCCATGTGGCCTCTGGTGCTTGGCCTTGACCTTCCTGCAGGTCAAGCACAGCTCCACAGACCATGCTACATCCCGCTTCATGCAAGGCCACCAATAGTCTTGACGAAGATCTCTATACATCTTCGTCTCCCCAGGATGAATGGAGAATCGGGATTTGTGCGCCTCCTCCAGCAGCACCTCGCACACACCCCCAAGGTAGGGTACCCACACCCTACGGTGTAATGTCAATAATCCCCGGCTGTCATAGTCGAAGGAGGAAACATGTCCCACAATCCGCTCACTCTTCCGATGTTCCTCATTCATGGCCTCCCGCTGGGCCTCCCGAATCCGCTCGAACAGCGGAGTCACCAATGTCATCCTCATACAGATATCCCTGAGCGACGCTGCCTTGTGGCTAAGCGCATCAGCCACCACATTGGTCTTCCCCAGGTGGTAGAGGATCTCGCAGTCATAATCCTTTACCACATCAAGCCACCGGCGCTGCCTCATGTTCAGATTTGGCTAGTCAATGAGATATCTCAGGCTCTTGTGGTATGTGTAGATAGTACAACAAACCCCATATAGGTAATGACGCTAAATCTTGAGGGCGAACACAACAGACCCCGACTCCAGATCATGCGTCGGGTAGTTTGCCTCATAAGGCTTCAGCTGCCTTGAAGCGTAAGCAATAACATGCCCACTCTGCATCAATACTGCACCCAAGCCCCATATGGACGTATCACAGTATACAACAAAATCCTCCATGTCCTCTGGCAGGGCTAAGATTGGCACCTCGCACAATCTATGTCTCAATGTCTCGAATGCAACCTGCTGCTCAAGCCCCAAACGAAAGACCACGGCTTTCCTCATCAGCCTGGTCAGGGGCACGACTATCTTGGAAAAGTCCTGAATGAATCTCTGATAGTAGCCTGCCAATCCCAGGAAGCTCCGAATCTTAGATGGAGACCTCGGAACCTCCCACCTCATCACGGTCTCTACCTTGGCCGGGTCAACCGAAATCCCGTCCTAGTTGACGAGATGCCTAGGGAACTGCACCTCGTGCAACAAGAACTCACACTTGGAGAACTTGGCATACAAGCTCTCCCTCCTCATGGTATCCAGAACCTCCCGCAGGTGTTCATCATGCTGCTCTCTCGTCTTGGAATATACCAAGATATCATCAATAAAGACTATCACAGACCGATCCAACATCGGTCTGCACATGCGGTTCATGAGATCCATGAACGTGGTAGGAACATTGGTGAGCCCGAAGGGCATCACCACGAACTCATAATGGCCATAGCGCATTCGTAAAGCAGTCTTCTGCACATCCTCCTCTCTGACCCTCATCTGATGATACCCCGAACGCAAATCAATCTTGGAGAACCAAGATGCTCCATGTAGCTGATCAAAGAGGTCATCGATCCTCGGGAGTGGGTAACAGTTCTTTACCGTTACCTTATTCAGCTCCCGATAATCTATACACATCCGATGCGACTGGTCCTTCTTCTTCACAAATAGAATCGGGGCTCCCCAGGGTGAACTACTCCGTCTAATGAATCCTTTGTCTAACAGCTCCTGCAGCTGTATAGATAACTTCTGCATCTCAGGAGGAGCCAACTGATATGGTGCCTTGGCTATCGGAGCCGCACCAGGGACTACATCGATCCTAAACTCCACCTACCTCTCCGGAGGTATCCCAGGCAACTCCTCGGGGAATACATCCGCAAACTCTCGCACCACGGGTACATCGCCCACCATCACCTTTCCCGCCTCCCGGGTATCCATAACATAGGTGACATATCCTACACGACCCTGCTGGAGGTAGCACCTAGCCCTCGCTGCCGAACATAAAGCTGGTCCTTGATGTGACCTCTCGCCCTGAACTACCAACTCTCCCCCTCCTGTGGTCCTGATCCACACCAACTGTTGTGCACAGTCAATCATTTCCCCATTGGAACTTAGCCAATCTATACCAATAATAACTTTCTTCCCCCGCAAGGGTATGGGAACCAGATCTACCAGGTAACGCTTCTCGAACATCCTCAAAACACAATCTCGGTAGATCTCTAATGCTCACACTGACCGGTTGTCCGCAATCTAGACCTCAAGCGGCAATCCAACATGCCCGAAGACTCAAGAAACCTCTTGTTAAGCGCAAGAGAGACAAACAATCAGGTAGCACCCGAATCAAACAATACCTGAACTGGAATACCGTTCACATGGAACGATCCTAGACAGAACACATACATATAACATATCAAAATCATGACAACATAACGTAAAAGATCTGACAGGAGAAATCATACCTGTCACCACATCGGGTGCAGCACGTGCCTACTCGGCTGTCAGCTGAAATGCTCGGCTCCGCACCACTAGAGCCTCCATCTTGACCTTCCATCCATCCGTAACCTGCGTAGTCGTGGGAGTTGGCGCCACTGCCGGCGCCGCTGCTACTGTTAATCTGGGGAAATTGGTCTTTTTATGGCCCCTCTGATTGCAATGAAAGCAAATCAGGTCTGATGTTTGAATCACAGGAGTAGGGGCAGTACAATCTCTGCCAAAATGCCCAATCTTGCCTCACTTATAGCAGCCGGAACCCGGCCCAGTGTAGCAAACTCCCTCATGTGACCGACCGCATTTCCAACAGCGGTCCCGCCCTGACTGGCCTTTCGGCCTAACATCAGATCCCTTGGGCTTCTTCCTCGATATCAGCTCGTAGCATGTCATGGTAGCGGGTCCTCCTCATTTCCTCATCATCCGCATACTGGGGCACCAACAAAGCCCTCTCCCGAAACTTGGTGGTCATATCCGCCACAGTCTCCGTAGTCTGTCTCATATCTAAGAACTCCCTGGCCAGTTTCTTGAGCTCCACAGCTGGTGCAAAATCAGCCCTGAATCGGGTCACAAAATCTGGCCACGTCATAGCCTTAACGGCTGGGGCTCCCAATGTATCACCAATCAACTCCCACCAATCTCTGGCTCGATCCCTTAAACATCCTGCAGCGAAACAAACCTTCGACCCTTCTGGGCAGAAGCTCGTCACCTGCGCAGATTCAATATCTGCGATCCATCTCCTAGCAGCAATGGGGTCCTTCACCCCATGGAAATTCGGCGCACCACTCCCTCTGAAGTCCTTAAAGGACATTGTATGCGTACTCGCCTGGCTAGACGCCAAATAACTCCTGAATGATCGGATACGATCCTCCATCAGCTCGATGATCCCTTCCTTGATCGATCTGAAGATGACCGGGGTCGACTCAAGGATACCACTCATGATCTTTGACATGATGAACTCGCATAGCCTGCTATTCACTTACTCGGATCCTTCACCCGAATCCGTACCTGATCCTGACCCCGAGCCTCTCGCTCCATGTCGCATGGTCACCATACTGAAAATAAACATACAAACATCAGGATCACACATACTCTCGAGAAGTCTTACACACTCTCCAACTCCCCTAGTTCCATCTTTGCCCTCCTTGACTTGAGTACCGATCCTCTGCTTTCAGTAGTACGGGCCCATACTACCTTCCACATCTATCCGTACTTTCCTCACGGATTACTTCGACTTCACCAAGTCCCTTTTTCCAATACCCTTTCCACTTATCTCATCCTAGAATTTCCTAGGCCACTCTCCGACCTGCTCTCTGCCATCAGCTGCACTAGGAGTCCCTACCAACATTCCCTAACTAGCTTGCGGATACTGTTACATATCTGCTTACTAGTTAGTTAAAGTTAGTCATGACTCCTATAGCACAAAGCAAGCAACATTCGTGCATTGAGTAACAACTTCAAGCATAACCTAATCAGGCTATCCTACTACTGACTAGACCGTCCTAGTATACAACTCATACAATAGGCATTCAAGTCATCGTCCTAGATCCTTAGCCCTAGGCTAGCATGCAGTTCTCAGAATCCTATATCAGGCATACAAGGCATCCTCCTAGATCCTTAGCCCTAGTCTAGCATGTAGTTCTCAGGATCATATATCACATGACATAACATAACAAGTATGGGTATCTTGGGGAAAACTTACTTAAGCTCGGCCGGTCGCACGCATCACACACCTTGTTCTTTCTCAAAATTCCTTAACTTAGATTTTAGAAAATTGTTTTCTCTTGTGGAAAAAGAAAATTTTAAATCCCTCGGTTTTAGTCCAAACACCCCCCGAGGGTGTGTCTGAATCTCTCAAACCAGGGCTCTGATACCAACTTGTAACACCCCAAAATTTAAGGCCAAAAATATTTGTTTTTAAATTCAGTAAATCATAATTTATATTACCAAAAAATCGTCACTATTTCATCATTCATAAAATCATAAAATCATGTCTCGAAAACCATATCATCAGGAATAATGAAAATCAGAGTACAATCCCAGAAAATCTGATGCGGAAACCATGTGTATGATGCGCTGCTACGCCGCCGGCTCTTTCCCCTTGTACGAAGAGGTACCTGAAACAAAAACTGAAACTATAAGCACAAAGCTTAGTGAGTTCCCCCATCATACCACACACCACAAAACACCATCGATATCTTTCAATCGGTAACTGCCATCGGTATCTTTTAACCGGTAACCATCATCGATATCTTTCAACCGGTACATGCCTTCGGTATCTTTCAACCAGTAACTGGGGACTAATTCACCCCCTAGCACTAGCATACCGTAACGAGAGATAATCATACAGTCAAGCATAACTGGGTAAGGACAAGTAATCCCTTCTACACACATAGCATATCATACATGCATATCTTGTGACTATAACACATTAACATACCAATATAATTATCACAAATACAATCATCTCATACATAACTACTTACTGGTGGGCTGGCATTAGTGCCTTAGACCCACCCCTACTGAAAGGTAACTCACCTCGTAGTAGTAGTTTCCGATCTGTGCGGGAACTCTCTGTCTGCTGTGGCTACTCCGGAAATCCTCCGGCTATAATTGCCACAAAACACCCAATCTGAGTCTGATAACAACTCTTATGGAGGAATGACTATTCTACCTCTTACCTAGTCAAAGTCAACCCAAAGTCAACTTCCATCTGACCTGACTCACCAAGTTGGGCCGCCAACTCGTCGAGTCCTTATCCATCTAATTTTCCTCATTCCCATCCCTGGTCGTCGAGTTAGGCAATTACACGACGAGCTCTCCTCCCATTCGAACATCGAATGATCCTTCATCCGACTCGCCGAGTTGTATGAACAATTCGCGAGTTCATCTTCATCTGAAGAACAAGCCCTGCCCTTGACTCACCGAGTTGTGTGAACAACTCGTCGAGTTCATCATCATGTGCTGGGAGATTCCCTTGGACTCGCTGAGTCTGTTCATGTACTCGTCGAGTCCCATGAACTCCAGGTCTAAGGCTAAGTCCAATACATCTAAACAGCTATGGGACTGCCTTTTCTAACAACTGACCATCGCAGAAGGATTTAAGATGGCTAAAAGCGCACCGACTCGCCGAGTCCAACCTTGATCATTTCTGTACATTCGATCTAAAATGGATTTAACACACCAAAACCATAGATCTAGCCTCCTAATGTCCATTTTACACGTAAAGTTCCAAACTTGATGCACATGCATGGGGGTTTTAGCTCAAAAGTGCATAGAAAGTGCTCTACGATGTGAATGGGGCTCTCATGGCCATAAAGTTGGCACCTTTATGCCATGAGACCCCTCCAATGACTCAGATCTGGAAGTAGAACCCCATAAATCACCTTACAAATCTGAAAAGGGATTAAGAAACCCTAAATGCACCATAACCCTAAGCCCTAAAGATGAACAACCAAACAGGAAGACCAAAACAGGGGCATTTACCTTGCTTGAGCTGAAGATGAAGTAAGATCTCTGGATCAACAAGTCCCAACTCGAATTCCAAAGCTTTCTTTCTCTTTCCAAGCTTCATAAACCAACCAAGAACACCAAAATGGCTTTAACACACACACACAAACGACTAGGGTTTCGAAATTCAATTCTAAGGGAGTGTTAGGGACAAGGGGGTTGAGTTAAGGTGTTCATATAGGGTGCAAAACCTCAGATTTAGGGTATTACTCGCACAGCGCCTACTCGCAGAGTCCGTCTTCCAACTTATCGAGTAGGTCACTTAATATTTCTGCGGACTCGTCTATACCCGACGAGAGGGTCCTCCGACTCGTCGAGTCCCAGGGAAAAAACATAATAATGCATGTATTAAATGCGTACCAGGAATTGGGTGCTACACATGAAGCTACTATGCTCCATCTACCAAATCCCTGAGCGTGTACCTGTCTACTAGTTTTCTGAGAATACAAGTTATTTTGAAAGAGTAGATCAGCATTTAAGCTGGTGAGTTCCTAAGCATTTTTGTTATAAAACGGTATACCTTCTATGAGTTCTTTTTGGAAAAGTTCGTCATTTCTTCTAGAAAATCCTATATTTTCTGATGTGATGATTGACAAGTAAAAATTAACTCTTACAATACCTTCTATGAGTACTTAATGAATACAAGTTATATACAATCTAGATCAAACAGACAATCGATTGTGTGAATCTGGCCTAAGCCCACAAGCAAATAAGGAACAGGAAATGAGGCGGAAGTCATAGATCCCATCGTTTGTTAGATCCTCGTTGTATATAACCCTGACGTATTCACTAGATGCTTACAGAGTTAACTGTAATACTTCTTTTATATTTGATGAAAATATTCCTTAAGAAAGTTATATATTTTCTTTAGTAAAATTGTAACAATAGTTCCTTCTATAATCACTTAGTTTATACTAGCCCTATATAATCTAATATCGAACGAACAGTTAAATGTGTGAATCTGCCATAAGCCCACAACCTAAAAAGGAACAGGAAGTAAGGCGGAAGTCACACATTCCACTACCTATCGGATATTAATTATATATAACTCTGATGTATAAACTAAAGAATTATAGAATTAACCATTTAAGGTCCTTTATGTTCTACTAGTTTAATAATACGTATTAAACCTATTATAGATAAGTTTCTAGTGTAACACCTGATTCCCGATATGCATTTAATTTAAGCATTTCTGTATTTTTCTCTAGGAGCTCGACGAATTGGAGGCCCATCACGTCGAGTAGGGTCGTGATCTGTGGGCATTTTAAGTGACCTACTCGACCAGTCGGGAGACTAACTCAGCGAGTAGGTGCTTAGCACACCCCAAAACCGAGAACGGCGGAAACGTTTGATGGGTTTTGAGCATTCTAACACTTCCTAAGTGTACATGCAACCCTAATAACCTTGGATCTATGTTTGTCTAATTATCATGCAAAGTTGAATTCCAAGGTTATATTCCTATCTAGCATACATGGGGAACAATTTTAACTTGAATCATAGATAGAATAACTTACCTTGTTTTTGATTGTGTTCCTTGAAACCTTGTGAGCCTAGCACCCCAAGTGTGATGCCTCAAATGCTTCACACAACACCAAATGCTCTTGGAAAGACTCTTGAGATAACACACACTTCTCAAAATCGGCCAAGCCCTCTAGTTTCTTAGTGTTCAACTTGTGTAGCCAATTTTGTGGTGAATGGGACTCTTATATAGTGTTGGCACATCTAGGGTTACACCATGTAAACCCTAATGTGTCATGACTCTTCATTTCCATGACCCATGGGTTTGTAACTCCCATGGAGCATCCTATGGGTAGAACCCAACTTGATAATCCATGGAGCCTCTTAGCCCACTATACAAGATATGGATGATTTCCATAATCAACCCATATATTTAATTAGTTATCCTTTGATCACTTAATTAATTCCAAATTAATTCTTTGATCAACTAATCAAATAATATTATTAATATATTAGAACTTATAATATATTAATAATCTCCAAGTGTTATTCTTCTCATTTAGTCTATCCAATTGCATGGTGCCATGCAACCCAAATGGACCATGCCGGGTCGGGTCAAGTACAAGCCCGAAATAGTTATGGACTTAGACACCTTATCCAACAGTCTCCCACTTGGATAAGTCTAATAACTATATCTCTAGTACTTCAGGAACCGACCGGCAATCGTAGCTCTTTCAAGGTCTCTCGGAACTGAGAAGATGATGATACGCCATTTAAGATAAGTGATCATATAATCCTCTGTTCTAGATATCAGCCGGACAAATACATGGAACATGTCTTGCTTATTGTCCAGCATTTGTTTCCCGATTTCCGATTTGTTTGACATAGAACTTAATTGAACACATCAACTTAGTTCTGACCGGGCCCGGTACATGGGTCAAAACAAAATCATCGAGGGGCCCATATATCAGCTTCTAATCCAAGAAGGAACAGATAAACTTCGACTCATATGTTTGTTCTACCACTCATTGAATTACACACAAAAGTTTGTTTTATAACATCGAGTTACCAATGCGGTTTCGTACAGTCAATGCATAACCAACTTGTAAGTAACAAATCATATCTCTAGGTTTGAAGACTTATATGATATTACCGTCTCACGATCACTCGAGATAAAATTCCATGAAGTGATTCCAGTGAGCGTGGGTTGAGTCCAATGCTCAGAGCTTATGAGCACTCATGATTGTTGTAGCCTTGTCCAAGACCTTTACAACCAAACATGACAGTCTTGATTCATATCTACTTCCAACATATGACCGACTGTGGAGGTTTGAATAATATGTTATACCAAACAAAATTATTCTGGAAGTCAAAACATGCAAAAGAAATATAGTAAACGATTGACAAGAGATAGCAACACTTTACTCATAAATAAAACATTTTTTATTCATCATCTAATGTCAATTACACTTTACAAATTTCGAGATTATCTAACTACTAAATCTAATATCATCCTTCAGCCCTATGCTCCGAGCATGCTGAAGATGCTTAACCCGAGTCAATCCCTTTGTGAGGGGATCTGCCGGATTCTCATCTGATGATACCCTCTTTGCCACGAGGTGTCCTTCTTCGATCCGATGTCTAATCAAATGGTATTTTCTGTCGATGTGTCTGGATCTCCCATGATCCCTTGGTTCCTTGGCTAAGGCAACCGCACTTTCACTATCACAGAAAATCTCCATTGGCTCTTTAATAGCTGGTACAACTCCAAGGTCTCCAATGAAGTTCTTCAGCCATATCGCCTCCTTTGCTGCTTCACTAGCTGCAATATACTCTGATTCACAAGTAGAATTTGCCACTGTCGCTTGCTTGGAACTCTTCCAAGAAATTGCTCCTCCGTTAAGGGTAAAGACCCAGCCCGACTGAGAGCGGAAATTATCCCTATTAGTCTGGAAGCTAGCATCACTATACCCTACAACTCTCAAGTCATCACTCCCACCGAGGGTAAGAACCCAGTCTATAGTCCTCCGTAGGTACTTGAGGATATTCTTTACCGCAGTCCAGTGTGCCTTGCCAGGGTTCGCCTGATACCTGCTAACCATGCTCAAGGCAAAAGCTACATCGGGTCGAGTACACGTCATAGCATACATGATCGATCCTACAGCCGAAGCATAAGGTGTTCGACTCATTTCTGCTATCTCAGCCTCAGTGCTAGGGCTTTGTGTCTTACTCAATCTGGTGTTACTCTGGATGGGTAACTCTCCTTTCTTGGAATCCTGCATGCTGAATCTCTTCAGCACCTTATCCAAGTAAGTACTCTGACTAAGTCCAATTAGTCTTTTACTCCGATCTCTCAAGATTCTTATCCCTAGAATATAGGCAGCTTCACCAAGGTCCTTCATAGCGAAACACTTACCAAGCCAGGACTTTACTTCCTGCAGGGTTGGAATGTCATTTCCTATGAGTAGTATGTCATCCACATACAATACCAAAAAGCTGACTATACGCCCACTAGCCTTGACATACACACAAGATTCATCTTCACTCCTAGAAAAGCCAAATTCCTTGACCTTTTCATCAAAGCAAAGATTCCATCTGCGAGGTGCTTGCTTCAATCCATAAATGGATTTCTCAAGCTTACACACTCTATTAGGGTACTCGTTGCTGACAAAACCCTCTGGCTGACTCATGTAAACATCTTCAGCCAACTTTCCATTAAGGAAAGCGGTTTTGACATCCATTTGCCATATTTCATAGTCATGAAATGCAGCTATGGCTAACAGAACCCGAATAGACTTAATCTTGGCTACCGGAGAAAAGGTCTCATCATAATCCACTCCAGGAATTTGAGAGAAGCCCTTTGCAACCAGTCTAGCCTTATAAGTGTGTACTTTACCATCCATGTCGGTCTTCTTCTTGAAGACCCATTTGCACCCTACTGTCTTACGACCTGGTACATTTTCAACCAAGTTCCAAACTTGATTGTCATACATGGATTGTATCTCGCTATCCATAGCCTCTTTCCATTTAGCAGACTCGGGGCCTGCCATGGCTTCCTCGTAGCTGTTAGGGTCATATTGACTTACTAGTGTCTCATCACTAATAAGTGTCTCACCTTCTGCAGTAATATGGAATCCATAGTAATGCTCAGGTGCACTCCTAACTCTCGTGGAACGTCTCAGAGGTACAGATTTGTCAATTGGCTCAACAGGAGTTTCCTCCTCAAGTTGAGGGATAGAGTTTGAAGTTCCTTCACCGCTTGATTCTTGAATTTCTTCAAGATCAATTTGCCTCCCACTGTCTCCTTGGCTTATAAATTCTCTCTCTCTCGAAAGACTCCTCTTCTTGCTACAAAGACCACATTGTCACTAGGTCTGTAGAAGAGGTAACCAAAGGATCGCTGTGGGTAACCGATGAAAATACGCCTCTCGCTTCGAGGTTCGAGCTTATCATGAGTCTCGCGTCTCACGAAATCATCACAACCTCAAATCTTGATGTGGTCTAGTTTAGGTACTTTACCAGTCCACATCTCGTGAGGAGTTTTGGCAACTTTCTTTGTAGGGACTAGATTAAGAATATGGGCGGCAGTCTCTAAGGCATACCCCCAGAATGAGATTGGTAGCGTAGCTCGACTCATCATGGAACGAACCATATCTAACAAGGTTCGATTACGCCTCTCAGCCACACCATTCAACTGTGGTGTCCTGGGAGGTGTCAATTGTGAGACTATCCCACATTCCCTTAGATAGTTGAGGAACTCTGAACTAAGATACTCACCACCACGATCGGATCGAAGCATCTTAATGTTCCTGCCCAATTGATTCTCGACTTCCTGTTTAAATTCCTTAAACCTCTCGAAAGTCTCTGACTTATGCTTGATCAAGTAGTCATATCCATATCTACTATAATCATCAGTAAAAGTCAAATAATAACGATTAGCATCCCTTGTGGCATGTTTGAATGGTCCACACACATCCGTGTGTATAAGGTCCAACAAACCTTCACCCCTCTCACACGAACCTGTGAAGGGTGACTTTGTCATTTTTCCAAGTAAGCATGATTCGCAACTATCATCTGACTTTAGGTCAAACGACTCTAAGACTCCATCCTTTTGGAGTTGGCCTATGCGTTTCTTGCTTATATGTCCAAGACGACAATGCCATAAAGATGCTTTATCCAAGTTATTATTAGTAGAATCAATACACAAAACATTATTTCCTAAGTTATCTACAACAGATACAGCTTCATACACACCATCACAAGGTAATGCTTTAAAATAAAGTACATTATTAAAGAAAGCATCAATAGAACCAACTTCATTATTAAATGAAAAGGTAAACCCTTGTTTGTACAAAGCATGAAAGGAAATAATATTTCTTGCCATTCCTGGCGAATAACAACACTTATTCAAATCTAAACTAAACCCACTACTTAGCGATAAAGTATAAACTCCAATCTTGGTAACAGGTATAGCTTTCCTATTCCCCATGATCAAGTTTATCCTTCCTTGCTCCACATCCTCACTTCTTCTTAGTCCCTGCAAGTCACAACAAATATGAATACCACACCCGGTATCAAGGACCCAAGAATTAGAATGGGGTGAGTTATTAGAAATGATAGTGTAAATACCTGCATGGTTGGGTTTAACTTTCCCATCCTTCACATCTTGCTGGTATTTTGGGCAGTTCCGCTTCCAATGAGCTTTTTCATGGCAATAGAAGCATTCAGCCTCTTTTGGGTCAGAAGAAGGAGTAATGAAACCTTTCTTGGTTCCACTTGAAGAAGAGCCATCAAGGGTCCGAGCCTTGGTACCCTTCGAAAAGCTCTTTCTCTTCCTCCCTCGACTTTTCCCGATTGCCAAAACCGGAGTAGAGTTTTGAGTAGGAGTGATAGCAACCGACTTCCCCTTAAGACCTGATTCTGCGGTCTTGAGAAGTCCCTGAAGTTTGCTGAGGGTGACTTCTTCCTTGTTCATGTGATATGTCATGCGGAATTGATCATAGCACGATGGTAAGGAATGCAAAATAATATCTATTGCAAGATCCTCCGGGAAGTTCACATTAAGCTTCAGCAAACGATCCACATACCTTTGCATTTTCTGCATGTGGCTCGTGACGGATTCCCCGTCCTTCATCATGGTTGTTATCATGGAGCAGATGATTTCATACCTCTCTTGTCTTGCACTTTGATGGTATCTTTCCATCAAATCTTGGTGCATGTCATAAGGGTAGAAATCCTCATAAGACTTTTGGATTTCCGCTGTCATCGTGGCCATCATGATGCAAGCCACTTTCGTAGCATCCCTTTCATGTGCCCGAAATTCAGCGATCTCCTGAGGAGTTGCAGTGGACTCATCAATCTCCTTAAGCTCCTTGTCAAGGACATATTCTTTGTCCTCGTAGCGGGTAATCATCCTGATGTTTCTGATCCACTCATTGAAGTTGGATCCATCAAAGGTGACTTTCCCACACAAGTTCATAAGGGTAAAGGAGCCATTAGGATTAGAGCCAGAAGCATTGTTGAAAGACATCTGAAGGAAAGAGGACAAGATTAGTTTAGATATAAGAGAGTCCTTAATAAAACACCCAAATGTAATATTAAGGCTAGGATCCAATCCCAATATAATATAACTTAGAAGAGGTATGCCGTAATCTAAGCTATATCATATTTGAAAGGTAGGTGAATGACGATTCACCAATTTCCACCACGAAAACCGCAATATTTTAGTATTAGGTTTTTTGAATGGTTCTTAGAAATTCCTAGATTCTTTGAGATTCAATGAACTTTTCAAAGGCATGTTTCAATCTCGAGTGTGCCCTCTAAGTTTTGTGACTGGGATACCGAGGATCACAAAACGAGGTGTGAAGTAACCATGCAAATCACTTGGTACCCTTAAAGTTTATCACTCAATCGATGTGCCGGTTAACCACACACGCTCCATCGATACTATAATAAACCCTAAGTCACCCTTTACCTACCTTGTTAAGTCCAAGTTAGTGTGCCGGTTAACCACACACGCTCCACCAACGACTTAATCAAAGTGTAAAGTGTAATTTCATGGAATAGCACCTTATTCACATTTTTCCTAAAGTAACTAAGATTGGGAATTTAATAAAACATTTAGTTACTTTATAATATTCATCATACTTTGAATGAGAATTAATAACTTGAGGACAAGTTATGGACTCCATTAAAACACATTATGATCATGAATTAATCTACCACATAGGTTACAAATAATTCCTATGATCATCTAAACATCATAAGAACAAGAATATGAATATGACCCTCCACCGATCAAGCAAGCGGTGGGTGAGAGTGGACACCCATTAAGTCACCATTTTATAGGCAACAACCTTATACCCACCTTATAGACCGGCTTCGTGAATGAGGCGTACTAGTGGTAAGACGACTTTGTTCTTATACATATATATATAATTATTAAATCATAATAATATAAGTATAAGGGTTGAATTTTAACTTTTAAAATTCTAGGGGTTGGAACTAAAGTTTTAACTTAACTTTACTTGTTCCAAGACTTGAGGGCAAGTTTTGTAAACTTTCAAAACTTTTCATTTCTTGTAACTTATGAGTTTAATAGAGTAATAAAATGAGGACTTTTCATTTTTCCTAACTCTTGTGTTCTTTTAATGGTTTTTAATCCAAGAGACTTTTGGTTTTCCATAACTTGAGGACAAGTTATGGACTCCATTAAAACACATTATGATCATGAATTAATCTACCACATAGGTTACAAATAATTCCTATGATCATCTAAACATCATAAGAACAAGAATATGAATATGAACACTTTCAAGAATCAAAATCACATTTAATCTTTGTAATTTTGATAACTAGTTGTTGTAAATGAGTTAGAAAAGACATTACACCTTCTAAAACAAGTTTTCAAGTACCAAAACATTTTAGGGTAATGATTCTAATCCATTTCTAGCAACTCAAGTCGAAATTCTGCACTCTGTCGACCCTACTCGCCGAGTGCATAAACCTACTCGCCGAGTAGGTTGAAGATACACATGAACTCGACGAGTCCTCCCCATGGACTCGCCGAGTCCATCAGTCAGACAGCAGAATTTTCGACTTTCTTCAACTTTTAAGCACAAATAACAAACAAACAAGCCTAGGCTCAGATACCACTGATGGGTTTTGAGCATTCTAACACTTCGTAAGTGTACATGCAACCCTAATAACCTTGGATCTATGTTTGTCTAATTATCATGCAAAGTTGAATTCCAAGGTTATATTCCTATCTAGCATACATGGGGAACAATTTTAACTTGAATCATAGATAGAATAACTTACCTTGTTGTTGATTGTGTTCCTTGAAACCTTGTGAGCCTAGCACCCCAAGTGTGATGCCTCAAATGCTTCACACAACACCAAATGCTCTTGGAAAGACTCTTGAGATAACACACACTTCTCAAAATCGGCCAAGTCCTCTAGTTTCTTAGTGTTCAACTTGTGTAGACAATTTTGTGGAGAATGGGACTCTTATATAGTGTTGGCACATCTAGGGTTACACCATGTAAACCCTAATGTGTCATGACTCTTCATTTCCATGACCCATGGGTTTGTAACTCCCATGGAGCATCCATGGAGCATCCTATGGGTAGAACCCAACTTGATAATCCATGGAGCCTCTTAGCCCACTATAGAAGATATGGATGATTTCCATAATCAACCCATATATTTAATTAGTTATCCTTTGATCACTTAATTAATTCCAAATTAATTCTTTGATCAACTAATCAAATAATATTATTAATATATTAGAACTTATAATATATTAATAATCTCCAAGTGTTATTCTTCTCATTTAGTCTATCCAATTGCATGGTGCCATGCAACCCAAATGGACCATGCCGGGTCGGGTCAAGTACAAGCCCGAAATAGTTATGGACTTAGACACCTTATCCAACAACGTTCTGAGGCGGAGGACGTCATGTATGTATCACAACAATGTAAAGTAGTAAACAAGAAACAACATCCTCCATTGCATTAATAGAATAATTCTACTTACAAGTGTGTTCTTTCATAGTATAAAACAACATAATGAATAATCAAAATAAAAGACGAGTCTTGACTGCTCCGTCTTCTCAAAACCTTGCATCGATACTTGTTTATTTGTAACCTGAGAATACAAGTTATTTTGAAAGCGAGTATCAACAATAAAGTTGGTGAATTCATAAGTATTTTAATGTTATTGCTTTGAAAAGTTGTTATGAAAGACTGGTGAATGTTTGATGAAACATTTAGTATAAGTATGGAAACCCTAGAAAATCCCATATTTCCTACTAGTATAAAAAGTAGTCTTCTACTAAGACCCGAATGTTTTGAAAGTAGTCTTTTACCAAGACCAGACTGTTTTGAAAGTACGCATCACTTGAAAATGTGACGGTTTTTCCCTGTTTAACTATTATTATAAAACTATATAAGTACTAATATAATAACTTATGTTGTATCCTTTGGTACTAAGATACACACGGCGTGGAAACTCGCCGTAAACGGATCAACCGTAGACATCCGCAGATGTGAATTTACCTCTTTTGCTAACAGTCGGGTGTAGGAATAGTTAGTCCCTTAAGTATACATGTAATGTTATCAACCGAAAACATCCGTATATGTTCATTTACCTCTGTAGCTAACAGTGGTGATAGGAATGGTTAGTCCCACAAAGTATCCTTTGTTACTAGGATATAAAGTCCAGTCTATCTCGTCGATGATGTGATTGTATCACAAGGTAAAGATAAGAAGGAGAACTATATAACAGTATCTACACATATAATATGTAATAGTAACTCATCATATATTATCTACGTAAACGTACTCATCTAAGCATATCTATATAAACATATTCATGTAAACGGAATCTCTGTAAGAGTATCCCTATAAATATATCCATGTAAGAGGAATCTCTGTAAGAGTATCCCTTCATATAGCATGTAGTATAGACTCATGAATGAACTAACTCTGGTGTAATTTTTTGTAATAGGGATAATGTTTTGTATCCCATAAACTATTCCTATAATAGTTTACTAGAATGTAATTGATGAGTGTCCAAGTAGGTTTATACACCCTTGCTACCCAAGAGCGTCGGAACTGAATTAACTGATGGAACATTTATGACTATATATGTACACATGATATATAACTAATATTTAAACAACCTTCGGAAGGGTACCCGATATCCCACCAGACCACATCCAAATCGAGGAAAAGGAAACAGGGTGGATAGCCTTCCTAAGTCTTTAAATATTATTTATATAACTATACATATAGAGGCATGCAATTTATAATATAAAGGCATAAAAAAAGTTCTGTAAAACCTTTGAAAAGTTTAATAAATAAGTAATTGTGACTTGATGTCAGTTTATAAAACGATTCGAAAACTATTGAAAAGACAGTTTAAGTGTAAGAAAACCTTTGTAAGACAGTTTCTAAAAGTGTTTTAACAGGTAAAAATGTTTGAGAAAGCTATTTGAAGTACTCTGTTTGGTTAAACAGCTAAAAGTGTAGTAAGTCCAATTGTATGTTAGTTATAAATCACATGTGATTGATTTCATAACCAAAAAGTATAACAAAGATTTATGTCTTTCACACGGGGATAACCGTGTGTTTACTTGTATTCCCCCCTTAAAAGTGTATAAAAAGCATTTATAACGCATTTGAAAGTGTAGATTATAGGGGTATGAACTCACTTGATTGAAGTGGTTGATTTGAAGTAGTCGAGAGAAGAATCGAGCAGAACTTCGACAGGAAGAGTTGAAAACATGGGAAAATCTAGGGATACTCGGGAATCTCGGGAACACAAAACCTTCCTTTGGGACTTGAATGTGAAAACCGGGGCTTTGAGAGGGTCTCGGGGGCTTAAACGCAGAGTTTCGGTGCGAGAAAGAAGGGAACTGAGCAATGGAACTCGGAGCCCTTGAAATCTATTTATAGGGGCATTTTTGGGGTGTGCCACGTCGTGGCAAGGGATGGCCACGTCGTGGGGAGTCAAACTTATCATCTTCCATTGATTGGACGCCCTCAGTCACTTTCCGGGTCGCGGCAAGCTTGTGCCACGTCGTGGCAAGCCTGACAGCCTCGGATTTCGGGCCTCGAACTTGTAAAATCCGTAACTTTCGCATTCAAACTCCGTTTTCGACGTTCTTTATATGCACACGTAGCTGAAAATATGATCTACAACTCTCGTTTAGACTTCATCGGCAAATTTTGAATTTATTTTTAATTATTTATTTATAACGGGTCGGGACACGAAAAGTCCGTTAAAATTCCATAACTTCTTCATCCGATGTCCGTTTTTGTCAGACTTTTCGCCGTTGCGCTACTATTATTGAGACCATCGATTCTCATTTAATTTGTTTTGGCCAAAAGTCTCTCGAGCTCTATTTCGAGTTTTTAGCTGCCTACTGCTATATCCGGATCTTGGAAAAATCATAACTTCCTCATACGAAGTCAGATTTGGATGTTCTTTTTATGTACACTCACGGTTTAATGTTATCTACAACTTTCATTTAGATACTTAAGGCTAAAAACTATTGTATTGAAACTTCGCATTTTTCGTTTAATCGGTGTTGCCGGTTTTGTCGGAAATCTTAGAATAGTTATAACTTCTTCGTTATAACTCGGATTTTTGGGTTCTTTATATGTACGAAAACCTTGATCGGATTCCTACCACTTTATTTAACCCAAATAAGATTTTAGGAAAGTTAAATTTTGACCTAAATTTGACTTGTGATCCATCATATTGTCTCGAAATATCGGGTTGTCACATCATCCCCCCGTTAGAGGGAATTTCGTCCCGAAATTTGAGTTTAAACCGGATTGATAATCATGCTACGGATAGAAGTTTTATTTGTTTCTCGTGTTCTTAAGTGAACTCGGTTTCTCGCTTGGCATTCCAGCGAACCTTTCACTATCGGGATATGACTTTGCTTCTTTCGTTTGACTTCACTGGTATGATAACTCTTCTTTATCGAATGTGTGTTGAGTGTTTTTGTGGTCTGTGAGAATATTACACCTTGTACCCTACAAGTAGTGTCTCCATATCGTCAGAGAAATTACCATTGCTCCTGACTCAAGATCATGTGTTGTATAGTTAACTTCTTGAGTCTTAAGCTGTCTTGAGGTATAGGCAGTGGCCTTTCCTCTTGTATAAGAACGCAACCAAGCCCTTCGTTGGATGCATCGCCTTTCACCACGAAATCTTCTACCCCCTTTGAGAGGGATAATATCGGTGTGGTACACCAAGCTTACTTTAGCTTTTGGAACGCTCTTTCTTGTTACAGACAAGTCTGGTGCTCCTCCAAGTGAGAATCTTGGCCTAAAGAATCCTCTTCTGAGGAGTTTGTTAAGCTCACTAGGAAGTTCCAGTATCTTAGTTGGAGTTAGATGATAAGGTGATTTGGCTACTGGGGTAGCCCCTGGAACTAAGTCGATTCTAAATTCGACTTGACGCTGTGGTGGTAATCCCGGTAGTTCTTCTGGAAAGGTGTTAGGAAAGTCGCGTACTTTTGAGATGTTCAGAATGTCCTTCACTTCTTGGCTCGTATCGATAATGTGTGCAAGGAATGCATGATATTCCTTTCGTAAGCACTTCTGAGATTGCATACACGAAATGATGAGAAGGTTCGTACTTGGTTCGTCGATGTAAATAACTAGAGCTTCGTTGTTTAGGGAGGTTAGGACGAACTGCTTTATCAAAGCACCTGATGTCGGCTCGATGTAGACTTAACCAACTCCTACTGATCATGATGTCGAAACCTTGGGGGTGGATTAGATGTCGTGAAGATCTACAAGAAAGTATGACTACTCATGAATTAGGGAAAGGATAGGTATTTCTAAGTTTATTCTCACGGAAGAACAATCACTCTCAGTCTTGGGCAGTCTCCGTCTAGAAGTTCTGAAACGACCCAAAAATACGGCCCAAAATTTTTTTTTTTTTTTTTTTTTTTAATATAATTAAAACTGTAATCAGAGCATCATATAATAAAACCATACGTGACGTATTCCAAAACATAATAAAATATTATGCGGAGAACTGTATCATACTATATCAGATCAAAACATCTAAATCAATCCCAGGCTAAAGCTGAGGCGGTGGTGTGTGCGATGCCATCATCCCGAGCTCTTCCCTTTGCTTGCTGAAGTACCTGAAACCAAAACTGAAACTGTAAGCACGAAGCTTAGTGAGCTCCCCCAAATTACCACATACCATACAATAATATATATCAAGCACATACGGGGCCTTGCCCCCTCCATCGGACCGAAGTCCGAAGCTGACTGACCGGGACCTTATCCCCTACATCGGACCGAAGTCCAAAGCTGACATCGGACCGAAGTCCGAAGCTAACTGGGACCTTGTCCCCTACATCAAACCGAAGTTCGAAGCTGACATCGGACTGAAGTCCGAAGCTAACTGGGACCTTGTCCGCTACATCGAACCGGAGTCCGAAGCTGACATCGGGCCGGAGCCCGAAGCTGACTGATCATAGCATAACATATCACTAACATGAACACGCATAATCTTGTCTGAGCCACGAAGGCATCAAACATGCTAACTACTGCATCAGATAACGTCCTGATACTACTGCTAGCTAAGCGGGCCGGCATTGTGGCCTTAGACCCATTCCTACTGAAAGGGAACTCACCTCGTAAACTGGCGGCTGAGTGTGTGTGTCTGAAAGCTACCGGCTGCTGCTCCTGAATCTCCTCGGCTACAAGTCCATGAACACACTCAATCAAATACTAAACACTGCACTTGGGGTAAAATGACTCTTTTACCCTTGGTCAAAGTCAACTTACTGATGGGGCTGACTCGCCGAGTTGGGCCACCCAACTCGCCGAGTCCTACTCTCACATCTCAGCTCTACATGCTGCTACTCGTCGAGTGTGGCATCGACTCGACGAGTACCCTCTTGATCCAAGAACTCAGATGATCTTCATCCGACTCGCCGAGTCAGATGAACAGACTCGACGAGTTGTTCTTAATCCTTAAGGAGATTGCCTTGGACTCGCCGAGTTGTATGAACAACTCGCCGAGTCCCTCCATTACTGAGTCTACTCCTAACTCGCTGAGTCCACTCCCTAACTCACCTCGTCCACTCGACACTGAAGAAACTGGAGAACTCGGGGCTCGCGACCTGACTCGTCGAGTCGTTCTTCCGACTCGCCGAGTCGCCGCCATGCAACATATTTTTACTCGATTTCTCTTGAATCCAACACATGCAAATGATAGATCTAGGTCCATTAAGCTGTTTTACCACGTAAAGTTTCCAACTTTACGTGCACAACCACATGAATGAGGGAAAAAGACTAAAATATGCACAATAAGGGTAGATCCATGGCTTATAAGCAATGTAACTCCAAAAAGACAGTGGATCTGGACTCTTCAACACCCCAACACTCAGATCCAAAGGTATTTCGGCTTAATAACACAATCAAGCAAGCATGAAGCTTGGAACAAGCATCAAATAGCCCTTAAAAGAGCTCTAATGGAAGTTTAAGCATGAAACCAGAAGAGAACTCCGAAAATACCTGAATAAGTTCACACTTGATCTTGGATCTTGGCACTAGAACTCGTTTCCTTGCTTCCTTCTTCTTCTCCTTCTTCACCCCTTCACAAAATGGAACAAGATCACATATAAGCTCACAAGAGGAAGGTTTAGGGTTTCTCACAGAGCTCTCAGGGGGAAAGTGACGAGATGGAGGCTATAATGGGGTTTAAATAGTGAGCAAAACCCGGGGAGTTAGGGTTTCACCCAGACGGATGGACTCGCCGAGTCCAGGATATGGACTCGCCGAGTCCCCGGCTCACGCGTGCTCTCAGCCGCGACCCCACTCGGCGAGTCAGGCTATGAACTCGCCGAGTTCCTCTTGCAAAACTCACAACAATTACCAATAAATCAACATACCGGGAACGGGTCGTTACAATTCTCCCCCACTTGACTCAGACTTCGTCCTCGAAGTCTGCTACGGCTGGATCTGCAAATAACTCAGGGTAGTGCTCTCTCATCTCCTCCTCAGCCTCCCACGTCCACTCAGACCCCTTCCGGTGCTGCCACTGCACCTTTACTAACTGAATTTCCTTGTTCCTCAAGGTCTTGGTCTTCCGGTCCAAAATCGCGACCGGTCTCTCAATATAATTCAGGCTACTATCGACCTGAATATCCTCTAGGGGAACAACTGCTGATTCATCCACCAAACACTTTCTCAACTGAGACACATGGAAAGTGTTGTGGATCTGACTAAGCTCTTCAGGAAGACCTAATCGATAAGCAACCCGACCCACCCGGGCCAAAACCCTGAAAGGACCAATAAATCTGGGGCCCAACTTGCCCCTCTTCCGGAACCTGATGACACCCTTCCAAGGTGAGACCTTTAGAAGGACCATATCTCCCACCTGGAACTCCAAGTCTGAACGCCTCCTGTTGGTGTAGCTCTTTTGCCGACTCTGCGCAGTCTGCAGTCTACTACGGACCTGCTGGATCAGTTCCGTCGTCTTGAGCACCACTTCGGTGCTCCCCATGACCCGCTGACCGACCTCGCCCCAACAAATCGGGGTCCTGCACTTCCTGCCATATAACATCTCAAAAGGAGGTCGATCAATGCTCGCATGGTAGCTGTTGTTATACGAGAATTCCGCTAAGGGAAGATACGTATCCCAACAGCCCCCAAAATCCAGAACACATGCCCTAAGCATGTCCTCGAGAGTCTGAATCGTCCTCTCACTCTGCCCGTCAGTCTGAGGATGGAAAGCGGTGCTGAAATGGAGACGAGTACCCATCTCGTCGTGAAACCGCTTCCAGAATCTGGACGTGAAGCGAACATCTCGGTCCGACACTACCGATACCGGCACTCCATGACGTGCCACAATCTCTCGCACATAGATATCGGCTAACCTTTCCGCCGATATACTCTCCTGGATCGGAATCAAATGGGCACTCTTCGTCAACCGATCCACTACTACCCATATCGAATCTACTCCACGTGCGGTCCTGGGAAGTTTGGTGATAAAATCCATGGTGATGTCCTCCCATTTCCACACGGGAATATCCAACGGCTGCATCTTGCCGTGAGGTCTCTGGTGCTCCGCCTTGACCTTCCGGCAGGTCAAGCACCTCTCAACGTACCAAGCGACGTCCCGCTTCATGCAGGGCCACCAATAGTCAGGTCGAAGATCTCGATACATCTTCGTCGCCCCTGGATGGATAGAAAATCGAGACTTATGAGCCTCGTCCATCAATACCTGCCGTACCCCACCCCAGTACGGTACCCACACCCTCCCATGAAGCGTCATCAAACCCCGACTGTCGTAGTCGAACGAAGCTACTCGACCCACTATCCTCTCGCACCTCTGCCTCTCCTCCTTGAGACCCTCCATCTGAGCCTCCTTAATCCGCTCCAACAAAGGAGTGATTACCGTCATCCTCATACACAAATCCCTGATGGGGGCCGCCGACACCTTACGGCTCAGGGCATCGGCCACCACGTTGGCCTTCCCTGGATGATACAGGATCTCACAGTCATAGTCCTTCAGCACGTCCAACCATCTCCTCTGTCTCATATTCAAACTCGGCTGATCCATAAGGTATCGTAAACTCTTGTGGTCCGTGTAGATAGTACAGCGGACCCCATACAGGTAATGCCTCCAAATCTTGAGGGCAAATACAACTGCCCCCAGCTCCAAGTCGTGGGTAGGATAATTAGCCTCGTGAGGCTTCAACTGTCTCGAAGCATAAGCCACCACATGGCCTCGCTGCATCAACACTGCTCCCATACCTGTGATCGAAGCATCACAATAGACCACGAAATCCTCAACACCCTCTGGCAAGGTAAGGATCGGAGCCTCGCACAATCTCTGCCTGAGAGTCTCGAACGCCGCCTGCTGCTCAGGCCCCCAACGAAAAACTACCGACTTCTTGGTTAGTCGGGTGAGCGGCACTGCTATCTTGGAGAAATCCTGAATAAACCTCCGATAATACCCTGCCAATCCTAGGAAGCTCCGAATCTCAGATGGAGACCTCGGGACCTCCCACTGCATCACGGCCTCAATCTTGGCCGGGTCAACCAAAATACCCTTCTGATTAATGAGATGCCCAAGAAACTGCACCTCGCGTAACCAGAACTCGCACTTGGAGAACTTAGCGAACAGTCTCTCCCTCCTCAAAGTCTCCAACACCTCCCGCAGGTGCTCCTCGTGCTGCTCCTGCGTCTTGGAATACACCAAGATGTCATCTATGAACACTATCACTGACCGATCCAGCATCGGCCTACACACGCGGTTCATGAGATCCATGAACGCGGCTGGGGCATTGGTGAGCCCAAATGGCATCACCACAAACTCGTAATGACCATACCTGGTCCTGAAAGCAGTCTTCTGCACATCCTCATCTCTAACCCGCATCTGATGATATCCGGAGCGTAGATCGATCTTGGAGAACCAAGACGCTCCCTGAAGCTGATCAAACAAATCATCTATCCTCGGGAGTGGGTAACGGTTCTTCACCGTTACCTTATTCAGCTCCCGATAATCAATACACATACGATGCGACCCATCCTTCTTTCTCACAAACAGGATTGGCGCTCCCCAAGGCGAACTGCTCGGTCGAATGAAACCCTTGTCTAACAGCTCCTGCAGCTGTGTAGACAACTCCTGCATCTCAGGGGGAGCTAGCCGATACGGTGCCTTGGCTATCGGAGCCGCACCAGGGACGAGGTCGATCCGGAACTCGACCTGTCTCTCAGGAGGTATCCCCGGCAAATCCTCAGGAAACACATCCGGGTAGTCTCGAACGATAGGAACATCTTCCACTGTTGACTTGCCCTTCTCCCGGGCATCCAAAACGTAGGCTACAAAACCGGCGCAACCCTGCTGAACATAGCGCCTCGCCCTTGCGGCGGAACAAAAGGTCGGTCCTCGCTGTGGCCTCTCGCCCTGAATCACCAACTCTCCCCCACTGGGAGTGCGAACCCTCACTAACTGAAGCTCGCAATCAATCACCGCCCCATTGGGGCTTAGCCAATCCATACCCACAATAACCTTATTCCCTCGCAGGGGAATAGGTACCAAATCCACTGAAAACCGCTCATCAAATAACTGAAGAGAACACCCTCTGTGCACTCTGCCGACCCTCACGGTCCTATCATCCGCTATCTCAACTTCTAATGGACAATCCAGCTCCCCTGGAGCTCTACTGAACCTCTTGCTAAGCGCAAGAGATACGAATGATCGGGTAGCCCCCGAATCGAATAATACCAAAGCAGAAATGCCGTTCACAGAGAACGACCCTGAATAAAACATACAACCATAAGCAACATTTAATCAATAATAATAAAGAGATAAAAGGGAAGATACATACCCGTCACCACATCAGGAGTCGCTCGCGCCTCCTCTGCTGTCATCTGAAACGCCCTACTCTTCGCCACTGGCGCATCAGCTCGGCCCTGCCGGCCGTCTGTAATCCTCAAGGTAGCAGGGGCAGGTGCAGCCACCTTCCCTGCTGAAGCTAGACTCGGACACTGGGACTTTTTATGTCCCCTCTGATTGCACTGAAAGCAAATCAGGTCTGACGCAGCAACGACAGTAGCAGGAGCCGTACAATCCCTACTCAAATGTCCAACCCGACCGCACTTGAAGCAGCCGGAACTCCCTGCCTTGCACGCTCCCTCGTGCATCTTCCCACACCTACCACATCGACCGTAGCTCGGCTGTCCCCTGGACCTATGATCCGAAACCCTGGGCTTTTTGCCCGAACCTCCCGAACCCGAAACCGCCTCCGGTTTCCTCTTCTTCTCCATCTCGAGATCAATCTCCCTCTCCCGAGCTCTAGCAATCATATCTTCCAGCGTTTTACAGCTGGACCGGCTCACAAACTGGCGGATATCGCTCCGCAACATCTCATGATAGCGGGCCTTCTTCATTTCCTCATCAGCTACATACTGAGGAACGAGAAGAGCCCTCTCCCTGAACTTGGCGGTGATTTCCGCCACTGTCTCTGTAGTCTGGGTGAGGCCCTGAAACTCCCTAGCTAGCTGTTGCACCTCAATGACCGGTGCAAACTCCGCCCTGAACCTGGTAGAGAAATCAGCCCAGGTCATAGCGTCCAATGCTGCATCATCCCCAATAGCATGCCCGACCTCCTCCCACCAATCTCGTGCCCTGTCCTTTAGAAGACAGGACGCCAATCTGACCTTGTCCCCCTCGGGACATCTGCTAGAACGGAAAGCGTTGGCCACATCTGCCAACCATCTGGTGCTCGCTATGGGGTCCCGCGCCCCATGATAGTCCGGGGCTCCACATGCCCTGAACTCCCTGAAGGTAAGGGTGCGCGACCCCATCATGGCCGCCACCTCGGCACGGAAGGTGCCCAGTCTCTCATCCATCAACTCTAGAATCCCCTCCTTGATCGAACCGAAGATCACAGGAGTCTGGTCTATAATGATGCGCGTAATCTCCGAAGAAAGAAACTCTCGGGTCTGCTCATCCATGCGCTCATCCCCTGAGCCTGAACCTGATCCCTCTCCGGCACCTCCGCTGCCGGCTGCTGGTCTCGAACGCAAAACCACCATTCTGAAACACATCACAATCACATCAGAAAACAGAAATATCTTGAGGGATCATTGATACTACAACTAGCTTCCTGGTCTTGTCTCAGCCTCTCTTGATTCGAGTACGGATCCTCTGCTTCCAGTAGTACGGGCCCATACTACCTTCCACATCTATCCGTACTTTCTTCAAGAACTGCCCTGACTCCACCAAGTCGCTTCTACTACTACTGATCTCTGCTACTTTCATCCTAGGCTTGCCCCAGGGAAACCTCAGACTTAACTCAACTAGTCCTCAGCTGCTGCAGGTCTCCTTATAATGCTAATTAACCATCACCTGAACACCATCACATGTGACGAAGATCAGATAATTCTTCAAGTAAAAGACCCGTCCCTATAACGGTTGGACTCATACAAGAGCTGCGTAATAGGGTCAGTTCCAGCACTCTGGGATTATTCAACCCTGATCACATGTGGTGTATCGTGTTCACCTAATGGCTAACTTCCATCACTCAGAATTCCCACAAAGCACGAAGCAGGCAGCATTCGGATAAAGGAAACATACTCAGGCAAAACTATTCTCAAAATGAGAAACTGATCTAGCATACAGTGCTAAGCTCATACTATCAGGCATAACCTAAACAGGCTATCCTACTGCTGTCTACTCAATACTAGCATGCAATACTCATAGAGCTGTAACACATAAAGCAGGCACATAAGGCATCCTCCTAGATCCTTAGTCCTATACTAGCATGCTATTCAACTGAAACTGAACTGAACAAATAACTTGTATGGATAATTTGGGAGTACTTACTTGAGCTCGGCTGACCGCATGCACACACCTCTATCTTGTTGAAAATTCTTCCTTTCTAAGTGCTTTCAAAAATTCTTTTAGAAAACATTTTACTTTCAGAAATCTTTTTATTTCCCCTTAGTTTGAGTTCAGATACACCCGGAAGTGTATCCGAATCCCTCAAACCAGGGCTCTGATACCAACTTGAAACGACCCAAAAATACGGCCCAAATTTTTTTTTTTTTTTTTTTTAATATAATTAAAACTGTAATCAGAGCATCATATAATAAAACCATACGTGACGTATTCCAAAACATAATAAAATATTATGCGGAGAACTGTATCATACTATATCAGATCAAAACATCTAAATCAATCCCAGGCTAAAGCTAAGGCGGTGGTGTGTGCGATGCCATCATCCCGAGCTCTTCCCTTTGCTTGCTGAAGTACCTGAAACCAAAACTGAAACTGTAAGCACGAAGCTTAGTGAGCTCCCCCAAATTACCACATACCATACAATAATATATATCAAGCACATACGGGGCCTTGCCCCCTCCATCGGACCGAAGTCCGAAGCTGACTGACCGGGACCTTATCCCCTACATCGGACCGAAGTCCGAAGCTGACATCGGACCGAAGTCCGAAGCTAACTGGGACCTTGTCCCCTACATCGAACCGAAGTTCGAAGCTGACATCGGACTGAAGTCCGAAGCTAACTGGGACCTTGTCCCCTACATCGAACCGGAGTCCGAAGCTGACATCGGGCCGGAGCCCGAAGCTGACTGATCATAGCATAACATATCACTAACATGAACACGCATAATCTTGTCTGAGCCACGAAGGCATCAAACATGCTAACTACTGCATCGGATAACGTCCTGATACTATTGCTAGCTAAGCGGGCCGGCATTGTGGCCTTAGACCCATTCCTACTGAAAGGGAACTCACCTCGTAAACTGGCGGCTGAGTGTGTGTGTCTGAAAGCTACCGGCTGCTGCTCCTGAATCTCCTCGGCTACAAGTCCATGAACACACTCAATCAAATACTAAACACTGCACTTGGGGTAAAATGACTCTTTTACCCTTGGTCAAAGTCAACTTACTGATGGGGCTGACTCGCCGAGTTGGGCCACCCAACTCGCCGAGTCCTACTCTCACATCTCAGCTCTACATGCTGCTACTCGTCGAGTGTGGCATCGACTCGACGAGTACCCTCTTGATCCAAGAACTCAGATGATCTTCATCCGACTCGCCGAGTCAAATGAACAGACTCGACGAGTTGTTCTTAATCCTTAAGGAGATTGCCTTGGACTCGCCGAGTTGTATGAACAACTCGCCGAGTCCCTCCATTACTGAGTCTACTCCTAACTCGCTGAGTCCACTCCCTAACTCACCTCGTCCACTCGACACTGAAAAAACTGGAGAACTCGGGGCTCGCGACCTGACTCGTCGAGTCGTTCTTCCGACTCGCCGAGTCGCCGCCATGCAACATATTTTTACTCGATTTCTCTTGAATCCAACACATGCAAATGATAGATCTAGGTCCATTAAGCTGTTTTACCACGTAAAGTTTCCAACTTTACGTGCACAACCACATGAATGAGGGAAAAAGACTAAAATATGCACAATAAGGGTAGATCCATGGCTTATAAGCAATGTAACTCCAAAAAGACAGTGGATCTGGACTCTTCAACACCCCAACACTCAGATCCAAAGGTATTTCGGCTTAATAACACAATCAAGCAAGCATGAAGCTTGGAACAAGCATCAAATAGCCCTTAAAAGAGCTCTAATGGAAGTTTAAGCATGAAACCAGAAGAGAACTCCGAAAATACCTGAATAAGTTCACACTTGATCTTGGATCTTGGCACTAGAACTCGTTTCCTTGCTTCCTTCTTCTTCTCCTTCTTCACCCCTTCACAAAATGGAACAAGATCACATATAAGCTCACAAGAGGAAGGTTTAGGGTTTCTCACAGAGCTCTCAGGGGGAAAGTGACGAGATGGAGGCTATAATGGGGTTTAAATAGTGAGCAAAACCCGGGGAGTTAGGGTTTCACCCAGACGGATGGACTCGCCGAGTCCAGGATATGGACTCACCGAGTCCCCGGCTCACGCGTGCTCTCAGCCGCGACCCCACTCGGCGAGTCAGGCTATGAACTCGCCGAGTTCCTCTTGCAAAACTCACAACAATTACCAATAAATTAACATACCGGGAACGGGTCGTTACAAGTTCATAGTAGAACTCATACCTGGTTCATCAATCACAGTCTCGGGTATACGAGTCGTATATAATTAAGATTGAAATTGTGGGTCTTTTGATTGAACTTGACGTACTGCACGAGTGGTACTTCGGGGAGGTTTGCTGAGGTTTCTTTGGAAAGGGTAAGAAACATGAGTACTCTACGCATGAGTATTTCAGAGAAAGAGATTTACGCATGAAATTGGTATTGTGAGGATCAAATAGACTATGATCGTATGATGAAATCGGAATCACTTGGAAATAAAGGCACTAGATTTGATCATAAAGGAGTTACAGACAAAACACAACAATGCAACTTTTTAACAGAGTTACAGTACTTTAGAGTAACTACAGGAATACTGCTGCAAACAAAGTATACTACAAAAGGGCAAGTATACGCAGCACGAGGGTCCCTTAACTGACGGGATCTCACAAGAGATAAGACTCGAGTTGCACTAGTTTTAAACATGTTTTAAAAAAACATACATGATACTGACGATTGGAAGTGAACCTATACTATAGTAGGGTCCTTCGTTGCCTTTTTCCATTATGAGGTCAAACTCCTCCGGATTCATCGTCATTCTCCTCTGTTGGACAGTCCCTCTTGAAGTGTCCCATTACGCCACATAGATGGCATATTCGAGAGATTTCGACATTGGTGGTTGAAGTAATGTGTTGGATCCGAGTCTTGCAGTAACGGACGGTGTGTCCCTTTTTATTGCAGTTTAAGCACTACATTTTCTGACAAGGTCCATGATGGTGATAGTTACATTTGTTGCACTTTGGGAGATTGCCAGCATACTGTCCTGCCTGGTTAGAGATAACTGGGATACTAGAAGAGATGGCAGTAGGAGGTACAGAAGTCGTGGCTGCGAAGGTTGCCACATGTTGTTGTCTTTTGCTCACCCCTTGGGGTGATTTGCCTTTAGCCTTAGCCCAGAACTTTCATTTGTTATTCTTGGGCTTGGGATTCGGGGTGTCGTGGTAGTTTGTTTCTCGTTGAGGTACTTGACTGTTACTTGGATTGCAATTATTGTTAACAATCCCGCTAACATTCGCGTTGTTAGTGTTAAGGTGGGTCAGAACAGCTGACACGGCAGCCGAGACTGCAGCTTGAAAGGTAGCTGCATCAATCTGAAGAGTTGGTGTTTGGTTGATGGGTTGATCGTTTTTCTTCAGTGACATGATTCTGTTATACGGAAAGAAAAATGAATTTATGAGCGAGTATGGTTGAACCTAGACGTAGTTCGATCGTTCATGTAAAGAATAGAAGTATGTTCTCGAAGGTTTGACCTACATCCCTATGATGCAGTCCTAGTACGGATTGGAAGTATGTTCATGATGGTTTGACCTGCATCCCTATAATGCAGTCCTAGTACAGAGTAGAAGTATGTTTGTAGAATGGTTTGAAGACGTTTGTCGTTCAAACCGAGGTATCGTTGGTTGGTGAATAACATGATCCAACCACTAAAAAGAGGCTTGGAAATGTCTCCGGAGTTAATTTACTATAGTCCAATGACTTGACTAAAGCATGTTTCAGATAGACTCCAATGAAAGTATGATGAGAGTATTTGAACAAGGAGTGACACGGAAGTTAGCCGACTGTCAATATCATTGTTGTCTAAGATTTAATAGGTTTAGGGAAATTGACCTTGTTGTAGGTCTTACATCATATTCGGAGTAGAAAGTCTTCGACAGCATAAATACTAAAATAAAAGTACTTATAGTACAAGGTAATTACATAGAAAGTACTACATAGAACATAGACAGGAACACGGTTCTTTAAAACAAAGAAGGAAGTAAGGTATCTCCAACTGGCGACGGTCACCCCTATGGTATTTTAGAATTAGGTTCTGTTATAATTTTCTCATTGTGGTAATGTTGGTAAGTTTTTAGACTTGTTGCCATATCACAACCATTCTTGGGCATATGTTAATCACTCCTCGGACCAGCATAGTTGATCAGGCTATGCCATTCCCAAGACTAACTATACATCCCCAAGCTTACTTGTGATATTCAACAATCGTAATACTTTTGTTCTTGTCATTGTGACACCGATTTTAGTATGAATGCAGGCACGTATAGTTACTTAAATATTTTATTATTTAGAAGTATAAACTCTAAGTCAGAGTATTTTTCATCCCATTGTATTTATAGTTAGTATATCTTTTATGGGTTGATATACTCAATTCACTATAAACAATGCTCTGATACCAATCTATCACCCCCCAAAACTGAGAACGGTGGAAACGTTCTGGGGCGGAGGACGTCATGTATGTATCACAACAATGTAAAGTAGTAAACAAGAAACAACATCCTCCATTGCATTAATAGAATAATTCTACTTACAGCTGTGTTCTTTCATAGTATAAAACAACATAATGAATACTCAAAATATAAGAAGAGTCTTGACTGCTCCGTCTTCCCTAAACCTTGCATCGGTACCTATTTATTTGTAACCTGAGAATACAAGTTATTTTGAAAGCAAGTATCAGCAATAAAGCTGGTGAATTCATAAGTACTTTAATGTTATTGCTTTGAAAAGTTGTTATGAAAGACTGGTGAATTTTTGATGAAACATTTAGTATAAGTATGGAAACCCTAGAAAATCCCATATTTCCTACTAGTATAAAAAGTAGTCTTCTACTAAGACCCGAATGTTTTGAAAGTAGTCTTTTACCAAGACCAGACTGTTTTGAAAGTACGCATCACTTGAAAATGTTACGGTTTTTCCCTGTTTAACTATTATTATAAAACTATATAAGTAATAATATAATAACTTATGTTGTATCCGTTGGTACTAAGATACACACGGCGTGGAAACTCGCCGTAAACGGATCAACCGTAGACATCCGCAGATGTGCATTTACCTCTGTTGCTAACAGTCGGGTGTAGGAATAGTTATCCCTTAAGTATACCTGTAATGGTATCATCCGAAAACATCCGTAGATGTTCATTTACCTCTGTAGCTAACAGTGGTGATAAGAATGGTTAGTCCCACAAAGTATCCTTTGGTACTAGGATATAAAGTCCAATCTATCTCGTCGATGATGTGATTGTATCACAAGGTAAAGATAAGAAGGAGAACTATATAACAGTATCTACACATATAATATGTAATAGTAACTCATCATATATTATCTACGTAAACGTACTCATCTAAGCGTATCTATATAAACGTATTCATGTAAAAGGAATCTCTGTAAGAGTATCCCTATAAATATATCCATGTAAGAGGAATCTCTGTAAGAGTATGCCTTCATATAGCCTGTAGTATAGACTCATGAATGAACTAACTTTGGTGTAATTTCTTGTAATAGGGATAATGTTTTGTATCCCCTAAACTATTCCTATAATAGTTTACTAGAATGTAATTGATGAGTGTCCAAGTAGGTTTATACACCCTTGCTACCCAAGAGCGTCGGAACTGAATTAACTGATGGAACATTTATGACTATATATGTACACATGATATATAACTAATATTTAAACAACCTTCGGACGGGTACCCGATATCCCACCAGAGCACATCCAAATCGAGGAAAAGGAAACAGGGTGGATAGCCTTCCTAAGTCTTTTAAACATTATTTATATAACTATACATATAGAGGCATGCAATTTATAATATAAAAGCATAAAAGAAGTTTTGTAAAACCTTTGAAAAGTTTAATAAATAAGAATTTGTGACTTGATGTCAGTTTATTAAACGATTCGAAAACAGTTGACAAGAAAGTTTAAGTGTAAGAAAACCTTTGTTTGTTGCACAACTAGAACAGATTCAAAAAGGAAACATACAGTTTGTAAGACAGTTTCTAAAAGTGTTTTAACATGTAAAAACATACAGTTCGTTTAATCGGTGTCGCCGGTATTGTCGGAAATCTTAGAATGGTCATAACTTCTTCGTTATAACTCGGATTTTTGGGTTCTTTATATGAACGAAACTCTTGATCGGATTCCTACCACTTTATTTAACCCAAATAAGATTTTAGAAAAGTTAAATTTTGACCTAAATTTGACTTGTGATCCATCATATTGTCTCAAAATATCGGGTTGTCACAGTGCTTTTTGAGAAAAACCCTAAATCTAAGGGTTTGCACCCTATTTAAACAACTTAACTCAGCCTTCCTCGTCCCTGTCTCTCCCAAGAAGCTGTATATTGAAACTCTAGCCGTTTTTCTGTGATCTAAGGTCATTTTAGTGCTTTTGGGTGGTTTGTGAAGCTTGAAGGAAAGGAAGAAGCTTGAGAATTCGAGTTGGGGCATGTAGATCCAGAGATCTTGTTCCGTCTTCTGCTCAATCAAGGTAAATGCCCCCTGTTTTGGTCTTCCATTTGGGTTTTCATCTTTAGCGCCTAGATTTTGGGTGCATTTAGGGCTTCCTAAGCCATCTTTGGATTTGTAAAGTGATTCATGGGGTTCTACCTCCAGATCTGAGTCATTGGAGGGGTCTCATGGCAAAAAGCTGCCAACTCTACGACCATGAGAGCCCCATGCACATTGTAGAGCACCTTTTATGGTTTTTTGAGCGAAAAACCCCATGCATGTGCATCAAGTTTGGAACTTTACGTATAAAAGGGACACTAGGAGGCCATATCTATGGTTTTGATATGTCAAGACCCATTTGAATCGGTTGTATAGTGATATTCAAGGATGGATTCGTCGACTTGGTCTTGGGACTCGGCAAGTCGAGGTCTAATGACCACCAGGTCCATTCTGCGAATGGACCAGTTGTTACGGAGGGAAGCCCGTAGATGTTTAGACGCGAAAAAGGACCTGAGAATCATGGGACTCGACGAGTGTATGAACGGACTCGGCGAGTCCAAGGAAATCTCCCAACCTTTAAAGATGAATTCGACGAGTTGTTCATACAACTCGGCGAGTCATAGACTGGATATGTTCTTATGAGGTAGATGAACTCGCCGAGTTCAAGGAAGACCTCAACGAGTCGGATGAACATGGTCCCGATAGTTTGAAGGAAGAAGAACTCGTCGAGTTCTTGCTAGACTCGACGAGCAGAGTCGAGGTTGTATCGGATTAGTGGAGTGTGGATTCGGCGAGTTGGCGGGCCAACGCGGCAAGTCAGGTCAACTGGATGTTGACTTTGACTGGTTATGGTATCGACTCTGGTTAGGATTTCATGTTCTGTTTGATGACTTGAGGATTGTCGTGTAGGGATTGAGGAGTCGAGGAGATTCAATCTTTGCGTAGAGGACGGTTCAGACACTACACGACATTGAGGGGAGTTACCTTCCAGTAGGGGTGGATCTAAGTCCACAATGCCGACCCACCAACAGTGGTATTTAGTAGATAATCGTCTTTGTCATAATTATCTTGGTTTGGTTATGTGATTTGGTCATGAGATATGCCTGCGTGATTTGATATATGTGTTAGTGGTAGTGACAAAGAATAGTCTTTCCCTGGCATAGGTTGTTAGGACCAAGAGGTAGGTCAGTACCCTGTTATGCCTGACTGTATGTTTATATCTTGATTTTGTATGCTACTGGTTGGGTTGAAATAGTCCCCAGTTACCGATTGAAAGATACCGATGGCCGATACCGGTTGAATGATATTGATGGCAGTTACTGGTTGAAAGATACTGATGTTGGTTACCGGTTGAAAGATACCAATGATAGTTACTGGTTGAAAGATACCGATGGCAGTTATATGGTATGCGGTATGATGGGGGAACTCACTAAGCTTTATGCTTACAGTTTTTTATTTTGGTTTCAGGTACCTCTTCGTCGAAGGGGAAGGAGCCGGCGGTGAACCACTGCATCACACACACACACACATGGTTTCCGCTTTGGGTTTCTAGGATTGTACTCTGATTTTTCGTTACTTTTGATGTTATGGTTTTGAGACATGGCACTATGGTTTTATGTATTGACATAATTTTGGCAATGTCTTGATATGTTATTTTATAAACCAGTTGATTAAAAACGAAATTTTTGGCCTTGATTTTTGGGATATTACAAGTTGGTATCAGAGCCTTGGTTTGAGGGATTCGAAAACATCCTCGGGGTTGTGTGGACTCAAACCGAGGGACTAAGAGATTTTTTTTCAAGCAAAACAGTTTCTAAAATTTAAAGTTAACGGATTTTGAGAAAACACAAGGTGTGTGATCCATGTGACGGGCCGAGCTCAGGTAAGTTTTCCCCAAGATACCCATACTTGTTTTGTTATGTGTATGATTCATGATTCTAAGAACTGCATGCTAGAGTAGGGCTAAGGATCTAGAGGCTGTCTTGAATGTCTGTTGTATGAGTTGTATGCTAGGACTGTTTAGACAGCGGTAGGATAGCATGATTAGGTTATGTCTGATGTGGTTACTCGATGCACGAATGATGCTTGCCTTGTGCTTAAGGGGTCCTGGCTAACTTTAACTAACTAGTGAACATATATGTAACAATATTCTCAAGCTAGTTAGGGAAGGGAAGCAAGGAATCCTAGTGCAGCTGATGGCGAAGAGTAAGTCGGAGAGTGCCCTAGGAAGGCCTAGGACGAGATTAGTTGGAAAGGGTATTGGTAAAGGGTCTTGGTGAAGCCGAAGCAACCCTTCAGGAAAGTACAGATGTGGAAGGTAGTATGGGCCTGTACTACTGAAATCAGAGGATCCGTACTCGAGTCAAGGAGGGCCGAGATGGAACCAGGAAACTTGGAGAGTGTGTGAGACCTCTCGAGAGCATGAATGATCCTGACATTTATGTGTTTATTTTCAGTATGGCAATCACACGACATGGTGCAAGAGGATCAGGTTCTGGGTTAGGATCAGGATCAGGCTCTGGTGCGGGATCCGGGCAGGTTGATGATGGGCTACACGAGTTCATCGCGTCTGAGATCATGAGAGGTATCCTTGATGCGACCCCGGTCATTTTCGGGTCGATCAAGGAGGGGATTGTTGAGCTGATGGAGGATCGCCTCCAGGCATTCAGGAGTGATGTGGCGTCTAGCCAGACGGGTACGTACACACTGTCCTTCAAGCACTTACGAGGGAGTGGTGCGCTGGATTTTCATGGGGTGAAGGACCCCATTGCTGCCAGGAGATGGATCGCAGACATTGAGTCTGTGCAGTTGACGAGCTTATGCCCGGAAGAGTCGAAGGTCCGTTTTGCTGCAGGATGTTTGAGGGATCGAGCCAGGGATTGCTGGGAGCTAGTTGGTGATTCGTTAGGAGCCCCAATCATCGAGGCTATGACTTAGTCAGATTTCCTGACCCAATTCAGGGTTGAGTTTGCACCGATTGTGGAGCTTCAGCAGCTGGCCAAAGATTTTTTGGATATGAGACAGACTATAGAGATTGTGGCGGAGATCACCGCCAAGTTCCGAGAGAGGGCCATGTTGGTGCACCAGTATGTGGGGGATGAGGAGATGTGGAAGACCCGCTATCATGATATGTTGACAGCCGACATTCGGGAGCATGTCATCTATTCAGCTTGCCCGACTCTGGAGTCCATGATTGCCATGGCGCGGGAGAGGGAGATTGATTTAGTGCACCTTAGGAAGAGGAAGTAAGAGACTGCACAGGTTATAGGGGTTTCAGGGAAGAAACCAAAGGGATTCAACGTGAGGTCAAAGGGCCAACAGGGGTGGGACCGCTGTGGAAAGTGCAGTCGGTGACATGAGGGATTTTGCTACACTGGGTAGGGTTCCGGTTACTATACGTGCAGCCAGATTGGACATTTTGGCAGGGATTGTACTGCCCATGCTCCCATGATTCAGATATCAGACCTGATTTGCTTTCATTGCAATCAGCGGGGCCATAAAAAGGCCAAGTGCCTTAGATTGACAGCAGCTGCAGTAGCAGGGCCAGCGTCGTACGGGTGACGGATCACCGGAAGCCCAAGGTAGAGGTTCGAGTGGTGCGAAGCCGAGCATTTCAGTTGACACCCGAGGAGGCATGTGCTGCACCCGATATCGTGACGAGTACAATTTCTTTCATGTGCTTTTATGTTATGTCGTTGTGATTTTGATATGTTATGTATGTGCTTTGTTTAGGATCGTTCCACGTGAACGGTATCCCAGTTCAGGTATTGATTGATCTGGGTGCTACCCGATCATTTGTCTCTCTTGCGCTTAGCAAGAAGTTTCCTGAGTCTTCGGGCATGCTGGATTGCCCTGTGGAGGTCTAGATTGCGGACGACCGATTAGTGCGATCATCAGAGGTCTACCGAGATTGTGTTTTAAGGCTTTTCGAGGAGCGTTAACTGGTAGATCTGTTTCCCATACCGTTGCGGGTGAACAATGTTATTATTTGTATAGATCGGCTAAGCCCCAACGAGGAAGTGATTGACTGTGTGCAGCAGTTTGTGTGGATCAGGACCCCAAGTGAGGAAGAGCTGGTGGTTTAGGGCAAGAGGCCACAACAAGGACCAGCTCTATGTTCAGCAGCAAGAGTTAGGCGCTACCTTCAGCAGGGTTGCGCAGGATTTGTCACCTATGTTATGGATACTCGAGAAGCGGGTAAGGTGATGGTGGGCGATGTGCTTGTGGTAAGAGAGTTTGCGGATGTATTCCCTGAGGAGTTGCCTAGGATACCTCCGGAGAGGCAGGTAGAGTTCAGGATCGACCTAGTCTCGGGTGCGGCTCCGATATCCATGGCACCATATCGGTTGGCTCCTCCTAAGATGCAGGAGTTGTCTACGTGGCTGCAGGAGTTGTTAGACAAGGGATTCATCAGACCGCGTAGTTCACCCTGGGGAGCCCCGATTCTGTTTGTGAAGAAGAAGGACGGGTCGCATCGAATGTGTATAAACTATAGGGAGTTGAACAAGGTAACGGTGAAGAACCGTTACCCACTCCTAATGATTGATGACCTCTTTAACCAGCTACAAGGAGCATCTTCGTTCTCCAAGATTGATCTGGGTTCAGGATATCATCTGATGAGGGTCAGAGAGGAGGATGTGCAGAAGACTGCGTTCCAAACACGCTATGGCCACTATGAGTTCGTGGTAGTGCCTTTCGGGCTCACCAATGCTCCTGCCGCATTCATGGATCTCATGAACTGCATGTACATACCAATGTTGGATCGGTCTGTGATAGTTTTCATCGATGACATCTTGGCTTATTCCAAGACTCGAGAGCTGCATGAGGAGCACTTGCGAGAGGTATTGGGTACTTTGAGGAGGGAGAGCTTGTATGCTAAGTTCTCCAAGCGCGAGTTCTGGTTGCGCGAGGTGCAGTTTCTTGGGCACCTTGTCAACCAGGGCGGGATTTCGGTTGATCCGGCCAAAGTGGAGGCTGTGATGAGGTGGGAGGTTTCGGGGACTCCATCTGAGATTCGGAGCTTCCTGGGACTGGCAGGCTACTATCGGAGGTTCATTCAGGACTTCTCCAATGTAGCCGTGCCCCTGACCTGGTTGACGAGGAAAGTCGTGGTCTTTCGCTGGGGGCCTGAGTAGTAGGCCACATTTTAGACATTGAGACAGAGATTGTGCGAGGCGCAATTCTTAGCCCTGCTAGAAGGCATGGAGGACTTTGTGGTATACTGCGACGCATCCATCTCAGGTTTGTGAGCGGTATTGATGCAGAGAGGGCATGTTATAGCTTACGCTTCGAGGCAGTTGAAGTCTCACGAGGCGAACTACCCGATGCATGATTTTGAGCTGGGGTTGTTGTTTTCACCCTCAAGATTTGGTGCCATTACCTTTATGGGGTTCGTTATACCATTTACATGGACCACAAGAGCCTGAGGTATCTCATGGACCAGCCGGTGAAGGCCAATATCATGGCCGGTAAAGGCCATTGTCATGGCCGATGTGCTTAGCCGCAAGGCAGTGCCGATCAGGGACATCTGTCTGAGGATGACAGTTGTGACTCCGTTGCTGGAGCATATTCGAGAGGCCCAACAGGAGGCAATGAAGGAGGAACATCGAAAAAGTGAGAGAATTATGGGTCAGGTTTCCTCCTTCGACTATGATAGTCGAGGATTGTTGACTCTTCACCGTAGGGTGTGGGTCCCGTATCATGGGGGTGTGAGCCAGGCACTGATGTATACGGTTCTCCATCCATCCCGGGGTGACGAAGATGTATACAGATCTTCGTCTCGATTATTGGTAGGCGTGTATGAAGAGGGACATAGCTCGGTTTGTGGAGAGGTGCCTGACCTGCAGGAAGGTTAGGGTTGAGCACCAGAGACCTCACGGCAAGGTCTAGTTGTTGGATATCCCGTTATGGAAGCGGGAGGATATTACTATAGACTTCATTACGAAGCTTCCCAGGACCGCACAAGGGGAGGTTTCGATTTGGGTGATCGTTGATCGATTGACCAAGAGCACCCATTTTAGTCCGGTTCAGGAGAGTATTTCGGCCAAAAAGTTGGCTGACATCTACATCCAGGAGGTAGTGGCGCGACACGGGGTGCCAGTTTTGGTGATTTTAGACAGGGACGTGCGGTTCACTTCCAGGTTTTGGAAGAAGTTTCATGACGATCTGGGTACTCGACTGCATTTTAGCACTGCGTTCCACCCACAGACAGATGGTCAGAGCGAGCGGACCATCCAGACTCTGGAGGATATGCTACAGGCGTGTGTTTTAGACTTTAGAGGTAGTTGGGATACTTACCTACCATTGGCGGATTTCTCCTACAACAATAGTTATCATGCGAGTATCGACTGCCCTCCTTTCGAGATGTTGTATGGGAGGAAGTGAAGGACCCCGATATGATGGGGAGAAGTGGGGCAGAGAGTCATGGGGAGTACCGAAGTGGTAGTCAAGACTACGGAGAGGATCCAGCAGCTTCGGAGCAGACTTCAGACTGCTCAGAGTTGGCAGAAAAGTTATGCCGACAAGCGTCGGTCAGATCTGGAATTCAAGGTCGGAGATATGGTGCTCCTGAAGGTGTCGCCATGGAATGGAATCATTCGATTCAGGAAGCGGGGCAAGCTGGGCCCCAGGTATATTGGACCCTTCAGGGTTATAGCCCGGGTGGGCAGGGTAGCATATAGGTTGGATCTGCCAGCCGAACTCAGTCAGATTCATAGCACCTTTCACGTCTCCTAGTTACAGAAATGTTTGGTGGACGATTCAGCAGTGGTTCCTTTAGAGGATATTCAGGTTGATGACAGCCAAAACTACATCGAGCGGCCAGTGGCGATCCTCGACAGGAAGTCAAAGGATCTGAGGAACAAGAAAGTGGAAATGGTAAAGGTGCAGTAGCAGCACCGCAAGGGCTCGGAATGGACCTAGGAGTTGGAGGAAGAGATGAGGGAGCATTACCCCGAGCTTTTTCAGGATCAAGCAGTAGATTTCAAAGACGAAGTCTAAGATAAGTAGAGGAGATTGGTAACACCTGATTCCCGGTACGCATTTAATTTAAGCATTTCTATATTTTTCTTTGGGAACCCGACAAATTGGAGGCCCAACTCGTCGAGTAGGGTCGTGATCCGCGGGCATTTTAAGTGACTTACTCGACGAGTCAGGAGACTGACTCGGCGAGTAGGTGTTGTTTGAGGAAAACCCTAAATCTGAGGGTTTGCACCCTATTTAAACAACTTAACTCAGCCTCCCTCGTCCCTATCTCTCCCAAGAAGCTGTATATTGAAACCCTAGCCATTTTTGTGTGATCTAAGTGATCGGTTTTGAGCATTCTAACACTTCCTAAGTGTACATGCAACCCTAATAACCTTGGATCTATGTTTGTCTAATTATCATGCAAAGTTGAATTCCAAGGTTATATTCCTATCTAGCATACATGGGGAACAATTTTAACTTGAATCATAGATAGAGTAACTTACCTTGTTGTTGATTGTGTTCCTTGAAACCTTGTGAGCCTAGCACCCCAAGTGTGATGCCTCAAATGCTTCACACAACACCAAATGCTCTTGGAAAGACTCTTGAGATAACACACACTTCTCAAAATCGGCCAAGCCCTCTAGTTTCTTAGTGTTCAACTTGTGTAGCCAATTTTGTGGAGAATGGGACTCTTATATAGTGTTGGCACATCTAGGGTTACACCATGTAAACCCTAATGTGTCATGACTCTTCATTTCCATGACCCATGGGTTTGTAACTCCCATGGAGCATCCTATGGGTAGAACCCAACTTGATAATCCATGGAGCCTCTTAGCCCACTATACAAGATATGGATGATTTCCATAATCAACCCATATATTTAATTAGTTATCCTTTGATCACTTAATTAATTCCAAATTAATTCTTTGATCAACTAATCAAATAATATTATTAATATATTAGAACTTATAATATATTAATAATCTCCAAGTGTTATTCTTCTCATTTAGTCTATCCAATTGCATGGTGCCATGCAACCCAAATGGACCATGTCGGGTCGAGTCAAGTACAAGCCCGAAATAGTTATGGACTTAGACACCTTATCCAACACTAAGGTCATTTTGGTGTATTTGGGTGGTTTGTGAAGCTTGAAGGAAAAGAAGAAGCTTGAGAATTCAAGTTGGGAATTGTAGATCAGGAGATCTTGATCCATCTTTAGCTCAATCAAGGTAAATGCCCCCTGTTTTGGTCATCCATTTGGTTTTTCATCTTTAGGGCTTAAATATTGGGTGCATTTAAGGCTTCCTAAGCCATCTTCGGATTTGTTAAGTGATTCATGGGGTTCTACCTCTAGATCTGAGTCATTGGAGGGGTCTCATGGCAAAAGGTGCCAACTTGTAGTGACAAAGAACATGGTTTGGTATGCGGAATTTAAGTTTGCACAATTGAACATGGTGATTTGGGTGCTAAAAGATATATTCAATCATAGTAAATGAGTACAAAAAGGGATCTAGTCTAGAGCTTTATAAATATCTCACTCACTAATCACTATGACTACATCTCTCAAGCACACCTCTACAAGTGGACAAACCCACCTTATATAGAGGTGTTTACATGTCTCTCTCTCACTCTCACTAACACATGTGTCAAAAGGCGAATACTCCACATGCAAGTGGGTTTTACAAAAGTCAAACATTTACAATGTCAATCATGAATAACTTTGCACCCCAACATTCTCCCCCTCGAAGTTAGGAATGAATGACCCACTTCCAATCTTCCAAAATCAAGCACTACGCGGTTCGAGCCTCAAAGGTGACACATGTCGAAGCGAACTTCAATCTTCAATTCTCCCATGACTCTTCAATTTGGGCTCTAGGATGTGAGACCATACCATCCGAGCAGCAAAAAATGATCAAGAGTATTCCAAACTACAAATAATCACCCAAAAGTTGGGCATAAAAACACACCCCAAAAATCTTTAATAAATCCAAACCCATTTCGAATACATCACTTCAGTACTTCCAATTGCATCATCTCATAGGCTTCAAAACTTCAAGATCACTTCGGTCTTCAAATCCGCGTAATATGAAAAATTCAAGTTCGAATTTCCATATAAAACTTCTTCCCCTTTTTATAATCGAAATTTGATTATAAAACTTCAAGGAAACAGAACGTGCTCTATTCGGAATTTTTCGTGTCAAAACTCCCCCTTAACATGTGGTATAAACTTTGTGCTTCAATCCGGAAAATCCAAAAAATATTCAATTTTTATTGTCGTTCACGGTTTGCCTTTGACAAAATTTCTCAAAAATGGGTAGAAATTGTCAATTTCAAAATTCTGCAGTGACCCGTTGCGCCCAAAACAACAAAATATGCAAAACTCTCCCTTTTTCCAAAGTTGGGTAGAAAGCATCAATTTGCACAAACTGCAGAGGCTTAAAATGCATTTTCTTCAATTTTCAGCAAAAACAGTCATTTTTCGAATTTGGGTATGAACCGCCAAACATTCGAAGCCTTAGGGACTATTTTCGAAAATTCTGCTATTTTGCACCAAACATACGAAGAGTTGATCAAATATTCGAAATTTCATAAAATATTCGAATTTGGGTGAAAAGTGTGAAACATTCGAACCTTCAATTAATTGATGAGGTTGCCAAATATTCGAAAATTCAGGGGCTGAATTCGAAAAATTTGCTTTTTTGATCAAAATGTTCGAAGCCTTTTCCCAATTGACAACCATTCGAAATTTCAGGGGTGATTTTCGAAAATTTTGCTTTTTGAGTCAATCATGCGAAAATTTTATTGATCATACGAAGCGTTTCCCCAACATTCGAAGTTGGACCATTTGTGTCACTTTGTTAAAAGATTAAGGACCCAATTTGAAATTGAGTTTGTTTTCTTCTTCCCAAATTGAGTATACAGGTAACGCACAAAACTCTCAGGCAACGCTTCGTACGAAAGCTCAGGTACCAAACACACGAAAATTTTTCACCCAAACATACGAATTCGAAGCATTCAAAGCCTATCCAATGAACAGTAACCTCTGAATACCTCTGAGTGGAATTTTTCCTAGTTTGTACATTCAACCCAAAATCATTCTTCGTTCTTACAGTTCATCATTACAGTTCTTCGTTCCATACATTACAGAGACCCCAAAATCGATTTCCTTAAACCCATTTGTTCCCTTCGAATCTTATTCACCAAATCAACACAGTCGATCATTTGTTCACAAACCTAATTTCGTTTGTTCAACATCAACTCAAAAGCAACATCAAATCCCAAATCTTCGAATCTTAACCCAAATCGATCGTTAACCCTTTTATAACCCGTCGAACTTTTGCTTTTCAGTCAAGATCGACTCCAATCTAAATCGATTTCTATTCTCAGATCAACCATTCGCTTTTGACATCCATCCAAACCATGTGAATCTTCATTCCCAGTCGATACCACCGAACAAATGAAAATTGACTTTTTCAAAACTTAAAAGAAAACGAATTCATCGATTTTACAGTTCGTCCCAACCATCATTTCCAATTGATTCCAAAACCATAGTCAAAATATGTTCGAAACCAAAACCGATTCTTCATCAAATTTGGCCATCAATTCTTAACTCCATTCGAAATCACATAGTACAACTAAAACCCATCGATCGACTCCAAACATTAGAAATTAGCTTTTCATTCAAGAAATCGGTTTTGAGATCATCGTTACAAGTTCAAGACTCAAGAACAGAAGAAATACCCTGCTGTTGACGTCGACTTCAAATCAACGAAATCAAAAGCTTGTCAAAAGTTAAAATTGGCTACAACAACTTTGAATCAAATATGACTCGTATTTAATCACCGATCTACTAACTCAAATCGATTACAACTCAGATTGAGTTTTGACTCAATCAATTTTGACTTTTCTTATTGACTCTTCATCCATCTTCAAGAACTTCATTTGCCCAGCCAAGAACAGATTCAATCATTAAGCATGAAGAATTGAAATCGTCATTCAAATCGATTTCGATTATCACAAATCAGATTAAAATGAGATTCGTAAGACACGAAATCAATAGATTTTAAAATACGATCACAAAAAAATGGATTGAATCACCAATCAGTTGATTCTTGAAGTTCCATGAAGAATGTAAATCATTATGAATATTAATCTTGAATCGAATGAGTAGATGGAACAAACAGAATAAGAATAAATGAGATATGAACAAAGAAAAATCGGAACAAATTAATATGTATCATAAATTGGGCTTTTCAATGAGATGAACAGTAAATGATTATTATCATTTGGGCTTAAAAATACGATCAACTAAATAGTAAACAGCTCGAGACATTTGGATTTGAATGATCGAAATGAATTAAAACTTTTGATTGTGCTTGATCTTTTAAAAAAATTTGTTGAATCACCAATGGGGTAAGAAACAAATTAGATTCAACGAAATAAATCGATCAAAATTCAAAAACGTTACGCACGATTTAAATGAAATTATGAGAGATCATAGAGAGAGACTCGCCAAAATTGTTCAAATTGCGACAAAATTTGCCAAACCGAGAATCGTTCTTCAAAAATCACCTTGATCTTGAAGACCCGCTCTGATACCAATTGTAGTGACAAAGAACATGGTTTGGCATGCGCAATTTAAGTTTGCACAATTGAACATGGTGATTTGGGTGCTAAAAGATATATTCGATCATAGTAAATGAGTACAAAAAGGGATCTAGTCTAGAGCTTCATAAATATCTCACTCACTAATCACTATGACTACATCTCTCAAGCACACCTCTACAAGTGGACAAACCCACCTTATATAGAGGTGTTTACATGTCTCTCTCTCACTCTCACTAACACATGTGTCAAAAGGAGAATACTCCACATGCAAGTGGGTTTTACAAAAGTCAAACATTTACAAAGTCAATCATGAATAACTTTGCACCCCAACATTCTCCCCATCGAAGTTAGGAATGAATGACCCACTTCAAATCTTCCAAAATCAAGCACTACGCGGTTCGAGCCTCAAAGGTGACACATGTCGAAGCGAACTTCAATCTTCAATTCTTCCATGACTCTTCAATTTGGGCTCTAGGATGTGAGACCATACCATCTGAGCAGCAAAAAATGATCAAGAGTATTCCAAACTCCAAATAATCACCCAAAAGTTGCGCATAAAAACACACCCCAAAAATTTTCAATAAATCCAAACCCATTTCGAATACATCATTTCAGAACTTCCAATTGCATCATCTCATAGGCTTCAAAACTTCAAGATCACTTCGGTCTTCAAATCCGCGTAATATGAAAAATTCAAGTTCGAATTTCCATATAAAACTTCTCCCTCTTTTTATAATCGAAATTTGATTATAAAACTTCAAGGAAAAAGAACATGCTCTATTCGGAATTTTTCGTGTCAAAACTCCCCCTTAACATGTGGTATAAACTTTGTGCTTCAATCCGGAAAATCCAAAAAATATTCAATTTTTATTGTCGTTCACGGTTTGCCTTTGACAAATTTTCTCAAAAATGGGTAGAAATTGTCAATTTCAAAATTCTGCAGTGACCCGTTGCGCTCAAAACAACAAAATATGCAAAACTATCCCCCTTTTCCAAAGTTGGGTAGAAAGCGTCAATTTGCACAAACTGCAGGGGCTTAAAATGCATTTTCTTCAATTTTCAGCAAAAACAGTCATTTTTCGAATTTGGGTATGAACCGCCAAACATTCGAAGCCTTAGGGACTATTTTTGAAAATTCTGCTATTTTGCACCAAACATACGAAGAGTTGATCAAATATTCGAAATTTCATAAAATATTCGAATTTGGGTGAAAAGTGTGAAACATTCGACCCTTCAATTAATTGATGAGGTTGCCAAATATTCGAAAATTCAGGGGATGAATTCGAAAAATTTGCTTTTTTGATCAAAATGTTCGAAGCCTTTTCCCAATTGACAACCATTCGAAATTTCAGGGGTGATTTTCGAAAATTTTGCTTTTTGAGTCAATCATGCGAAAATTTTATTGATCATACGAAGCGTTTCCCCAACATTCGAAGTTGGACCATTTGTGTCACTTTGTTAAAAGATTAAGGACCCAATTTGAAATTGAGTTTGTTTTCTTCTTCCCAAATTGAGTATACAGGTAACGCACAAAACTCTCAGGCAACGCTTCGTACGAAAGCTCAGGTACCAAACACACGAAAATTTTTCACCCAAACATACGAATTCGAAGCATTCAAAGCCTATCCAATGAACAGTAACCTCTGAATACCTCTGAGTGGAATTTTTCCTAGTTTGTACATTCAACCCAAAAATCATTCTTCGTTCTTACAGTTCATCGTTACAGTTCTTCGTTCCATACATTATAGAGACCCTAAAATCGATTTCCTTAAACCCATTTGTTCCCTTCGAATCTTATTCACCAAATCAACACAGTCGATCATTTGTTCACAAACCTAATTTCGTTTGTTCAACATCAACTCAAAAGCAACATCAAATCCCAAATCTTCGAATCTTAACCCAAATCGATCGTTAACCCTTTAATAACCCATCGAACTTTCGCTTTTCAGTCAAGATCGACTCCAATCTAAATCGATTTCTATTCTCAGATCAACCATTCGCTTTTGACATCCATCCAAACCGTGCGAATCTTCATTCCCAGTCGATACCACCGAACAAATGAAAATCGACTTTTTCAAAACTTAAAAGAAAACGAATTCATCGATTTTACAGTTCGTCCCAACCCTCATTTCCAATCGATTCCAAAACCATAGTCAAAATATGTTCGAAACCAAAACCGATTCTTCATCAAATTTGGCCATCAATTCTTAACTCCATTCGAAATCACATAGTACAACTAAAACCCATCGATCGACTCCAAACATTAGAAATTAGCTTTTCATTCAAGAAATCGGTTTTGAGATCATCGTTACAAGTTCAAGACTCAAGAACAGAAGAAATACCCTGCTGTTGACGTCGACTTCAAATCAACGAAATCAAAAGCTTGTCAAAAGTTAAAATTGGCTACAACAACTTTGAATCAAATATGACTCGTATTTAATCACCGATCTACTAACTCAAATCGATTACAACTCAGATTGAGTTTTGACTCAATCAATTTTGACTTTTCTTATTGACTCTTCATCCATCTTCAAGAACTTCATTTGCCCAGCCAAGAACAGATTCAATCATTAAGCATGAAGAATTGAAATCATCATTCAAATCGATTTCGATTATCACAAATCAGATTAAAATGAGATTCGTAAGACACGAAATCAATAGATTTTAAAATACGATCACAAAAAAATGGATTGAATCACCAATCAGTTGATTCTTGAAGTTCCATGAAGAATGTAAATCATTATGAATATTAATCTTGAATCGAATGAGTAGATGGAACAAACAGAACAAGAATAAATGAGATATGAACAAAGAAAAATCGGAACAAATTAATATGTATCATAAATTGGGCTTTTCAATGAGATGAACAGTAAATGATTATTATCATTTGGGCTTAAAAATACGATCAACTAAATAGTAAACAGCTCGAGACATTTGGATTTGAATGATCGAAATGAATTAAAACTTTTGATTGTGCTTGATCTTTTAAAAAAATTTGTTGAATCACCAATGGGGTAAGAAACAAATTAGATTCAACGAAATAAATCGATCAAAATTCAAAAACGTTACGCACGATTTAAATGAAATTATGAGAGATCATAGAGAGAGACTCGCCAAAATTGTTCAAATTGCGACAAAATTTGCCAAACCGAGAATCGTTCTTCAAAAATCACCTTGATCTTGAAGACCCGCTCTGATACCAATTGTAGTGACAAAGAACATGGTTTGGCATGCGCAATTTAAGTTTGCACAATTGAACATGGTGATTTGGGTGCTAAAAGATATATTCGATCATAGTAAATGAGTACAAAAAGGGATCTAGTCTAGAGCTTCATAAATATCTCACTCACTAATCACTATGACTACATCTCTCAAGCACACCTCTACAAGTGGACAAACCCACCTTATATAGAGGTGTTTACATGTCTCTCTCTCACTCTCACTAACACATGTGTCAAAAGGAGAATACTCCACATGCAAGTGGGTTTTACAAAAGTCAAACATTTACAAAGTCAATCATGAATAACTTTGCACCCCAACATTCTCCCCATCGAAGTTAGGAATGAATGACCCACTTCAAATCTTCCAAAATCAAGCACTACGCGGTTCGAGCCTCAAAGGTGACACATGTCGAAGCGAACTTCAATCTTCAATTCTTCCATGACTCTTCAATTTGGGCTCTAGGATGTGAGACCATACCATCTGAGCAGCAAAAAATGATCAAGAGTATTCCAAACTCCAAATAATCACCCAAAAGTTGCGCATAAAAACACACCCCAAAAATTTTCAATAAATCCAAACCCATTTCGAATACATCATTTCAGAACTTCCAATTGCATCATCTCATAGGCTTCAAAACTTCAAGATCACTTCGGTCTTCAAATCCGCGTAATATGAAAAATTCAAGTTCGAATTTCCATATAAAACTTCTCCCTCTTTTTATAATCGAAATTTGATTATAAAACTTCAAGGAAAAAGAACATGCTCTATTTGGAATTTTTCGTGTCAAAACTCCCCCTTAACATGTGGTATAAACTTTGTGCTTCAATCCGGAAAATCCAAAAAATATTCAATTTTTATTGTCGTTCACGGTTTGCCTTTGACAAATTTTCTCAAAAATGGGTAGAAATTGTCAATTTCAAAATTCTGCAGTGACCCGTTGCGCTCAAAACAACAAAATATGCAAAACTATCCCCCTTTTCCAAAGTTGGGTAGAAAGCGTCAATTTGCACAAACTGCAGGGGCTTAAAATGCATTTTCTTCAATTTTCAGCAAAAACAGTCATTTTTCGAATTTGGGTATGAACCGCCAAACATTCGAAGCCTTAGGGACTATTTTTGAAAATTCTGCTATTTTGCACCAAACATACGAAGAGTTGATCAAATATTCGAAATTTCATAAAATATTCGAATTTGGGTGAAAAGTGTGAAACATTCGACCCTTCAATTAATTGATGAGGTTGCCAAATATTCGAAAATTCAGGGGCTGAATTCGAAAAATTTGCTTTTTTGATCAAAATGTTCGAAGCCTTTTCCCAATTGACAACCATTCGAAATTTCAGGGGTGATTTTCGAAAATTTTGCTTTTTGAGTCAATCATGCGAAAATTTTATTGATCATACGAAGCGTTTCCCCAACATTCGAAGTTGGACCATTTGTGTCACTTTGTTAAAAGATTAAGGACCCAATTTGAAATTGAGTTTGTTTTCTTCTTCCCAAATTGAGTATACAGGTAACGCACAAAACTCTCAGGCAACGCTTCGTACGAAAGCTCAGGTACCAAACACACGAAAATTTTTCACCCAAACATACGAATTCGAAGCATTCAAAGCCTATCCAATGAACAGTAACCTCTGAATACCTCTGAGTGGAATTTTTCCTAGTTTGTACATTCAACCCAAAAATCATTCTTCGTTCTTACAGTTCATCGTTACAGTTCTTCGTTCCATACATTATAGAGACCCTAAAATCGATTTCCTTAAACCCATTTGTTCCCTTCGAATCTTATTCACCAAATCAACACAGTCGATCATTTGTTCACAAACCTAATTTCGTTTGTTCAACATCAACTCAAAAGCAACATCAAATCCCAAATCTTCGAATCTTAACCCAAATCGATCATTAACCCTTTAATAACCCATCGAACTTTCGCTTTTCAGTCAAGATTGACTCCAATCTAAATCGATTTCTATTCTCAGATCAACCATTCGCTTTTGACATCCATCCAAACCGTGCGAATCTTCATTCCCAGTCGATACCACCGAACAAATGAAAATCGACTTTTTCAAAACTTAAAAGAAAACGAATTCATCGATTTTACAGTTCGTCCCAACCCTCATTTCCAATCGATTCCAAAACCATAGTCAAAATATGTTCGAAACCAAAACCGATTCTTCATCAAATTTGGCCATCAATTCTTAACTCCATTCGAAATCACATAGTACAACTAAAACCCATCGATCGACTCCAAACATTAGAAATTAGCTTTTCATTCAAGAAATCGGTTTTGAGATCATCGTTACAAGTTCAAGACTCAAGAACAGAAGAAATACCCTGCTGTTGACGTCGACTTCAAATCAACGAAATCAAAAGCTTGTCAAAAGTTAAAATTGGCTACAACAACTTTGAATCAAATATGACTCGTATTTAATCACCGATCTACTAACTCAAATCGATTACAACTCAGATTGAGTTTTGACTCAATCAATTTTGACTTTTCTTATTGACTCTTCATCCATCTTCAAGAACTTCATTTGCCCAACCAAGAACAGATTCAATCATTAAGCATGAAGAATTGAAATCATCATTCAAATCGATTTCGATTATCACAAATCAGATTAAAATGAGATTCGTAAGACACGAAATCAATAGATTTTAAAATACGATCACAAAAAAATGGATTGAATCACCAATCAGTTGATTCTTGAAGTTCCATGAAGAATGTAAATCATTATGAATATTAATCTTGAATCGAATGAGTAGATGGAACAAACAGAACAAGAATAAATGAGATATGAACAAAGAAAAATCGGAACAAATTAATATGTATCATAAATTGGGCTTTTCAATGAGATGAACAGTAAATGATTATTATCATTTGGGCTTAAAAATACGATCAACTAAACAGTAAACAGCTCGAGACATTTGGATTTGAATGATCGAAATGAATTAAAACTTTTGATTGTGCTTGATCTTTTAAAAAAATTTGTTGAATCACCAATGGGGTAAGAAACAAATTAGATTCAACGAAACAAATCGATCAAAATTCAAAAACGTTACGCACGATTTAAATGAAATTATGAGAGATCATAGAGAGAGACTCGCCAAAATTGTTCAAATTGCGACAAAATTTGCCAAACCGAGAATCGTTCTTCAAAAATCACCTTGATCTTGAAGACCCGCTCTGATACCAATTGTAGTGACAAAGAACATGGTTTGGCATGCGCAATTTAAGTTTGCACAATTGAACATGGTGATTTGGGTGCTAAAAGATATATTCGATCATAGTAAATGAGTACAAAAAGGGATCTAGTCTAGAGCTTCAAAAATATCTCACTCATTAATCACTATGACTACATCTCTCAAGCACACCTCTACAAGTGGACAAACCCACCTTATATAGAGGTGTTTACATGTCTCTCTCTCACTCTCACTAACATATGTGTCAAAAGGCGAATAATCCACATGCAATTGGGTTTTACAAAAGTCAAACATTTACAAAGTCAATCATGAATAACTTTGCACCCCAACACAACTCTATGGCCATGAGAGCCCCATGCACATTGTAGAGCACCTTTTATGGATTTTTAAGCCAAAAACCCCATGCATGTGTATCAAGTTTGGAACTTTACATATAAAAGGGACATTTGGAGGCTAAATCTATGGTTTTGATGTGTTAAGACCCATTTAAATCTGCTGTATAGTAATGGTCAAAGATGGACTCGTCGAGTTGTTCTTGGGACTCAGCGAGGTAAGGTGTAATGACCACAAAATCCATGTTGCGAATGGACCTGTTGTTAGGGAGGGAAGTCCCGTAGATATTTAGATGCGAAAAAGGACATGAGAATCATGGGACTCGACGAGTGTATGAACAAAGTCGGCGAATCCAAGGCAATCTCCCAACCTTTGAAGATGAACTCGACGAGTTGTTCATAAAAATCAGCGGGTCATACACTGGACATGTTCTTATGATGGAGATGAACTCGCCGAGTTCAAGGAAGAACTCGGCGAGTCGGATGAAGATGGTCCCGATAGTTTGAAGGAAGAAGAACCTGTCGAGTTCTTGCTAGACTCGACAAGCGGAGTCGGGGTTGTATCGGATTAGTAGAGTATGGAATTGGCGAGTTGGCGGGCTAACTCGGCGAGTCAGGTCAACTGGATGTTGACTTTGACTGGTTATGGTATTGAACTTGGTTAGGATTGCATGTTCTGTTTGATGACTTGAGGATTGTCGTGTAGGGATTGAGAAGTCGAGGAGAGTTGATCTTTGCGCAGAGGACGGTTCAGACACTACACGACATTGTGGTGGGTTACCTTCTAGTAGGGATGGGTCTAAGGCCACAATGTCGACCCACCAACAGGGGTATTTAGTAGATAATTGTCTTTTTGATAATTATCTTGGTTTGGTTAAGTGATTTGGTCATGATATATGTTTGCGTGAAATGATATATGTGTTCGTGGTAGTGACAGGGAATAGTCTTTCCCTGGAATAGGTCATTAGGAACAAGGGGCAGGTCAGTACCCCGTTGTGCCAGACTGTATGTTTATATCTTGCTATCGTATGCTAGTGGTTGGGGGATGAAATAGTCCCCAATTACCGATTGAAAGATACCGATGGCAGATACTGATTGAATGATACCGATGGTCGTTACCGGTTGAAAGATACTGATGGCGGTTACCGGTTGAAAGATACAGATGATAGTTATCGGTTGAAAGATACCAATGGCAGTTACCGGTTGAAAGATACCGATGATATTATATGGTATGCGGTATTATGGGGGAACTCACTAAGATTTGTGCTTACAGTTTTATATTTTGGTTTCAGGTACCTCTTCGTCGAAGGGGAAGGAGTCGGCGGTATAGCAGCGCATCAGACACACACACATGGTTTCCGCTTTGGGTTTCTGGGAATGTACTCTAATTTTTCATTACTTTTGATGTTATGGTTTTGAAACATGGCACTATGGTTTTATGGATTGATATAATTTTGGCAATGTCTTGATATGTTATTTTATAAACCACTTTATTAAAACGGAATTTTTGGCATTGATTTTTGGGATGTCACATCTAGTTTCACTAACTCTGTTATGAAACATTGTTTTCGGTAATAAATGTTATATCTTTCAGAAAGTTCTATCGAAAACTGTTTATCTTAAAAGAATGATGTTTACCATAGAAAATCCTATATTTTCTATAAAATCGACTGGTTATCTATGTTGTTCCAAGATTTGAAAAGCATAAGTATACTCAATATACTTACTTCAATGATGTCTAGTTTTGTTGATATGTTAAACTAAATAAAGACTTGTTTACCTGAAAACCTGATACAGCGATACTACCCTCCTATGATCACTTAATTCATACGAGTTGTATATAACCAAGACCGAACAGACAGTTGAATGGGTGAATCTGCCTTAAGCCCACAACCAAACAAGGAACATTAAATGAGGCGAATGTCACATATTCCACTGTCTATCAGATTACAGTTTTATCTAACCCTATGGTATATACCAAATGATCACATAGTTAATATCCCTTGAGACTGTTGAAGGAAAGTATATTACTACGTAAATATATCTTTTGTATATATTGTGAGTTTTACGACCATACTAATTTGACTAGTGTAAAACACGACGTATTGTAGGCATCGAAAAGAATGTGACATTTGTCACCCGTAGACCTGTCGGTCCCACTGTAACTAACAGCAAGGTGCAGGATTGTCAGTCCCGTATAGATCTATGCACAAACTCATGCTCTCCCTTCAGAAGACTTTGGTGGTAATGGTAGACTTCTACTGGTGCTTATGTGAGTACTCGAAGACGTGTCTTATAAGCTAGATTAACGACTTTACAAGTAATAATGCGGAAAACCCTTCTGATAATTTAACAGATAATTTTGTAAAAAGATCCTTTTGTTCCATAAGTTATACTTATTAAAGTTTATAAGCTTATTTCCACATTCAAAAAAGTATCATGTTTTAAATACAGTTCATTTGTAAAAAGACATAATAACCAATTTATATTTTAAAACACAAGATTCCTTGTGTTATACTTGTATCCCCCCCCCCCCCCCCCTTAAAACATTAAAAAGTTGAGAAAGATATGGGGGTATGAACTCACCTTACGTGAGTGATTCGATTGAAGATTGGAATAGGGATGTTATACTCACGAACGAAGTCCCAGAGCACAAACGAGTCCTAATTAGCATATTATCACACATATATGTATATAGTTAGTGAATATAACAACTAAAGTGTAAGGAAACAGCCTTAGGAAGTAGGTAACACTTATAATGAAGTGTTAGAACTTAAAATGAGAGGCTGAATGATGATCACGGCCAAGAGTGAAGGGTTTATAGCCTTGGAAGGGATCACGGCCTAAGAACACTTGATGTGTTCATGGCCGAGTTTGAAGGGTTCACGACCCTATGAAGGGTTCACGACCGTGAACTCTTGAAGACCTTTAAGAGGAGTGTTGAATCAAGTATGGAATAAGAGGGTTTCACATGAACAACAAGCATGGGATGAGTTTCTTACAATTTTGAGGAGAAAGGACGGTTCACGGTTGATGATACTTGAGAGAGAATGGGATGATTGCGGCCAAGAGAAGAATAGGTGAAGGAAAAATGAACCAAACCTATATATATATATATATATATATATATATATATATATATATATATATATATATATATATATATATATATATATATACATAGAGTGCATGGCCTAAGGAGGGTTCACGGCCGTGAACATGGTTTGCGTTCGTGAACCTCACTTGATGAGGTTTAGCACCCGAATGTTATACTCCGAACTCATTTCCTTAGTGGGTCACTCCCTAACACACAACCCAAACTTATACTAGGCTTAGAAACCTATAAGCTTGACCATCAGTTGATGTGTTTGACTTTACAAGATAGAATATTTTGGGTTGTGACAAAGGAGGAGCGCTGGAAGTGTGAGCGGATCATAGGCCAGGTGATAGTCGTGGATTATTAACCCTGCATGGTAGGGTCTGGGCTCTGTACTGGGGCAGAGTACGATAGATTTTAATGGATGGGGCCCAAAGGTTGAGGTTCTCCATCCATCCCGGGGCGACGAAGATGTATCCAGATCTTTGCCCGGATTACTTTTGGCCCTGCATGAAGCAGGATGTAGCATGGTATGTGGACCGATGCTTGACCTGTAAGAAGGTCAAGGGCGAGCACCAGTGACCTCATGGACAGATGCAATTGTTAAACTTTCCCATGTGGAAATGGAAGGATATCACTGTGTACTTCATCACGAAGCTTCCCAGGACCGCACGTGGAGTAGATTCGATATGGGTCATCGTAGATCGGTTGACCAAGAGTGTTGAGTTTATCCCGATCCAAGAGAGTATATCGGCCGAGAAGCTGTTCGAGATCTATGTGTGCAAGATAGTGGCACGTCATGGAGTGCCTGTCTCGATGGTGTCAGACCGAGATGTTCGTTTCACTTCCCGAGTTTAGAAGCAGTTTCACGACGAGATGGGTACTCGTCTCCACTTCAACACCACTTTCCACCCTCAGACAGATGGACAAAGCGAGAGGATGATTCAAACTCTCGAGGACATGTTGTGCGCATGTGTTTTGGATTTTGGTGGCAGTTGGGATACGTATCTACCGTTAGCGGAATTTTCTTATAACAACAGTTACCACGCCATCATAGACCGATCTCCCTTCGAGATGCTCTACGGGAGGAAGTGTAGGATCCCAATCTGTTGGGGCAAGGTCGGTTAGAGGGTCCATGGGGAGTATGGAGGTAGTACTGAAGACCATTGAAAGGATCCAGCAGGCTCCAGACTGCTCAGAGTCAGCAGAAAAGCTATGCCGACAAGCACCGTTTAGACTTGGAGTTTCAGGTGGGTGACATGGTCCTCCTAAATGTTTCACCTTGGAAAGGTGACATCCGATTCAGGAAGCAGGGCAAGTTGGGCCCCATATACATAGATTCATTCAGGGTTTTCGCTCAGGTGGACCGGGTTACTTACAGTTTGAATCTTCTAGCCGAGCTTAGCCAGATTCGTAACACTTTCCATGTCTCTCAGCTACGAAAGTTCTTAGTGGATGATTCTGCGGTTGTGCCTCTAGAGGATATTCAGGTTGATGATAGTCTAAACTACATTGAGAGAAGTAGTTGTTCTCGATAAACATGAAGGACCTGAGGAACAAGAGGGTCGAGCTAGTGAAGGCGCAGTGGCAGCACCACAAGGGCTCATTGTGGACTTGGGAGTCCGAGGAAGAAATGAGGGAGCACTATCCGTAGTTGTTTCCCGACGCAGCTGACTTCAAGGACGAAGTCTAAGACAAGTGGGGGAGAATTGTAATGCCTGGTTCCTGGTATGCATTTAAATTCAATTTATTCATTTTTGAAGGGCAACTCGACAAGTTGGAACCCCAAACTTGTCGAGTAGAAACAAGAATGCATGCGTGACTTTAAGTCACCTACTCGACGAGTATGGATGCTAGAGTGAAACCCAAATTTTGGAGTTTTGCACCCTATTTAGCATCTTAATACTTTTATCCTAGTCTCATTCACAACCTCCGGGTCCCAAAACCCTAGCCACGAAACCCTAGAGCCTTTTGTGAGCTTATGAGCCATTTTCGAGTGAACTTTGTGTATTTGAAGCTTGTAAAGAAGAGTAGAGGATTGAGGACTCAAGGAGAAGATAATAGATCCAGAGACTTCCTTCCGTCCTCATCATTTTCTAGTAATCAATTCCCTAACTTGCCTAATAGTTTCTTAGATCTCCTTCTTTTCACTTTATTGGGTTTTTGGTCCAAGAAGCTTGATCCTTGGGATATGGATGTTAGGTTTTGAGCATTCTAACACTCCTAAGTGTACATGCAACCCTCAATAACTTGGATCTATGTTTTCTCTAATATACATGCAAATATGAACTTTCCAAGGTATTCATCCTAACTAGCATAATAACATTGATTCATATGAATATATCAAGTTAGAATTACATACCTCTTTGATGTAGAATGTCTTCATGAAGCTTGAGTGCCTAGTGCCCCAAGTGTGACACCTCAAATGGTTCACACAACACCAAATACACTTGGAATAGATTAGAGTGAAATCCACACTTCGTAAAAATCGGCTAGCCCTTTCACATATTATCTAGTGTCGATTTTGTCACCAATAAGATCTTTATATAGTGTCACAATTAGGGTAAACCCTAATTGTCATGGCTTTCCATTTCCTTGGATCCATGGGTTCAAATACACCATGGATCATCCATGGAACATCCTATGGGTTTTAGCCCAACTTGATAATCCATGGAGTCTTAACCCACTATACAAGTATGGATGATTTACACAATCAACCCATATATTCAATTAGTCTTCTTTTGATCACTTAATTAATCCTAGATTAATTCTTGATCAATACTAATTAAATAATCTTATTAATATATTAGAACTTATAATATATTAACAAACCTTAAGTGTTATTTCTCTCATTTTAGTCTATCCAAATGCATGATGCCATGCAACCCAAATGGACCATGACGGGTCAGGTCAAGTCTTTCCAATTATAGTTATGGACTTAGACATTAATCCAATAGTCTCCCACCTAGATAAGTCTAAAACTATTATTGCAAGTATGACTTCAAGAACCGACTGGCAATCATAGCTCTCAAAAGCTTCTATCGAACTCTGACATTGCCGATGATCTCTGACCTTTGTCAATGACTTGTCCATTAGATAAGGGATCATATATTCCTCCATTCTAGATATCATATGGACTGAGACATGGATTATAATCATTCTCTCTGTCCATTTGTTGTTTCCCGATTTCTGGTTTATGACGACTGACTAATTGAACAAATCAAATCAGTCTAGGCCTGGCCGAGCACTTACATTTGTCATCACCAAATCATCGAGGGGCCCACATATATCGCTTTTATCCCAAAGGTAAAAGGAATGGATAAACTTCGACTCATATGGCTTGCTCTACTACTTGTTGAATAAAACACAAAGGCACGTTTTATAACATCGAGTTACCAATGTGTTTTCGTGCAATCAATGTATAACCAACTCATAATAACAACTCATATCTCTAGGTTTGAAGAATATAAGATATTATCGTCTCATGATCACTCGTGATAAAATCCATGAAGTGATTCCAATGAGCATGGGTTGAATCCAATACTCAGAACTTATGAGCACTCATGAGTGTTGTAGCACCACCTTTTCCAACATCTAGGACCTCTACAAGCCCACCCATGACAGTCTTGATTCATATCTACTTCCAACATATGACCGACTGTGGATGCTTTGAATAACTTAATCATTCAGAACAATGACCTAGTTATTCAGGAAGTCAAAACATGCAAAGTGAAACACAATAATAATCGAATCCAATATGGTCTCAGAACTTATGAATATAAATAAAACACCTTTTATTTATGACCATATGATTACACATTATTCATTGTATACTGTTTCAGCTATCAACTTTATTCTTGAATTAAAACAATAGTTGTCCCATGCTCCAAGCGTGTACACTATGTTTTCTAAACACTAGTCATACCACACACCAAGTATGCATACTATGTTTGTCTATAATCTTTACTTTGTGAAATAGACCAATTGAACATAACTCCAATGATTCTCATTTCACAGTCCCCAATCCTTACTGAAAATGCAAGAATTCCAAATTCATGCCATTTACTGAAATTTGTTAGATTCTAAACTTATATGCATTGATCCTATTGTAATGATTGTGCACAAAGTCACAAAGACTTGACAACAAACATTACAAAGCATTCCAAAGAAGATCAACTCCTTGGAAACATCCTTCTTGCATTAAATTTCCTAATCTTACACAGATTTATTGAACAATTTCTAACTTTGAAACATTTCCATTTTCCATTTTGACTATCACTTCTGAATAAGAGTTGCCTCCTTACAGATTATGTCAATATCGTCCTTCTAGAATTAGCACTATACTTCCAACTGTCCTTGAGCAACCAATCTTTGGTAAACCTTAGATTGTCCTCGACAATTGCTTAATCATTTTATTCATATCCAATTCTAGACCTTTTCCCTTCTTAATGCTCCATGCATTTGGAAAATTTTAGAAAGGATGAATATAGTACATGTAATCGATCCTATATCCGAAACATATGGGACACTATTCATGATGTCTCACATAAAGACTAAACCAATCTTTTGCTATAATATTTCCATTTCAATTTGCCAAGTTCTCATAATTCAGATTATGAAAAGGGATGTTGTAATCATAATCGAATTTTAGAACGCAAATAATAGATCCATATATAGAATTTCCTTATGTTGAGCCATTCAAACATGAAATTTATATATATAGTTGACTAAATACGATTAAAACCTCAATCTAAGCTTTTAGATTTGAGATGAAGTATAATTTCCTCTTTCTTAATTATAGCAAAACAACTTTTTCACAATTGAAACCTTTTGTTTTTCTATAATTAACATTGCTAACTTGCAACCTTTAACATAATTATCATGCTCCCACTAACATGATGATTATTAGCATAACACTTATGCTCTCACTAGCTTTGACATGTACTCAGAAATCAACTGGACTTCTAGAAATCAATACTTTATTGACTTTCTTACCAAAGTTCTGAGTTCTGATACTAGATTACTTTGATAAAACTTTATCAATATCATACACCTTATCTTAGATAGCTCACAGGTGTGTCTAAACAATTTTAAGAGCTATGAAAAGGGATGTCGTAATCATAGTTTCGATTGTTTAGACCTTTGCCACTTCTCACAAGTCCATGTTAGTGTACCGGTTAACCACACATGCTCCACTAACGACTTTGAGAATGCAAATATCACGATTGCTATCTAGCTAAAATCTACTTAGTGAAAGTGTTTCCTCACCATCATTTTCATGAATCGGAGAAAAATCTTATGACACTTAGATTTAATAGTGTATGTGTTCTTATCCAAGTGAATTGTCAAAACCATAGTCACAAGACAAGGATAATGACAAATCCAAACTCATATGGACTGAACTCAATCTTAATTTCTTGCCATCTGGCAGCTCGAGGGCCAGCCATTGCTTCCAAGTCGTTGTGCAACCAATTGAGAACTCTAAGAACTCATATGCAAAGCCAATTTAAATTAGAATGGGCACAGAATATGTCAACACGATAGGTTATGAACCTCAAGTCGTGTGCTAGTGAAGAACTTCAGGTTTTATTCTTGATTAGTTCTTGAGACTTTCAAGACCTTTAAGACTCCCACTGTCCTCTTGACATATAAGACTATCTTGTCAAATATTCAAGAGATAGTGCGGATTCTTTATCAAGACAAATACTTCACACAATTAGCCTTAGTTGGTCTTATTTTTATCCAAAACATCACAACTTACCAATTTCAAATGTACAAAGGTAGAAAACTTTTACTCTTACATTAGACTAGCGTTAATAAACCTTCTTTAAGATGTGTCACTCTAGTTAAAATCTTAGAGTATAACTCTAAGAATTGTTTTTGGAACGAAGTATGAATCATCTTCTTGATTTGACCACTTCAACAATTCATAAATCCTCTTCTTAACTATCAGAATGCACTTAGAGGATGAATTGTGATAAGGTCTCAAAATCATTAAGATGGTCTTAAAACATGATACTAAAGTACTCTCCCGTCTTTTCAGATTTAAGAAACTTTTATATTTCTGCCTAAGTTGATTCTTCTTATGCACTCTGCCATACATTGGAACCTTTTTCTAATGTCTCAGAATTACACTTAAGCTTGTAAGTATAACCATATTTACTAAGCTATAGTAAATTATGACGAATAGTCTTATAGATCTTTTGTGGTAGACTTGACCAGTGCACAAGAATGTGTACTCGATCCCTTAGTCCTTTACTTGACTCACACATCCATATGAACAAGTAGTTAGTCTTAATTTTTCCAATGCTTGAAAGTTCTCATTCATCATACTATACAACTTGCATGGTTCCAAGTTTCTGTCCAACTGAAACTTGGGTGATGAGAATCTTTCCTTATTTGGTAAATTTAGGCACTACCACAAATGAAAGAATCAAATTCATATTTCCACTCTTTCTCTTAATGGAATCTTATAAGCAACAAAAATTTTCAAAAATGCCATTGTAAGGATATTTTTAAAATAAATAAAATCAAAAATTTTCCTTTTATTTTAAAAACTTTGCGGAAAAAATATCCTTACAATGCAAAAGCACATGAAAACTTTGTTGTTATCTATTCCTAAGCAATATATCATAACTCCCAAGAAGTAGCTCAAGACTCCGCTCTTTAAACTATGCGATAGAAATCCATCTACGCGGTCAGATTCGGCGTATTCTTTCTTTAAGTTTCTTCACTTTTTCTTTGATTCTTAAAACATCAACATGTGACCCAGTCACATCATGTATCAAGAATCTCATAATAGTAACTTAGTAGAGTTAGATAGTGGACTTTACCTGAAGTAGAGTCAAACTTATTGACTTTAACATCCTTAGATAAATTTGGCACCTTCGCAAACAGTGCCTCTTCCTTTGGCAATTTTAACTAATGGACCCTTTGGTAATGGTACATGGGGCTATCACAGACTTAGATTTTCTCTTTACCATTTGGTGAACCGAGTTAACTATGGTTGATCCCTTTCCATTGGGAAGAGAATGTTTTTTCTGGATTTCCATTGTCACCATTGTCAATGTCCATAATGTTTGGGAAGTTGATCTTCCAATCACATTTGCTTTACCAGTGTTCCAAATCATTGTTGATTTAGAAGCACCAAGCAAATATGTAAGATCATTAACGGTCTTGCCATAGTCTATTTCATAGGTGTCCCAAAGGAACTCACTATGTGACTTAGAAAGTGATTGATCATCAACTTCCTCTAGACTTTGACACCCAACTCTCCCCGCTTGTCAATATGTGACTACATCTCCAAGATGTGATTACACATAGACCTTTGCTTGCCAATAGGGCTTGATTGACCTTAAACTTTTCAAGAACTTATGGGTTAGGGGGAATAATTGGAGGAGGTGAAAGAAGTATGATTTCCATGGGACATCATCTTCATTTAGTAAAGCTTGTTTTATGAGATTTGGGAAGATCATAAATGTCTAAACCAGACATCTTTTGGGAGATATTCAAGATAGTTGATTTAAGTCCTTAATATAACACCCAATATGAAATGTTAAGGCTATGACCCAACACAATACTTTATAACTTGGAAGAGGGATGTCGTAGGCCAAGCTATAAAATATTTGAAGGTAAGTGAATGACGATTCACCAATTTCCACCATGAAAACGAAATAATTTAATTAGGTTTTACTTGGATTTGAAACTCCTAGATCTTTTTAGATTCATTGAACTTTTCAATGGCATGTTTCAATCTCGAGTGTGCCCTTCAGATTTTGTGACTGGGATGCTGAGGATCACAAAACAAGGTGTGAAGTAACCATGCAAATTACTTGGTACTCTTGAGTGATTACCCCTTAATCGATGTGCTGGCTAACCATACGCGCTCCACCGATACTATGATTTGGTATTTCATGGATTAGCACCTTATTCACATTTTCCTAAGTAACTAAGATTTGGTATTTATAAAAGGTTTAGTTACTTAGTATTTATCATTAATACTTTTAATGAAGGAAGAATTATAGTCCTTGTCCTACCCATTCGGCTAACGACCCTCCACCAGTCAAGAAAGCGGTGGGTGAGAGTAGACACCCATTAAACTGCCATTTTATAAGCAGTAACCTTATACCCCCCTTATAGACCGGCTTCGTGAATGAGGCCTACTAACGGTAAGACTGACTTGCTCTTATATATATATATATATATATATATATATATATATATATATATATATATATATATATATATATATATATATATATATATTATTAACTTATAATATTATAAAGTATAAGGGTTGAATTTTAACTTTTAAAATTATAAGGGCTAACTTGGAATTAAATTATTCATAAGTGAAAACTTTTCAAATTCCAAAACTTGAGGGCAAGTTTTGAAACTATTCAAAACTAATTAATTCCATAACTTATGTGTTTAAAGTAGTTTTAATTAAAAAACTCTTCAAGCTCCATAACTTGAGGACATGTTATGGAAGACTTTAAACTAATAAAATAATGTAACTTTTCTTTATTTTGTAACTTAAGGAATTAATTAAGGTTACACATTTTATTACTTAATGAAGTGACTCTTGAACCTCCATAACTTGAGGACAAGACTCTTCATTTGTTGTAACCATTGCCAACTTTTATGAGTTTTATGAAACTTAAATGTGACTTTTCATATAACTTGAGGACAAGTTACAAAAACACATTTTAGAATCAACTTTTAGATTAAAATGGATTGAAAACACATAATCAATTAACTTTTCTATTAATCTAAGCAACTCATAAGAACAAGATAATTCAAATCAAACTTTTCCTAGTCCAATTCTAGCCAAAACAATCGAATATATGCTGTCTGGGGGTCCAAATCGTCGAGTGCACGAACCAACTCGGCGATTTGGATGCTTTTTGCCTTGCACTCGGCGAGTCTACTGAGCAGACAGCATCAAAATTTGATTTTTAAGCCAATTTTGCAAGTATAACAAGAAAACAAGCCTAGGCTCTGATAGCACTGTTGGGTTTTGTGCATTCTAACACTCCTAAGTGTACATGCAACCCTAAATACCTTGGATCTATGTTTTCTGTATTATACATGCAAATATGAACTTTCCAAGGTACTCATCCTAACTAGCATAATAACATTGATTCATATGAATATATCAAGTTAGAATTACATACCTCTTTGATGTAGAATGTCTTCATTATGCTTGAGTGCCTAGTGCCCCAAGTGCGACACCTCAAATGGTTTACACAACACCAAATACACTTGGAATATATTAGAGAGAAATCCACACTTCATAAAAATCGGCTATCCCTTTCACATATTATCTAGTGCCGATTTTATCACCAATAAGTTCTTTATATAGTGTCACAATTAGGGTAAACCCTAATAGTCATGGCTTTCTATTTCCTTGGATCCATGGGTTCAAATAAACCATGAAGAATCCTATGGGTTTTAGCCCAACATGATAATCCATGGAGTCTTAGCCCACTATACAAGTATGGATGATTTACACAATCAACCTATATATTTAATTAGTCTTCTTTTTATCACTTAATTAATCCTAGATTAATTCTTGATCAATACTAATTAAATAATCTTATTAATATATTAGAACTTATAATATATTAACAAACCTGAAGTGTTATTTCTCTCATTTTAGTCTATCCAAATGCATGATGCCATGCAACTCAAATGGACCATGCCGGGTCGGGTCAAGTCTTACCAATTATAGTTATGGACATAGACATTATTCCAACAATGGACATCCCAAGTAAGGATACCTTCAGATTTGGAATCATTAAGGGTTGTTATCGCATAAAGGTGAAAAGTTTATGCCCTAGGAGCCCCCATGCAATCTCTAAGATAACATATTGGCCTTTTGAGCCCTAAAAGGCCATGCATGGAGGAAAAGGCAGAAACTTTACATTTTCAAATGATGTCTAATGCCTAGATCTTGGATTATATGCTATAGTTTGGACTATGGATGAATTGTGGACCAAGATCTAAGCTCTAGAGAGTTAGGGTTGGAGCCAAACCCGTCAAATGAGGGTATTAATGAGGAGAGTTGAAAACTTTAGCCCTAAAAGGACATATGCAGTGTATAGGAGAAACAAGAAGCTAAGATCTGAAGAGTGGGGGCGTAATCCCTTATGATGACCCAAAATGACTGAGGAACTCGGCAAGTCCAAAGAAGGACTCGACGAGTTAAGTCATTATGTCCTGATTCAGTTTAAGGTAGAACTCAATGAGTCCGTGAAGGGACTCGACGAGTTGATTCGCTTTATCGCGACTATGAGTAGTCAGGGAACTCGACGAGTCAGGGGGATGATTCGACGAGTTGGATCGCGACTTCAGGACTTTTGATTTATAGAACTCGGTGAGTTGATGGGTCAACTCGGCGAGTTGAGTCAACCCAGAATGGTGTCTTTGACAAAGGGTAAAACGGTCATTTTACCCTAAGAAGGATTTTTAGATTGCGACTAAGTGTTGTTGTGATAATGATTGTTGGGGAGTCATTGGAGCAGCACTCAGAGATTTGTCACGCGAGATTTAACAATTAGCTTTGCGAGGTGAGTTTTCCTCCAGTAGGAACGGGTCTAAGGCACCAATGCCGACCCATTTATGTATGTTAGCATATACCGGACTTAGGTCCGATGCCAAGGCTAGCTCGATGTAGATTATACGTTTCCTGACTTCGGTCTGATGTCAGGGCAAGCCCGAGGAATGTTTGTATGTTTGATGTCTTCGTGATTCTTGCATGCGTCTATTTATATGTTCCTGGTTTCGGTCCGATGTCGGGGCAAGCTCGAGGAATGTTTAGCTTATATGTTATGTTTATATATTCCAGGCTTCAATCTGATGTTGGGGCAAGCCCGAGGAGTGTTTATATGTTTATGTTATATGCTTTTTGATATGTTATGTATGCCGGACTTCGGTCCTATGTCGGGCGGGGCCCGATGCCAGACTTTGGTCTGATGCCAGGCGTGGCCCGATGCCGAATTCGTCCAATGCCGGGAAAGGCCTGATGTACTGGACAAGGCCTAATGTATGTTATTATGTGATCATGTGCATGGTATATGGTAGTTTGGGGAGACTCACTAAGCTTCTTGCTTATAGTTTTCAGTTTTGGTTTCAGGTACTTCTGCTAGAAAGGGGTAGAGCATGGGATGACTGCATGGCACACACCATAACTTTAGTCTGGGAGGATTCACTCTGATGTTTTCACATATGATTTTGATATATTGACAGATGTTATGATGTAACATCCAAACCCAGGTATACCTTGTGAACCCTAATCCTTGAAGCAATTGTCTATATTGGTCCTTGATAAGAAAGGGGGTGGAAGACGAGTACGAGGGGCGTACTAGAGTGTACGCTCAGCGTACTCGTGCACGTGTTTGATCGCGGAGGGCTGCCTAGTACGGCGGGCGTACCAAGGTGTACGCGGGGCGTACCAGGCCCAGTTTGTAACCCTAATATTTAGGGTGTCCCATATTTAAAGAGTGTTATGGCCTCCTTGTGCCCACCATTTCCAGAGACTTAACCTCCCCAAAACCCTAAATCCCATTCTTGTAGCAAGAGAGTGCCTTTGAGAGCTTGTGGGTGTGTTCTTGAGTTTTTGGAGTGGAAAGGAAGTTTTGGAGAAGAAGGAGTTAGAGCCCAAGCTCTTGGATCTGAGCTTAGCAGTGGCAGAGGCTTCATTTTGAGGTAAAAAACTTCAAGCTTTCGTACTCTTTTGTTGTGTTCATGTGTGGGGTGTTTTAGGGTTTTTGTCCCCAAAGTTGATAGCTTTATGAGTTGATAAGCCCCTAGAAACCGAGATCTGTCCCATGTTGGCTTATTTTGTGTTATTGAGCAATAAAAATCTAATCATGGTCATTAAGAGTTGACCATGCATGAGTTATGAGTCTTTTAAGGAAGGGAATGGCATGATTTGGGAGTTAGTGACCTTTACAGCCATGCAAATGCTTAAAGTCACTGACTTTATAGATTAAGAGGTGGTAGAGTAACTAGATCTGGGATTTGAGCCCTTGTCTTAGCCAATTTAGACCAAAAACCACGAGATGTGTGAAATTGGGACTTACATCGGGCGTAATCCTAGGACGCGCAACGTAGGGGGTCGTGTTCCTCATTTCTGGTTAACCAAGGGGTACGCCCCGCGTACAGAGCTGGTACGCGTTGCGTACTCCCGCTGTTGACTTTTAGGGTTCGGTCAAGATTGAGGCTATTGAGCATTGGAGGGGTAAAATAGTCTTGTACCCTTCTGTGAGTTGTAAAAGGATTAGTCTAGATTCTTGAGGGCCAATATTAATTAGGGATAATTATTATGTGTTAGGCGGGAGCTAGACCCGGGAGTGGAGATCACGATCCTGATTGTGAGATTTTCATTCATTAGCTTACAAGGTGAGTCTTCTCACTATACGTTACCTTGAGTGGTAGTTATGTGTGACCAGAGGGTCTTATATGCATGAACTATGTAATGAGATATCATGCTATTTATTTGTGTTATGCTTATTGAGTATTATATTGTGATGTTGAGTTGAAGGACCGGAGGGTCCATATGAGTTGTAGGACCAAAGGGTCCCACTGAGACACATTGATCAGAGGGTCTAATTGAGTTATAGCCTCGAGTTGCTAATGTGTTGTGTGTGGTATTTTGGGGAACTCACTAAGCTTTTATGCTTACCGTGCTATGTGTTATGTGTTTCAGGTAGTTCCGAGGATCGCGGCAAGGTACCGGCACGATTGTACACACCGGCAGGAGATTGTTTTTATGATTCTTGGATTGTGTTTCCTTTTGTTGAAATTTGAGAAATATGTGTTTTGAGAATTATGATACAACTTTTTATTGTATTAAAATGAATTTTTTTTTTGAAATTACGTTGTTACAAGTTGGGATCAGAGCTTTGGTTTGAGGGATTCCGATGCACCCTCGGGTGTGTTTGGACTCAAACTGAGGATTTGAGAAAGATTTTCAAAAAAGAAATGAATTTTTCTAAAAATGTGCAAGATTTTAAGAGAAGTCGAGTCGGAGCAGTGTGTACAATCAGCCAGGGCCGAGCGGTGATTTCCCAAAATACCCTCATTTTGTGTTATGAGATACTTTATGTGATATGATGCATGCTAGAGAGTAGGCTAGGTGATTCATATATTAGGACTAGGGTGGCCTTATTTGTGATGCCTTAGCCTAGGAATTTCTGCTATTAGTGTTTAGCTTGAGTATAAGTACCTAGTAGGAGCGAGCCAATGAGAGCACTACTGTGAGAGTAGCTTATGAGGCATAGAGTACTTGTAAATTAGGATCCAAGAAGGAGGACTTAGGTTGAGCACTGATATGGTGTGGAAGGTAGTATTGGGCCCGTACTACTGGAAGCACCGGATTAGTGAGCGGCCCAAGTAAGAATCCTAAGTATGCTAAGGAACAAGTAGGGACGGGTGATTGAGTGTGAGTATGCTCGAGCGAGTCTCTGATGATATTGTGTTGTGTTTCAAAGACATCATGGTGGGGACACGCCACAAGCCTGGGAGTAGTGGGAGTAGCGATGAGAAGATATGGAGGATGATCCATGAGGAGGTGGCTGCAGCTATCCGAGCAGAGATTCCGAAGATGTTTGGGTCTATCAAGACCACCTTGATTTAGACATTTGACGAGCGATACGCTTCTATCACTGAGGTTGCTGCTGCCGCGGCCACTGCAGTCGTCGCCGCTGCTAGGCCATAAGGAGGTGACTCATTGCTGTTCCAAGAGTTCAGCAACACGAAGCCACCAGAGTTTGATGGGACGTAGGATATGATTGCTGCTATGAGGTGGTTCTCCGATATCAAGGGGTGTTTTATAATTGTTCTTGTCCCGACCATTTGAGAGTTTGGTTTGCGCTGAACCAGCTTCTCTTGGGAGCGAAGGAGTGGTGGAAGTTTGTGAAAGTTGGGTTCACCACTACAGATCATGCTGCAGTGACCTGGGAGAGGTTTGTTCAGATGTTTCCAGACGAGTATGTTCCTCTGGTAGAGAGGGAACGTTTGGCGCAGTAGTTTCTGTCTCTCAGGAAGAAGACAGAGTCAGTGACAGAGATCTTGAGGATGTTCTGTGAGAGGGCGATGTTTTGCTCCAAACACGTGTCTACTGAGCAGGCATGTGTGAGTCGATATCTGAGCATATTGAGGAGGGACATACGATATTTCGTGGCGAACTCGTTGTACTGAACATTGGACGAGCTCTAGGCCAATGCCAGGAGAAGAGAGATTGAGCTTGAGCTTCAGATTAGGGAGGATGAGGAGGAGTCCCGGGGGAGGGACCGAAGGCCAGTGCAATCGCAGCCGGCGACGAAGCGGGCTATGCCCGCTGATTCTAGAGTTAGGGGCCAGAAGGGACGCACTTGCCGCACTTGTGGCAAGTGCGGCAAGAGTCATGAGGGTTCTTGCCTATCGGGGATCTGCTACAAATGCGACAAGGAGGGGCACATGGCGAAGGGTTGCCCCAAGGGATTCTTAGTTTACTTTCATTGCAACCAGACCGGCCACCGGAAGGACGAGTGCCCCAAGCTAGTGCAGGGACCAGCTCAAAGATCTGCACCTACTTCTGTGCCTGCTTCTGAGAGCCGGCTAGTGAAGGCCGAGACGCTGAGGGCTTGCGGGAAAGCCTTTCAGTTGACAGCGGAGGAGGTCTGCGCAGCGCCCGATGTCGTGGCTAATATGCATTCTCTTATTTACTTATGCTGAGTTTGAGATATTACGCTTATATAGTGATATGTTTAGGTACTTTCCTTGTGAATTATGTACCTGATTTGGTGTTATTTGACTCGGTTTGAGTCGATCTTTCGTGTCATTAGCCTTTAGTCAGCACATTAGTATCCGACGAGAGGCGTTAATTCGACCTCTGCGAGTTTCTATAGCTGACGAGCGAGTGGTTTTTGCTACTGAGGAGATTCGAGGATGTATACTCGAGATTTTTGATGTTGAGTTCCCGATAGATTTGGTACCTATTGCGATGGGTTGTGGTTGTGTCATCGTGGGGATGGACTGGTTGAGCCGATTCGGAGCTATTATCGACTGCGAGCATTAGTTGGTGACCATACGAGACCTTAGTGGGGGAGTACTTACGGTATATGGCGAGGGTACCCGATCTGGGTCAGTATTTTTCTCGGCTGCCAGAGCGAGGCAGAGTCTACAGCAAGGTTGTAGATGGTTTGTAGCCTATGTGATGGATACACGAGTTGTCGCTGAGAGGCCGAGTTTGGTCAGTGAGGTTCTGATAGTACGAGAGTTTTCGAATGTTTTCCCCGAGGAGCTGCTAGGTGTGCCTCTCGAGAGGCAGGTAAAGTTTCGCATCGATCTGGTTCCGGGTGCGGTGCCTATTGCCAAGGCACCTTATCGCCTTGCGCCACCAGAGATGCAAGAGTTATCCTTGCAGCTTCAAGAGCTGTTGGGGAAGGGATTCATTCGACCAAGTAGCTCGCCGTGGGGAGCGCCGATCCTATTTGTCAAGAAAAAGGATGGTTCACACCGGATGTGCATTGATTACCGGGAGTTGAAAAAGTTGACGGTCAAGAACCATTATCCACTACCGAGGATCGACGATTTGTTCGTTTAGTTGCAGGGAGCTTCTTGGTTCTCCAAGATAGACTTGAGGTCAGGATATCACCATATGAGGGTTCGGGATAAGGATATCCAGAAGACGGCATTTAGGACTTGTTATGGGCATTACGACTTCGTGGTGATGCCTTTCGGGCTCACTAATGCACCAGCAGCATTCATGGATCTCATGAACCGAGTATGCAGGCCGATGTTGGATCGATCAGTGATTGTGTTCATCGATGATATTCTGGTGTATTCGAGATCCAGCGAGAAACATGAGGAGCATCTGAGGGAGATTCTTGGGGTATTGAGATCGGAGAGGATTTATGCCAAATTATTCAAATGTGAAATCCTATACCACTCCGGTGTTGGATACCATCTGAGACGCCTAGGCAGAGGCTGTGAGACCGGAGAACTACAAGAGAGAGTGGGTGATTGGGCAGGCGTCCAATTTTGTTATTGATAGCCGAGGGTTATGACCTTTCACGGTCGGGTTTGGGTGTCATTTATGGGCGGGCCACATAGCATATTGATGAAGGAGGTGCACAGATCAAGATTTTCGATCCATCTTGGGGCCGCTAAGATGTATTTGGGTCTGAAGAGGGATTACTGGTGGCCCTGTATGAAGAGGGATGTTGTGTGGGTTGTAGAAAGGTGCTTGACCTGCCGTCGGGTTAAGGCCGACAACAGCGTCCACACAGCAAGTTGCAGCCGCTAGAGGTTCCTCAATGGAAGTAGGAACAAATTTCTATGGATTTCATCACCAAATTGCCGAGGACCGTGAGGGGTGTTGATGCAATTTGGGTGATTGTGGACCGGCTGACGTAGAGCGCTCATTTCCTTGCTATCAGTGAGAGCTCTTCTGCAGAGAGGCTGGAAAAGATATTCGTGAGAGAGGTGGTGTCTCGGCATGGAGTGTCAATCTTAATTGTGTCAGACAGAGATATGCGTTTCACCAACAGATTCTGGAGGAAGTTTCATGAGGATTTGGGTACAAGATTGCACTTCAGTACTGCTTATCACCCACAGATAGACGGACAAAGTGAGCGGACGATACAGGCGCTCGAGGACATGCTTCGAGCATGTGTTTTGGACTTCGGTGGAAGTTGGGACACATACCTACCTTTGGTTGAGTTTTCATACAACAACAATCACCATTCAAGTATTGGGATGCCTCCCTTTGAGCTTTTATATAGGAGGAGGTGTCAGAACCCCATCTGTTGGGGAGAGGTGGGGCAGCGAGTGATGGGTAGCACTGAGATAGTGCTAAAGACGATTGAGCATATACAACAGGTCAGACATAGGTTACTGATCGCCCATAGCCGCCATAAGAGTTACGTGGATAGGTGGCGATCCGAGCTCGAGTTCCAGGTTGGAGACCTTGTCCCCCTGAAGGTATCTCCTTGGAAAGGAGTGATCCGATTCAGGATGAGGGGCAAGCTGGGGCCCTGATACATTGGTCCTTTCAGGGTGACCGCGAGAGTGGGAAAGGTAGCATATCGTTTGGAGCTACCTGGGGAGTTGAGTCAGATCCATAACACCTTCCATGTATCCCAGTTGAGGAAGTATGTGGCTGATGCAACGGTAGTGGTACAACTAGAGGATATTTAGGTTGATGTGGGCCTGAATTACATCGAAAGACTGATCGCGATTCTGGATCGAAATATGAAGGTTCTGAGGACCAAGGAGGTGCCTTTGGTCCAAGTTCAGTGGCAGCATCTGAGAGGGTCCGAGACAACTTGGGAATCAGAGTCTGAGATGCGGGAGCAGCATCCAGCGTTGTTTGTGGAGCATGACTTCAGGGGTGAAGTCTAATTCTAGTGGGAGGGAATTGTAACATCAAAACCGAGGTATACCTTGTGAACCCTGATCCTTGAAGCAATTATCTATATTGGTCCTTGATAAGAAAAGGGATGGAAGATGGGTACGCAGGGCGTACTGGAGTGTACGCTCAGCGTACTCATGTGCGTGTTTGATCGCGGAGGGCCGCCTAGTACGTCGGGCGTACCAAGGTGTACATGGGGTGTACCAGGCCCAGTTTGTAACCCTAACATTTAAGGTGTCCCCTATTTAAAGAGTGTTATAGCCTCTTTGTGGCCACTATTTCCAGAGACTTAACCTCCCCAAAACCCTAACTCTCATTTATATAGCAAGAGAGTGTCTTTGAGAGCTTGTGGGTGTGTTCTTGAGTTTTTGGAGTGGAAAGGAAGCTTTTGAGAAGAAGGGGTTAGAGCCCAAGCTCTTCGATCTGAGCTTAGCAGTCGGAGATGCTTTATTTGGAGGTAAAAAGCTTCAAGCTTTCCTACTCTTTTGTTGTGTTCATGTATGGAGTGGCTTTATGAGTTGATAAGCCCGTAGAACAGGAGATCAGTCCCATGTTCGCTTATTTTGTGCTATTGAGCCATAAAAATCTAATCTTGGTCATTAAGAGTTGACCATGGATGAGTTATGAGTCTTTTAAGGAAAGAAATGGCATGATTTGGGAGTTGGTGACCTTTACAGCCATGCAAAGGCTTAAAGTCACTAACTTTATGGATTAAGAGGCATTAGAGTAACTATATCTGGGATTTGAGCCTTTGTCTTATCCGATTCAGACCAAAAACCACGAGAAGTGTGAAACTGGGACTTACGTCGGGCGTAATCCAAGTATGTGCAACGTAGGGGGTCGAGTTCACCGTTTCTGGTTGGCCACGGGGTACGCCCCACGTACAAAGCTAGTACGCTCTGCGTACTCCCGTTGTTGACTTTTGTTGCCTTTTAGGGTTTGGTCAAGATTGAGGGCTATTGAGCATTGGAGGGGTAAAATGTTCTTTTACCCTTCTGTGAGTTGTAGAAGGATTAGTCTAGCTTCTTGAGGGCCAATATTAATTAGGGATAATTATTATGTGTTAGGCGGGAGCTAGACCTGGGAGTAGAGATCATGATCCCGATTGTGAGATTTTCATTCATTAGCTTGCAAGGTGAGTCTTCTCACTATACACGTTACCATGAGTGGTAGTTATGTGTGACCAAAGGTTCTTATATGCATGAACTGTGTAATGAGATATCCTACTATTTACTTGTGTTATGCTTATTGAGTATTATATTGTGATGTTGAGTTGAGGGACCGGAAGGTCCATATGAGTTGTGGGACCAGAGGGTCCCACTGAGACACATTGATCAGAGGGTCTAATTGAGTTATAGCCTCGAGTGGCTAATGTGTTGTATGTAGAATTTTGGGGAACCCACTAAGCTTTTATGGTTACTGTGTTATGTGTTACATGTTTCAGGTAGTTTCGAGGATCACGGCAAGGCACCGGCATGATTGTACACACCGGCAGGAGATTGTTTTTATGAATCTGGAATTGTGTTTCCTTTTGTTGACATTTGAGAAATACGTGTTTTGAGAATTATGATACAAGTTTTTATTGTATTAAAATGAAAATTTTGGTTGAACAATTACGTTGTTACAAATGATATTTTTGAGATACACGATTTATGACTTTTTGATACTTATGGTTTTTATTAATGAATTAAAATGAAATTTTTGGACTGTACTTTTGGGATGCTTCATCTAGACTCAAACTGAGGATTTGAGGAATTTTCAATACGAGTAAAAGTTTATAAGAGGAAATAAGATGAAGCAGTGTGTAAAATCAGCCAGAGCCCGAACGGTGATTTTCACAAAATACACTTATTTGTCTACATTATGCGATGAGATAATTATGAGATATTAGAGTTGGATGTTAGATGATAGGCTAGGTATTTCAAGAATTTAGAGCTACAGTTGCCTGATTCATGATGCCTTAGACTTGGGGGATTGGTATTGATTAATATTATCTGTTATTTGTTCTGTGTGTATGCTGAGTAGGGGTACATAGCAGGAACCTTTTAGAGAGAGTTTTGAGTCAAAGAGTTTAACATCCCAGGTCCAGGTATACCTTGTAAACCTTGAACTATTGAGCATTTGTCCATTTTGGCCCTTTGTAGATAAAAGGTGGTAAATGAGTACGCGGGGCGTACTAGAGTGTATGCTCAGCATACTCATATGCGTGCATTTGACGCGGCAGCCACCTAGTACGTTGGGCGTACCGGAGGGTATGCTGGGTGTACTAGGCCCAGAGTAGAAACCCTAATTTAGGGTGTGACCCTATATAAAGGATATGATGGCCTCATTCCTGGCCACCATTTCTGGACACCAAACCCTCCTAACCCTAAATCTTCGTTCTTATAGCTTGTGAGCGCATTGGAGAGCTTGTGAGAAGAATCTTTTGTTTTTTAAGTAGAGAAGAAACTTTGGAGAGGAAGGAGGAGAGTCCAGGCTTTTGGATCTAAGCTTAGTTGTGTGGAAAGCTTCACTTAGAGGTATAAAGCTTCATGCTTTCTCATTCTTCTGGTTTGTGCAATTATATGGAGTATTTTAGGGTTTTCTCCCAAAAGATGGAGACTTTATGAGATAATAAGCTCTAGAGACCTTGATTTATCCCCTTTTAGTGTATTTTGTGGAGTAGAATCATAAAAATCCAATCTTGGATGTTAGAAGTAAGCCACGCATTAGATATGAGCTTCTTGAGGAAAGAGGATGGATGTTTTGAGTGTTTGTGACCTAATCGGCCATGCAAAGGCCTAAAGTCACTGACTTTATGGATTAAGAGATGTTAGGGAGTCCAGATCTGTGATATGAGTCAATGTCTTAACTGATTAAGACCAAAAATGTGAGGAGAGTGAAACTGGGACTTACGATGGGCATAATCCCAGTACGTACAGCGTAGGGGTCAAGCATCCCCGATATCTGCATGACAGCCGAGTACGACCAGTGTAGAGGGTTGGTACGTGCAGCATACTCCCTGCCGTTAACTTTCGGTTGATGTTTAGGGTTTGGTCAATTTGTGGACTATAAGGCCATAGAGGGGTAAAATGGTCTTTTCCCTTCTGTGGGTTTGTAGAAGGGTTAGTTTAGCTTCGATGAGAGCCTTATTAATTAGAGATTATTATCATTGTGTTAGGTGGAGGCTAGACCAGTGATTCGAGTTCGAGATTATCCAAGTTCTACAAGGTGAGCCTTCTCACTACACTTACCTTGAGTGGTAATCTATGTGTGACCGGAGGGTCTTATGTGCATATACTGTGTATTGGTATATCATGCTAGTTGTCCTTGTGATTTATATTATGTGTTTTATATTGAGTTGTCGAGTTGAGGGACCGGAGGGTCCAACTGAGTTGTGGGACCAGAGGGTCCCACTGAGACACATTGACCGGAGGGTCTTATCTGAGTATAGCCATGATAGGCAAATGAGATATGTGTGGTATTTTGGGGAACTCACTAAGCTTTGTGCTTACCGTGTTATGTGTTATGTCTTTCAGGTACTTCTCAGGATCACGGGAAGGCGCCGGCTTGATTGTACACACGTCATAGATTTGAGTCATGTTATGAGAGGGTCCTGGATTTGTTATATATTAAGTTTTCGGATATGTGTTGGATTATTTGATACTATAACACTTTTGAGATGTATGAATTGAGAAAAAATGTGTTTTAAAATTTTGAAATTTTTGGTTTGAAAATTTACGTTGTTACAAAGAGTAATTTAGAAGAGATACCTAGATGTGCATTGAGGAATCTACTGACAGAGTAGTTTGATATCCATGAGGGATAGAGTACTTGTGAATTAGGATCCTAGGAGGAAGACTTGGGGCGACTATGGATTGGTGTGGAAGGTAGTATTGGGCATGTACTACTAAAAGCATTAGATCTGTATGCGACCCAAGTAAGAACCTTAGGATGCGAAGGAGCATGTAGGGGTGGGTAATTGAGTGTACACTTGAGCCAATCCCAGATGATTTTTGTGTTTGTGTTTCAGAGAGACTATGGTGATTACCCGCAACAAGCCAGGGGTGGTGGTACTAGTGACAAGGAGATCCGTAGCCTCATTTCTTAGGAGGTGGCCGCAGCCATCAAGGAATCCATTCCAGAGATGTTCGGGTCTATTATGACCACGCTAATTGAGACTTTTGATGAGCGGTATGTTGCTGTCACCAAGGCTGCTTCTACCACAGTCACCGCAGCCTTGGCAGCTGCGAGGCCACAGGGGGTGACTCATTGTTGTTTCGTAAGTTCAGCAACACGAAGCCACCAAAGTTTGATGGGACCCAGGACCCGATTTCTGCTATGAGATGGATCTCCGACATTGAGGAGTGTTTCTATATGTGTTCATTCCTGGAGCACTTGAGAGTTCAATTTGCACTAAACCAGCTTTGCTTAGGAGCGAAGAACTGGTGGAAGTTCGTGACGACTGATTTTACTCCTAAAGATCAGGTTGTAGTGACTTGGGAGAGGTTTACCTAGTTGTTCAGATACGAGTATGTTCCCCAGGTGTAGAGGGAATGATTAGTCCATGATTTGTTGTCTCTCAAGTAGAAGACAGAAATGGTGACAATGATTATGAGGATGTTTCATGAGAGGGCGTTGTTCTGCCCGGAGCACATGTTTACTAAGCAAGCACGTGTGAGCCAATACTTGAGCATTTTGAGGAGGGATATTTGGGAGTTGGTGGCGAACTCATCATATCAGAAATTGGCTGAGTTAAAGACCAATGCCAGGAGGAAGGAGATTGAGCTGGAGATTCAGAACATAGAGGAGGGAGAGTCTCAGGGGAGAGACATAAGACCAGTGTAGTCGTCGCTGGCGACAAAGTGGGCTAAGCCCATTGATACAAGAGGAGGAGGCCGAAAGGGCTGCACTTGTGGAAAGTGCGGCAAGAGTCATGAGGGATCTTGCCGAGTAGGGATCTGCTTCAAATGTGGCAAAGAGGGGCATATGGAGAAGGAATTCCCCAAGGGATTTTCAGTTTTCTTTCATTGCAACCAAACTGGCCACCCGAAGGCCGAGTGTCCTCAGCTCACTCAGGGATCAACCCAGGCTTCTGCTCCTGCTGCTTTGCGTGTTACTGATGGTCGGTCGGGAAAGGCCGAGGCTCTGAGAGCGCGTGGGAGAGCTTTCCAGCTGACTGCGGAGGAGGTCCGCATAGCACCTGACGTTGTCGTTGTTATGTATCTCCTTATTCATGTTATTTTGAGATTTATTTATGCTTGTACTCTGTTTCATATAGGTACTTTTCTTGTGAATTTTGTGCCTATGTCGGTGTTATTTGACTCGGGTGCGAGTCGATATTTCGTGTCTTTATCCACCCGATTCGATATTTCATGTCTTTATCCTTTAGTCGCCATATTAGTGTTAGACACAAGGCCTTGAGTCGACCGCTGAGGGTTTCTATAGCCGATGAGCATCCGGTTTTTCCACTGATTTATTATAGGAATGTGTTTTAAAGATTTTCGGTGTTTAGTTTCTGATAGATCTAGTGCCGATAGCGATGGGTGATGTATGTGTCATAGTGGGCATGGATTGATTGAGCCGGTTTGGAGCTGTGCTTGACTGTGAGCGTCAGATGATGATTATACGGGACCCTAGTGGGGGAGTACTTACTATGTATGGCAAGGGAACTAGATTTGCATCAGCTTTCTTCTCTACCGCTAGGTCAAGGCAGAGTCTACAGCAGGGATGCATGGGCTATTTAGCATATGTGATGGATACATGGGTTGCCACTGAGAGGCCGAGTTCCGTTTCCGATGTTCCCATAGTATGTGAGTTCCCATATGTTTTCTCCTAAGAATTGTTGGGTGTGCCTCCTGAGAGACAGGTGGAGTTCCGGATTGATCTGATTCTGGGGACGGTGCCTATTGCCAAGGCCCCTTATCACCTTGCACCGCCCGAGGTGCAGGAGTTATCCTCGCAGCTCCAGGAGCTGATGGGGAAGGATTTCATTAGACCGAGTAGCTCGCCGTGGGGAGTGCCGATCCTTTTTGTCAAGAAAAAGGATGGTTCACACCGGACGTCCATCGACTACCCAGAGTTGAACAAGCTGACGGTCAAGAACCGTTATCCACTACCAAGGATCGATGATTTGTTTGATCAATTGCAGGGGGCATCTTGGTTTTCCAAGATTGATTTGAGATCCGGGTATCATCAGACGAGGGTCTGCGAGGAGGATATTCAGAAGACGGCCTTTCGGACTCGTTATGGGCATTCCGAGTTTGTGGTGATGCCTTTCGGGCTCACTAATGCACTGGCAACGTTCATGGACTTCATGAATCGGGTGTGTAGGCACATGTTGGATAGGTCGGTGATTGTGTTCATCGATGACATTTTGGTGTACTTGAGGTCCATGGAACAGCATGAGGATCATTTGTGGTAGATTCTTGGGGTATTGAGGATGGAGAGACTTTATGCCAAATTAGGTCATTTCTTGTTATGAAAGGTCTAGTTTTCAGGCCTCCTTGTTAACTAGAATGGGATTTTGGTTGACCCGGCCAAGATTGAGGCAGTATGCGATGGGAGGTGTCGAGATCCCCATCCGAGATTAGGAGTTTTCTAGTCCTGGAAGGCTACTATCAGAGGTTTATCAGAGATTTCTCCAAAATTGCAATTCCTCTCACCAAATTTACCAGGAAGGGTGTTATCTTTACTTGGGGGCCTGAGCATCGGGCATCATTTTAGACTCTTCGCTAGAGATTGTGCGAAGCTTTAGTGTTAGCTCTTCTGAAGGGAATAAAGGACTTTGTAGTCTACTATGATGCATCCATATCTAGGATGGGTGCCGTGTTGATGCAAAGGGGGCACGTGATAGCATATGCGCCGAGGCAGCTAAAGCCTCACGAGACGAGGTATCCCACCCATGACTTGGAGTTGGGGATGGTGGTATTCGCCCTCAAGATATGGCACCGCTATCTTTATGGTGTCTGATGTACCATATACACGGACCATAAGAGCCTGAAATACCTTATGGATCAACCCAACCTGAATATGAGACAAAGAAGGTGGTTGGCTGTAGTGAAAGACTATAACTGTGAGATTTTGTATCACCCTGGCAAGGCTAATGTGGTATCCGATTCCCTGAGTTGTAAGGAAGCGATTGCTCTGATCCGAGATGTATGTATGAAGATGAAGATGATGACTCCAGTCTTAGATACCATCCGAGAGGCCCAAGCGGTGGCCATGAGACCAGAGAACCATAAGAAAGAGAGGGCGATTGGGCAGATTTCTGAGTTTGAGACTGATAGTCGGGGGGCTTATGACCTTCCGTGGGCGGATATGGGTGCCATTTTGGGTGGAGCTCAATGGATTTTGATGGAGGAGGCCCATAGGTCGAGATTCTCGATCCATCCTGGGGCTACCAAGATGTATTTGGACTTGAAAATGGATTATTGGTGGTCCTATATGAAGAAAGATGTAACATGGGTAGTCGAGTGATGCTTGACATGTCGTTAGGTCAAGGCATAGCACCAGCGTCCCCATGGCCAGTTGCAGTCTTTAGAGATTCCCCTGTGGTAGTGGGAACATATATCCATCGATTTTATTACCAAGTTACTGAGGACTGCACGTGGTGTCGACGTGATATGGGTGATTGTAGATCGGTTGACGAAGAGTGCTCAATTCCTGGCTATAAGTGAGAGCTCTTCTACGGATAAATTAGCCGAGATCTACGTTCGAGAGGTGGTGGCACGGAATGGGGAGCCAACATCGATAGTGTCAGATCGTGATGTGAGTTTTACATCTAGGTTCTGGAAGAAATTTCATGAGGAGTTAGGCACCCGGCTGCATTTCAGCACCGCATACCACCCACAGACAGGCGGACAGAGCGACCGGACGATTCAGATGCTTAAGGACATGCTACACATATGTGTTGTGGACTTCGGTAGGTTTTGGGACACCTACCTGCCCTTGGCTGAGTTTTCATACAACAACAACCATCACTCCAGTATTGGGATGCCTCCCTTTAAGCTTTTGGACGGGAGGAGGTGTCGGACGCCCATCTGTTGGGGAGAGGTCGGGCAGAGAGTGATAGTGAGCCCTGAGATAGTACTCAAGAAGACAAAGCAAATCCAGCAAGGCAGACAGAGATTACTGACGGCCCAGAGTCGTCAGAAGAGTTACGCAGACCAGAGACGTTCTGAGCTAGAATTCCAGGTCGGTGATTTTGTTCTCCTGAAGGTATCCCCGTGGAAAGGGGTGATCCGATTTAGGAAGCGGGGCAAGATGGGCCCTAGATACATTGGTCCTTTCAGAGTGATTGCTCGAGTAGGTAAGGTTGCTTATCGGTTAGAGTTGCCTGCAGAGTTCAGCCGGATCGATAACACCTTCCTTGTGTCCCAGCTGAGGAAGTGTGTAGCCGACAGGACGACAGTGGTCCCTTCAGAGGACATTTAGGTTGATGATCTCCTAAACTACATTCATAAGCCGGTGGCAATTTTGGATAAGAAGTTGAAGATCTTGAGAAATAAAGAGGTGACCTTGGTTCAGGTTTAGTGGCAGCATCCGAAGGGATCCAAGTGGACTTGGGAGCCGAAGTCTGAGATGCATGAGCAGTATCCAAAGCTGTTTTCGGAGAATGACTTCGAGCACGAAGTCTGATTCTAGTGGGGAAGAATTGTAACATCCCGACTCCCAGGTATAAAATTAAATCAATTTATATTCATTTTGACAAGGCAACTCAACGAGTTGGACGCCCCAACTCGTTGAGTAGAAATTGAGATAGTCGTGCGGGTTTTAGAGTCAACTCGATGAATTGGAGGACCCAAATCGACGAGTAGGAGCTGAGCGAGAAAACCATAATTTCCAGGTTTTTCACCCTATTTAAAGGATCGTAAGTCCTTTACCTCGCCTCCCTCATCACCTTATCACCCAAAGAGAAACCATAATCGAGCTATCATCCACTGTGAGAGAGAGTGAGGCTAAGAGTGTGTATTTTGGTGCATTCTTTGAAGGAGCTTGAGCAGTAAAAGGCTTGGAACAAGAAGAAGTCTTTGGATCCGGCATTCTTTCAGTGTTAGCAGCCATCTGGAGGTAAAAAGCCAATATCTTGATCACTTGAGTGCTAGATCTCTCTATTAGAGAGTTTATGACCATTTTAGCATTTCCTTAAGTCATTATTGATTTGGAGCATGTTTTGAAGATGAGACTTCAGATCTGGTCAATACTTGGTCCCTTAAGCCTAAAGATTCAAGCTTTATCAAGCTTTAGCCAACTTCCGTGCCTTAATCCCTTGGTTGAGTTTTGTGTTGGTAAACTTAGCCCTAGATGTCATGCTTGGACGTAAAGCTTGCAACTTTACGTGGTATTTCAGCCTTAGAAGGCTAGATCATGATTTTGGGGCCTTAGTCTCGCTTAAAAGTGTCTGAGTGAGTGATTGAGCTGAAGGAACTCGAAGAGTTGGTGAGCCAACTCGACGAGTTGGTTAGGGTTTTCCCCGATAGTCTGGACGCGTTACAAACTCGGCGAGTTGGTGACACAACTAGGCGAGTTGAGTTGGATTTTCCTGATATTTCATAGAAACGAAGGAACTCGACGAGTCGCATAGATCTACTCGACGAGTTAGGTCAACATGGACTATTGACTTGAGGGTTAACTTTCGTTGACTTTTTGGGTTTGGTCAAATTATGGACATAGGAGACCATGGAGGGGTAAACTGATTTTCACCCTTTCTGAGAGTTAGTAAAGGAATAGTTTAACATCCTTGTTTTTGTTATTATAAATTGTAAACTAGAAATGATTATGATATATATAGGTGGAGTCTAGGCTTACCGTTGAGTACGAAACATACTTGCTTACTTACGAGGTGAGTCTTCTCACTATACTTACCTGGGTGGTAATACTATATGATCGTAGGGTCTTACTTGAGTTATTGACAAGAGGATCTTATATGCTTATACTAAGTTATGTGATATCATGCATTTTGTCTTTGTGATTTATGTTGTATATTATCATGTGCCTTATTGAGTTAGGACCGGAGGGTCCTTACTGAGATACCAGACTGGAGGGTCCAACCCGAGCTGTGAGACCGGGGGATCTTCACTAAGACACATGACCAGAGGGTCCTTATCGAGATATAGCCATGAGAGGCTAATTATTTGTGTGTGGTGTTTTGGGGATCTCACTAAGCTTCATGCTTACAATGTCGTGTGAAATGTGTTCCAGGTACCTCTGAGGATCGCGGGAAGGCACCGACATGATTGTACACACCGGCTTGAGGTTATGTTTTGAGGATTCTGGGATCTTGTCAAACATTTTGTTGTCTTATGTTTTGAACAACATATAAATTTAGGTTTGAGAAATGTGAAACTGTGTTTTGAACAACTTATAAATTTGGGTTTGAGAAATGTTTCAAACGAAATTTTATCTAGTATTACCGAGCATTTAGTTAAAATTGAAGAAAAAATTAACAAAGATGAAAATGTTAATAATCAAGATATAACAAACACTAGAAATATAAGTTTTATTCCTTGTCAAATCGATAACAATTTTAATCTAGGAAATACTTATTTAATTAACGAATTAGAAAAAAGACTTTCAAAACTTATTACCTCAAATACTAACAATATTAATACTCGTACAAATGAAGAATCTAAAAATAATGATATTAATAGTGAAACAAATCTTGAAACTCTTACTCAACAATTTATTAATAAAAATGATGATATTAATCAACTTACTAATGACTTTTCAAATCTTAATAAAATTCATCAATTAAAACAAAATACTTTTGGAAGGAATCCAAAGACAACAATAAGAAATTATTGGAATAGACCTTCTCTTCTAGATGTTCAACTTGAATAACGAACTTTTCAATTTGATCTACGATGGTAATTCTGTTTATGAATGGAATATTGATGGTCATTCTGATCATCAAATTATGAATATTATACAAGAAATGACTATGACAACCAATGCTTATAAAGCTCATAATAATACTCAATTTCAAATTGTTAACATTATTACTTCTGGTTTTACTGGCAGTCTTAAAGGCTGATGAGATTTTTATATTTCACAAGAAGAAAAAAAAACTTATATTTTAACTGCTAAGAAAACATTATAAAACAAGAAAATAATCAATAAATAAAGACATTTGAAGATGATATGGTTAACATTTTAATTTTTGCTATTATCAAAAGCTTTGCAAGAGATCCTACTACTTTTCAAGAAAAAACTTTAGAAATTCTAATGAACATACATTGCAGAAAACCTACGGATTTTAGATGGTATATGTAACGACAAGAAATTTCAAACCAAATTTTTCATTTTTAATATTCATAAAGCATATATTTCATCATTAAATCTCCAAAAAAATTAACAAGTTTTCAAAACAATTGTTCAATTCCAGGATCCACCAATACAGCTCCAAATCAAAAGTGTGTGTACAATCACGTCAGTGCCTTCCCGCGGTCCTCTGAGGTACCTGAAACACATAACACATAACACGGTAAACACGAATGCTTAGTGAATTTCCTAAACTACCACATACAACAATTTGCCACTCGAGGCTATACTTAGTACGAATCTCTGGTCAATGTGTCTCAGCGGGACCCTCTAGTCCCATAGCTCGTTGGACCCTCTGGCCCGGTCTAGCTCGTTGGACCCTCCGGTCTGGTCCGGTTAAGAACCCTTTGGCCTCGTAAATCGTTGGACCCTCCGGTCCGGTCAGAATAGCACATAGCATACATAATCACAAAAACACATAATCTCAAGCAAACACGCATGAACTTCTGGTCCAAACATAGATACCACCCAAGGTAATGCATAGTGAGAAGACTCACCTCGGGTAAACTCGGACGATCTCGAACTCGAAATACTGATCTAGCCTCCGTCTAAACACATACAGAATTCACTTCTAATTATAAACGGCTCTCAAAGGCTAGACTAGTCCCTTCCTATATTCACCCAGAAGGGTAAAAGACCATTCTACCCCTCCAATGGCCCAAAGGTCCACTTGTTGACTACACCCTAAAAGTCAACGAAAGTCAACCCTAAGGAGTAGGCAGCGTGTACTAGATCCCTACGTTGGGCGTACTCGACCACTACGCCGATATCGGGTTGTTTGAACCCTATGCCTCTCGTACTGGGATTTAAGCTCAGCGTACGTCCCAGTTTCACTATTATCTCACTTATGGTCTTAATCAGTTAAGACCTTGGCTCAAAATACAAATCTGAACCCCTACAGCCTCCTAATCCATAAAGTCGAAGACTTTACGCCTTTACATGGCTGTAAAGGTCATCATCTTCCAAAACACACCACTTTCTTCACTAAGGAAACTCACAACTCATGCATGGTTCACTCTTAACATCCAAGATTGGATTTTTATGGATCTAAAACACAAAATACACTGAAAAGGGGCAGATCAAGGTCTATGGAGCTCCTTTACTCATAAAGTCTCCACCTTTGGGACAAAAACCCTAAAAATGACCCATAATGCACAAATCCAAAAAGGTTAAGAAAGCTTTGAGCTTTTTACCTCCAAGTGATGCTTCAACCTCTGAAAAGCTTAGATCCACAACTTGCACTCCAACTCTAGCTTCTTTAATGGCACCTTCTTCTCTTCAAAAGCACACAAGAACACTATCAAGCTCAAACACACATACACACAAGCTCTAGAAGGAGGGTTGGCACTCTTAGGGTTTCGCTCTCTGGAAATGGTGGCTAAAAGTGAGGCCAATATGTTCCTTTTATAGGGCTCACCCCCACAATTAGGGTTCCAATCTAACCCTAGTACGCGTAACGTACACTATGGTACGCCCAGCGTACTGGTTAGCCTCCGTGTCAAGAACACGCTCATGAGTACGTGCAGCGTACTCAATTGCTATAAAATATTTCAAGGGTTAAATTTGACAACTTAAGGAAAGAAGAAGGGCCAAGGAGATATACCTGATTTCAGGATGTTACAATTCTCCCCCACTAGAATCAGACTTTGCCCTCGAAGTACTGCTCCGCAAATAAGTCGGGGTAATGCTCCTGCATCTCCGATTCTGGTTCCCAAGTCAAATCGGATCCCCTCTAATGCTGTCACTAGACCTGAACTAGAGGCACATCCTGTAACATCCCGAGTTTAGGTGTGTCTCTTAAAGCTTTCTCCTTTTCCCAAGTTGTCAAGTTAAGCCCCTTAAATGAAATGCTAGGCAAGCGAGTACGCTGTGCGTACCCGTGCGCTTAATTTGGACGCGGACTCGCCTAGGTACGCTGGGCGTACCCAGGTTTACACTGGGCATAGCGAGCCCAGATGTAAACCCTAATCTGCGGCTTGTGCACTATAAAAGGAATGCTAAGGCCTTATCGTCAGCCACCATTTCAGAGAGTGAAACCCTAATAGAGAGTCATCCTTCGTTTCTATCTTGTGTGCTTGTGTTCTAAGCTTCAAAGTGCCATTTCAAGGTGGTAAAAGGGAAGAGGAGGCCATTTTGGGAGCTAGAAGTTGGTGGACAAGAGTAGATCCGAGTTTTTTAGAGGTTGGAGCTTCTTTCTGAGGTATAAAGCTCAAAACTTTCTTTGTCATTTGTGATTTGTGCTTCTTGGACCAATTTCTAGGGTTTTTGGTCCCAAGGTGGAGACTTTATAAGCAAATGGTCTCCATTGGCCTAGATCTACCATATTCCAGGATTATAAGAGTTGTATGTTCATAAAAATGCAATCTTGGACGTGAATATTGAGCCATGCATGAGATCTAGACTTTTTGAGGAGGAAGGAAAGGTGTTAGAGTGATTAGGGACCTTTATAGCCATGCAAAGGCTTAAAGGTTCCAACTTTATGGGATAAGAGGCTTAGGGAAAGTCAGATCTGAAAGTTGAATGAGTGTCTTAACCATTTCAGACCAAAATCCAAGGAAAGGCTGAAACTGAGACTTACGTTGGGCGTAACTCTTAGTACGCGCAGCTTAAGGGGTTGAGACCCCGATTGTGACTCGCCGGCATATGCCCCGCGTACAGAGAAGGTACACACCGCGTACTGCCTCCTGTTGACTTCGTTGACTTTTAGGGTTTTTGGTCAACCTTTGGACTTTTAGGTCAGGGAGGGGTAAGATGGTCTTTTACCCTTCTGTAGAATTGTAGGAGTGGATTTAATCTAGCCTTTGAGAGCCATTATTTATTTGAGGGTGTTGTTTATGTGTTTAGGCGGGGGCTAGACCAGTGTGTTCATGTGTGAGATTATCTGAGATACCCGAGGTGAGTATTCTCACTATACATTACCTAGAGTAGTATTATGTGTAGACCGAAGGGTCTTGTATGCTATGTGTATGCTTGAGATTATGTGCATTTTGGTTGTTTGTATGCGGTATGTTGTATAGACCGGACCGGAGGGTCCAACGATATAGACCGGACCGAAGGGTCCAACGATACAGACTGGATCGAAGGGTCCGACGAGCTATGACCGGACCAGAGGGTCCAACGAGCTACGGGACTGGAGGGTCCCGCTGAGACACATCGACCAGAGGGTCGTACTGTAGCCTCAAGTGGCGTATGTGTTGTATGTGGTATTTTGGGGAACTCACTAAGCCTTTGTGCTTACAGTGTTTCTGTGATGTGTTTCAGGTACCAGTGAGGATCGCGGGAAGGCGTCGGCATGACCAGTACATACTATCGGAGTTTTATATATTTGATCTTGGGATGTGATTTTCTGAATTTGTTATGTGATACATTGATAATTGGGAAATTTATGAATGAAATTGCATTATTATAATGTGAAATTTTTTTTTGAAATTTACGTTGTTACACATCCTTGTTCCTCAGAGCCTTCACCTTCCGATCTTGGATCGCGATCGGCCTCTCGATGTAATTCAGGCTCGCATCACCTGAATGTCTTCTAATGGAACTACTGTCGTCTCATCAGCCACACACTTCCGCAACTAGGACACGTGGAAGGTGCTATGGATCTAACTCAACTCCTCAGGTAGCTCCAGCTGATATGCTACCTTGTCTATCCTGGAAATCGGTGTGAAAGGTCCAATATACCGAGGCCCCAAATTGCCCCGCTTCCTAAACCGAATTACTACTTTCCACAGAGAAACTTTCAGAAGCACAAAATCTCCGACCTGGAACTCAAGCTCGCATCACCATTTATCTGCATAACTCTTCTGAAGGCTCTAGGCCGTTTGCAACCTCTGTCAGGCCTGTCGAATCTGCTCGTTCATCTTTAACACTATCTTAGTGCCGCCCATAACTCTCTGCCCCACCTCTCCCCAGCAAACGGGAGTACGACACCTCCTCCCATAAAGAAGCTCAAAGGGAGGCATACCGATGCTCGAGTGATGGTTCGTGTTATAGGAAAACTCAGCCAAAGGTAGGTATGAATCCCAACTCCCACCGAAATCCATAACACATGCCCGAAGCATGTCCTCGAGCGTCTGAATTGTCCGCTCACTCTGTCTGTCTGTCTGTGGATGGTAGGCAGTACTAAAATGTAATCGTGTTCCCAACTCCTTATGGAACTTCTTCCAGAATCTGGAAGTAAAACGCACATCGCGATCTGAAACTATGGACGTTGGCACCCCATGCCGAGCTACCACCTCTCGCACATATATCTCTGCCAGCCTCTCAGAGAAGAGTTCTCACTAATAGCAAGGAAGTGAGCACTCTTCGCCAACCAATCCACGATCACCCAGATCACATCAACTCCACGCACCGTCCTCAGCAATTTGGTGATAAAGTTCATCGATATCTAATCCCACTTCCACTGGGGAATCTCTAAAGGCTGCAATGGACCATGAGGATGCTGGTGCTCAGCCTTGACCCGATAGCAAGTCAGGCACCTCTGTACTACCCATGCTACATCCCTCTTCATACAGGGCCACCAATAGTCTCTCTTTAGATCCAAATACATCTTAGTGGCCCCGGGATGGATCGAAAATCTCGATCTATGTGCCTCCTCCATCAAAATGCTATGAGCTCCGCCCGTATAAGGCGCCCAAACCCGACCTCGAAAGGTCATAAGTCCCCGGCTATCTGTAACAAACTCGGATACCTGCACAATCACCCGCTCCCTCTTGCAGTTCTCTGGCCTCACAGCCTCCACCTGGGCCTCTCGAATGGTATCCAACACCGGAGTCATCACAGTCATCCTCATGCATAAATCTCGAATCTGGGCACTCTCCGCCTTTTGGCTCAAAGCATCAGCTACCACGTTAGCCTTACCCGGGTAGTACAGAATCTCACAATCATAATCTTTTACCACGTCCAACCATCTCCTCTGGGGCATATTCAGGTTAGGCTGATCCATCGGATACTTCAAGCTCTTGTAGTCTGTGTAAATGGTACACTGAACCCTGTACAAGTAATGGCGCCAAATCTTGAGGGCGAACACCACTGCCCTCAACTCTAAATCGTGGGTCGGATACCTCGCCTCATAAGGCTTCAGCTGCCTCGACGCATATGCTATCACGTGCCCCCTCTGCATAAGCACCGCACCTAACCCTGATATAGATGCATCACAATAAACCACGAAGTCCTCTATTCCCTTAGGAAGAGCTAACACTGGAGCTTCGCACAACCTCTGGTGAAGGGTCTCAAACGAGGTCTGCTGGTCGGGAACCTAAACACAAGCAACACCCTTCCGGGTCAACTTGGTGAGAGGAACAACAATCTTGGAGAAATCTGTGATAAACCTCCGGTAGTAGCCGGCTAACCCCAAAAAACTCCTGATCTCGGTGGGGGATCTCGGCACCTCCCAACTCATAACCGCCTCAATTTTGGCCGGGTCGACCAAAATCCTGTTCTGATTAACGAGGTGTCCCAAAAACTGGACCTCTCGTAACCAAAATTCACACTTGGAGAATTTGGCATAAAGCCTCTCCGATCTCAATACCCCGAGAACCTCTCTCAAATGCTCCTCATGCTGCTCTCTAGACCTCGAATACACCAAAATATCGTCAATGAACACGATCACCGAACGATCCAACATAGGTCTGCATGCCCGTTCATGAGATCCATGAACGTTGATGGTGCATTGGTGAGCCCGAAGGGCATCACCACGAGCTCGTAATGCCCATAACAAGTTCTAAATGTTGTCTTCGGAATATCTTCCTCGCGAACTCTCTCTGATGATAGTCAGACCTCAAATCGATCTTGGAGAACCAAGATGCACCCTGCAATTGATCGAACAGATCGTTGATCCTCGGCAATGGAAAACGGTTCTGGATTGTCAACTTGTTCAACTCCCGGTAATCAATGCACATCTGGTGTGAACCATCCTTCTTCTTAACAAAAAGAATCGGCGCTCCCTACGGCGAGCTACTCGGCCGGATAAATCCATTTCCCAACAACTCCTGAAGCTGCGAGAATTACTCTTGCATCTCTGGCGGCGCAAGGCGATAGGGTGCCGCCCCATATATCTTTTATAGAGACGATAGATGAAGACGAAAAGACATTTATATCTTTTATGCATATGAGAACTAGGAGAAAGTTATTGTTTCATTTTTTGGATGAAATAAAAAATTGCTTTTTATTTCTATTAACATCTGTGTCGGTAGTTTTAATAAAATACCAAATGTAGTATAAGATCATCACATAATATTTTATCTTGCATAACAAATGGAACCGAAGACGTTTACACGTTTGGAATGGAATAAAGTTGGTGTATTTTCATAATAATAGGTTCAAATCTTGTTGTGTAACAACTAGTTTTGTTTGTGTGTGTTTGTCTGGTGCAAGTCAAGTCAAATGGGAATATGATTTTGTCGAGAAAAGTGATGATCAATGTGTAAATTTATGTGTGTTTTACGTGTTACATGTGAACGGTTGTATTTTATATTCACATGGGAAGGTGGACGATGACAAATTTTGAGGTCGATTATAAGAAACATCCCACCACTAGATTCATATCCTTTTTGCTTTCCTTTTCTTCTCCCATACCTATTTTGCCCTTGTCTTTTTCTATTATACTAAAAAGATGACGAAGAAGAATCTAAATTCATATTATTATTTAGTGTAAAGTTAAAAGGGAAGTATTATAGGATAAAGACCAAAGCAAATCACATGGTAGTCAAAATATACATTCCCCCTTGTTACTTTCTTTCTTTCTCCACCGACATCATATAACAAATGTATAAATTACATTAAACGTGTTGTTTTAAAATTCAAACAAAATATGGAAGAAGAGGATATATATGCTTCGTTGCCTGATTTTGTTGGCAGCTCAAATTTCAATTATTCATGTTAGAGCTTTTTAATTACCCATACTTAAGTAATATTACTTGCACACGTGGACAAATTAGGAATCCCACACAAGTTAAACTCATCGCTACGACATAATTAAATAATAAAAGAGTTATCGTTAATGTGACTCTACAATTGACAATTTCATAAGTTGTCACCAAATATTGACGAGAAATATTTCACTACTACAAAACTACAACTTTGCCTGCACATTTCGTAAGCAATTTGTAAGGAAAACAGGTTACCTACGGATTGCCTACAGAAACAGCTTCGTAGGAATATAGCTTGTGGGTAATTGGTTGTGACGGATTGCCTATGAAATATTCTACAGAATGCCTACGGAATTTTTTGTTGGTAATTGACCTACAGATTGCCTACACCTACTATTACCTATGGATTGCCGACAATTGCTATAACCTACGAATTCGCTTGTAACACCCGTAAACCAGAACGCCAATTAAGCAAAGAAAAACCTCCAATCAAAAAGGCTACTCGTCGAGTTCAAGGGTGAAAACTCGACGAGTAGAAACTTTGTCACACGTGTCTTTGGCAGACCAACTCGACGAGTTGGAGGGGATCAACTCGACGAGTTGGACGGGGTTTGGGAAACCCTAGATCCGGGATTCTGCATCATATTTAAATACTTTATGCTTAGGGTTTGGCCTCATTTTCAGCCTCCATAGTCCAAACCCTAGATCTTGAAACCCTAATGCGTGTGAGCCATTTTTGAGAGAAATCTTGTGTGTTGAAGCTTGTGGAAGAAGGAGAGGCTTAAGGACTCATGGAGGAGATTATAGATCCAGCAACTTCGTTCCATTCTCATCATTTTCTGGTAACCAAGTCTCAAAATTACTTAATAACCTCTTAGATCTCTTCTTCTTCATTTTTATTGCGTTTTTGGTCCAAGTAGCATGTTCCTTGGGAAATGGAAGTCCCAAGTGAGTATACCTTCATATCTAGAACCTAGAAGGGCTCTCATGGCATAAAGGTGCAAACTTTATGGCCACTGAAGCCCCATACAAGCTTTGGGATGTTATTTTGGCCTTTTAAGCTCCAAAATGCCATGCATGAAGGAAAAAGGTGGAAGCTTTACATGTTCTGTAGTGTCTAGAGTCTAGATCTCACTTTATATGCCTTGATTTAGAGTATAGATGGTGTTGGGACCAAGATTTAGGTCTTAAAGAATTAGGGTTTGAGCTAAACCCATCATGTAAGGATGATAATGGGTAAAGTTGGAAACTTTACCCTTAAAAGGACATTTCTAGAGTAAATGTGAAGTATGAAGCTAAGATCTGAAGAATAGGGGCTTAACCCATCGAGATGGATTAATAGACTAAAGAACTCGTCGAGTCCATAGAGGAACCCGACGAGTTGGTTTGAAATGGCCCGACCCCGTAGAAGGAAAAAACTCGACGAGTTTAGGATGGACTCGATGAGTTAGAACGATTTGTCCCGACTCTATAAAGGGCAGAACTAGATGTGTCTAGGAGGGACTCGACGAGTTGATTCGTTTTGTCATGACTACGAGTAGCGAGGGAACTCGGCGAGTCAGGGGGATAACTCGACGAGTTGAGTCAACTCAGAGCGTTGACTTTGACTTTGACCAAGGTTGACCATGGAGGGTTATGAAGTATGGAAAGGGTTCAAAAGGCTGAGTAGATTCCATATTTGAACAAGTGAATGTGAGGGGTAGAATGGTCTTTTACCCCAGTGAGGACTTATGGTTAAGTTATAAGAATCCCAGACTTATGTAATTTGTATGGTGATCAGTAGCTCGGGGAGTTAAGAGGTCAGCAGTTCGGGGATCGGTCAGCTAGCAGCGAGAGGTTTATTCGTGGGATTCTACAGTCAGCTTGTGAGGTGAGTTTTCTCCTGTACGAACGGGTCAAAGGAACCAATGCCGGTCCGTTTATGTATGTAGTAGTGTAACGACCCAATTTTCATAACCAAAAATTTCGTTTTAAAAACATTACTTTAGAAAATATTAAAAGCTAAAAACATTGTCTGATCAAATTATAACACAAGTGAACCATGTCTAAAAGCCAATTCATACATTCAATCAAAATATCAGAGTACAAATACCAGTGAAGCTCGTAAATGCGGAAATCGAAGAGTGTGTGTGTGACATGCAGCTACCGCGTCGGCTCCTTTCCCCTAGCTGAGGAGGTACCTGAAACCAAAACTGAAAACTGTAAGCACAAAGCTTAGTGAGTTCCCCCATCGTACCACATACCATACAAACACGTAACATACATACTGCCAGGCTATTCTGGGGTGCCTGACTACCCGGTACGGCCGTTCTGGGGTGCCGTCCTACCCGTGTCAAGCCATTCTGGGGTGCTGACTACCCGTCGGTCCTAACAACCGACCATGGGGACTGGTCCCCTCATACTACCTCTATCGTATGTAACATAACAAGCCAGCATGCAAACATATCATCATATACTGTCAGACGTATCTGGGGTGTCTGACTACCCGTCGGTCCTAACAACCGAACTCGGCTACTATCACATACAACGTATCATGCTAGCATATAACATATCAGGTAGTAGTAAACCTAGATGATATCACAAAGACAATCATCTACCATACGTCTCCTACTGGTGGGTCGGCGTTGTGGCCTTAGACCCACCGCTACTGGAAGGTAACTCACCTCGAAGTAGCTGCTGATCTGATCGAGAACTAACTGCCTACTGCTGCTGCTGCTCCGGAAATCCTCCGGCTGCAATTCCCACAATATACCCAATCAAACACTACTCGCTGACCTTTGGGTAAAATGACCATCTTACCCCTGACCATGCCCTAAGTCAAAGTCAGAGTCAACTTTCAGTTGACCCGACTCGCCGAGTTGGCTTCCCAACTCGCCGAGTCCTTATCCTAACGACTGCCCTGAATCCCGATCCTACCCGTCGAGTTAGGCAACGACTCGACGGGTTCACCTTCTTAACCAATATTCAGGTCCTTCGTCCTACTCGCCGAGTTGTATGAACAACTCGTCGAGTTCGTCTTCATCCGATGAACACACATGCTAAGACTCGCCAAGTTGTATGAACAACTCGTCGAGTCTGTTCTTGATCTAAGGAGATTGCCTTGAACTCGCCGAGTTAGGGCATTGACTCGTCGAGTACCTCCATAGATGAGTTAAGCTTCCGACTCACTAAGCCACACCCCGTGACTCACTGCTCACTCGACACTACGAAAAGGGGACAAACTCGGAGACTCGCGAACAGACTCGCCGAGTCACATGAACGACTCGCCGAGTCATTTCCGTGCACTCCTAAAATATACCGATTTGCTCGATTCCATTCCAAGCCATTCATAGATCTGGACTTCTAGGACACGAATCACACGTAAAGTTTCCAACTTTACGTGTGGATATTCACCAATATGGATTTTAGGGCTCAAAATGTCTCAAAAGGGTAGATCTAGGGCTAACAAGCAACATGGGGCCAAAAAGCTAACAGATCTGAGCCCCTGGAGCTCAATCATGCCTAGATCCAAAGGCCAAACGCCTTATTACGACATATAATGCACATACAAACTTGGGGATTTGACCAAGAAAGGCCCAAATGAAGTACTAAGCATAGAATCATGGGGAAAACGGGTTATACCTCAAAGGAACTGCTGGAAGAACACAATAATGGCCTGGATGGCTTCCTTTCCTCTGGATCTACTTCCTTCCTCTTTCAAAGCCTTCAAAATCACACAACAAAACTTCAATCTTCAAAGAAAAAGCACAAACGAGGGTTGGGGAGCTCTGGGGAGAGAATGGGGGCTGGCCTGGGGCAGATAAGTCCTTTAAATAGGGTGCAAACCCCTGAAACTTAGGGTTTCATCCAACAGCTGTGACTCGCCGAGTCCAGGATATGGACTCGCCGAGTCGCCAACTTAAACGTGTCCCGGGTCCCGCTTCCACTTGGCGAGTCGGACCTATGACTCGCCGAGTCCAAGGCTAAAAGAAAGGAAATACTCAAATATCATTTACGTACCAGGAACCGGGTGCTACAAATCTCCCCCACTTATTTTAGACTTCGTCCTCGAAGTCTGCTGCTCGATCCTGAAACAGCTCGGGATAATGCTCCATCATCTCGTCCACCGGCTCCCAAGTCCATTTCGAACCCTTGCGGTGCTGCCACTGCACCTTCACTAGCTCTACCTTCTTGTTCCTCAAATCCTTCGACTTCCTGTCGAGGATTGCGACTGGGCGCTCAATGTAATTCAGGCTGCCATCAACATGAATATCCTCCAAAGGTACCACCGCAAAATCGTCCACTAGGCACTTTCGCAACTGAGAGACATGGAAAGTGTTGTGGATCTGGCTGAGCTCGGCTGGCAGGTCCAGCCTATACGCCACCTTGCCCACCCGGGCTACGACCCTGAACGGTCCGATGAATCTCGGGCCCAACTTGCCCCGCTTCCTGAATCGGATGACGCCTTTCCAAGGCGACACCTTCAGGAGAACCAGATCCCCGACTTGAAACTCCAAGTCGGATCGACGCTTATCGGCATAAATTTTCTGCCGACTCTGAGCAGTCTGAAGTCTGCTCCGGACCTGCTGAATCCTCTCGGTCGTCTTGAGCACCACTTCGGTGCTCCCCATGACTCTCTGGCCAACCTCACCCCAGCATATCGGGGTCCTGCACCTTCGTCCGTACAACATCTCGAAGGGAGGGCGGTCGATACTCGCGTGATAGCTGTTGTTGTAGGAGAACTCGGCCAGGGGAAGATAGGTATCCCAGCTACCACCGAAGTCTAGCACGCACGCCCGCAGCATATCCTCTAGAGTCTGGATGGTCCGCTCGCTCTGCCCATCCGTCTGCGGGTGAAAGGCAGTGCTAAAATGCAGACGAGTGCCCAACTCGTCATGGAATCTCTTCCAACATCTGGAAGTAAAACGCACATCCCTGTCCGAGATCACCGATACTGGCACCCCATGCCGTGCCACAATCTCCCTGATGTAGATGTCGGCCAATTTCTCAGCCGATATGCTCTCCTGAATCGGGATAAAGTGAGCACTCTTGGTCAATCCATCCACGATGACCCAAATCGAATCCACTCCACGTGCGGTCCTGGGAAGCTTCGTGATAAAATCCATCGTGATATCTTCCCATTTCCACAGTGGAACATCCAACGGCTGCATCTTGCCATGCGGTCTCTGATGTTCGGCCTTGACCTTCCTGCAGGTCAAACATCGCTCGACATACCATGCCACATCCCGCTTCATGCAGGGCCACCAATAGTCTAGACGAAGATCCCTATACATCTTCGTCGCCCCGGGATGAATGGAGAATCGGGACTTGTGCGCCTCCTCCATCAAAATCTGGCGCACGCCTCCGTGATACGGCACCCACACCCTACGGTGTAGTGTCAAAATCCCTCGGCTATCATAATCAAAGGAGGAAACCTGACCCACCACACGCTCGGTCTTCCGATGCTCCTCCTTGATAGCCTCCTGTTGAGCCTCCCGAATCTGCTCCAACAGGGGAGTCACCACGGTCATCCTCATGCAAACGTCCCTGATCGGCGCCGCCTTGCGGCTAAGCGCATCGGCCACCACATTGGCCTTCCCCGGGTGGTAAAGGATCTCACAATCATAATCCTTCACCACGTCCAACCATCGACGCTGCCTCATGTTCAGATTCGGCTGATCCATGAGGTACCTCAAACTCTTGTGGTCCGTGTAGATGGTACATCGAACCCCGTAGAGGTAATGCCGCCAAATCTTGAGGGCAAAGACCACCGCCCCCAACTCCAAATCGTGCGTCGGGTAGTTCGCCTCGTGAGGCTTGAGCTGCCTCGAAGCGTAGGCAATGACATGCCCCCTCTGCATCAGCACCGCGCCCAACCCAGAAATGGACGCATCACAATAAACTACAAAATCCTCCACGCCCTCTGGCAGGGCTAGGATCGGCGCCTCGCACAATCTCTGCCTCAGTGTCTCAAATGCAGCCTGCTGCTCGGGCCCCCACCGAAAGACCACGGCTTTCTTCGTCAGCCGCGTCAGGGGCATGGCTATCTTGGAGAAATCCTGAATAAATCTCCGATAGTAGCCTCCCAATCCCAGGAAACTCCGAATCTCAGATGGAGACTTCGGAACCTCCCATCTCATCACGGCCTCGACCTTGGCCGGATCAACCAGAATCCCGTGCTGGTTGACGAGGTGTCCCAGAAATTGCACCTCGCGCAACCAAAACTCACACTTGGAGAACTTGGCATACAAGCTCTCCTTCCTCAGGGTCTCTAACACCTCTCTCAGATGCTCCTCATGTTCCTCCCAAGTCTTGGAATAAACCAAGATATCATCGATAAAGACTATCACAGGCCGGTCCAGCATCGGTCTGCACACACGGTTCATTAGGTCCATGAACGCGGCAGGAGCATTGGTGAGCCCAAACGGCATCACCACGAACTCATAATGGCCATAGCGCGTCCGAAACGCGGTCTTCTGCATATCCTCCTCCCTGACCCTCATCTGATGATAACCCGAACGCAAATCTATCTTGGAGAACCAAGATGCTCCCTGAAGCTGGTCAAAGAGGTCATCAATCCTCGGAAGCGGGTAATGGTTCTTCACCGTTACTTTGTTCAACTCCCGATAATCTATACACATCCGATGCGACCCATCCTTCTTCTTCACAAACAGGATCGGGGCTCCCCATGGCGAACTGCTCGGACGAATGAACCCCTTGTCTAGCAGCTCTTGCAGCTGCGTAGACAATTCCTGCATCTCGGGAGGAGCCAACCGATACGGTGCCTTGGCTATCGGAGCCGCACCAGGGACAAGGTCGATCCTGAACTCCACCTGTCGCTCCGGAGGTATCCCAGGAAGCTCCTCTGGGAAAACGTCTGCAAAGTCTCGGACCACCGGAACCTCGCTCACTGTCGCCTTACCCGTCTCCCGGGTATCCATCACATACACGACGTAACCTGCGCATCCCTGCTGAAGGTAGCGCCTAGCCCTCGCTACTGAACATACAGCGGGTCCATACTGGGGTCTCTCACCATGAATCACTAACTCTCCCCCGCTTGGGGTCCTGACCCGCACTAGCTGTTGCGCGCAATCTATCACCACCCCATTAGGGCTCAACCAATCCATGCCAATAATCACCTTGTTCCCACGCAACGGTATGGGAACCAAGTCTACCAAGTAACGCTCCTCGAACAACCGCAGCACGCAATCTCGGAACACCATCGATGCTCGCACCGATCGATCATCAGCAATCTCCACCTCCAAAGGGAAATCTAACTCGCCTGATGACTCATGAAACTTCCTACTAAGCGCAAGGGAAACGAATGATCGGGACGCACCCGAATCAAATAACACCTGAACTGGGAGGCCGTTCACGTGGAACGATCCTAAAGCATACGCATACATATAGAGCACATATCAATAACATAACATTATAAAAATAAGATAGAGGGAAAGAATCATACCCGTCACCACATCGGGTGCGGCGCGTGCCTCCTCGGTAGTCAGCTGAAATGCTCGGCTCCTCACCACTGGAGCCTCTGACTTTCCCTTCCGGCCATCCGTGATCCGCAGGGTCGCTGGAGCTGGCACCTTCACCGGCGCTGAAACTGTCAACTGAGGGCAATTGGCCTTCTTGTGGCCCCTCTGGTTGCAGTGAAAACACAGCAACTCTGATGTCTGAATAACTGCTTCCGGAGCAGTGCAATCCCTGCTGATGTGCCCGGACTTGCCGCACTTGTAGCAGCCTGATGATCCCATCCTGCACGCCCCCTCGTGCGGCCTGCCGCATTTCCTGCAGCGGCTCGGTCCTGACTGGCCTTTCGGCCTACCATCTGATCCCTTGGGCTTCTTCCCCGAAGCCCCTCCTACCTGTCCCTCCTCCAATTTCCGTTTCTGGATGTGCTCCAAATCTATCTCCCTTTCCCTCGCCCTGGAAATCATAGAGTCCAGGGTAGGGCAAGCCGAAAAGCTAACATGCTCCCGGATGTCAGCTCGTAGCATATCATGATAACGAGTCCTCCTCATGTCCTCGTCACCAGCGTACTGGGGCACCAACAAAGCCCTCTCCCGGAACTTGGCGGTGATCTCCGCCACAGTCTCCGTCGTCTGTCTCATATCCAGAAACTCCCTGGCCAGCTGTTGAAGCTCGACAGCCGACGCAAACTCTGCCCTGAACCTGGTCACAAAGTCCGACCAGGTCATAGCCTCGATAGCTAAGGCTCCCAACGAGTCACCCACTGACTCCCACCAATCACGGGCTCGGTCCCGTAAACATCCTGCTGCATACCTCACCTTCGACCCCTCGGGGCAGAAGCTAGTCAACTGGGCAGACTCGATGTCTGCAATCCATCGCCTGGCAGCAATGGGGTCTTTCACCCCATGGAAATCCGGCGCACCACTGCCCCTGAAGTCCTTGAAGGACAGTGTGCGAGATCCCGACTGGCCAGATGCCATATCACTCCTGAATGCCCGAAGGCGATCCTCCATCAACTCCATGATCCCTTCCTTGATCGACCCAAAGAGAATGGGGGTCGACTCAAGGATGCCTCTGGTAATCTCTGACGCAATGAACTCGCGTAGTCCCTCATCAATCGGCTCGGAACCTGATCCCGAACCTGACCCCTCTCCTGAACCGCCATCTACCGGCCTCGATCGAAGTACCACCATTCTGCAATACATCACAACAATCATTAGTGATACTGATACTCCCTGAGGGATCACATCTACTTACAAGTTCCTTGGTCTTATCTTGGCCATCCTTGATTCGGGTATGGATCCTCTGCTTTCAGTAGTACGGGCCCATACTACCGTCCACATCTATCCGTACCTTCTTCAAGGAATGCCTCGACTCCACCAGATCCCTTTCACTACTGCTGATTACTGCTATACTCATCCTAGGCTTGCCCTAGGGAAATCTCTAGTTCCACTCTAACCAGTCCTCAGCTGCTGCAGGCCTCCTTGTAATGCCAATTAGCCATTACCCGAATACCATCACATGTGACGAGGCTCAGATAATCCTTCGAGTACCCGACTCGTCCCTACAACGGTTGGACTCAAACAAGAGCTGCGTAGTAGGATCAAATCCGGCACTCTAAGATTATTCAACCCTGATCACATGTGACGTGACGTATTCGCCTAATGGCTACTCCCATTATTCAGAGTCCCACGTAGCACGAAGCAAGCAGCATTCAGATAAGGCTAACAATCTCAATTAACTCTATCTATTCTCAAGAATTGAGCTAGCATAAAGTGCTAAACTCATACTACCAGGCATAACCTAAGCAGGCTATCCTACTTACTGTTTATTCAACAATTAGCATGCAAGTTCTCATACAACTGGAACACATAAAGCAGGCACCTAAGGCATCACTCCTAGATCCTTAGTCCTATTCTAGCATGCTGTTCTACAAAAGCTGATAAACATAACATAAACTTGTATGGGTACTTTGGGGATACTTACTTGAGCTCGGCCGGTCGCGCACATCACACACTTCGCTCTTTTTCAAAACTCTTTTCTAAATTTTAGAAAACATTTTCTTTTAGAAAATCTTTTAATCCCTCGATTTGAGTTCAGACACTCCCAAAGGCGTGTCCGAATCCCTCAAACCAGGGCTCTGATACCAACTTGTAACGACCCAATTTTCATGACCAAAAATTTCGTTTTAAAAACATTACTTTAGAAAATATTAAAAGCTAAAAACATTGTCTGATCAAATTATAACACAAGTGAACCATGTCTAAAAGCCAATTCATACATTCAATCAAAATATCAAAGTACAAATCCCAGTGAAGCTCGTAAATGCGGAAATCGGAGAGTGTGTGTGTGACATGCTGCTACCGCGCCGGCTCCTTTCCCCTAGCTGAGGAGGTACATGAAACCAAAACTGAAAACTGTAAGCACAAAGCTTAGTGAGTTCCCCCATCGTACCACATACCATACAAACACGTAACATACATACTGCCAGGCTATTCTGGGGTGCCTGACTACCCGGTACGGCCGTTCTGGGGTGCCGTCCTACCCGTGTCAAGCCATTCTGGGGTGCTGACTACCCGTCGGTCCTAACAACCGACCACAGGGACTGGTCCCCTCATACTACCTCTATCGCATGTAACATAACAAGCCAGCATGCAAACATATCATCATATACTGTCAGACGTATCTGGGGTGTCTGACTACCCGTCGGTCCTAACAACCGAACTCGGCTACTATCACATACAACGTATCATGCTAGCATATAACATATCAGGTAGTAGTAAACCTAGATGATATCACAAAGACAATCATCTACCATACGTCTCCTACTGGTGGGTCGGCGTTGTGGCCTTAGACCCACCGCTACTGGAAGGTAACTCACCTCGAAGTAGCTGCTGATCTGATCGGGAACTAACTGCCTACTGCTGCTGCTGCTGCTCCGGAAATCCTCCGGCTGCAATTCCCACAATATACCCAATCAAACACTACTCGCTGACCTTTGGGTAAAATGACCATCTTACCCCTGACCATGCCCTAAGTTAAAGTCAGAGTCAACTTTCAGTTGACCCGACTCGCCGAGTTGGCTTCCCAACTCGCCGAGTCCTTATCCTAACGACTGCCCTGAATCCCGATCCTACCCGTCGAGTTAGGCAACGACTCGACGGGTTCACCTTCTTAACCAATATTCAGGTCCTTCGTCCTACTCGCCGAGTTGTATGAACAACTCGTCGAGTTCGTCTTCATCCGATGAACACACATGCTAAGACTCGCCGAGTTGTATGAACAACTCGTCGAGTCTGTTCTTGATCTAAGGAGATTGCCTTGAACTCGCCGAGTTAGGGCATTGACTCGTCGAGTACCTCCATAGATGAGTTAAGCTTCCGACTCACTAAGCCACACCCCGTGACTCACTGCTCACTCGACACTACGAAAAGGGGACAAACTCGGAGACTCGCGAACAGACTCGCCGAGTCACATGAACGACTCGCCGAGTCGTTTCCGTGCACTCCTAAAATATACCGATTTGCTCGATTCCATTCCAAGCCATTCATAGATCTGGACTTCTAGGACACGAATCACACGTAAAGTTTCCAACTTTACGTGTGGATATTCACCAATATGGATTTTAGGGCTCAAAATGTCTCAAAAGGGTAGATCTAGGGCTAACAAGCAACATGGGGCCAAAAAGCTAACAGATCTGAGCCCCTGGAGCTCAATCATGCCTAGATCCAAAGGCCAAACGCCTTATTACGACATATAATGCACATACAAACTTGGGGATTTGACCAAGAAAGGCCCAAATGAAGTACTAAGCATAGAATCATGGGGAAAACGGGTTATACCTCAAAGGAACTGCTGGAAGAACACAATAATGGCCTGGATGGCTTCCTTTCCTCTGGATCTACTTCCTTCCTCTTTCAAAGCCTTCAAAATCACACAACAAAACTTCAATCTTCAAAGAAAAAGCACAAACGAGGGTTGGGGAGCTCTGGGGAGAGAATGGGGGCTGGCCTGGGGCAGATAAGTCCTTTAAATAGGGTGCAAACCCCTGAAACTTAGGGTTTCATCCAACAGCTGTGACTCGCCGAGTCCAGGATATGGACTCGCCGAGTCGCCAACTTAAACGTGTCCCGGGTCCCGCATCCACTCGGCGAGTCGGACCTATGACTCGCCGAGTCCAAGGCTAAAAGAAAGGAAATACTCAAATATCATTTACGTACCAAGAACCGGGTGCTACAAGTAGGTTTCCGGACTTCGGTCTGATGTCAGGCGGTGCCCGAAGAATGTTTATATGTATGTTTCCGAACTACGGTTCGATGTCGGGGGTACCCAATAAGGGAATGCATGTTTAGTTATACTTGTTGTCTTTGTGATACTTGTATGTGCCTAGTAGGGAGGTGAGTGTGGGCGGGGTCCCGTATCTCATCACTAGCTAAGTGTGGACAGGGTTCCATATCTTATTATTATCAGAGTAGGGGAGGGGGCCATGATAGGCGAGGCCTTAGGACGAGAATATATAGTATTGTGTATGATTCTTTGTATGTTGGTAGAATTATATATAATTGTCTGTATGTGTATAGCGGTCGGGGCCTAAAGACAAGCAGGGCTTGGTAGAAAAAGATTTGTATACCGAGCGGGGCTCGATGCCAGGCGGTGCCTGATGCAGGACAGTGTCCGATGTCGGGCTAGGCCCAGTTTATGTGCTTAAGTGTATGGTATGTGGTAGTCTGGGGAGACTCACTAACCTTCGTGCTTATAATTTTCAGTTTTGAATTCAGGTGCTTTCGGTAGCAAGGGGAAAAGCTCGGGATGACTGCAGTGCACATACCATTGTTTAGCCTGTGATGCTTTTACTCTGATATATGTTGACGGATGTTTATGATACTTTGAGAAACACGACTTATGATTTTTATGTGATGAATTATTAACTATGGTTTTATTAATGATTTAAAAATGAAAATTTTGGACCGTATTTTTGGGATGTTTCAAGTTGTTATCAGAGCCCTGGCTTGTGGGATTTGGTCACACTCTCGGGTGTGTCTGAACTCAAAATGAGGACTTCGTATGAAAATTTTCAAAATAAATTCATTGTTATAGAAAGAATTTTCAAAAAGAGGAAAACTTGTTTGAAAAGAGAAAAGGATGTGGCGCATTCAATCAGCCGAGCTCAAGTAAGTACTCCCGAATTACCTATACAAGCTTATGTTATGGTATGTTTATGAGAACTACATGCTAGTTTAGGACTAAGGATCTTGGAAGGATGACTTATGTGCATGTTATATGTGTATCAGCTTTATGAACTGCATGCTAGTACAAACTAGTCAGTGATATGATGGCCTGATTAGGACATGCTTGATTATGTGTACTCAATGCTTGAATGCTTGTAACAACGTAAATTTTAAGATCAAAATTTTTCATTTTCAAACACAAATAACACATGTCATATTTCTCAAAAAAAAATCTCAAGTATCAAACATCAACACATTTTTTTAAAAAAATTGTTTATCGCAGATCCAGAATCCTCCAAAAACATATATCCAATGTGAGTGTGTATACAATCAACTCGGGGCCTTCCTACTGTAACGACGTGAAAATTTAAAACAATTTTTCATTTTTAAGATGTATACTCTTCATAACATCTCGTATAAAAATCTCTTTTATTCAATTACTAAGCACAACTCCATTAATAATCCAGTATCCTCATAACCCTTTCTCTGGTGTGTACAATCAAGTCGGTGCCGTCCCGCGATTCCGAGAGGAAAAACCTGAAACACATAACACATAACACGGTAAGCACGAAGCTTACTGAGTTCCCCAAAATACCACATATAACACATATTAGCCACTCGAGGCTATAACTCTGTGGACCCTTCGGTCCTAACTCTGTGGACCCTCCGGTCCTAACTCTGTGAACCTTCCGGTTCTAACTCTGTAAACTCTGGAATATACACGGCATGAATCACATAGAAATAATGCAGTGTATCACAATCACATAAATAACATACAAGATACTCTGTCATATAACTCTAATTACCACTCTAGGTAAAGTATAGTGAGAAGACTCACCTGGGAAGCAGAAAGCAGGTATCCTCACACTCGAATCTCGAACTCGCCACCGCCTAACACTTAAGGCAAATATCTCTAATTAACACTCGAAATCTCAACTCAAATTAACCGACGATTACCCTTTCCCTCTCTAATTGGGAAGTGGATAAAAGACCATTTTACCCCTCCATGGTCTCTATTAATTATGTTGACCAAGACCCCACAGTCAACAGAAGTTAACTCAAGTCAACAGTCCCAATTGGCCCGAATCGGCGAGTACACCTTTGTGACTCGTCGAGTTCACTCACCTTCCCGAAATATCTTGAAGATCCAGCTTAACTCGTCGAGCCGACCCCACGACTCGCCGGGCTAAATCACGATTCAGTCCAGACATTAAATCCTAGCCGACTCGTCGAGTCGGCTCATTGACTCGGCGAGTCCATTCAGCATTTTCCTTATCCAGACGATTTCAACCAGATCTAACACTCTAATCTATAGATTTATCATTCCAAGGCTTAAAACTTTCATAAAGTTTTGATCTTTACGCTAATGCACGGAGTTATAGCTCCAAAACACCAAAACACACTCTTCATGAAGGTTTTTGCTCAACAATCTTCATTTAGGCCACTAAAGCTGAGGCAACTAGCCTCTAAGGACCTCTCAAGGCTCAGATCTGAGGTTTCCCCACCTCAGATCGTGTCTCACTTAGCTCAAAGATAAAAGGAGGGGAGTTAAGCCCTAAAACTCCTAAGATCTAGAGGTCTAATCACAATTAGATGAAAAGGATGCAAGGCCATACCTTCCACAGCAGCTCCATGAGAGGATAAGCTAGATCCACAGCCTCCATCTCGTTCCTTGCTTGATTCATGCACCTTTCCTTCCACACAACTCACCAAATCACTTGATTTCATCATAAGAACTCACCCCAAGCTCCCATGGTGATTTAGGGTTTCTCACAGAGGATATGAGGCGCACACAAGATCATAAGTTCCTTTAAATACGCTCTAAACCCGGAACTTAGGGTTTTTCTCGGACCAGTATCTACTCTGCGAGTCCCTATTCTGACTCGTCGAGTCCACTCATTAAATCCCCCAAAGGATCCCGACTCGACTCGGCGAGTTGGGCCCTCAACTCGTCGAGTCCCCCCTTGAAACCCAAGTTTTAACATTACAATAATATCCCTAAAATCCGGATGTTACAATTCTTTCCCACTTGAATTTGATTTCGCCCTCGAAATCACTCCTTAACCACATATAAATTACATCCAACCATACGAAGGCACCGCCGAAAGGATCTCATGCCAAACTGGAATCTTCTTCCATGGACAACTGAAATCACACAGAACTCCCAAATCCAGAACTAATCCAACTCTTCGGCCGCAATATACTCTTTCTCAATATCTGGAAACTCTAGTGGCCTAACTCGCCGCCAGACCACCTACTCAAGCGATCACCATGATATTCGCTCCTCGAATGTCAACCCTGATAACCCACTGATCCTCTGATTCTCACAATACCGAATCCAACAATCGGATACCGCTCACTCATACCAACATGCTAAAAGATCCGAATCACACCCCAAGAAACGAAAGGGTCCACACCTCACTAGGGCTCATCCACCAAACCGCTATCAGAACCCATCCGACATAGAATCCTTAACACTCTGCCCTCAGACACAAGGGAAAAACCATACTCGTTCAGAAGTGTCCTCAGACATCACATTCGAAAGCCCCAACTTTGTTTCTCGTATCCATTTTCAATATTGGGCACTAAGTCAACTCTTGACTCCACAGTTGCACCTCCAAAGGTCGCCCATAACATGCCCCGAAATGTCTCACCGACATCCTTCTCACACAACAATCTCGGCCCGGTGACACACAAGTCACGAAGCTCTCTTTACCCCCAACGAATAACACAAACCCACTAAATCAATTCACCCTCGACCTCTGTCGAATACCACTCCTAAGATACATGGGCCTCGCGGTACCTCCCGTATCCAAGTGTTGACCTACACAGGTCTAAGGCATCAACTGGATAACAATACCTCTCAACTTGGGACCCATCTCAGAATCTAGAATATAATCTCGCCTACTCAAGGCACCACTAGAGCCAAACTCAAACTCGAGAGTCTGGTCCGACCCAGAATTGGAACCACCCGTCCTTATGAACCACTCAACCCATGACTCATGACTCGCAGGCCATGCGTATGTCACTTCCCCAATTCCTTCATATTGTGATAACCACACCTTAACTCAGTATATAACGATCCCTGATCATTAACCACTCAACCCATGACTCATGACTCGCAGCCCATGCGTATGTCACTTCCCCAATTCCTTCATATTGTGATAACCACACCTTAACTCAGTATATAACAATCCCTGATCATTAAGGAGACCACAATCTCGCTCCTGATCCGACCACCAGGTCCCCAAAAACTCAATAATAAGGCTACCCAAGCCTAACACTCCTTTGTGTCATGCTCTGACTTGCGAATAATACGGCTTCCTATAGTACCACGATACCCTCTTGTAGACTATTGAATAATATGGCTCCCCGCAATATCACAACACCCTCTCACTGACTAGTGAGTACTACGGCTCCTCGCAGTATCACAACACCCTCTCACTGACTAGTGAATACTACGGCTCCCCGCAGTATCACAACACCCTTTCGCCGACTAGTGAGTACTACGGCTCCCCGTCGTATCACAACTCCCTCTCACTAACTAGTGAATACTACGGCTCCCCGCAGTATCACAACACCCTCTCGCTGACTAGTAGCGCTCTCTTTTATCATCCCACAGTCTCATACTCACGTTAACACCACACTACGTCCTCTAACTCATGCTCTACAAACTAACATAGATAGGTACCCACACTCATCCAAATTATGCATCATAATATCTGACGAAAACCGCCATAACAAAACACCCCTCCTTGCTGCAATCCACCTTCTTAAATGATCCTTCTTGATGTCAATACCCGAAGGGCTCCCACTGGAACCGTAGATACTTGATTCACTACTTGCCGTCTAAAACTCAAGACTCTAAAAATAATTCGGAATTAAGGGATCATACTCGGATACCCCGGAAACACCATCGCAGAACATCACGATGTCCTGCCTCAACCACCGGTCCCATACTTACAGCATCGTACACGGATACCTCAAAGCATTCCCTCAGGATATCATAACTATCCTTCATTTCGCACAACGTGCAACTTCGGAGTATCCCAACTCTCAAAAGAAACAGTGAAGAATCGAAAATGACTCGGAACATGATGACAACCATCTGAAACTCCATCCTCTATTGCTTAAAACTCATGCACGAATACACTGGCCGACCCTGGGGTTGGTCGTCTCATTTCACATCTGCTCTTCCCAAACTACATATAACAGCCCATACATCGGACTAGAATTTCCCAACCACCGAACTAACCTTATCAGTCAAACCACTTCGAAGAATTTCCAACCACCACAAGTTCCCTGACTAACGGCCACCGGCCGCAGTGACACTCATCCTTTCATGAGCACGAGCCTCATGCATAAACTTTTAACCACCAATAACGCTGGTATTCTGAATTCGTACCACAAGTCTCTATATATAGTTCTCTAACCGCTCTTGAACGAACCTCTGATTTTCTTAGAATACCCGGTTCTCCCCCACTCAGGGTTTGAACCATCATCATTTAACGCATCAACAATCTATCCCATAGACTGTTCCCACCAGAAACATCGCACCTACTCCTGGAAGGTGTTGCGCACGCTCGATGATCTCCCGATAGAGATCAAGCAACCCCAAATAACCCCAATCTTAGATGAAATCCTCAGAACTTCCCATCATGACTGTCTCTAGTTATTCAAAACTCACACCCTCCCTTCACTGGACCTCCACAACTGTCCAGTATTAACTCTAACTCTTCGTCTGGAATAATGAACTATCATTCTCTTCATCCTCCACTCCTCAACCACGCTCTAATACATCGCTCATCATAAGAAAAGAGACTTCACTTCCACTCTCGATACCCATCATAGACAAAAAGAGTCACTGCCCTGATATACTCCTCTTGATCGTTCCATGTTGCGGCTAACACATTCCCTACCATGCTCAAATAGGGTGTATCCTGGTCCTTAACCATCTCGGTCCCCACTAACAACCTGCTCGGGCTATATCATTCCCTCGCGAAAGACCTACTTCCAGCTACTCTGATTGAAGATCATCATCAATGCGATCCCACAGGGCTCACCCCCAACTCAGAAACTGAAATCTCAACACCTCTTACGTCTTCCTCAGGAAACGAAAATAACACTACTCGGGTCACAAGGTGACATCTTTACTATCGGCTGGCTGCCCAGCTCAGACCATATTCCTCCATAACGCATCGTCCCTGCTCAACTCTGAGTCTTGCGACTCTACTGGCATATCACCAACAATCCCTCGGAGCTAATCCAAATCTCTACTCAAGGTATGCTCCGTTGAAACTCGTTCAACATGGCCCTCTGGCCCCATATTCTATCACATCCGATCATAGAATAACCCAAACACGACAGGATAACTGGAAAAAGCACAAACACTATCCGCTACGAAGCATGGTACTCGAACCATGACATCACCTCTCTCTCTCTGCTACCGATCATGGTGCCCAGACCATGACATCACCTCTCGATCTGCTACTGATCATGGTACTCTAACCATGACATCACCTCTTGATCTGTTGTTGATCATGGTACCTGAACCATGACATCGCCTCTCGATCTGCTACTGATCATGGTACTCGAACCATGACATCGCCTCTCGATCTGCTACTGATCATGGTACTCGAACCATGACATCGCCTATCGATCTGCTACTGATCATGGTACTTGAACCATGACATCGCCTCTCGATCTGCTACTGATCATGGTACTCAAACCATGACATCGCCTCTCGATCTGCTACTGATCATGGTACTCGAACCATGACATCGCCTCTCGATCTGATACTGATCATGGTACTCGAACCATGACATCGCCTCTCGATCTGCTACTTAAAACCTCTAGAATACTCCATGCATCTAGTATGGGTCCTCTGCTTTCAGTAGTATGGGCCCATACTACCTGCCACATCTACGCATACTCTCTACACGAACCATCCCAGATTCCCTAAGTAGCTGCTCAACCTTCTCATCACCAATTCTCTACTCTGTCAGTGTACTCATCTGACTAATTCCACTTCCTAGGCTCTTCTTAAGTTCTCACACTTCTCCGCCATCAGCTGCTGAGAAACTCCTTATGATGTCAATCATCTACCTCCTGAATATCGTCACATTCACTTGGTAGCTGACTCCTATCATCGGGGGTTCCACAAAGTACGAATCAAGCAGCATTCGGGCGTCGAATAAGCACATATAACCCACTCTAGGTGATAACTCCACTAGCTCTACTCATACTCAAAAGATATCTACCTACATCCCTCACTACATAGGATTCCTGTTGGATACTCTTTACTTAGCACATACTCGAGAGTGCATCACAAATAACAGCAACTCCTAGGCTAAGGCATCACAAATCAGGCCACTCTAGTCCTAAAATATGAGATACCTAGCCTATCTCTAGCATACATAATATCTCATAACATATTTCATAATTCAAAAGTAATGGTATTTTGGGAAATCACCGATCGGGCTCTGGCTGATTGTATACATTGCTGCTTCCGCTTTCTCTTAGAAACTCTTGCTCGTTTTAGAAAATCATTTATTTTGGAAATTTTCCTCATTACCACAGTTTGAGTCCAGATATACCCGAAGGTACATCCGAATCCCTCAAACCAAGGCTCTGATACCAACTTGTAACGACGTGAAAATTTAAAACAATTTTTCATTTTTAAGATGCATACTCTTCATAACATCTCGTATAAAAATCTCTTTTATTCAATTACTAAGCACAACTTCATTAATAATATAGGATCCTCATAACTCTTTCTCTGGTGTGTACAATCAAGTCGGTGCCGTCCCGTGATTCTGAGAGGAAAACCTGAAACACATAACACATAACACGGTAAGCACGAAGCTTACTGAGTTCCCCAAAATACCACATATAACACATATTAGCCACTCGAAGCTATAACTCTGTGGACCCTCCGGTCCCAACTCTGTGGGCCCTCTAGTCCTAACTCTGTGAACCTTCCGGTTCTAACTCTGTAAACTCTGGAATATACACGGCATGAATCACATAGAAATAATGCAATGTATCACAATCACATAAATAACATACAAGATACTCTGTCATATAACTCTAATTACCACTCTAGGTAAAGTATAGTGAGAAGACTCACCTGGCAAGCAGAAAGCAGGTATCCTCACACTCGAATCTCGAACTCGCCACCGCCTAACACAAAAGGCAAATATCTCTAATTTACACTCGAAATCTCAACTCTAATTAACTGACGATTACCCTTTCCCTCTCTAATTGGGAAGTAGATAAAAGACCATTTTACCCCTCCATGGTCTCTATTAATTATGTTGACCAAGACCCCACAGTCAACAGAAGTCAACTCAAGTCAACAGAAGTCAACTCAAAAGGAGGAGGTATTTGTAACATACACGTTTTGAAATCGTGTATTGTAAATTATAAAAGAGAATAATATTATGTGAAATTGAGTGTTGAGTTCTAACGGATAGTTTTTACTAGAAATGAAGTAAAACTATGTTTAGAATCATTCATAAAATATTGGAAGTCTTATAAGATTCCAATTAAAAGCCAAATAGTGAAATATAGGGAAAAATATAAAATTTGAAATAAGTGAAATGTTATTATTGAAAGTTGTAGAAAATCTCATTAGAAACATTTAGGCGAAAACCTAGTCGAAATCCGAGTTATAACAAAGAAGTTATGACCAAACGAAGATCCGTGATAAATCCGGAAAATACTTTGTCGCGTAAAAATTTAGTTTTTGATAAACTAATTTTTAACCTTAGTGATGTAAATGAAAGTTGTAGAACTCGTGAAAATAATCAACTTTCATATAAAGAACGCCAAAATCTGGCTTCGTATGAGGAAATTATGATTTTTCGAAGTTTCAGCTTAGCAATAGACAGCTAAAAACTCGAATTTTAGATCGAGTGATTTTTAGCCAACACAACCTAAACGAGAATTGAAGGTCTCGTCATTTGTAGTACAACGGTAAAAAGTCTGACGAAAACGGATATCGGATGAAGAAGTTATGAATTTTTAACGGATTATCCTGTCCCGGTCTGTTAAAAATATAAATATAAAAATTAAAGTCAAAATTAGCCGATGAAGTCTAAATGAAAATTGTAAAGCATAGTTTTAGCTACGCGTGCATATAAAGAACGTCAAAAACGGAGCTCGTATGCGAAAGTTATGGATTTTAAAAGTTTTTGCACAAAAATCGAGAAAATTCGCATAGTCATACTTCGGCCATGTCACCTTCGCTCTATGCACGCCACGTGTTCGAACTGCTGAGTCATCGAGGCCAGCTGGCGAGGCGTGTCGCAACCCTCGCATCCGAAGTGTAGGTCCAACCGCGGTCCGACGCGTGCCCAGGTGACTCCTCGCATACGAGGCGCTGGACCAATCTGAAGCCGACGCGTGTTGTGCCGGTATCCGAGCTTCGCTTGAGACACGTGTCCCTCCTCCCTCGCTGCCACCGGCCTTCGGTGACTCACCCTTCTTGGCCGACCTTCGCATCTGCTGCCGCGTGCAGCCTTCTCAGCCCTCGAATCCGAGCCCCTCGCCCTATAAATAGAAGCCTGCGAGATCTGCCGAGGAATTTTAGAAAATTGCCATTTTTGGCCCCCTTTTTCATATTTTGACTATTTTGACATCCCCCGAAGCCCCGGTGTCAATTTTAACACCCAAAACACGCCGCGAAGTGCTGTGAAGCCCGAAAAATTTATCTTTTCGGTTTTAAAGCTCTACCTTTTTAGAGTCCGGTTTTTAGCTAATTCTCCCGGTTTTCAACAAATAAAGCCATATTTGGAGCCGATATGCTGCTCAAATTACTATTTTAACCCCCGATTATTTTAAGGTGAGTTCAATATATAGGAACAATTGTATGTTATGTGTTATACGTGTTATGTGCTTTTCAGTGTTATTATTCCGGGTTATTTTCCCGTGTTATTTTTATTCGCTATTTTTAATAAGCAAAGATATACCTTTGACCTTGTGATCAGTGAAAGGACTTAGATTCACGGTGGTACTGGTATGTAGCCTCTGGCCATGTAGAACATGTCTCGTAAGAGAATGACTTCTATTCTATAGCATTGGCAGAAGGTTAGATAGGACTAGTATGTAGCCTCTGACCATGTAGAGCATGACTCCGTAAGAGAATGAACTATATTCTATGGTATTGGCAAATGGTTAGACAGGGCTTTAAGCCTGAAATCTACCAAAATGTTAATCCGAAGTTGTATATCTTCTGTGCCGTTTGGGCCAAAAGCTTTATTGATGCATATCAAGTATTGAAATTGTTATGTCTCATTGATCGTAAATCTTTGAATCAAATCTTGAGTTGATATTGAAAGTGTGACATATGATACGCATATGCTATTGTTGTTCTTGTCCCCTTTTGCTTCTGTCATATTGGTATATATATATATAAGGCATAAGATTATATTGTATCTATTTATTGAATTCACTAAGCGTTATCGTTTATCCCTCTCAATGTTTAACAATTGCAGGTGATGAGTATCCAATTTAGTTTTATACTGCTGAAAGATTTAGAATAGTTAATACTATTTCTTTGTATTCTAATGTTCAAGTATGTATATGAATAATAGATTCCTGGGTAGATATGAAATGTAATAAAACTTAGTCGGTTTGTATCCAATCCTTTGTAATCACTTTATCAATATAAAATATTGTTTTATAAATATGCATGTAGCATGTTTTGAGGAAGTAACTTAAGAATAATGTTGGAATAGTATGAAAGTTTGGGTCTTTCATAAATACGAAAGTTGGGGTCTTTCAATCATGGTATCAGAGCAATGGTTTAAGTGAACTAAATATTACGGATTGGTAATTAGACTTAAACTGTTGGAAGCTCAATATATGAGCTGATTCAGAATAAGTATATGGATATAAACCATAGGAAATATTTAAGTGGGGGATTGGGCAATGATAAACCCTAGTATTCTAAGATATTAAGTTACTTCAGAATTTTAAGAAAATTAGTTTAAGTGAACTAGAAATTTTGAGAATTTATAAACTTAAACAAGAATTGTTAAGTGAAGATGATACGATATGTATCTGGTATATTTTAGGTTGAATACCTAATGGAATCAAGCACTAGAATATTAAGAGGAGATACACCTTATATTCTAATATGTGCTAAATGACAAATGAATATAGCATGCTTTAAGGTGCTTATCTACAATTGCTATTATTTGAGAAAGCTTAAGGTCTGTTGCCGACCTTGGTTTAGAAAACTTTATGTTCAGAATTCTAAGAATTTTTGTAATAGAATTTTCGAAGTGATAAAGAGACTTATGATAGTTGACATCGATAAGTTTATAAATAAACGATCGCGAGATATCGTAAAATAATAAATATGAATTATTATCGTAGTAACTGTATTAATGCCAATAGAGTGGTAATATACATTTAAAGTATGTTTGATATATAATAACATCTTTGAAAGAAAGATGTGCGCTTGAAACACGTTTGGGCGAGACAAATGTGTTGGTGCAAATCCACGAAGTTGTTTCCACCGTTGTTTAGATTGAAGCAGTGATTGTTTAAAGAGTCAGAAGAACCAAAGATGGCGGTCAATACTTCAATAGTATCTCAATTGATGTGGTACAAGATTAGAAGAATTAAATGAAGATCAAAGGAAAGGCTAATGAAGTTTTTCAGACTCAATAGGCCAAGACTTTGTGATGTAGTATGTAGTTCGAGTAGTAACCCTATAAAAGATGTTCAAACTTGGTATTTAATAATACTAAGTGATGATTGACTTCTATCCCATCCTTATAGAAGTTCCATTGTGTGTTAAGCCGACTTTAACATACAAGATTGGGATGGTGAATTGAGTCATTTAATGGTAAATGGTTAAGCAACTTACTTGTTTAAGTAAGGTAGAATGCTTAATTGAAGAAGAAATACACCCATAGTATCGCATGAGAAGAGATGTTGTAGTCAGGAATGACAGAGAACTAAGTTGAAGCTAGTAGAGCTTGCTGAGATGCAGCTAAGATGCAGACTTCTTAGGATAGACTCCTATGAAGTAGAGTTAGGCTTACTCAGATACAAGAATAATGATGTCAAGGAAGAATAATGAAATGAACAAATGTGCATGATGGATTGCATGAGTTAGAAGATGATGCAGGTAGTAGAAGACCGTTTGTCTCCATGCTGCTAGAGTAAATTTTGGAATAATGTGTCTTGTAGAGTAGACACTACTTGTAACAACTCAAATTTTTCAAACAAATTTTTCATTTTTAAAACATAATATTTTCCATTAAAAACAAGGCATAAATAGTTTAATTATTCGGTCAATACAATTATTCAAACTCCCAAGATCCTAAAACAATCTTCAGTGTGTATCGATCATGTCAGCGCCTTCCCACGGTCCTCGCTAGTACCTGAAATACATACATACACAACAACTGTAAGCATAAATGCTTAGTGAGTTCCCCAATATACACTTACACACATACGCCTTTCCAGGCCCTGACCTTCTGGTCCTCATTACAACGCCTTCCGGCCCATAACATAATCGCCTTCCGGCCCATAACATATTGCCTTCCGGCCCACATATCATACATAGCACATATAACACTTAACTTACCACATATAGCATACATATCCATATAACACTTAACTTACCACTTATAGCATACATATCCATATAACACTTAACTTACCACTTATAGCATATGAACATAATACATAACATACTTGACCTTCCGGTCACACAGTCAAACCCCTTCCGGGTGGAGTATAGTGAGAAGACTCACCTCGTAAGTGCTGAAAGCTAGCAACTCCTGAAATCACTCGCGCACAAACCAACGAGCTACAACCCTCCTATAACATTACATAACTCATTAACACTCATATCATCTAAGTGTGACTATCCCTAAGAAGTCAGACTTGGGTCAACTCTGGTCAACGGTCAACGGTCAACTCGACTGGACTCGGCGAGTACCATGGCGACTCGGCGAGTCTAGTCGTCCTCACAGATTCCTGAATATTCCCTTTCTACTCGTCGAGTATACCTCTTGACTCGACGAGGTCCTCGTGGAAGAATCGCGGGGCCACCCCGACTCCACTCGCCGAGTCTGATGAACAACTCGGCGAGTCCCAGCACATCTTCAATCTACTCGCCGAGTCTGAAGAACAACTCGGCGAGTCCATGCCATGCAGACGAGTAACTGCTTCCTGGGATAGGTCTCGTCCCGAAGTACACATGCATGGGACCTTCTGGACCTCTAAAGGTCCTAATACAAGACTATAATCGTGGGGTAACAAGGCATTTCTTCATCAAATCACTAAATGGGTTCTATAAACCCTAATTTCATAAATACATCAAAATGACATAATTGGTCCGAGTATTACCTGAAAACGCACCCTCTGTGTCCCCCAAATCTCAGGACTCAATCCTCCTTGATATTCCTTTAGCCAAATCCCTCTTCTTCTTGCCTAACCAATTCTTCCAAGTTCCAAAGCTTTCTCCCTTGCTCTAGGCGTCCACAGCGATTAGGGTTTCTCTCAATTGACCAAAAGACTGAAAATGACGGCCTAAGAGGCGTTAAATACGATCCAAACTGAACGGTTAGGGTTTCTGCTGAACAGCGTCGACTCGCCGAGTCCATATCTGGACTCGTCGAGTCCAGTCGCGGACCCGCGACTAAGTCCGCGATCCTACTCGGCGAGTCTAGGCTCCAACTCGCCGAGTCCCCTCTTAAATCACCCCAAAAACATAATTTTAATAATACCTGAGATTCCGGGCTGTTACAATTCTCCCCCACTTGGATTAGACTTCGCCCTCGAAGTCTCATTCTGCAAATAGTTCCGGATGTTGCTCCCGCATTTCGCGCTCCGGTTCCCAAGTCATTTCTGATCCCTTACGGTGTTGCCATTGAACCAACACCAGAGGTACTTCCTTGTTCCTCAGAACCTTGATCTTCCGATCCCTGATAGCCACTGGTCTCTCCGCGTAATTCAGGCTCGCATCCACCTGAATATCCTCCAATGGAACCACTGCCGACTCATCGGCTATGCACTTCCTCAACTGCGATACATGAAAAGTGTCATGGATCTGACCCAACTCCGCTGGCAACTCCAACCGATAGGCTACCCGGCCTACCCTTGCAACCACACGAAATGGCCCAATATACCGGGGCCCCAATTTGCCCCTCTTCCTGAATCGGATCACTCCTTTCCAAGGAGAGACCTTCAGGAGAACGAAGTCGCCGACTTGAAATTCAAGCTCGGATCGGCGCCTGTCTGCATAACTCTTCTGTCGGCTCTGGGCAGTCAATAACCTTTGTCTCACTCGCTGAATCTGCTCTGTCGTCTGGAGCACGATGTCCGTGCTGCCCATCACTCTCTGTCCCACCTCTCCCCAGCAAATGGGGGTCCGACACCTCCTACCATACAACAGCTCGAAAGGTGGCATACCAATGCTCGAATGATGGCTGTTGTTGTAGGAGAACTCTGCCAATGGTAAGTACGCATCCCAACTACCCCCGAAGTCTAACACACACGCTCGGAGCATGTCTTCCAGCGTCTGAATTGTCCGTTCGCTCTGACCGTCTGTCTGGGGATGGTATGCGGTACTAAAATGCAATTTAGTACCCAGCTCCTCATGGAATTTCTTCCAGAATCTGGAAGTAAAGCGCACATCACGGTCTGACACAATCGAGATCGGCACCCCGTGCCGAGACACCACCTCTCTAACGTATATCTCCGCCAATTTCTCCGCCGAAGAACTCTCACTGATGGCAAGGAAGTGTGCACTCTTTGTCAACCTATCCACGATCACCCAAATTGCGTCAACTCCCCTAGCAGTCCTCAGCAATTTGGTGATAAAATCCATAGTAATCTGTTCCCACTTCCACTCGGGGATCTCCAATGGCTGTAACTTGCCATGCGGTCTCTGGTGCTCAGCCTTAACCCTACGGCAGGTCAAGCACCTCTCAACGAACCATGCCACGTCCCTCTTCATACAGGGCCACCAATATTCCTTCCTTAGATCCAAATACATCTTTGTAGCACCGGGATGGATCGAGAATTTCGATTTATGAGCCTCTTCCATCAACGTAATACGCGTACCGCCCACGAACGGCACCCAAATCCGACCCCGAAACGTCATAAGGCCTCGACCATCCTTGACAAACTCTGAGATTAACCCCACAACCCGCTCTTTCTTCTGCATTTCTGGTCGCACAGCCTCAGCCTGTGCCCTACGAATATCGTCCAATACAGGAGTCATCACGGTCAGTCTCAAGCACACATCTCGCAATGGAGTGCTCTCCGCCCTGCGGCTCAATGCATCGGCTACCACATTAGCCTTTCCTGGGTGGTACAGGATCTCACAATCATAATCCTTGACCACATCCAACCACCTCCTCTGACGCATATTTAGGTTGGGTTGATCCATCAAATACTTCAAACTCTTATGGTCCGTGTATATCGTACATCGAACCCCATACAAGTAGTGGCGCCAAATCTTGAGAGCGAACACTACTGCCCCCAGTTCTAAATCATGCGTGGGATATCTCGCCTCATGAGGCTTCAGCTGCCTCGATGCATAAGCTATCACATGACCCCTCTGCATCAACACTGCACCCAATCCCGAAATCGATGCGTCGCAATATACCACGAAATCTTCCATCCCTTCTGGGAGAGCTAATACCGGGGCTTCGCACAATCTCTGGCGAAGTGTCTCAAAGGAGGTCTGCTGCTCGGGCCCCCATGAGAACGTAACACCCTTCCGGGTCAATCTGGTGAGTGGCACTGCGATCTTGGAGAAATCCTTGATAAATCTCCGATAATACCCTGCCAACCCAAGGAAACTTCTGATCTCAGAGGGTGACTTCGGCACCTCCCAACTCATCACCGCCTCAACCTTGGCCGGGTCGACCAATATCCCTTTCTGATTAACCACATGTCCTAGAAACTGGACCTCCCGCAACCAGAATTCACATTTGGAGAACTTTGCATAAAGTTTCTCCGACCTCAATACCTCAAGGACCTCCCTCAAATGCTCCTCATGCTGCTCTCTCGATCTCGAATACACCAGAATGTCGTCGATAAATACGATCACCGACCGATCCAACATCGGTCTGCATACCCTGTTCATGAGATCCATGAACACAGCCGGGGCATTGGTGAGTCCAAAAGGCATCACCACAAACTCATAATGCCCATATCGCGTCCTAAATGCTGTCTTCTGAACATCTTCATCCCGTACTCTCACCTGATGGTAACCCGACCTCAGATCGATCTTGGAAAATGTGACATCCCCAAAATCTCGGCCAGAAAAGACCGATTTTCATTTATGCTTTTAAATATTTTCAGAGTAAATCCTTTTGATTTGAAAGAGTTGCGGAATTTGTTCCCAAAAACAAAACATGATAAAACATTGTTTACCGAAGCATTTCATAAAAGAAATGTATTTTCATTATAATCAAAACTCGGGGTGTCATGTTCCGATACAGACCAATAAGCATAAACGAATACATTACAAGTCATATAACAAATATAAACATATGCAGACTTGTAAACAAAACAACTTGATGGTTCATTCATCTCATGCCCTTCCGCCACTACCTGTAATACAATTTAAAACTGAGTGGGTCAGGCTTGGGAGCCTGGTGAGCATATAGGGTTTTCAACCCACAATAAATAATCATATTTAATTTTCACCAACCAACAATAACCCAATTACCCATTCCCGTTATTCTCACTTTAATGTCCCTAAAACAACTAACATAAGGGACCTAGTCTAAGAATATTTCATCGGGGCGACAACACATGCTTCGGGGGTACCTCAGCAATATAAGTCAAATAAGGCAACCATGAGGGGGATGGAGTACAGCGAATGAACACCCAAGTTCATTAACACCTACAGGTGGCGAACCTGCTAATGTTTCCACAAGACTGTCTAGAATAGCCAGTGGTCGTCATCTAAACTCCGCTAGATGACTCAATCAAACAACAACGAGGCCTCTCATCTGTTTATTACACACCAACGGTCTACCCATGTTCTACCCAACATATTAGTAGATAAAAATATACATTTGTATACATAGTTTAAAGAAAACCTGTATAGCATGCTTTAATCAACACATATATCACATAACAGATGAGGCACACACACACATAACACATATCTCATAAAGAAATAAGCAGATCTATAAGATAGAAGAGAGTGAATACTCATTCACACATAACACAACCAAATATATACACATAGCACGTATTTTTATATAAAATACTTCGTATTATTGTATTAGAAGAAAATAACCACACACTCACACTTATAAACAACAATATAATTAATACACTCGAACCAAACTCGTATTATTATTGTGTTTAAGAAAGTTAGTATACACTCACTTGATCAGAAGATGATCGGACAGCACTACGGCTTATAGGAGTAGTATTCCACAGCAGATCTGGAAGATCTTCACAAAAATCGACTTTTCGCGGGCAGAGCTTCGACTCGGAAACCGCACTTCTCGGGATCTTCGGGATCTCGGGACTTGCCTCGGGGCTAGAGTATAATACCGGGGCTTCGGGATAGCTTCGGCACGAAAAACGATGCAAAAGACTAGAGAGAAGAGAAGAAATTGAACAAAAATCAAGGCTGACTTCGGATCCTTTTATAGAGGCTGGAGCCTCGGAGTACGCGGGGCGTACAGGCGTACGCAGCGCGTACGCGTCCGAAATCGTCACTGCATGCGTCATCCGAAGTGTCGACACTTTGCTGAGTATGCGATAGCGTACTCACGTACGCGGGGCGTACTCCGGATCACACCGGTGACTCCGCTTCGGATAATGCTTCCGATTTGATTTAAAAATAAATATAAAATGATTAAAAATCTTCGGAAATTCATAACTTCTTCATACGAACTCCGTTTTCGACGTTCTTTATATCCACGGAAAGGTGAGACCACGCTCTACGACTTTCGTTTAGACTCCGTCGGCTAATTTTGACTTTATTTTTATTATTTATTTTTAATAGGCCGGGACAGAAACTTTCGTTATAAATTCATAACTTCTTCGTTTGACGTCCGTTCTCGCCTAACTTTTTATCGCTTCAATACCAACAATGAGATCTTCGATTCTCATTTAGATTGCTTCGGCTAACAACCGCTCGATCTCAAATCGAGTAAAACAGGCTGCACACCGCTAAGCCGAAACTTCGATAAATCATAACTTCCTCATACGAAGTCAGATTTGGGCGTTCTATATATATTCGGAAACCTCGTTTCAACTACTACGTCATTAACCAAATATTTTAAGTTTATTTTACACTTAAATTTTGACGCTTATTTTTTATTCTTAATTAATCAAACCACATAATTAAGCAATTAAGCACAAAACACATAATACTCAAATAATACATTCTTATTATTTCAAAACGGGTTACAGAGGTTAACCTAGACTATTACATTGCTACAAAAGGCAAGCCCGAAACACAGGCGTTACAATTCTCTCCACCTTAGAATGATTCCGTCCCCGGAATCACACATCAACAAACAAATGCGGATAGCGACTCAACATGTCACTCTCCGTCTCCCAGGTGAGATTCGGCCCATTCGTGTGTTTCCATCGGACAAGCACTAACCCAACCATTTTGCGTCGCAACTTCTTAGTCTTTCGGTCAACAATTGCCTCTGGTTCTTCAATCAACCTTTTGTTCTCATCAATTCTCAATTCAGAAATTGGAATTATATCGGGAACTTCTCCCGTGAACTTCCTCAAATAACACACATGAAAGGTGTTGTGAATTCCATTCAGTTCTTCGGGTAATTCGAGCTTGTAAGCTTGATTCCCAATCCTCTGAAGGACTTTAAACGGTCCAATAAACCTTGGACTCAACTTTCCCCTTTTACCAAATCTTATAAGTCCCTTCCACGGCGAGACTTTAAGCAATACCGAATCTCCAATCTCAAAAGTCATCGGTCTTCGCTTCTTGTCAGCATAGCTCTTTTGACGATCTTGAGCTGCTAACATTCTTTCCCTAATTATTTTCAACTTTTCAGCAGTTTGATGAACCAACTCCGGCCCCATAAACTGCTTTTCCCCAGCCTCAAGCCAACAAGACGGCGTACGACACTTCTGTCCATACAAAGCTTGGTACGGTGCCATCTTAATGCTCGAGTGAAAACTATTATTATAGGAAAATTCTACCAACGGTAAATGTTCATCCCAATTACCTAGGAATTCCAAGGTACATGCTCTCAGCATATCTTCAAGTGTTTGTATTGTTCTTTCACTCTGACCATCAGTCTGCGGATGGTAAGCTGTGCTTAAACATAACTTGGTACCCATTTCCTCTTGTAGACTTTTCCAAAACCTTGAGGTGAAGCGGCTATCACGATCCGATACAATTGTTAACGGAACACCGTGAAGCCTCACAATTTCCCTTACGTAAGAATTCGCAAGCTTCTCCATAGACCATTTCTCCTTGGCCGCTATGAAATGCGCACTCTTAGTGAATCGATCAACGACCACCCAAATCATGTCGTGACCATTCTTTGTTCTGGGCAGTTTAGTGACAAAATCCATAGCAATGTCTTCCCACTTACCCATAGGCACAGGCAAAGGTTCTAAACTCCCGTACGGTTTCTGATGTTGTGTCTTGACTCTCGCACAAGTCACACACTCGGCCACATACTTTGCAACATCAAGCTTCATCGTCGGCCACCAGTAGTAGGGTTTCAGGTCCCTATACATTTTAGTGCTACCCGGATGAATCGAGTACATGGTCTTGTGAGCTTCTTCCATCAGAAGATCTCTGACTCCTCCTGTCTTAAGTATCCAAATCCGATCTTGGAACACCTTCAGTCCATGACTGTTTACACCGAACACCAACGTTTTGCCCAAACGTTCCTCCTTTCTGTCATTCTTCTCAGAAGCTTCCTCTTGAGCTTTCTTTATACTTTCCACAATAGTCGAGACAACTTCAATTTTCAACGCTCTTGGCCTTTTCCTTTCAAGATTGACCTTCCGACTGAGAGCATCAGCAACAACATTAGCTTTACCGGGGTGGTAAAGTATCTCGCAGTCGTAGTCTTTAAGTAATTCTAGCCAGCGTCGTTGCCTCATATTCAATTCTTTCTGATTAAAGAGGTATTGGAGACTCTTATGATCAGTGAAAAGTTTGCACTTCGTGCCATAGAGGTAATGCCTCCATATTTTCAGAGCGAAAACTACCGCTGCCAACTCCAAATCATGAGTCGGGTAATTCTTTTCATGCTCTTTCAACTGTCGAGACGCATATGCTATCACCTTTTCTCTTTGGGTCAAAACACAACCCAATCCAACACCAGACGCATCGCTATAAACAGCGAAGTCTTCAACTCCATCGGGTAGAGAAAGTATCGGTGCCTCGCATAGCTTCTTCTTTAACTTCTCGAATGCTTCTTTATGCTTCTCACTCCAAGCATAAGTAGCTCCTTTGTGGGTCAAAGCTGTTAATGGAGTAGCAATCGAAGAAAAACCTTGGATAAACCTGCGGTAATACCCGGCTAATCCCAAAAAGCTTCGAATCTCCGTGGGACTTTTCGGTTGTTCCCACTTCGTCACAGCTTCGATCTTCGCTGGATCAACCATTATTCCTTCTTGGTTGACCACGTGACCCAAGAATTGGACCTCACGAATCCAAAAATCACATTTGGAGAACTTCGCATAAAGCTTCTCCTTCTTCAAAACTTCTAACACTTCTCGCAAGTGCCTGCCATGCTCCTCCTGGCTTTTCGAGTAGATCAGAATGTCGTCTATGAACACTATCACGGATTTATCAAGGAAAGGATTACAAACCCTATTCATCAAATCCATGAACGTTGCTGGAGCATTAGTTAGTCCAAACGACATAACCAAGAACTCGTAGTGTCCATATCTAGTTCTGAATGCAGTCTTCTCGATATCTTGCTCTCTTACTTTCAGCTGATGATATCCTGACCTAAGATCGATCTTCGAGAAATAGCTCGAACCTTGCAATTGATCAAACAGGTCATCAATCCTCGGCAACGGATATCTATTCTTTATTGTTGCCTTGTTCAGCTCTCTGTAATCGATGCACATTCTCATACTTCCATCTTTCTTCTTTACAAATAACACCGGAGCTCCCCAGGGCGATGAACTAGGTCTAATGAAACCTTTGTCCAATAACTCCTGAAGTTGCATCATCAGCTCCTTCATCTCCGTCGGTGCTAATCGATAAGGTGCTTTTGCTATTGGCGTGGTTCCTGGTAACAAGTCTATTCTGAACTCCACTTGTCTATCAGGTGGTAATCCAGGAAGATCCTCGGGGAACACTTCCGGAAAATCACACACCACTGGAATGCTCTGCATCACCTTCTTTTCCTTCTTAGCATCAATCACAAATGCTAAATATGATGTACATCCCTTGGTCAAACACTTTCTGGCTTTCATTAGAGAAATGATTCCAGAATTCACTCTGCGTTTGTCCCCATACACCATAAACGAATCTTTTCCAGGCGGGTTTACTTTAACTATCTTCTTCTTGCACAAAATTTCGGCATCATTGGTGCTAAGCCAATCCATTCCCAACACGATGTCGAAACCATTTAGTTCGATAGGCAATAACGCCTCGTGAAACTTATTCCCATCCAGATCAATTAAGATGCTTTTCATACGATGGCTAACAGGTACAAACTTGCCACTAGCTACTTCGACTAATAAAGCATCATCTAGTCTATCAACAGGCAAAGCTAGCTTTCTACCAAACTCATGCGAAATAAAGGAGTAGTTGGCTCCAGAATCAAACAATATATGAGCAGGTAATTCGTTTACGAGAAAGGTACCTGAAGCGACATCAGCTTCATCTTTAGCAGCCTCAAGTGTCATCTGGAAGGCTCTTGCCTTCGGCTTTGGTGGAATGTTGGGCCTAGCTGCCTCCTTCTTCTTCGGACAGTCTTTCAAAATATGCCCCTCTTCATTACAACCAAAACACATCCTTTTGTTGTTCGGACATTCATTGGCAAAATGTCCGACCTTTCCACACTTGTAGCAGGTCACATCCTCGCTACATTTCCCAAAGTGCTTTTTCCTACACTTATCACACCACTTTGCTTCGCCTCCTTTTCCTCCAAACTTTTTCGAATCAAATTTCGAAAATTTACTCTTCTTACTGGAACCAGATGTTCCTTCAAACTTCCTTTTCTCACCAACCTCAACCTTGACGGTGGTTCTCCCTTTGATCATGTTCTCCACAGACTTGGCAGCCCATATAGCTGCCTCTAGAGTAAGTGCCTGACGTACCGGCACCTCGTACTCCCATGGAAGTCCCTTCGCATACCGATCCACCTTTGTCAGCTCGTCTGGAACGATACGCAAGGCAAACTCCATCTTATCGGTGAAGTTATTGGTGTACTCATCCACTGACATGCTACCCTTCGTCAATGTCAAAAACTTGTTCTCCAACTCCAACAGATTTTGAGCCGAGCAGAACTTGCGCTTGAACTGCACCAAGAACTCTGCCCATGACAATTGCAGTGGCTCATTAGGGCTTAAGGTCTTCCCTAGAGTGTTCCACCAACGAACGGCTCCACCTCGGAATTGTCGCACGGCATAGATAGTCTGCAACTTGCCTCTACAGCCACATGTCATAAAGGCTAACTCCATTTCGGAGATCCAATCCATAACCCCAATCGGATCCTCCTTTCCATTGAAGGTCGATGGTTTGCAAGTCAAAAAGTCTTTGTACTTGCATCCCATTCCATCATTCCTTCCATCACGGTTATCTTGCCTAACTATCGGTGGGTTGGCTTGACCAATAGACCCACTGAAGTTTCCTCCTTCCGAGTGCCCTTCATTCAGTTCAGGCTCTTCCACACGAATCGACAGTTCTTCACGATTTTGTTGAAGCAACCGTCTAGTTTCATCCATCTGACGATCCAACATCGTCTGAATCATCAATTGCACACCAGCCATGGTTATTGGCTCTGGTGCTGCTGCTACGACAGGTATTGGCTCAATCACTGGTGGTTGATTCCTGTTTTCGTCAGCATTTCCAACTCCACTTCTTGTTCTCACCATTTTGATCTACACCGAATAAGGTGAAATTAGATCCTCAATCATGATAGATATTCAAATCATCCTTATCACTCCGAAACGTTTACATGCTAGTTCTAATATCGTAGACGTACGCTTAGAATCCTACACACATAAGGTTTCTAGATCCGGTCGGCAACAGACCATAGATCCGAACAAATAATATCATATATGGCAACATATAACATTTAGCACATAAAGCATTTTAGGCAACTTTCCTAAAATAAACTAGTGCTCGTGTCTAAATCACAACAGACACACATCTCAAAACTTCACTTAGCATTCTAAGTTTAAGTCTAGAAATCCTACAAATTCCTAGTTCGCTTAAACTAATGCTCTGATACCAACTGTGACATCCCCAAAATCTCGGCCAGAAAAGACCGATTTTCATTTATGCTTTTAAATATTTTCAGAGTAAATCCTTTTGATTTGAAAGAGTTGCGGAATTTGTTCCCAAAAACAAAACATGATAAAACATTGTTTACCGAAGCATTTCATAAAAGAAATGTATTTTCATTATAATCAAAACTCGGGGTGTCATGTTCCGATACAGACCAATAAGCATAAACGAATACATTACAAGTCATATAACAAATATAAACATATGCAGACTTGTAAACAAAACAACTTGATGGTTCATCCATCTCATGCCCTTCCGCCACTACCTGTAATACAATTTAAAACTGAGTGGGTCAGGCTTGGGAGCCTGGTGAGCATATAGGGTTTTCAACCCACAATAAATAATCATATTTAATTTTCACCAACCAACAATAACCCAATTACCCATTCCCGTTATTCTCACTTTAATGTCCCTAAAACAACTAACATAAGGGACCTAGTCTAAGAATATTTCATCGGGGCGACAACACATGCTTCGGGGGTACCTCAGCAATATAAGTCAAATAAGGCAACCATGAGGGGGATGGAGTACAGCGAATGAACACCCAAGTTCATTAACACCTACAGGTGGCGAACCTGCTAATGTTTCCACAAGACTGTCTAGAATAGCCAGTGGTCGTCATCTAAACTCCGCTAGATGACTCAATCAAACAACAACGAGGCCTCTCATCTGTTTATTACACACCAACGGTCTACCCATGTTCTACCCAACATATTAGTAGATAAAAATATACATTTGTATACATAGTTTAAAGAAAACCTGTATAGCATGCTTTAATCAACACATATATCACATAACAGATGAGGCACACACACACATAACACATATCTCATAAAGAAATAAGCAGATCTATAAGATAGAAGAGAGTGAATACTCATTCACACATAACACAACCAAATATATACACATAGCACGTATTTTTATATAAAATACTTCGTATTATTGTATTAGAAGAAAATAACCACACACTCACACTTATAAACAACAATATAATTAATACACTCGAACCAAACTCGTATTATTATTGTGTTTAAGAAAGTTAGTATACACTCACTTGATCAGAAGATGATCGGACAGCACTACGGCTTATAGGAGTAGTATTCCACAGCAGATCTGGAAGATCTTCACAAAAATCGACTTTTCGCGGGCAGAGCTTCGACTCGGAAACCGCACTTCTCGGGATCTTCGGGATCTCGGGACTTGCCTCGGGGCTAGAGTATAATACCGGGGCTTCGGGATAGCTTCGGCACGAAAAACGATGCAAAAGACTAGAGAGAAGAGAAGAAATTGAACAAAAATCAAGGCTGACTTCGGATCCTTTTATAGAGGCTGGAGCCTCGGAGTACGCGGGGCGTACAGGCGTACGCAGCGCGTACGCGTCCGAAATCGTCACTGCATGCGTCATCCGAAGTGTCGACACTTTGCTGAGTATGCGATAGCGTACTCACGTACGCGGGGCGTACTCCGGATCACACCGGTGACTCCGCTTCGGATAATGCTTCCGATTTGATTTAAAAATAAATATAAAATGATTAAAAATCTTCGGAAATTCATAACTTCTTCATACGAACTCCGTTTTCGACGTTCTTTATATCCACGGAAAGGTGAGACCACGCTCTACGACTTTCGTTTAGACTCCGTCGGCTAATTTTGACTTTATTTTTATTATTTATTTTTAATAGGCCGGGACAGAAACTTTCGTTATAAATTCATAACTTCTTCGTTTGACGTCCGTTCTCGCCTAACTTTTTATCGCTTCAATACCAACAATGAGATCTTCGATTCTCATTTAGATTGCTTCGGCTAACAACCGCTCGATCTCAAATCGAGTAAAACAGGCTGCACACCGCTAAGCCAAAACTTCGATAAATCATAACTTCCTCATACGAAGTCAGATTTGGGCGTTCTATATATATTCGGAAACCTCGTTTCAACTACTACGTCATTAACCAAATATTTTAAGTTTATTTTACACTTAAATTTTGACGCTTATTTTTTATTCTTAATTAATCAAACCACATAATTAAGCAATTAAGCACAAAACACATAATACTCAAATAATACATTCTTATTATTTCAAAACGGGTTACAGAGGTTAACCTAGACTATTACATTGCTACAAAAGGCAAGCCCGAAACACAGGCGTTACAGAAAACCAAGATGCTCCCTGCAACTGATCGAATAAATCATCGATCCTCGGCAACGGGTAACGGTTCTTGACCGTTAGCTTGTTCAACTCCCGGTAATCAATGCACATCCGGTGTGAACCATCCTTCTTCTTGACGAACAAAATAGGTGCTCCCCATGGCGAGCTGCTCGGCCGAATGAATCCCTTTCCCAGCAACTCCTGGAGTTGCGAAGACAACTCTTGCATCTCTGGAGGTGCAAGACGATAGGGCACTTTAGCAATAGGCGCTGCCTCCGGAACCAGATCAATACTAAACTCTACTTGCCTCACCGGCGGTACTCCCGGCAACTCCTCGGGAAAGACATCTGAAAATTCGCGCACCACCGGAACTTCCTCAACTGACTTCGGTTTCTCGGAAACCTTCCGCGTATCCATCACATACGCCACAAAACCTTTACAGCCCTGCCGTAGACACTGCCTCGCCCTAGCGGCCGAACAAAAAGCTGATCCCGAACGGGTACCCTCGCCGTACACCGAAAGAACTCCCCCTCTAGGGTCTCGTATAGTCACCAACTGACGCTCACAGTCAATGACAGCGCCGAACCGGCTCAGCCAGTCCATGCCCACGATGACACAGACATCCCCCATCGCGATAGGAATCAGATCAATTGGGAATCCAATCCCGAAAATCTCTAGTACACATCCCCGAAGAACCTCCGTAGCACAAATCACCTTCTCGTCAGCTATAGAAACTCTCAAAGGTCGACTCAACGACTCACGACTAACACCGATATGCTGACTAAAGGCCAAGGACACAAAGGACCTACTCGCACCCGAGTCAACTAACACTAAGGCAGGCACAGAGTTCACAAGGAAGGTACCTACGCGCATAATAATATAAGCATAACATATCGACATTAAATAAATACATGAATTACAACATACCTGCCACAACATCGGGCGCAGCGCGGACCTCCTCCGCAGTCAGCTGAAAGGCTCTCCCACGAGCCCTCGGGGCCTCGACCTTCACCGGTCGAGTCTCAGTAGTCCTGGCAACAGGTGCAGATCCCTGACGAAGCTGAGGGCACTCGGCCTTCCGATGGCCGGTCTGGTTGCAATGAAAGCAAACCATAAATCCCTTGGGACACTCCCTAGCAATGTGTCCCTCCTTGCCACACTTGTAGCAAGCACCGGCTCGACACGCCCCATCGTGACCCTTACCGCACTTTACGCAAGTGCGGTTCTTCGAACCTCCCGTCCTCGAATCGGCGGACTTGATCCGCTTGGCTGCCGGCTGAGACTGAGCCGGTCGCCGGTCTGCCTGCTGAGACTCGGCCTCCTCCCTGGCCTGAGTCTCTAACTCGATCTCACGCTTCCTGGCATTCGCCTGAAGCTCAGTAAAAGCATGGTAAGTGGAGTTTGACACAAACTCCCGGATCTCCCTCCTCAGAACACCCAAGTACCGGCTCATCCGAGCCTGCTCTGTGGCCACTAGCTCGGGGCAAAACATCGCCCTCTCGTGGAACTTCCGCGTGATCGCCGCCACCGAATCAGTACCCTGCTTGAGGGCTAAGAACTCCTTAACCAATCGTTCCCGCTCCACCGGGGGAACATACTCATCCCTGAACATGGTAGTGAACCCCTCCCATGTCACTGCCGCAGTCTCTGCTAAAGTGAAGTTCGCCGTCACGAACTTCCACCAGTCCTTGGCTCCCAGACGGAGCTGGTTCAAAGCGAACCGTACCCTCAGGTGCTCCGGGCATGAACAAGTGTAGAAGCACCCCTCTATATCTGCGATCCACCTCATCGCAGCAATCGGATCCTGCGTCCCATCGAACTCTGGTGGCTTCGTGTTGCTGAACTCTCGGAACAGCAATGAGTCACCCCCCTGTGGCCTAGCAGCGGCCACAGCTGCGGTAGCTGCAGCGGTTGCAGCCTCAGTCAATGCGGCGTACCGCTCGTCGAACGTCTCCATAAGGGTGGTCTTGATAGACCCAAACATCTCCGGGATCTCAGCCCGGATCGCCGCCGCCACCTCCTCCTGAATCATCTGACGAATAGCCTCGTCACTCACACCGCTCGTACTCGCCCCGTGCCGCGGTCTAACCATGATATCTCTGAAATACAACATAAAACTATCAGAGATTCTACCGAGTATAATCGTACTCGACACGCAACCCTACTCAGTCCCAGATATCCAGGGGTTCTTACTTGGGCCTCCCACTGACCCGGTGTCCTCGGTAGTACGGGCCCAATACTACCGACCACACCGCATCAATGTTCATCCCAAGTCCTCCTCCCCAAACTCCAGATAGTGAGTACTCTACTTCTGATACGCTCTATCTACCCGCATACTAGCAAAGCATCACATATAGGCAACTTCCCTAGACTAAGGCATCACAAATCAGGTCACTCTAGTCCTATCATGAATACCTAGTCTTCTAGCATGCATAACAATTCATATCATATAATATTGTAAGGTATTTTGGGGATCTTTTACCGTTCGGGCGCTGACTGATCGTACACACTGCTTCTTTCTTGCTTACCACAAAACCATTTACAAAAGTTTATGCCTTTATTTGAAAAGTTTCCTCAAATCCTCGGTTTGAGTTCAGTTACCCCCGAAGGTGCACCCGAATCCCTCAAACCAAGGCTCTGATACCAATTGTAACAACTCAAATTTTTCAAACAAATTTTTCATTTTTAAAACATAATATTTTCCATTAAAAACAAGGCATAAATAGTTTAATTATTCGGTCAATACAATTATTCAAACTCCTAAGATCCTAAAACAATCTTCAGTGTGTATCGATCATGCCGGCGCCTTCCCACGGTCCTCGCTAGTACCTGAAATACATACATACACAACAACTGTAAGCATAAATGCTTAGTGAGTTCCCCAATATACACTTACACACATACGCCTTCCCAGGCCCTGACCTTCTGGTCCTCATTACAACGCCTTCCGGCCCATAACATAATCGCCTTCCGGCCCATAACATATTGCCTTCCGGCCCACATATCATACATAGCACATATAACACTTAACTTACCACATATAGCATACATATCCATATAACACTTAACTTACCACTTATAGCATACATATCCATATAACACTTAACTTACCACTTATAGCATATGAACATAATACATAACATACTTGACCTTCCGGTCACACAGTCAAACCCCTTCCGGGTGGAGTATAGTGAGAAGACTCACCTCGTAAGTGCTGAAAGCTAGCAACTCCTGAAATCACTCGCGCACAAACCAACGAGCTACAACCCTCCTATAACATTACATAACTCATTAACACTCATATCATCTAAGTGTGACTATCCCTAAGAAGTCAGACTTGGGTCAACTCTGGTCAACGGTCAACGGTCAACTCGACTGGACTCGGCGAGTACCATGGCGACTCGGCGAGTCTAGTCGTCCTCACAGATTCCTGAATATTCCCTTTCTACTCGTCGAGTATACCTCTTGACTCGACGAGGTCCTCGTGGAAGAATCGCGGGGCCACCCTGACTCCACTCGCCGAGTCTGATGAACAACTCGGCGAGTCCCAGCACATCTTCAATCTACTCGCCGAGTCTGAAGAACAACTCGGCGAGTCCATGCCATGCAGACGAGTAACTGCTTCCTGGGATAGGTCTCGTCCCGAAGTACACATGCATGGGACCTTCTGGACCTCTAAAGGTCCTAATACAAGACTATAATCGTGGGGTAACAAGGCATTTCTTCATCAAATCACTAAATGGGTTCTATAAACCCTAATTTCATAAATACATCAAAATGACATAATTGGTCCGAGTATTACCTGAAAACGCACCCTCTGTGTCCCCCAAATCTCAGGACTCAATCCTCCTTGATATTCCTTTAGCCAAATCCCTCTTCTTCTTGCCTAACCAATTCTTCCAAGTTCCAAAGCTTTCTCCCTTGCTCTAGGCATCCACAGCGATTAGGGTTTCTCTCAATTGACCAAAAGACTGAAAATGACGGCCTAAGAGGCGTTAAATACGATCCAAACTGAACGGTTAGGGTTTCTGCTGAACAGCGTCGACTCGCCGAGTCCATATCTGGACTCGTCGAGTCCAGTCGCGGACCCGCGACTAAGTCCGCGATCCTACTCGGCGAGTCTAGGCTCCAACTCGCCGAGTCCCCTCTTAAATCACCCCAAAAACATAATTTTAATAATACCTGAGATTCCGGGCTGTTACACTACTCGAGAAAGAATTTATATGAAGAAATGGAAGTAAAGTTTCTATCGACCTATGGAAAAGTATTAGGATATATTAAAGCGAGCATATGCATGAGAAGAATCCTAGAAGGCGAGTATAGGTAATCCAATATATGTTTGATAGAAACATGAAAACCCTAGTTGAGTCTAAGAGAAACTGTTGTCTGTATTTGTTTGAACACATTCATGTGTGATAAGTTGCTTTGTGAAAACTTTTGAATGGTGACTTGGAAACTGCGAGACAATACTTGAGACGAGTATGAGTAGGTGTGAATAGTAGTAGAGGCCTATACTACTGGAAGCACAGGACTCACACTTGGATCAGGAAAAGTCATAAGGTTACCAAGAAGCTAGTAAATGATTTCGTTTTATTCATGTGTGTCGTTACCTTCGTTTCGGTAATGACTAAGAAGATAATTATCGTTCAAATCTTAAATGTCATAAAGAATCGACTCCGATTAGTATAAATCCGCGAAAGGAGTTGATTGGTTCAGAGAACCATGTCTCATATAGTAACGAAGTTCAGTAGGAATACTGAAGAAGTAAATGGTCAAGGTAGTCGATAGAAATATAACGATCTTCATTAAAGAATTGAGCAATCATTTGCCAGAGATATGACTTGCTATGTGGTGTTACTGGACACAAGAAATGTTTCCGCCCTACTCTTACTAGTCAAATGGCGGGGAGTCAAATTTCCGTTCAACAATCAAAGAGTACTCCAACTAAAAAGGAGGAGGTGCCAAAAGCTAAAAGATATATAGGTCCGAAAGCACGAATTAGAGATACGTGGTGCTATTCTTTCTGTTCCAAAGCATCTACGTGTTGATCAAACTCTTTTCATTTTCTTTATTCGATCAGCTTGATTTATTTGATCTGATTCTAATACAAGAGTTTGGTTCGTTGTGTGTCTTGTGTGTTATAAATACAAATGTCATTAGAATAAAACCATTCGAGTTGCTGTTATAGCAAAAGTAAAGACCTTATCGCGGGTTTAGTCTATAAACCAAGAAGGAGCAGGAGTCTGCAATGAGAATTGAGTTTTAACTCTTCATGAAGGTTTTTGCTCAAAAATTTTCATTTGGGCCACTAAAGCCGAGGCAACTAGCCTCTAAGGACCTCTCAAGGCTCAAATCTGAGGTTTCCCCACCTCAAACCATGTCTCACTTAGCTCAAAGATAAAAGGAGGGGAGTTAAGCCCTAAAACTCCTAAGATCTAGAGGTCTAATCACAATTAGATGAAAAGGATGCAAGGTCATACCTTCCACAGCAGCTCCATGAGAAGATAAGCTGGATCCACAGCCTCCATCTCGTTCCTTGCTTGATTCATGCACCTTTCCTTCCACACAACTCACAAAATCACTTGATTTCATCATAAGAACTCACCCCAAGCTCCCATGGTGATTTAGGGTTTCTCACAGAGGATATGAGGCGCACGTAAGGTCATAAGTTCCTTTAAATACGCTCCAAACCCAGAACTTAGGGTTTTTCTCGGACCAGTATCTATTCGGCGAGTCCCTCTTCTGACTCGTCGAGTCCACTCATTAAATCCCCCGAAGGATCCCGACTCGACTCAGCGAGTTGGGCCCTCAACTCGTCGAGTCCCCCCTTGAAACCCAAGATTTACCTTTACAATAATATCCCTAAAATCCAGATGTTACACCTGCGATATTCGGAAGTACCTGAAATACATAACACAGTAAGCACGAAGCTTAGCGAGTTCCCCAAAATACCACACACATCGCGTTAGCCACTCGAGGATAACACAATACGAACCTCCGGTCAATGTGTTCCAGTGGAGACCGTCCGGTCCCACAACTCGGGTGGACCCTTTGGTCCTAACTCAGTATGCTCATAATAATAATACTCAGCATAAATCACAAAGACATAATGCAGAATATCACAATAGACAGATAAGCACATAAGACATCTCAGTCACACAAAGATACCACTCATGGTTGTGTGTGAGCCAACAGCCTAGGCATTCCAACCCGATGGTTGTGGGCCGAGAGTATTCCATCCCGAGGATGATTGTACTCATAGTATGTAGGCATTCCAACCCAATGGTTGTGGGCCGAGGGTATACCATCCTGAGGATGATTGGACTTATAATATGTTGGCATTCCAACCCGATGGTTGAGGGCCTGGGGAATTCCAACCTGATGGTTGATTAGGCTCATATTATGCTGTTATTATATGTGTGTTATTGTTGTGCGTGTATTTTTGGGGAACTCACTAAGCTTCGTGCTTATAGTTGTGGATTTTGTTTCAGGTACTTCGGATGATCGCGGGAAGGCAAAGGCTTGATCGTGCACCTCCTCATTTTTCATGTTGTAACTTCTGGAAAAACTCTGATATTGGATTATTTTGAAAACACGTTGTAAACAATGAATGGTTTTGAAATGTTTGAAAAGTTTAAATTTTACCTGAATTTTATGGTTGTTACATAATAAGGACTTATAATATTTCATGTTTAATAAAATCGGGTATTGTTATGTCATTTAGGAATGGCAATGAACTTTGAGAGGGCATCCGCAAATACCATTGACCTTTCTAATTGGCACCAATAGCAGTAGGGTAACATCTCACCATATGGGTTGTTTAAAACTAGGAAATTAGTTACTATGAAGAATAACACTTTCTTAGTTCTTACTAGAACTATTTCATAGAAGCCAATTATAGGATAATATAATATGTTAACTGTCTGTGTTTGTTTTTATCATTGTTCCTATAAGTACTTAATTTCCAGCTATATCTAGCAATCTAGCATGTATACATTTAGATATTCGTACTTATTGATTTTGATTGATAGTAACTGGTACTAATCAAAACCAATTGTTTCTTTAATAATTAATTAAAATTTTGTTAATTCCTTGAGATTCAAGGGATATCGCTGTTGGATTGGATCGTTTAGTTGAAGTGTTGGCGTTGCATCATCATATACATGGATTTGTTTTTTTTTTTTTTTAAAGTTGTCCGTAAGGGGTATTTTAAGTGGTTAAAGACTTTTTTTAAGTTGTCCGAATAGTATGCTGTTTCTTGTAACTAGGACTAGCTCTTTTGAGATCTTAAAATCCAATTCCACGTCTTGGCGATTTTATTTATGTGTATTTGTACGTCAAACATTAGTAGATTATAAAGCAAGGTGTGTTAACGGATAAGTAACATAACAATTACTCCATATGATTGTTGAGTCTGTTTAAATAAAAATGATAGGTAAAAAAATGTTTATTTAGTTTAAGCATAGCAGTGAGGCCCAATCATATAAGCCCAACAAGTATAAAGGCTTACTTTCCTTTAATTCCGGCCTGTGTCTGACTGTGTGTAGAAGTGTTGCTGGATTATCTGCTCGCAGTCCGCAGGTTCGTTCCATTATTCCAAGTAACGGCTTCTGGAAACAGGAAATCAAAAATGGTTATGCTTATGCAATTATCATTTTCTTTACATCTGCTAATATCAAAGGTATTTTCTAAAAAAAATAAAATAGTTGGTTACTTATTTTAGAATAAATTACATGAATGGTTCTTATGGTTTTAGGCTAATTTGCACGTTTGATCTCTAACTTATTCTTTTAACTTTGAAGGTTATTACTTTTTGTTTTTGTTACGTGTTTGGTCTCTATCTTATCTAAAGGACTATTATGTCTTTATTTAAATAAATTAAAATAGTCTTTTTAGATAAGATAAGGTGAGGTGGGGGTGGGGTTGGAGGTGTATTTAATTAAATAAATTAAAAAATCAAGGGGAAAATAGTCTTTTTAGGTAAAACAGGGACCAAACGCGCAATAAAAACAAATAGTAGGGACATTCCGAGTTAAAAAAATAAGTTAGAGATCAAATATGCAAATTACCCCAAACCATAGGGGACCATTCGTGTAATTTAGTCCTTATTTTATTAACCCTTATAAGTGATTACGAGAAGATAAGAGAGCAGAGCATGATCTAGTTGGTCTTTAATTTATAGTATACTCCAGCTCCCTTTGAGAATTGAGATATGATAGGATTCTCTTAGCTAATTAATGTGCTTCTTCTTGTTGAGCCACAAACTGACTAATAAGACGAACCACGTGTTAATGAAAGCCGGTCCAAACATATATGGGTCCAGGACGAAAAGAAAAAAAAAAGGTCCTTAAAGACAAATATAATAAAGGTTCAAAAAAATATCATTTATTATTCACTATAAACGCATTTAATTAGAAATAACAAGCAAGTCAAATTGTTTATCTTTTAAACTAGTTTGAGTTTGAACCAACTTTAGGCCCTAAAAATCATTTAGGTAATAATTCTTTTTATATACATGCACTACATAACCCATAAATTTTGGGCCCCCTGAAGATGTGGGCCTTGAGTGGTCGCCTAGGTTGCCCACCATCTGGACCGCCTGCTTGATTCCTTCTTCATTACACAAGTTAATGAATTCATTAGAAACATTGATGCCATGTACGTATCCATCCTGTTCATGTAGTTACTGCTCATCATTTCATAAAATTTTGATCAAAACAAGTCTACATAAACAATCTATTTTGCTGTTGCTTGTTAAATCGCATCACTTGTTTATTCTTTTAATAGTGCCTCAAAAACAACAACCGTTCCAGAATCATAAGTTGGCCTAGCTACACTTGGACGATTAGGCTGGAGGGAGTGGTGCCACACTCCCTCATTTTACCACACCCCCTTACCACACTCAAGGAGTGGTATACCATAGAGAGAGGAAAGAGAAAGAAGAGAGAGAGATAGAGAGAGAGAGAGGAGCACTTCCAAAAATGGCCGCACCCTCAAACCGCATAGAAGGGGCGGTGTTTCCTATGCCACATAGGTGTCATGTCATCCTTACCGCACTCCACTCCCTTTAGTCTTATTATGAGTAAAGCTCTGGTGCACGTTTTGAATTTTCCTTCAATTGTTTGTGTATCCTTAAATTTCTTTTTATTTTTTGTGAGATGATAGAATAATTATCAATATACCAAACATTCTTTTAAGTATAAGGGTAATTAATAAAAGAAGCATATACGTACCAAAATAACAAAGCAACAAACTGTTTTGGTGCAGTGCAGGAATGAATAACCACATCTTAATTTGTTGAGAGGCAGGCAGGCTAACAACCTTTTTATGAAAGTAAATGTAGCTATGCTATGGAAAATCGGCCCGTAATTAAACTTTACAAACTAACGTTAAAGACCTATATAATTAATTAAATATACTATGTATTTTTTGCAATAAGTTTGAAGTTTGAATCGGCCGATCTTCAACATAAAGTGCCCTTTTTCCCCGTTTTTTAGTTTACAACCATATACAAATGATAAAGTACAAACCTATACAAATAATAGTAATAATAATTTTTTTTTAAAAGTTAAAACATATATAGAAAGTTGTGCGTTTGGATTTGGAAGCTAGCCTGTGCTGTGAGTAATCAAAGCTGTTACGTGATCCATCAAATAGACATGTGATACATGTATATTGGTATTTGTTTCTTGTTTCTTGTTTCTTGTTGCGATGAGGAGGCTATGAAACAATGTATTTATCATATTCTTAAAATCATCTCAACCCAAGTTTCAGCTGGACAGTCAATGCATTGGATTCTTTTTTTTTTTTTTTTTTTTTTTTTTGGAACTCATTTGTTAATTGTTACGGTTATGACAGAAAGCATTAATGACTTCTTCGGTGCCCTTCATATAAAGAAGTAAAAGCCTCTATCTAGGAGAAGTGTCTTTGGCTAAGCGGTAAATTTAAGAGGTCTTGGTTTCTAGTAATTTATGAGTAGGAAATGGAAATAAAGTAGACTAAAAGCAACAAAACCCTAAGCTATAAATTTATCTAACGTAAAGAAAGTATCACCACTCGAAAGCTTTAATGGTTGGTAGTAAAATGGTGTTGGCATACAAGAGTAGTTGCAAGAGTTAGAAAGACTTGTAAAATATCGACTGTCAATGCCATTTATTGTTTGAGCAGATAATTGTTAGATAGAATTGAAGTATGAATATTAATATGATTTAAATATATTTAATATTTGCATTATATGTATATATTTTTATTTTATAATTTATAATATCAATGTCGTGTTCGGGGAAACGAGTGGTATATACTATAACTATAACTATATATATATATATATATATATATATATATATATATATATATATATATATATATATATATATATATATATATATATATATATATATATATATATATATATATATATACTATTAAGAGGATAACTTATATATAAATCCTGTTTTAGTTTTATGATTAGTTGGTTGGTAATCAAAAAAGATATTTGTTATGGAAACATAATCCAAAAAAGATGCTGCATATATATCATATTTTTGGTATTATATATATTATAAATAAAGCCAAAAGGATCTTGTCTTTGATAGTTATGTGGATTGTGAAATGAAGGTACCTTCTTGGACTCTAATGGAAGAAAATTTTGGACTTGGTAAAACGTACGTACAACATTGTGTTTGCTTATTTACAGTACATGCGGCCACATGCATGTTATAACTTTTTCAAAATCAACGGTGAAATGAAAAGGATCATTTTTGCAATCAATATAAAAAAAAAAACAATACAGATTCAGTTGTTACATAGATTATTCAAAGTTAAAAAATTTCTTTAATATTATCGATAAAGTGATAAAGCCAAACTCAATTCTATCTGTTTCTAGGTGATAGGCATATTGTTGTATTTTAAATGTATTCAAATTTATCTTATCATGTAATCTTTTATATATATATATATATATATATATATATATATATATATATATATATATATATATATATATATATATATATATATATATATATATATATATAATACAACTCTCTCCATGATTTTATTGGAGATTGATTATATCTACTCTTATATGGAATAAACCAGTTTCCGATCCTTCTTCTTTTCTTTTCATCGATCATGGCTTCTTCAAGCACAAACGATGGAAATCTCTCCCTTAATACTATCTTACACATGCTTACAATTAAGCTATCATCCACGAATTATTTGTTGTGGAAAAATCAGATTCTCCCTCTTCTCAAATATCAGAATCTGTTTGCTCATGTCAATGGTGAATCAATTCGTCCCTCTGAGACGATTACAGTGGAAGACAAGTCTTCCCAAAATCCTCTTTTACCCATCTGGGAAGAGGCAAATCAGCGTGCCCTGTTGATTATCCAAGCATCGCTCACTGAAGAGGCGATGTCTGAGGTTCTAGGTCTCACTACTGCTCGTGAAGTCTAGGCAGCCCTAGAATCGGCCTACAGTCATGACCCAATTGACAGGATGCAAAATCTCAAAGATTCTCTTCGTCAGCTCCAAAAAGGTTCGTCCGCAGTCTCTGATTATAGTAGAAAGTTCAAATCTATCTGTGATCAGCTAGCAGCAATTGGGCAACCGGTTGACACCACAGATAAAACTCATTGGTTTTTTCAAGGTCTTGGTCCCTCCTTTGAAACCTTCTCCACTGCACATAAGGCTATCACCCTACGCCCTTCTTTCCGTGATCTTGTTGCTCAAGCAGAAATCCATGAGCTTTTCTTAAAGTCTCTCCATGGTCCCAATAGTCATCCACCTCTAGTGGCATTTAATGTTCAGCAGGATCGTTTTTCACCCACTGCAAACCATGGATCTTCTTCTCGTGGAGGACGTGGCGGTAGATCGGGTGGACGGGGACGAGGTCGTCGCCCTCCTCACTGTCAGTTGTGCAGGAAAGATGGACACTATGCTTCCCAATGTCCTGTTCTTCCTACCTTTGCAAAACAAAGTGTCAAAATTGATGCTAATTTAGCTCATGCTTTCACTGCTAAATGTAATGTTGATCACAACTGTTCTGATTGGTATGTTGATACCGGCGCCTCTGCGCACATGACACCTGAAGCATCCAACCTCACTAATTCTGCTCCATACACTGGGAATGAGCATGTCGCTTTTGGTAATGGTAATATTCTTAACATTTCTCGGATTAGTAATGCTTCTATTACCAAAGATATTAATCTAGCAGATGTACTTGTGGTTCCCAAGTTAACAAAAAATATTATTTCTATAAGCAAGCTAACCTCTGATTCTCCAGTTGACGTGTTGTTCTCTAATAATCAATTTGCCATTCAGAAGCGCAAAACCAAGGAGGTGCTAGCAAAGGGCAAGGTTGATCAAGGATTGTATGTGTTTGAGCATGGTCATGAAGCCCTAATTTCGCAGCTGAATTCTACCAGATTACATGCTTCATATGAGCTCTAGCACTCTTGTTTAGGCCATGTAGCGTTTTCAACTATTTCAAATTTACATAAACTTGGTCATTTATTTGTTACTTCAGTTTTACCTAAACCTGGTCTTTGCTCATCTTGCGAGCTATCTAAGAGTCATAAACTTCCTTTTCCCATTAATGAAAAACAATCTTTGCATGTTTTGGATATGATACATTGTGATTTGTGGGGTCCGGCACCCATTTGTTCTACCGATGCGTTGATATATTATGTTATTTTTGTTGATGACTTCTCTAGATTTACTTGGTTTTACCCGTTGAAACACAAATCAGATTTTGCCAACACCCTAAAAAATTTCTTGGCCTTTGTTCAAACTCAATTTTCTTGCAAGGTCAAAGTGTTTCAAAATGATGGGGGTACTGAATTCAGAAACAACCAGGTTAAGAGTATATTTGTTGAAAATGGTACTCATCACCGCATTTCTTGCCCTTATACACCCCCAACAAAATGCTAGGGCTGAACGCAAGCATCGACATATCACTGAAACAGGACATGCAATGCTATTCAATGCCAGTGCACCTGCATCTTTATGGGTGGACGCATTTAGTTTTGCAGTCTATATCATTAATCGGCTACCCTCTTCAGTGCTAGATAACAAGTCTCCATTTGAGCTTTTATATCACACACAACCAAACTTCCAGGTTTTTCATATCTTTGGTTGTCGGGTATACCTTTACTTACGAAATTATTTAGATCACAAGTTGGCTCCACGTAGCATTCCTTGTATCTTCATCGGCTACAACACACAATACAAAGGATATTGATGTCTGGATACTAGCACATCAACAATCTATACTACTCGCCATGCTAAGTTTGATGAGACAAGTTTTCCCTTTGCTGATTCCCCTTCGTTTGCTGATGAAGCCACATTACTATTATCGACTTTTGAAGAAGCTGGGTCAGTGCTGTAGGCCCAATCAAAGCCCAGCACTAGTTCTCCCTCCAGCTCACCTTTAAGTTCATTTGTTGTGCCCAGTCCTCGTCTCTTGTGTCCTAATCCTCCTCCTATGATATCTTCATCAGATCCGCAACTACAGACTAATGATTCACCTCCACCTTCTGATAATGATGAAGACCCCTCCAGTAATGACGAGCCGGTCTCTCCTCCACATGGTGTTGTAACTCCACCAGTTTCTCTAGTCTCCACCCATCCTATGATCACACGGGGAAAAGATGGGATTCGTAAACCAAAGGTTTTTCCAGGATTCATGGCTCTCACATCTAGTTCTCTTCACCAAGTCTTACTCACTCAAAAAGATCCTAAAGGTTTTAAAACTGCATCTAAACATTCTAGGTGGAGGGATGCTATGCATGATGAATTACGTGCACTTCAAAAAAATAATAACTGGGAACTAGTTCCAAGATCCCATTCATCAAATGTGGTTGGCTCCAAATGGGTCTTTCGCACCAAATATCGATCAGATGGTTCCATTGATCGGTATAAAGCGCGTCGAGTAGCATAGGGTTTCACTCAGGTTCATGGCATTGATTACTCTCATACGTTTAGTCCAGTTGTGAAAGCTTCCACTGTCCATATCATTCTTTCCATAGTTGTTCGTCAAAACTGGCCTTTACATCAACTGGATGTAAATAATGCGTTTCTTAATGGTCATCTTGTTGGGTTTTGAGCAATCTAACACTTCCTAAGTGTACATGCTGATGGGTTTTGGTCATAAGACATCCTATGTGCTCATACAAACCCTAATGCTTGGATCTAGGTTTCTCTATTGTACATGCTTTAAATCCAAGACTATAAACCCTAATTCTAGAATACAAGTAATCATATTAGATATTAGAATAGGTTTATAATGTTACCTTGATTGTTATGTAGCAATAACAATCCCAAATCTCCTTGAATTGACCTTGGAAGGCTTAGAGTCACAAGTGTCACTCCTCTAATGGCTCACAAACACCATAAGCAAGAGGATGAAGAGGAGAGAGGATGGAGGCTGCCCAAAAACGTGTGAAACCCTAGAACAAGTCTTAGCCACATTTTTTGGTCATAAGGGATCTCTTTATATAGGAGGCAATTAGAGTTACCTAACAAGGAAACCCTAAGTTGGATGCTTAAGCCCTAACCAACCCATGGAGCCCTTTCCTCAAGGCCTTGGATGATTTCATATGGGCTTCCCCCATAGAATTCGTCCACCTTATAATATAAGGCAATCCATGGCCCAAATTGCAATTATCTTATAATTACAATTCCAGTCCCTTAAGTTTAATTAATCTCTTTTAGTCACAAAACAAATTACCAATTAATTATTGACTAGTATTAATTAAACAATATGATTTCTCCTTTAATATATTATTCCCACAATCATATTTAATCCTTTCTCTCCATAATTCATCCTATCAAGTTGCTTTGGTTAAGGCAACCCAAAAGGACCATGCACCATCGGGTCAAGTATATACCAAAATAGTTATGGACTTAGACACTAATCCAACAGTCTCCCACTTGGATAAGTCTAATAACTATTATGCGTATGACTTCAGATCCTGATCTGCAATCGTAGCTTTCCAAAGCCGCTGTCAACTCTGATCCTATCATATACGCGTGTCCTTAGATAAGGGATCATATATTCATCCATTCTAGATATCGTATGAGACATGATTTCAAATCATTCTCTTTGTACTATATCTCGATTTCCCGATTTATGATGACTAACTAATTGAACAAATCAAATTAGCCCTAGCCCGGCCGAGCATTTACGTTTGTCATCACAAAATCATCGAGGGGCCCAAAGATATCGCTTTTATCCTACTTTGAATAAAAGGAACGGATAAACTTTGATACAATGCTTGCTTGCACTCACTCACTGAATCACACACAACAATATGTTTTATAACACCAAGTTACTAGTGCGTTTACATATTATCAATGTGCAACCGATTCGCAAGATACAACTCACACATCTCGGTTTCAAGAATATAAGATGTTATCGTCTCACCAATCACTCGTGATACAATTCATGGAATGATCCAAGTGAGCGTGGGTTTAATCCAATGCTCAAATTCATATTCATAAGCACTCATGAACGTTGCAGCAAACATTTGCTTATGTCTAATACTCTTTAGACAATCCACACACCAATTCACGACAGTCTTCTTTCATATCTACTTCCAACATATGAACGACTATGGCCCGTTTGAATAATTCAATTATTCTTAATAAACTCAATTATTCTGGAAGTCAAAACATGCAAATGTGAAACACAAGGATAATACTAATCCCATATGGCCTCAACCCTTTGAGCATAAATAAAACTCCTTTTATTTATCACCATATCGATTACTCATTATTTGTCGTTTCGGTTAATCAACTTCTTACTTGAATTACAACACTTGTCCCATGCTCCTAGCAAGCACACAATGTTTTCCTATGGTTCTTACTTTGTGAAATAGATCAAATTGAACACATTTCCAATCATTCTCATTTCACAACTCCAAATCCTTTTTCCATAAGTTAAAGAATATCAAATTCTTGTTACTTATAGAATATGCTAGATTCTAACATTCTATGCAACTATCCTTTCATAATGTCACTGCACCAAAGTCACAAACACTATTGCCAATGATATTACAAAGTCCTCTATCGGAGATTGTTACAAGACAATTCCTTAGATATGATGTCTCTCACTCAAAGTACATTCCTTTGAACATCCTTTTGCATAAAAGTTTCTAATCTAGACATAGATTTTCAATATTCAATTCCCAATACGGACACGCTTCCATATTTTCCATATGACAACTCATTCTTAATAGAATCTTATCTATCCGTAATGATGTCAATATGGTCCATCCGGTATGGAAACATTTCCATAATTTCCAAATGACAACTCATTCTTAATAGAATCTTTTCTATTCATAATAATGTCGATATGGTCCATCCAATACCATGCTTCCAACTACTCACAAGCGACCAATCCTCGTCGAACTTTGGATTGTCCTTTGATAGTTGTTTAATTATTTTAGTCAAAACCGATTCTAGTCCTTTTTCCCTCTAAATGCGCTAGACATTTGGAAAATCTTAGAATGGTCAAACATTAAAGCATTTGCAATCGATCCTATACCCGAAGCGTATGGGACACGATGCATAATGTTTTATTTGCTATGTTCTCAAAATTCGAATTATGAAGAGGAATGCCGTAATCATAATCGAAATTTTAAGAACACACTATGTACCTTTGACTAAATTTTATCAACATTCCACAACCTAAGCTTTTAGATTTGAAATAAAGTATAATATTCTCTCCCTTAATTATAGCAAAACAACTTTATAACCCTTAGTACTTTGCAAGGTATAACTCTTGTTTTCTATAATTAATATTGCCAACTTGCAATACATGCCTTAATAATCATACAATCATCACATTTATGCTCCCACTATCATGATGATTATTATAAAACATAACAATTATGCCCCCACTAGCTTCGACATGTATTCATAAACATCTTAACTTTCAGAAAAACAATGCTTATTGAATTTCTTAAGTTCATGTTTCTAATACTTAGTGCTTTGATAATCTTTTATCAAGGCTTCTTTAACTTATACACCTTTGGCTTCGATAGTTCATATGTGTGTCTAAACACTTAAGACTAATTGCCAAACCTCACAATTCAAATTATGGAAAGAGATACCGTAACCATAATCGAATTTGAGAATGCAATTTTACAATCACTATCTTCTTAAAATCTCTCTTAGTGAAAGCATTTCCTCAAAATCATTTTCATGAAGGAGGAAATCTTATGACACTTAGATTTAAACGGTGTATGTGTTCCTATCCATGTGAATTTGTTAAAACTAAAGTTTACGACAAATTCAAACTCATATGGACCGAACTTTCTTAATCTTGATTTCTTGCCTTATGGTAGCACAGCCGCCCACCATGTCTTCCAAGTAGTTAAGCAGCTCACCCTTTCCTATCAATGTACTTTCCATTGATCAAGGTCCTTGCCTTTTATGCATTCAAATGAGAACTCATAGGACTCACATGCATAATTAACTCGATTGGATTGGCACAGAAACAAAATAATGTCAACACGATGGGTTGTAAACCTCAACTCGTGTGCTAGTGATGACCGATAAGGTTTATTTTGTTCTCGAAACCTTTCAAGATCATTAAGACTCCCACTGACTCCTTGAAATATAAGATTCTCTTGTCAATAAACATTTCTTGACAACCAAATATTCAAGAGTTAGAGTAGTTTTTATCAAAACACTTCATAAATTGGTCTTAGTTGGTCTTTGTCTTATCCAAGACATCACAACTTTCCACATTTGATGAATGTTATAAACCTTCTTAATAATTTTCACTCAATGTCACAATCTTAACTCTAAGACTTGTTTTGGAACGAAGTATGATTGACTTCTTGATTTAACCATTTCTTCAATCCTTGATTCCTATTCTTAAACATACAATTGTACTAAGACTCACTTAGAGGATCAATTGAGATATGGTTCTTAATCATTAAGACCTATCATAAAGCATAAAAGGTACTCTCCCTTCTTCTTAGAATGGATAAACTTTTATCTTTCTGCCTACTTGATTCTTCTTATTCGTTCTGCTATTGATTTAAACTTTTTCAATCAATTCAGAATTACACTTAATCTTATAAGTATAATCATATTTACTAAACCTTTAGTAAATCATGACGAATATCTTTGTTACTCTTATGGTGGACTTGATCAACACGCAACTTTGTGTGCTCGATCTCCTAGTCCTTCACTTGACACTTTGTCAATGAATTGGTCTAATTTCCAAAATATGAAATTTCTCATTCATCGTGCAACCAAGTTGCATGATTCCAAGTTTCTGTCCAATTGACACTTGGGCGATGAGAAACTCTCCCTCTTTGGTAAATTCTCGACTTTCCATGAATAACGTAATAAGAACCAAATCCATTATTGCTAATAACAGAAACATTCAAACATCAATTTTTCATATACGCCATTGCAAGGATAAATAAATAATATAAAATCAAAATTTATTTTATTGCGGAAAAATTTGTCCTTACAATGCAATTCATTGAAAAACTATGTTAATAAATCTTTCTTAGCAATCTAATTCTAACTCTAAGTAGTAGCTCAAGAATCTAATCTTCAAGAAATGCGATCGAAATCCATTCCTTCACGGTTAGATTTTGCTCACTTCTTCCCTTAAGCTTCCTTTCTTTTCTTCGATCCTACAACACATCAATTGTAATCTTATCACATTATGTATTAAGAATCTAGAATAGAAGCTTAAAAGAGTTAGTTAATGGATTTTACCTATATTAGAGCCATACGTTTCGACTCTCCCATCTCTTAGATCTCTTAGGTAAATGGGACAGCTTCGTCTCCAATGCCCTTTCTCTTGGCAATAAAAACAAATTAAACCTTTTTTTAATTATACACCTTAATTAATTAATAAAACCATAAGGGTGTGATTTGAACTTTTTCAAACCAATACTAGGGTTTTAGAATTTAACATTCCTAATTAAACTTTTAATCAACTTTTAAATTCCAAAACTTAAGGGAAAGTTTTGAGACATTTCAACACATTAGGGTTTAGAATTTAAACATACATCAAAATTAAACTATTAATCAAAATTTAAATTCCAAAACTTGAGGGCAAGTTTTGAAACCTTTTTCAAAACATTAGGGTTTCAACTATTTAAATTTCAAAACAACAAAACCTTTGGGTTCAAATTTAAACTATAAAACCTAAAGGGGAAAATATGAAACTTTTCAAAGCACAAGAATCAAATAACAAATAATCTAAATTAACATTTAACTACATAATTATCCATATTTGATTTATTTAATGATTTCTTGCAAAACAATTTACCAATTAAGTCAAAATAATTAATTAATTATCACATAAGGAAACAATTATCTTATTAATTGATAAATATCTTCAATTAGATCAAAAATATAGTCAAATATATCATATAATCGGATTAATATTGATCTAACATGATAAGGTAACCATCCATAAGCAAAAACAGCAAGAAATCCCGAAATACCCTCCATCTGACGAGTTGACTCGTCGAGTCAGCCTTGGACTCGTCAAGTCTGCATGGACTCGGCGAGTTCAACTATGGACTCGGCGAGTCCAGCCTCCAGAACATCAAAAATCGAATTTTTTGAACATGTAATGCATCAATACAATTGAAACCAGTCTAGGCTCTGATACCACTGATGGGTTTTGGTCATAAGACATCCTATGTGCTCATACAAACCCTAATGCTTGGATCCAGGTTTCTCTATTGTACACGCTTTGAATCCAAGACTATAAACCCTAATTCTAGCATACAAGTAATCATATTAGATATTAGAATAGGTTTATAATGTTACCTTGATTGTTATGTAGCAATAACAATCCCAAATCTCCTTGAATTGACCTTGGAAGGCTTAGAGTCACAAGTGTCACTCCTCTAATGGCTCACAAACACCATAAGCAAGAGGATGAAGAGGAGAGAGGATGGAGGCTGCCCAAAAACGTGTGAAACCCTAGAACAAGTCTTAGCCACGTTTTTTGGTCATAAGGGATCTCTTTATATAGGAGGCAATTAGAGTTATCTAACAAGGAAACCCTAATTTGGATGCTTAAGCCCTAAGCAACCCATGGAGCCCTTTCCTCAAGGCCTTGGACGATTTCATATGGGCTTCCCCCATAGAATCCGTCCACCTTATAATATAAGGCAATCCATGGCCCAAATCGCAATTATCTTATAATTACAATTCCAGTCCCTTAAGTTTAATTAATCTCTTTTAGTCACAAAACTAATTACAAATTAATTATTGACTAATATTAATTAAACAATATGATTTCTCCTTTAATATATTATTCTCATAATATATTAATAAATCATATTTAATCCTTTCTCTCCATAATTCATCCTATCAAGTTGCTTTGGTGAAGGCAACCCAAAAGGACCATGCACCATCGGGTCAAGTATATACCAAAATAGTTATGGACTTAGACACTAATCCAACACATGCAACCCTAATAAACCTTGGATCTATGTTTGTCTAATACATGCAAAATAATAATTTTTCCAAGGTTCATAACTTATCTAACATGGCATGGGGAACTTTTAAACATAAAAGAGTTAGATGAGATTACATACCTTTTGATGAGATTGATTCCTTGGAGTTTGACTGTTTGAGAGCCAAGCACCAATAGTGTGAATGCCTCAAATGGAAATCACAAATCACCACAAACACTTGGAAACCTTTAGAGAGTGTACACACTCTTGTAATTTTCGGCCACACACAAGCACACACACTAGTGGCTATTTCATGCAACATAAGCATGCTTATATAGTGTACATGGTTAAGGTGAAACCCTAATAACCCATGACCTTTCCTTTTCCAAGGATCCACGGGTTAAAAGCTCCATGGATCATCCATGGACTTCCATATAAGCCTAGCCCATTAACAAATGAGTGTTAGCCCACACCATATAAAACCAATAGCCCATAATCTAATTAGTCTTCCTTTTAATCTCTAAATTAATTCATAATTAATTTAAGACTAAGACTAATTGAATAACATGACTTCATATTAATATATTATAACTTATAATATATTAATAAACATATGTGTATAACTCTCATAAAATTATCCATAAATAGTTCGGGTGAAGTGCAACCCAAATGGACCATGCCGGGTCGGGTCAAGTATATACGAAATAAGTTATGGACTTAGACACCTTATCCAACAGACTCCCACTTGGATAAGTCTAATAACTGTATTTGCCTATATAACTTCAGGAACCAACCAACAATCGTAGCTCTTGAAAACTCTGTTGAACTATGAAGCGCCATTTTAAGACAAGTGATCATATAATCCTCTGTTCTCATGATATCAGCCGGACAAACACATGGAACTATGTCTTGCTTATTGTCTGGCAGTTGTTTCTCGATCTCCGATTTGTTTGACAAAGAACTTTACTGAACACATCAGTTTAGTTCTGACTGGGCCCGGTGCATGGGTTAACACAAAATCATCGAGGGGCCCAGATATCGCTTCTATTTCTAGAAGGAACAGATAAACTTCGACTCATATGCTTGTTCTACTACTTGTTGAATTGTACACAAAGGCACGTTTTATAGCATCAAGTTACTGATGCATTTACGTGAAATCAATGCACAACCAACTCATATGTAACAACTCATATTTCTAGGTTTGAAGACTTATATGATATTATCATCTCACGATCACTCGAGATAAATTCCATGAAGTGATACAAGTGAGCGTGGGTTTATACCAATACTCATAACTTATGAGTACTCATGAATGTTGCAACAACCATTGCCATGTCTAAACACCTTTAGCCATCTACAAGCCCAATTCATGACAATCTTGATTCATACCTACTTCTGACGTATGACCGATTGTGGAGGTTTGAATAAATTAATTATTCTGGAAGTCAAAACATGCAAAACTGAAACAATAGTAAATAATTGACAATGACAGTAACACCTTACTCATAAATAAATCACAAATTTTATTCATCATCAAATGTCGATTACATTTTACAAGTTTCAGAAAAACTATCTAATCTGTAAAACTAATATCGTCCCTCAGCCCGATGCGCCTCGCATGCTGAAAATGCTTAACCCTCGTCAGTCCCTTCTTAAGGGGATCTACAGGATTCTCATCTGACGATACCCTCTTTGCCACGAGGAGTCCTTCTTCAATCTCTTGTCTTATGAAGTGATATTTTCTGTCAATGTGTCGGGATCTACCATGATCTCTTGGTTCCTTGGCTAAGGCAACCGCACTATTGCTGTCACAGAAAATCTCCATAGGTTCTTTAATAGCTGGTACAACTCCAAGGTCTCCGATGAAGTTCTTCAGCCATATCGCCTCCTTCACTGCTTCACTCGCTGCTATATACTCTGATTCACAAGTCGAATCAGCCACCGTCTCCTGCTTGGAACTCTTCCAAGAAATTGCCCCTCCATTTAAGGTAAAGACCCAGCCCGACTGAGAGCGGAAGTTATCCCTATCAGTCTGAAAACTAGCATCACTATACCCTAATACTCTCAAGTCATCACTCCCGCCAAGGGTAAGGATCCAATCCTTAGTCCTCCGCAGGTACTTGAGAATGTTCTTTACCGCGGTCCAATGAGCCTTGCCAGGGTTCCCTTGATACCTGCTGACCATGCTCAAAGCAAAGGCCACATCAGGGCGGGTACAAGTCATAGCATACATGATCGAGCCAACAGCGGAAGCATATGGTAATTGGCTCATCTCAACTATCTCTGCCTCTGTACTTGGACTCCGAGTCTTACTCAGTTTGGCATTGCTTTGGATCGGTAAACCTCCTTTCTTGGAATTCTGCATGTTGAACCTTTTCAACACCTTATCCAAGTAGGTACTCTAACTAAGTCCAATTAGTCTTTTACTCCTTTCTCTTAATATCCTTATCCCTAGGATATAGGCAGCTTCCCCTAGGTCCTTCATAGCAAGGCACTTCCCAAGCCAGGACTTAACCTCCTGCAAGGTTGGGATGTCATTTCCTATAAGTAGTATGTCATCCACATATAGTACCAAGAAGCTAACTATACTCCCACTAGCTCTGACATACATGCAAGACTCATCTTCACTTCTCGAGAAGCCAAACTCTTTGACCTTCTCATCAAAACAAAGATTCCAGCTATGAGATGCTTGTTTTAATCCATAAATGGATTTCTCAAGCTTGCATACTCTATTAGGGTACTCTGCACTGACAAAACCCTCTGGCTGATTCATGTACACATCCTCAACCAACTTTCCATTAAGAAAAGCGGTTTTGACATCCATTTGCCATATTTCATAATCATAAAATGCAGCAATGGCTAGCATAACCCTAATAGACTTAATCTTTGCTACCGACGAGAAAGTTTCATCATAATTAATACCTTGAGTCTGAGTAAAACCCTTCGCAACCAGTCAAGCCTTATAAGTATGCACTTTTCCTTCCATGTCGGTCTTCTTCTTGAAGATCCATTTGCACCCGACTGTTTTACGGCCTGGTACATTGTCAACCAAGTTCCAAACTTGATTGTCATACATGGACTGTATCTCGCTGTCCATAGCCTCCTTCCATTTAGCAAACTCCGGGCCTGCCATGGCTTCCTTAACACTGCTAGGTTCATCCAAATTTACCAGTGTACTATCGCTGATAAACATATCACCTTCCGTAGTAATATGAAAGCCATAATAAAACGAAGGTGTGTTCCTAACCCGTGTGGAACGCCTCGGAGGTACAGACTTGTCGGCTTGCTCAACAGGTGTTTCCTCCTCAGGTTGATTGCTAGTGTCTGAGTTTCATTCACCAATTGTGTGACAACCCGAAATTTCCATTCTGTACAAACTATATCACTTCAATAGAAGTTATAGCGGTCACAGTTAATTTTCAGACTTTTCACGTAAGTTTGAGTAATTCAGGGTTTACACTTCAGGAAATATCAGGAGAGTGGGGGCACTAGGGTTTTGTGCAACACTGATATTCCAACACTCTATTATATTAGAGATCATTTCAGGAATAAAAATATTTTCTGCCAAAATATCTCAGGACTATAAATAGAATTCTGAACCAAATTCATTCATTATTCACATTTCCAACTAGAGAAAAACCATTTTCTCTCTCACAGATCTTCGGGTTTTTATACCAAAACGTGAGTAACTCTTTCTAGTAGTGTTAGAATGCTTATTAGGTGCTTATAACATGATTTAGATGGCTAAATCATTAGATCTAGGAGTTTACTCCCCAAGGTGTTCTTGGGCGGTAAACTCCCGAAACGAAGCCAAAACCGATCCTTGTGTTATACAACTGCCTTAGAATCATATGTATGTGTGTTAGGGACAAGAAAACAACCATAAATCACCCAAGTTTGGGAGTTCACGGCCCAAGAGTTGCTTAGGCCGTAAACTCCCTTTTTGAACACAAAATGATGTTTTAAGGCCACTAAAGCTTTAAGACTTTTTTCAAGACTAGTTCCCATTTAATCTAAGGCCTTAAGCACATCAAAGAACACAAACAAATGAGAGTTTACGACCCAAGTGTATCTTAGGCCGTAAACTCCATAGAAATGGACCAAAGGGTGTTATTAAGGCACCTAAAGCCCTAGACCTTTACATGGAATTGTTTCCCACTTAATCTAAGGACCAAAGCACATCAAAATCACTTATCAAAGTGAGTTTACGGCCAAGGCTTTGCTCTTGGGCCGTAAACATGAAAGAATGGCACCAAAGTGTGCCTAATGTCTTCATATGCTTGGAATAAAAGCCTAGAAATAATACCACATGTGCAAGAGACTTGAAAGCATCAAGATCACCTCTTGAAGTGAGTTTACGGCCTTGGTAATGCTCCTAGGCCGTAAACACCAAACAAAGGCACGAAAGTGTGCCTAGGGTCCTCATTAGCTTTAAACAATTGACTAGAACCTATCCTTCATATGCATGAGGCTTGAAAACAACAAAAACACACCATACTTAGAGTTTACGGCCATAAACTCTAAGGGGAATGGCCTTAGGGTCGTAAACTCCTAAATGGAGTGTTTCTAGACCTTAAACCCCTTCAAGGATGGAACCACCAAGTTAGAATAATTCTAGAAAGCATTTGGGACTTCAAAACACACAAATACCCCATGGTTGGGAGTTTACGGCCGTAAACTCAAGAGTTTACAACCGTAAACTCCATGTGTGTTAGTATATGAGGAGTAAACTCATATATGGGGTCCTTTGGAACCCTAAACACAAGTACCTTGTCCCACAATAGCTTAGATGTAATCCTTAGGGCTTAAAACGCTTATATAAAGTGTTTATTATGTATAGGATGTCTTAACATTATCAATTGGTGATTTGAGTCTAATTGAGTGCATATATGTGTGATTATATGTTCATTAGGATCGTAGTGTGTGTACAAGTCCTCGCTTGACACCTAGCCATCCTATACCGTTCAGTTCATTCCAATCACCAACTACAGGTGAGTTCATACCCCTAATCAATGTTTTAAATGATTTTAAATGTTTTATGGGGGGGGGGATACAAGTAGAAAATAGCATGTTATTAAATCATATATATGTATTTTATAACTGTGTTTTCATTCAACAGAATTTCACGTACTGCAAAAGGTGATGCATGAAACGGTTTTATATCTTAAAATAACTTGTTACCAAACGTTTTATATTTAAAATGTTTATCAAAATGACATCAAGTCACATTTATGTTGCTCAAAACCTGAGATATGTTACAAAACCAATTTACATTCTTGAAGTAAACTGTGCATATACACTTATATTTATATATATGTATTCATGTTCTAGTTTACACCTTTCATTTAGTTTCCAACACTCTTGAGTTGCAAGAGTGTATAAACTTACTTGAACAACCAATTACCTTTAAATTAACTATCATAGGGATAGTTAGAGGATAACAAAACATTATTCCTATTACAAGGAATCACACAAGAGTCAGTTCATTCATGAGTCTTTACTAGTACCTTACCTGATACATGAGTACCTTTACATATGCTTACATGATACATGAAAACATTACAAGAGTACCTTTACGTAGATACCTTTACCTGTGTATACTCAGTTGTTAGCAACAGTGGGTGATGATCATCTACGGATGTCTACGGTTATTACTTATACTAGGAGTACCCTTACAGGGACTAACCCTTCCTCCGCCCTGCTGCTGCTACAAAGGACAATTGGACAATCTTCGGATGTTCATTAGGTTATATAAGTCGTGTTAACCCTAGTACCTTGGGATAACAGTTACATATGCTGTGTTAGTCCTAGTACCCAGTGACAACACTTACAGTAGTACATTTTCCTGTTTACTTTATTTTGTGATGCTTTCACATAAACGATGAGTTAGACTAAGTACTTTTAGTACTAGTCAATAGAAAGGAAAAACTATCATTTTACTTACAAAACATTCGGGTCTTGGTAGAAGACTACATTTCATACTTATAGAAAATAAGGGATTTTCTAGGGTTTTTCATACTTACATCAACATTTTCATTTAACAGTCTGCATGGCCTGCATAACAGATTTTCACAAACAAGGCAATGACACTTATATACTTATGAATTCACCAGCTTTAAAGCTGATACTCGCTTTCAAAATAACTTGTATTCTCAGGTCATCAGTAGACAGGTACGGAGGCCAGGTTTTGAGAAGACGGAGCAGACAAGTCTCGTCTTTTATTTTGATTGTATATTTTTGGTGTCTTACTACAACATAAAGAACACATATGTATTAAAACTTTACTTATAATGCAATGGATGATGTTGTTGCTTGTTTATTATATTACACTGTTGTAATACTGTACATGACGTCCTCCACCCCTGAACGTTTCTGCCGTTCGTGGTTTTGGGGTGTGACAGATTGGTATCAGAGCATTGTTTATAGTGAATTAAGTATATCAACCCATAAAAGATATACTAACTATAAATACATGGGATTAAAACACTCTGTCTAAGAGTTATACTTATAAATAATAAAATATTTAAGTGAGTATATGTGCCTGCATTCATACTAAAATCAGTGTCACAACGACAAGAACAAAAGTATTACGATTGTTGAATATCACAAGTAAGCCTGGGGATATATAGTCAGTCTTGGGAAAGGCATAGCCTGATCAACTATGCTGGTCCGAGGAGTGATTAGCATATGCCCAAGAATGGTTGTGATGTGGCAACAAGTCTAAAAACTTACCAACACAACCATAAAGAAATACCATAGGGGTATTTGGTCTTACTGTAATTATCTTAGTCAGTTCGTCTATTTAAGCTATTTCTTATAATCCCTTTTCTCGCGTAGATTAAAATGGCTGGATTTCACCACGGCGATCCGTACTTCCCGAACCTAGGCAATGTTGGTTGGCTAGAGGCAGAACCAGAAGATGATCACCCAATCCCTTTGGATGATCACCATGCTGAGGGTTTTTCCGATAGTTCTGACTCGGAGCCAGAAGTCAACAACCTACCCCCAGCTGCTCAAAACCCAAACCTGAACCCCCGTCCTGTGTTTCAGGGACCCACTCCCTAGTGGGCCATTAACTTGACTGAATGGAGTCAGGAACAAGGTCAGCCTATTCCCTACAATGGCGACCGAAGTTTTTACAACCTCACTAAAGGAGGTTCTGCTGATAGAGTCTTACCAATCATGGTGCGTAGGATTTCTCGGAACACGATAATGGCTCAGGCGACTATCAATCAAGTTTTGGAAGTTGACGCCAACTTTGGTGTTAACACTGTCCACATTCGCCAACTAGAGTCTGCTCATGAAAGGACTCTGGTCCGCAATGCAAATCTGCAAAGGGAACTTGCTGAAACCCGAGCTGAAGTTAGAGAACTTCGAGCTCAGCAAGCAAGGTCGGACAGGCGTATAAGGGACATTGAACATCTACTGTCGGGATCGAGGACTCATGCTAGCAGTTCTCGTCGCCGATAGAATATCGTCAACTCATCTTTTGGATATAACCTAGTTTATGTAAAATTTTGGTCTAATTCCCTATCTGCATAAATCTTAGACCTGTTAGGTCTTGATCTAGTCTTAATTCTGTCAAAATTTCCGATCTTGGTTGATGTAAGGCCTACTTCTAGGCCATTTTTCCCGAACTTGTTACATCTGTAATTCCAGTATTATTGACAGATATCTAATCTTATGAAAATTATTATCCAACTGCTATCTTCTTCATTTAGTCATACTATTCTTTCTGTTGTTGGACTATGGGGATTTAGTCCATGAGACACATTCATTTATCATTTATTCTTATCCATGTCGTCATCTTTTAAACGTACAGTTAAAGATGCCGCCACGCAGGAATCCAAGGCAAAAACCAAACAACGAAGCACCAATACCACCACCTCCACCACCACCTGTACCTCTTCAACCACCAAATCCTTTCAATGCCAACATGTTCCAGACAGCTTTCACAGCAGTAGTTGTAGCTGCTGTGTCAGCAATCAACGCTCCTGCCCCTAGTGGATCAGGAATAGGTGCACCACCCTCGAACCACGGCGAAAGCCATGGACACCCTCGGGAATGCACCTACAAGGACTTCACTAACGCCAAACCCCACAGCTTCAATGGAACTGGGGGTGTTATGGAGTTGAGACAATGGATTGAAAAGATGGAATCCGTCTTTGAAATCTGTGCTTGCCAGGAGGGCAGCAAGGTCAAGTTTGCAGCTTGTACCTTCTCTGACAGAGCACTAACATGGTGGAACAGCCATGTTAACTATCTAACTTTGGTGGTGGCATATTCCATCGACTGGGAAAAGTTGAAAGGCATGCTGATGAAAGAATATTGTCCTCGAGGTGAAATACAAAAACTCGAGCAAGAATTCTGGGGTCTACAAATGGTTGGATCCGACATCACGACCTACACAAATAGGTTCCGTGATCTGGCAAACTTATGCCCTGATATGGTTTGTAACATCCCGAAATAGCAAGAGTAGAGTTGAAGGGCTAAAGTGTTATTTGAAGAAGAGTGACTCGGCGAGTCCATGGATGGACTCAGCGAGTACAGTCGCGAATTTGGTCGCGTGTTAAGTAGCCGACTCGGCGAGTCGATGAGATGGACTCGGCGAGTAGGCGCTGGGTGGAGAAAACCCTAATTCTCGGGGTTGAGCCTTATATAAGGAACATTATGTTCCTTCCCCAGCCTCTCTATTTCCCTCTTGAGTTCCAGAAACCCTAAATCGCAGAGGAGCTCCATTGTTGAGTGGATTGGAGCCTTGGAGAAGTTTGTTGAAGGAATTTTGTGGGAATTGAAGGCTTGGGGCAAGGGGCTTTGCTTGGAATCAACTTCATTGCAGTTGGGGGCGTCCATTGGAGGTAATATCTCGTTCTTGGTCTGATTGTATGTTGTTTCTTCAATTTGGGGTTTGTGGGATCTTGTCTAAGGATGTAAATGGAAGTCTAGAGGTTAGATCTGAGGTTGCTACCTCAGATCTGGAAGGGAGGAGAATCAGAGAGCATGAAAGTCCCTGTGTTGGAGTGTTTAGTGAAGCTTGCAAGTCCCAAACCCTAGTTATAAGTGATTAAGGCCTAGATCCCTTGGGATTCACGTAAAGTTTGCCACTTTACGTGATGGATGAGTTGTATAAGGCTAGATCTATGTTTTGGATCATTTGCATGGCCTGGAATGCTTCTGAAAGGATTCAGATCGGTGGTACTCGGCGAGTCACATGGGTGAACTCGGCGAGTTGCTTGAAGATGAGCTGGGACTCGACGAGTTGAAAGAACAACTCGGCGAGTCGAATGAAGATAGCCTGTAACTCGGCGAGTAGGTTGATGATAGCCTTGGACTCGGTGAGTCTGTTCTTGGACTCGGCGAGTCTTGTCGAAGAGTTCCGATATTCTCTGGTTGAGTCGAGAATCGGTGAGTCAAGGGATGACTCGGTGAGTTGTGTGCGAGTGGACTCTGAGTTGTTGGACTCGGCGAGTCTCGGGGTGACTCGGCGAGTTAGGTCGCGGATTGAGAGAAGTTCTGAGTATGGGAACTCGGCGAGTCAGAGGGTTGACTCGGCGAGTAGGGTCAGTCAGGGGTTGACTTTGACCTTGTCTTTGACCAAGTGTGGATCAGTGGTTTCCAGGGGTATTCTAGTAATTGTTGATTATTGTTTTGAGTTCAGTGCATTGGTAGTTGACCAGTGGTGGAGATCGTATCGGTGACCGGAGTAGCTTGGATTATCTGTTCAGTCGGCAGTTTCGAGGTGAGTTATCCTCACTATATCAACGGGGTCTAAGGCACCAAGGCCGGCCCTTATCGGATTGAGATCCGGGTAGTTGATTTTGATGAGTTGAGAAGTTCTGAGTATGGGAACTCGGCGAGTCAGAGGGTTGACTCGGCGAGTAGGGTCAATCAGGGGTTGACTTTGACCTTGTCTTTGACCAAGGGTGGATCAGTGGTTTCCAGGGGTATTCTAGTAATTGTTGATTATTGTTTTGAGTTCAGTGCATTGGTGGTTGACCAGTGGTGGAGATCGTATCGGTGACCGGAGTAGCTTGGATTATCTGTTCAGTCGGCAGTTTCGAGGTGAGTTATCCTCACTATATCAACGGGGTCTAAGGCACCAAGGTCGGCCCTTATCGGATTGAGATCCGGGTAGTTGTTATTATGTTACTGCTTTATCATGTTTGCATCCTGTGAGTTAGGATGGTATATGCTAGAGACCTGATTGAGATCGGTATCCAGAGAGATAGGGAGATGCTATGTTAGTGACCTGTTAGGTCGGTATCCTGGTTAGGATAGTGGCATGTTATGTGATCTGTTGATCTTCTTGTTAACTGTGAATTGTTAGATGATTGTATGTATATGTGCACATGGATGTTTGGACTGGAGTTGGGTTGAGGCGGGTCCTGCTATGTGCAGTAGGCCAAGATACCCAGGGCGGACCGGTTGTCCCGTAGGCCCAGCGAGCGGTCCGGATAGGCTGTAGGTCCCGATAGGGGCGGACTAGACGTGCCGAAGGCTCGGAGAGTGGACCAGATAGACTGAAGGCCCGGTGCGGGCGGACCAGTCATACTGTAGACTCAGAGAGTGGACCAGGTGGATTGAAGGCCCGGAAACGGGCGGACCAATCACACTGCAGACTCGATGTATGCGGATGGACTCATAGGGTGGACCAGGTGGACTGTTGGCCGGTGCGGCGGACCAGTCACACAGTAGACCCGGAGAGCTTGGCTGTTCTATGATCGGATATGTTATGACCTGTTATGCATGTATGGTATTTGTGGTTGGTATTTTGGGGGTATCTCACTAAGCTTTCGGGCTTACAGTTGTGGTTTCATGTTTTTCAGGTTCTTCAGGAGATCGTGGCAAGGCGAAGGCGTGATCGTACCGCTCCTCATAATTTTGTGGTGTTATGATTCTGGGAATACGATAAATATTTTGTATTGAAAACCTTTTTGTAAAGAATTATTAGAATCGAGATGTTTTTGAAAAATTTAAAATTGGTGGTATTTTTCGGTCATTACAAGTTGGTATCAGAGCCTTGGTTTGAGTGAATTGGAGAAACACTCGTGTGACTCCAGTCTCAAATCGAGGAGAGTTTTCGAAAGAGTATTTAAAAATGGTTTTCAAAAATGATCAAAGGAGGACGCGGAGGTACGATCAGCCGGAGCCAGTAAGTAACCCCAAAATACCATGCATGTTATTTGTTTTTGAGCTTTGATAGAACAACATGCTAGTGTTAGGCTAGGGATCTTCAGGATTTCATGATATGTTGCCTGATTTGTGATGCCTGTAGCCTAGGGTCCCTTATAGGAGATTCTCAGTGTTTCTCTAGTGGTGAGGGTTGATCGTTGTTATGCTTGTTCTCTAGGGTATTGTGGTAGTACTTCATACAAATGTGGGTAGGTGTGGAAGGTAGTATGGGCCCGTACTACTGAAAGCACAGGACCCATACGCGTATCAGGGAAACCATGATCTCTAGGGCGGGTTGAGAGAGAGTTGGATCCCAGGGTGTGGGAAGAGTCAGAGATTTTGTGTGGTGTTTCTTTTCAGTATGGAGATTCTGAGGCATGATGAGAGTGGATCCGGGTCAGGATCGGGAGCTGGAGAGAGGGTTCCGGGCGAATCGGTGTCGCCCGAGGTTGTCGGGCAGATGAGCACGAGCGAGTTGGATGCGAGGATTCGTGAGATCCTGCGTGAGGAGATTGCAGAGTTGTTCCGGGCTGAGTTGACAGAGCCGTTTGGGTCGATTAAGACCGCCATGGTTGAGTATTTTGATGAGCGTTATGCGGCTCTCACCGAGACGGCTGCCGCGGCGGCTACAGCAGCTGTAGCAGCGGCAGGGGGAGGAGCTAGTCGGGGTTTTCAGTATCGGGACTTCGATAGGACGAAGCCTCCCACATTCGACGGAGTTCAGGACCTGATTGTTGCTATGAGGTGGTTGTCAGACGTGGAGGGGTGTTTCTTCACGTGTTCATGCCCTACTGATCATAAGGTGAGGTGTGCTCTGAACCTGTTGAGGCTCGGGGCGAAGGATTGGTGGAGATTGACCACGGGGTCATTTTCGGAGGCGCAGAGGGCTGCGGTTTCATGGGATCAGTTCAGAGAAATGTTCAGTACTCGTTATGTTCCGCAGGTTGAGAGGGAGAGATTGGCTCAGGAGTTCCTTGAGCTGAAGCAGGATTCGGAGTCGGTGACTGAGATCACCAGGATGTTCACTAAGAGGGCGATGTTTTGCACAGAGTTCGCTTCGGAGCAGGCCCAGATGTCCTGATATCTGAGCATGCTCAAGAGGGACATCAGACAGTTTGTGTCTACGCAGAGGTGCGAGACCTTGTTGGAGTTGCAGGAGGCCGCTAGGCGGCGTGAGTTAGAGATTGAGTTACAGATGCGTGAGTTGAGGCAGGCTCCGATGCAGTCGCAGCCGGCGCCGAAACGGTCCAAGACCGTTGATGTTAGAGTGGGGGATTTGAACAGCCACACTTGTGGGAAGTGTGGGAAGGGTCACACCGGGGTTTGTAGGACCGGTGGTGCATGCCGCAAGTGCGGAAGGGATGGGCACTATGCGAGGGATTGTCGGCAGTCAGCGCCAGTTCGGGATTTGAGGATCTGCTATCATTGTCATCAGGTTGGACATTTGAGGGCCAACTGTCCACAGTTTGCTGCTGGATCGGTGCAGGCTCCAGCACCGGCCACTTTGAGGATCATAGGTGGAGGTCAGGGTGGAGCGGAGCCCCCAAGGGCTCAGGGTCGTGTTTTTCAGCTTGTTGCAGAGGAGGTCAGGGCAGTGCCAGAGACAACTGCGGGTATGTTTCTTTCTTGATGTCTTGTTATCTTGTGATTATTGTGGTGTAATGTTCATGAGCCGGTAATTGTTTGGTTTTCGTTGTGATATTCATCGTTTTGCGGGTTGTGGTTTGGGTTATGGATTTGTGTTTCGGGTTTTCGTCTTGGTATCCGTTGTTCCCTGATGGTTTGATATGATTATGGTTAGTGTTTTGGTGCTTTTGTTGGTTATCGTTCGTAAGGGTTGTTAGTGGAGATGCGGCATTGGGTTATACATCAGGTAGCATCTTCGTTCGTGGAAGGGATAATTGGAGATCGGATTCTTCTTGAGCGGATTGATCAGTGAGGAGATGTGTTTTGCTAAGGGTTGTTTATGCTTGTGGAAGCGGCCCGTGTGTAAGTGGTCTCTTGGTGCAGGGTTGTTTTGGAAGGTCGTTGATGGCGGCTGGCGGTTGTTAGTCAGTGCTATAATGGGGGAGAATTGGAGAATTCTCCGGGAGATCGATGAGTATTTGAGGGTGCTTAACTGTTGGGATTCAGCAGTGTTCTGTCAGCCTAGAGTATATAGGCTGATAGGAGCGAGTGTCGGGCATGCGGGGCAGGATACAGACCTAGGGCATTGGTTATGGAGGCCTGGAAGCAGGCCGGGATCGAGTATGTCGATGGAGTTAGAGTTCGAAACCCCTAGAGGGCTAGAACGGTATGCATGGGAGGAATCCCGAGGGGGGATAGCATGGAATGTTGGTTGAGAGTGAGCGGTCCGGATAGACTGAAGGCCGGAAGGCGTACCAGTCAGACCGAAGGCTCGGAGAATGGTCCAGCCAAACTGAAGGCTCTGAGAGCGGTCCAGATTGGCTGAAGGTTCTGAGAGAGTGGTCCAGATGGACTGAAGGCCTGATGAGGCGGTCCAGTCATGCTGAAGACTCTGCAGGTATTGTTTGCTCTGAAAATCTGGCGACATTACCTATATGGTACAAAAAGCACGATCTTTACGGACCATAAGAGTCTACAACACATTTTCGACCAGAAAGAGCTCAACATGAGACAACGACGGTGGGTCGAGCTACTTATTGATTACGAGTGCGAAATTTGTTATCATCCGGGTAAAGCCAATGTAGTAGCTGACGCCCTAAGTCGGAAAGAATATACTGGTCGTAGAGTCAAATCTTTGACTCTAACTATCCATTCACACTTGTCCACGCAAATAAAGGAGGCTCAGATCGACGCTTTGAAACCTGAAAACGTGGCGGGTGAATCCCTTAGAGGGATGGATAAGAACTTGGAAGTCAAGGGTGGCAGAGCCTTATACCTCATGGATCGGATCTGGACACTGAAACACGGTGGCTTCAGAGACTTGGTCATGACCAAAGCTCACAACACTCGTTATTCCGTCCACCCGGGGTCAGATAAGATGTATCTGGATCTTAAAAAGTTATACTGGTGGCCTAACATGAAAGCAGATATTGCTACCTTCGTGAGTAAATGCCTTACTTGCGCAAAGGTCAAGGTCGAATACCAGAAACCCTCCGGTCTTCTACAACAACCGGAGATACCAGAATGGAAGTGGGAGCGGATCACTATGGACTTCATAACCAAGTTGTCCAATACGACGGGTGGACTTGATTCCATATGGGTCATCGTCGATAGACTGACCATGTCTGCACACTTCCTACCGATCAAAGAAAGAGACAAGATGGAGAAAGTTACCAGAACTTACATTAGGGAGATTGTAAGGCTTCACGGTGTTCCTTTATCTATCATCTCAGACCGAGATAGTAGATTCACTTCGAGGTTCTGGCAGTCATTACTAAGTTCCCTAGGAACTAGGTTGGACATGAGTACAGGCTACCATCCACAGACCGATGGGCAAAGTGAGAGAACTATCCAAACCTTAGAAGATATGTTGCGTGCCTGTGTGATTGACTTTGGAAAAGCTTGGGATACTCATTTACCCCTTGTTGAATTTTCCTACAACAACAGTTATCACACGAGCATAAAGGCAGCTCCATTTGATGCCCTCTATGGCCGAAGGTGCAGATCCCCTTTGTGTTGGGCTGAAGTGGGTGATACCCAGTTAGCTAAGGGACGAGTTCCCAAAAGCACTCTCACAGGTCCGGAAATCATTCGGGAAACGACAGAGAAGATCGTTCAAATTCGTGAACGATTGAAAGCCTCTAGAGACCGACAGAAAAGCTACGCTGACAAGCGTAGGAAACCATTGGAGTTCCAGGTGGGCGACCGAGTCCTACTGAAGGTCTCACCCTGGAAGGGCTTGATACGCTTTGGAAAGTGTGGGAAGCTTAATCCAAGATACATAGGGCCTTTCGAGATTCTCGCGAGAATCAGCCCTGTAGCTTACAAACTCAATCTACCGCAAGAACTCAGTAACGTACATCCTACCTTCCACGTTTCAAACTTGAAAAAGTGTCTATCCGACGAGACTCTTGTTATTCCACTCGACGAGATCGAGATCAACGAGAGCCTCAACTTCGTGGAGGAGCCAGTAGAGATCATGGACCAAGAGGTCAAGCAAACAAAGCAGAGCCGTATCCCGATAGTGAAGGTGCGCTGGAACGCAAAGCGTGGACCGGAATTCACTTGGGAACGTGAGGATCAGATGAAACTGAAATACCCTCACCTTTTCGCTTAGTTATTTGTAACTTCTTATTTGCTTAAATTCTAATTTCGGGATGAAATTCCTTCTAACGGGGGGATGATGTGACAACCCGAAATTTCCATTATGTACAAACTATATCACTTCAATAGAAGTTATAGCGGTCACAGTTAATTTTCAGACTTTTCGCGTAAGTTTGAGTAATTCAGGGTTTACACTTCAGGAAATATCAGGAGAGTGGGGGCACTAGGGTTTTGTGCAACACTGATATTCCAACACTCTATTATATTAGAGATCATTTCAGGAATAAAAATATTTTCTGCCAAAATATCTCAGGACTATAAATAGAATTCTGAACCAAATTCATTCATTATTCACATTTCCAACTAGAGAAAAGCCATTTTCTCTCTCACGGATCTTCGGGTTTTTATACCAAAACGTGAGTAATTCTTTCTAGTTATTAGGTGCTTATAACATGATTTAGATGGCTAAATCATTAGATCTACGAGTTTACTCCCCAAGGTGTTCTTGGGCGGTAAACTCCCGAAACGAAGCCAAAATCGACCCTTGTGTTATACAACTGTCGTAGACTCATATGTATGTGTGTTAGGGACAAGAAAACAACCATAAATCATCCAAGTTTGGGAGTTCACGGCCCAAGAGTTGCTTAGGCCGTAAACTCCCTTTTTGAACACAAAATGATGTTTTAAGGCCACTAAAGCTTTAAGACTTTTATCAAGACTAGTTCCCATTTAATCTAAGGCCTTAAGCACATCAAAGAACACAAACAAATGAGAGTTTACGACCCAAGTGTATCTTAGGCCGTAAACTCCATAGAAATGGACCAAAGGGTGTTATTAAGGCACCTAAAGCCCTAGACCTTTACATGGAATTGTTTCCCACTTAATCTAAGGACCAAAGCACATCAAAATCACTTATCAAAGTGAGTTTACGGCCAAGGCTTTGCTCTTGGGCCGTAAACATGAAAGAATGGCACCAAAGTGTGCCTAATGTCTTCATATGCTTGGAATAAAAGCCTAGAAACAATACCACATGTGCAAGAGACTTGAAAGCATCAAGATCACCTCTTGAAGTGAGTTTACGGCCTTGGTAATGCTCCTAGGCCGTAAACACCTAACAAAGGCACGAAAGTGTGCCTAGGGCCCTCATTAGCTTTAAACAATTGACTAGAACCTATCCTTCAAATGCATGAGGCTTGAAAACAACAAAAACACACCATACTTAGAGTTTACGGCCGTAAACTCTAAGGGGAATGGCCTTAGGGTCGTAAACTCCTAAATGGAGTGTTTCTAGACCTTAAACCCCTTCAAGGATGGAACCACCAAGTTAGAATAATTCCAGAAAGCATTTGGGACTTCAAAACACACAAATACCCCATGGTTGGGATTTTACGGCCGTAAACTCAAGAGTTTACAACCGTAAACTCCATGTGTGTTAGTATATGAGGAGTAAACTCATATATGGGGTCCTTTGGAACCCTAAACACAAGTACCTTGTCCCACAATAGCGTAGATGTAATCCTTAGGGCTTAAAACGCTTATATAAAGTGTTTATTATGTATAGGATGTCTTAAAATTATCAATTAGTGATTTGAGTCTAATTGAGTGCATATATGTGTGATTATATGTTCATTAGGATCGTAGTGTGTGTACAAGTCCTCGCTTGACACCTAGCCATCCTATACCGTTCAGTTCATTCCAATCACTAACTACAGGTGAGTTCATACCCCTAATCAATGTTTTAAATGATTTTAAATGTTTTATGGGGGGGATACAAGTAGAAAACAGCATGTTATTAAATCATATATATGTATTTTATAACTGTGTTTTCATTCAACAGAATTTCACGTACTGCAAAAGGTGATGCATGAAACGGTTTTATATCTTAAAATAACTTGTTACCAAACGTTTTATATTTAAAATGTTTATCAAAATGACATCAAGTCACATTTATGTTGCTCAAAACCTGAGATATCTTGCAAAACCAATTTACATTCTTGAAGTAAACTGTGCATATACACTTATATTTATATATATGTATTGATGTTCTAGTTTACACCTTTCATTTAGTTTCCAACACTCTTGAGTTGCAAGAGTGTATAAACTTACTTGAACAACCAATTACCTTTAAATTAACTATCATAGGGATAGTTAGAGGATAACAAAACATTATTCCTATTACAAGGAATCACACAAGAGTCAGTTCATTCATGAGTCTTTACTAGTACCTTACCTGATACATGAGTACCTTTACATATGCTTACATGATACATGAACACATTACAAGAGTACCTTTACGTAGATACCTTTACCTGTGTATACTTATTTGAATATTTGTATCACGAATTGCGAGGATGATTTATTTTGTACCTTCTGTGTAAATTATCCTGCCTATCCCCAGTACCTTGGGATATCTAGAATAGGACCCTATCCCCAGTACCTCGGGATATATGGACGGGACTAACCATTCCGGAACTCAGCTGTTAGCATCAGTGGGTGATGATCATCTACGGATGTCTACGGTTATTACTTATACTAGGAGTACCTTTACAGGGACTAACCCTTCCTCCGCCCTGCTGCTACTACAGAGGACAATTGGACAATCTTCGGATGTTCATTAGGTTATATAAGTCGTGTTAACCCTAGTACCTTGGGATAACAGTTACATATGTTGTGTTAGTCCTAGTACCCAGTGACAACACTTACAGTAGTACATTTTCCTGTTTACTTTATTTTGTGATGCTTTCACATAAACGATGAGTTAGACTAAGTACTTTTAGTACTAGTCAATAGAAAGGAAAAACTATCATTTTACTTACAAAACATTCGGGTCTTGGTAGAAGACTACATTTCATACTTATAGAAAATAAGGGATTTTCTAGGGTTTTTCATACTTACATCAACATTTTCATTTAACGGTCTGCATGGCCTGCATAACAGATTTTCACAAACAAGGCAATGACACTTATATACTTATGAATTCACCAGCTTTAAAGTTGATACTCGCTTTCAAAATAACTTGTATTCTCAGGTCATCAGCAGACAGGTACGGAGGCCAGGTTTTGAGAAGACGGAGCAGAAAAGTCTCGTCTTTTATGTTGATTGTATATTTTTGGTGTCTCACTACAACATAAAGAACACATATGTATTAAAACTTTACTTATAATGTAATGGATGATGTTGTTGCTTGTTTATTATATTACACTGTTGTGATACTATACATGACGTCCTCCACCCCTGAACGTTTCCGTCGTTCATGGTTTTGGGGTGTGAAAAATTGCTTCTTGAATTTCTTCAAGATCAGTTTGCCTGCCACTGTCTCTTTAGCTTATAAACTCCCTCTCACGAAAGACTCCTCTTCTTGCTACAAATACCACATTCTCACTGGGTCTGTAGAAGAGGTAACCAAAAGATTTCTGTGGGTAGCCAATGAAAATACACCTTTCACTTCAGGGTTCGAGCTTATCATGAGTTTCACGCCTCACGAAAGCCTCGCAACCCCAAATCTTGATGTGGTCTAAATTGGGAATCTTCCCAGTCCACATCTCATGAGGTGTTTTGGTAACCTTCTTTGTAGGGACTAGATTAAGGATATGGGCGGCAGTCTCTAAGACATACCCCCCAAAAAGAGATTGGTAGCGAAGCTCGACTCATCATAGAGCGAACCATGTCTAACAAGGTTCGATTACACCTCTCAGCTACACCATTTAGCTGTGGTGTCCTGGGAGGAGTCAATTGTGAGACAATCCCACACTCCTTAAGATAGTCAAGGAACTTGGTACTAAGATACTCACCACCTCGATCGGATCGAAGCATCTTAATGTTCCTGCCCAATTGATTTTCTACTTCCTGTTTGAATTCCTTAAACCTTTCAAAGGTTTCTGACTTATGTTTGATTAAGTAGACATACCCATATCTACTAAAATCATCAATAAAAGTCACATAATACCGATAAGCATCCCTTGTGGCGGTTTTGAATGGCCCACATACATCAGTATGTATTAGGTCCAACAAACTCTCACCCCTTTCACAAGTTCCAGTGAAGGGTGATTTTGTCATCTTTCCAAGTAGACAAGATTCACTACTATCATCCAATTTAAGGTCGAATGACTCCAAGACTCTACTCTTTTGGAGTTGGCCTATGCGTTTCTTGTTTACATGTCCAAGACGACAATGCCATAATGATGCTTTATCTAGGCTAGTAGAAGAATCAATATACAACACATTATTTCCTAAGTTGTCTACAATCGACACAGTTTCATACACACCATCACAAGGTAATGCTTTAAAATAAAACACATTTTTAAAGAAAACATTAATACCATCACATTCATTATCAAACGAAAAGGTAAAACCTTGTTTGTACAAAGCATGAAAAGAAATAATATTCCTCGCCATTTCAGACGAGTACACACATTTATTTAAATCTAATTTTAACCCATTATTAAGCAACAAAGTATAAACTCCAATCTTGGAAACAGGTGAAGCCTTCCTATTGTCACACCCCAAAACCAAGAATGGCGGAAATGTTCTGGGGCGGAGGACGTCATGTATAGTATCACAACACAGTAAATGTAAATAAGCAAACAACATCATCCATTGCATTAAATATATAATTTCAATACAAGCGTGTTCTGTATAGTTATAGACACCAAAATAATGTAAAACAAAATAATATGAGATGAGTCTTGAATGCACTCCATCTTCTCAAAAGCTGGCCTCGGTACCTGTCTACTGATGACCTGAGAATACAAGTTATTTTGAAAGAGTTTATCAGCATTAAGCTGGTGAGTTCATAAGTATTTTAGTGTCAATGTTTGTTGTCAAAACGTTTGAACCTGACGCAAGTATAAGTTGGAAAATGTATGTAAGTGTTTGAAAGTGTTTGTAAAAGTTTGAATCTCTCAGAAAAACCTATATTTTCTATTAAAGTAACCTTCTACCAAGGCTTAGATGTTTTGTATACTCGTTCGTTGTAAAAGTATGTGATTTCCCAAGTGTAACTATCATTTAATAAAATATAGTATGTACATTAATGCTTAAGTGAGGTTATCACTAAAATATGTAATGGGTAAATCATTGTAGTACTGTAGTTTTGTATAATAAGAGCTACTGCTGTACTAATTACTACCTTAAACCGGATTTATATTAAGGTATCATGTGATAAATTGCACCATGCTATCGACTGGCAACAACGACATAATGAATGGTCGTAATAAAGAAATGACGTTTGGCACCCGCAGACCTGCAAGTCCGGCTGTAGCTAGCAGCAAGGTGTAGGATAGTCAATCCAGTATAGATCTATACGCAAACTCACGCTCTCCCTCCAAGAGAATTTTGGCTACAACTCGGGCCATGACATTTAAGGCATGCTCCGACACAGTGGATCACAATTGTTAACGTATTCATGTATATGTAATGTTTCTCGTTCTAGTATAGTTGTATATGTTCATGTTTCTAGTATAGTTGTATATGCTCATGTTTCTAGTATAGTTGTATATGTACTTGTTTCTAGTATAACTATATATGTACATGGTTCTGGTATAGCTGTATAGGTACTTGTTTCTAGTATAGCTGTATATGTACTTGTTTCTAGTATAGTTGTATATGTACTTGTTTCTAGTATAGCTATATATGTTCCTGTGTTACCCCGATGGTAACTAACTATTGATGTACTGATAAGTATGAATATGGAAGTACTTTTATGTCTATATATGTATATATGATATATAAGTAATATGGAAACGACCTTCGGATGGTCACCCAAAATCCCACCAGACCACATCCAAATCGAGAAAAAGGAAATAGGGCGGATGGCCTTCCTAAGCCCTTTAAACATTATTTATATATCTATACATATATGGGCATGCAATTGATAATATAAAGGCATAAATAAGTTTTGAAAAGACATTTGAAAGATAAATATAATTTTAAGAGAAGATCGGCTTGATGTCAATCTATAATACAATTTGAAGGCATAAGTTGATAAAACGGTTTAAGTATAAGAAACATTTGTTTGAAATTACAGTCTGTAAATAAGTTTGGATAGTAAAAGAGTTTGTAAAACATTTCAAAGTAAAGCAGTTTGATAAACAATTTGAACAGTGGTAAAAATCGTTGTTTTCCTAGTTATTAATCACATGTGATTAAATGCAATCACATGTGATTGAAGCAATAACTATAAGTATTTGACTTGTATTCCCCCCCCCCCATAAAGTATTTAAAACATTTAAAATCATTTCAAAGGTTGATTCAAGGGGTATGAACTCACTTGTGGTGAGTTGTACGAATCGCAGTGTCGGATACCGTGCTAGGTGGCAAACAGAGACTTATTTACATGCACGAGCCTAGTTATCATATAATAAGCATATATATAACTAATTAGACAAATAATAACTTAATAAATAAGTTAAAACACTTAGGAACATGTAAACACTTTTTATAAGTGTTTAAGGTCCTAATGGTTGCATCTATGTTGCTACGGGACAAGGCAAAAGGGTTTGAAACATCAAATGGCCTTGCATAAGAGTTCGCCACCCAACAAACCCCACCCTTTGGAGTTTACGGCCGTAAACTCATGGGTTTATGGCCGTGAACTCCTCACATGGTGGTTTTGGGTGTTTTAAAGTGTTATCTTGATCCTAGAACACTCCTAGCTTTGTTGGAATAACACATGAAGTAGTTTAAGGTACTAGAATGCTCCATAGGGGAGTTTACGGCCTATAGTCCATATACCCTAGAGTTTACGGCCACAAACTCCTATGGGGTGATGGCTTTTAATTGTTTTGAGGCCCTTGCACATCTAGGATAGCTTCCATGATTTTATCTAAGGCTAATGGGGACAAGAGGCACACATTTGTGCCTTCACTTGGAGTTTACGGCCCAAGAGGTGTTCCTTGGCTGTAAACTCCCTTTAAGGGATGTTCTTGATGTCTTTTACTCCCCATTCAAGTCCTAGGTGTTCAATGGTAATTGTCTTAAAGCCTTAAGGGTGTTTGGAATGCTTTTTACCCTAGAAAAAGGGGTTTACGGCCCAAGAGAGGTTCTTGGCCGTAAACTCCTATAAACTTATGATTTTGAAGGGTTTTGATGTCTAAAATAGGTACAAGCATTTGAGGGTTAAAGTCCTTAAGCATTAGGGGTAGTTTAGGGCACAAAATGCCCTTGAAAAGGGGTTTACGGCCCAAGAGAAGTTCTTGGCCGTAAACTCCTATTACTTGTTGATTTTGGATGCTTTCTAGTCTCTTAAGATCATACACAAGGTCCTTAATAAGTTGTCTAACAAGGGAAAGGGACTAGGAAGCCTTAAAGTTCCATTTTGGAGTTTACTCCCCAAGAACGTTCTTGGGCGGTAAACTCCCGGATCTTGTAATCCTAACATGTAATTGATGTTATAAAGCATCTAACAAGTATTGAAACATATTTAGTAAAGTAGACTCACAATCTGGGATGAAAACCCGAAGATCCGTCAGAGAGAATATGGCTTTTCTCTATTTGGAATTGTGAATAATGAATTAATTTAATTCAGAAAACTATTTATAGTCCAGGAATATTTTGGCAGAAAATATTTTTATTCCTGATATGGCACTGTAACATGATGAAACTTGAAATGCTCAAATTTCATAAAACCAGGAGCATCCAATCTCCTGATATCCCCTTAAACAGAAACCCTAATATACACAAACTGGTTCGGAAAAGTGTGAAAATCACTGAAACTGGACTAGCTTCTATTGAATAGATAATGTTCGTACAAATGGAAATTTCGGGTTGTCACACCTATTCCCCATGATCAAGTTTATCTTCCCGTGCTCCACATCCTCACTTCTTCTTAGGCCCTGCAAATCAGAACATATGTGAATACCACATCCTGTATCAAGCACCCAAGAGTTAGAATATGATGAGTAATTAGACAATATTGTGTAAATACCTGCATGGGTGGGTTTCACTTTCCCATCCTTTATATCCTGCAAGTACTTAGGGCAGTTTCGCTTCCAGTGCCCCTTGTCCAGGCAATAGTAGCAATCAGCATCCTTGGGAATGGCAGAAGGAGTGACAGAACCGCTCTTGGTCTTTGATGAGGAGCCTTCAAGAGACTTTCCCTTGGTACCCTTCGAAGGGTGCTTCCTCTTTTTCCCTTTGCCTTGCCCGATAGCCAAAACAGGGGTAGATGTTGGAGTAGGAGTAGTAGAGGTAACAACCGCCTTGCCCTTAAGACCGGTTTCAGCGGTCTTCAAGAGTCCTTGAAGCTTGCTGAGGGTAACTTCCTCCTTGTTCATATGATATGTCATACGAAAATGGTCATAACAAGAAGGTAAGGAGTGCAAAATGATGTCAATTGCCAACTCCTCAGGGAAGTTCACATTCAGCTTCAGCAACGGTCCACATACCTTTGCATCTTTTGCATGTGGGCCGTGAAGGATTCACCGTCCTTCATGCGGGTAGTTATTATGGAGGAGATTATTTCATACCGCTCCTGACGAGCACTCTGATGGTACCTTTCCATTAGGTCTTGGTGCATCTCAAAAGGGTAGAAGTCCTCATAGGACTTTTGGAGCTCGGCTGTCATCGTGGCCATCATGATGCATGCCACCTTAGTAACATCTCTCTCATGTGTCCTGAATTCAGCGATCTCCTCAGGAGTAGCAGTAGACTCATCAAGCTCTTTTAACTCCTTATCGATGACATATTCCTTGTCCTCATAACGAGTAACCATCCTGATGTTCCTAATCCAATCCATGAAGTTGGAACCATCAAAGATGACTCTCCCACAAAGATTCATGAGAGAGAAAGAACTGTAACGCCCGTGTTTCTAGGCTAGTCATTAATATTGACATAATTGTCTAGGTTAACCTTTGTAACTCATTTAGAAGAAATGAAAAGGAATTATGTGAATTTTATGTGAATTATGTGTTTTATGCTTAATTATTAGGGTTTAATTAATTAAAAATAAAAATAAGCGTCAAAATTAAAGTGTGATATAAGCCCGATATCTTTACATAAAGTTGTAGTGGTCGAAACAAGGATTTCGAGGATATAAAGAATACCAAAATCCGAGTTATAACGAAGAAGTTATGACCTATTGAAGTTTCGCGACAAAACCGGCACGGTGCTGAATGTCGTAAAAAGTGAGTTTTTGATAAACTACTTTTTAGCCTTAGTAATCTAAACGAAAGTCGTGGTATTCGTTAAACCGAGAAGTTCGATAAAAAGAACGCCCAAATCTGACTGCGTATGAGGAAGTTATGATTTTTCGAAGTTTCAGCGTAGCAGTAGACAGCTAAAAACTCGAATTTTAGATCGAGCGATTTTTAGCCGACACAACCTAAACGAGAATTGAGGGTCTCGTCATTAGGAGCACAATGGTAAAAAGTCTGACGAAAACGGACATCGGATGAAGAAGTTATGAATTTTTAACGGATTTCCTATCCCGGTCTGTTCAAATAATAATATAAAATTTAAAGTCAAAATTAGCCGACGAAGTCTAAACGAAAGTTGTAGATCGTAATTTTAGCTACGCGTGCATATAAAGAACGTCAAAAACGGAGCTCGTATGCGAAAGTTATGGATTTTAGAAGTTTTGGCGCGAAAACCGAGAAATTTCGCATAGTCACAATTGCCACGTCACCCTCGCTTAGAAAGTGACACGTGTCCTGCTGAGTCACCTGGCTACTGAGTCACCGAAGCTGCTGAGTCATGCGAGCCACGTGTCCTCTTCTGATTCGACCGAGGAGGAGGCCCAATCCGAAGCAGCCAGCTCCCCAGCCGAAGCTTCGCCCAACTGCCGCGTGTGTCCGAGCCTCGCATAGCCTAGCTCCAAGTCTCGCAGGTGCGCCAGCAAGCCGCGGTCCACTTAGAAGCTGCCAGCGAGCCCTCGCATGTGCGAGCCATGTGCGAAGCCACCCCCTGCGAGCCGTCGGATCTCCGAAGCGTGCCATCTTCTCAGCCGTTGGATCAAACTTCGGACCCTATAAATAGAAGGGTACCTGCGAGGGTTTCCGGTTACTTTTGGAATTTTGCCACTTTTAGCCCCTTTCTCCATATTTTCTTCATCTTAACATCCCGCAAAGCCCCGGTATCGATTGTAAAGCCCGGAATACCCCACGAAGTGCCCGAGAAGCCCGGAAAATTTATCTTTTCGGTTTCGAAGCCCGACCTTTCGCAAAGCCCGGTTTCTCAATAAAACTCCCGGTTTTATTAGAAACGATCATTTTAGGAAACGAATTGCTGCCCGATTTTCACCAAAATACGTGAGTGTGTAGTTACTTTCAATTTACACATAGATATGAAGTATTTACCTTGAAATACGTGTTATGTGTAAATATATTAATTGTTTGACTGAGGTGACTGTTGAATTGATGTTTTATACAAGTTTTAAACTGTATATGCTTTTTATCTACAAAATATGTTGGGTAGAACATGGGTAGATGAAATAGTGGGTATGATGAAAGGTGAGTTGGATAAAGGAGATGATCAATAATATTGATCATGAGTTGAGGGTGAGTGGTGAAAATTTGAGAGAATCACTTACCCAAATTGTTGGCCCCCGTCATTCAGCAGAGTATGGATGACAACCATGGACTATTCTAGACAGTTTATGGAACACTAGCAGGCCCGCAACCTGTAGGTGTAATGAACTATATGTTCATTTGATGTACTCTAAAACCCATTGACATGTATTGCAGGAGAGAACACCTGTAAATAATACTGTCGATAAATGAGAGCTATGGACTTAGCACATGTTGAATAAACTTTGGAAGCTATGGAATTAGTGCCCGTTGTATAAACCCGGTCACGAGGTGACTTTGTGTTTATTCCTTAGGATGAATCCTTAGGAAGGAGTGATAGTTGATTCTTAGGGTAAACCCTTAAGAAATAAATAAAATAATGGGGTTTGGGGTAGTTAGGTTGATTGATTGATGTATAAACAAAATAAATTTATGTATTGTGGGTTGAAAACCCTATATGCTCACCAGGCTTCCAAGCCTGACCCACTCAGTTGTTTATATTACAGGTAGAGGACCCCGAGCATAGTCGGATGATGATGATGAGTGAATTTTGGATTATAGGCCAGTAGTTACAAATAATTGTCGCAAGGCTTATAATGTCTTGTTTATGCTTTTGATATGTATTGGAACATGACATCCCGAGGTTTTGATATAAAAAGAAATGATATATTTCTTAAAGAAAGGTTTTGACAAACTTTTATCATATTTTGTTTTGGGGACCAACTCCGCAACATCTTTTATAAAGATTTCTCTGATTTGATTTTTAAAAAGCATAAATTAAATCGGTCTTTTCTGGCCGAGAAATTTGGGGATGTCACTGTTGGTATCAGAGCATTAGTTTAAGCGAACTAAGAAATTGTAGAATTTCTAGACTTGAACTTAGAATGCTAAGTGATGATTGTGAGATGAGTGTCTACCATATTTTAGACACGAGCACTAGTTTATTTTAGGGAAGATGCCTAAAATGCCCTTATGTGCTAAATTTTTTGTGTTATAGCTATAATGATGCTATTATTTGTTCGGATCTATGGTCTGTTGCCGACCGGATCTGGAAACCTTATGTGTGTAGGATTCTAAACGTATGACTACGATATTGGAACTAACATATAAACGTTTCGAAGACTTAACATCTAACAAAAATGAGGATCTAAATTCACCTACGATTGGTGTATAGATCGAAATGCCGAGTACTCAAAGTGGGTTCGAAAGTGATAATCCACAGCCTGAGTCAATCACGATGACTGGAGTGCAGGCAATGGTACGTACGATGTTAGGTGAAGAGATGGAAGAAACAAAACGTTTACTTCAACAAAGTAAGGATGAACTTATTGTGCCAGTACTTCAGGCATCTGTTCTTGAGGCAACTATTAGGGTTGCTAAGTCTATTGAGGAAATGATCAATGACACAACCGCCAACAAAGTTGAAGTTGGCAAGAAGAGGAAATTTGATGGGTCTTCAAGGCCCAACAAGAGCAACATATCCACAAAGTTTGGCAAAAGAAGAGATAAAGGAAAATGGTGCGGGAAGTGCAAAAATAAACACTCTGGGAATTGTGACGGGAAGGTGAAGTGCTTTAAGTGTGGAGAAAGAGGGCATTACGCCAATAAGTGTACGATTCCCAAGGAGGTGTGCTACGGATGTAAAGAAGAAGGCCATATTTCTAAGAATTGTCAGAAGAACAATGAAGTAACAAGGCCAAGTGCACCATCAATGCCAAAGGAATTTCAGGATATCCTTGAAGAAGCAATTAATAACACTAGGAAGTAGAAGTCAAGACTTGATACCCGAAGATCAAGTTACGAAGTAGTAATGTGAATAGTAACAAGTAGTTTAGCCTATGAGAGGCATAGTATAGGGTAAACTTGAACCTTTGTGTAATCGTTTCAAGGAAATAAAATAAACCCTGGTTTTGTCGTCTGATGAATAGAATGGCTGGTGTAATTTTTGAAGTTGTCCCAATCATCTGAAATTTCCATCACCAACCAAGTTGAAGTAGAGTTGATCATTGAAGATACGCATGAAAGAAGTCCTAGTAGAGTCTAGGAAAATTTTATGATTAATTGGACACATTTGTATGTGTTAAATTGTTTTGTGATTTTAGGACTTGGGGACTGCGAGACAGTACTTGGGACGAGTATGAGTAGGTGTGAATAGTAGTAGAGATCTATACTACTGGAAGCACAAGACTCGCACTTAGATCAGGGAAAGTCACAAGGTTACCAGGAAGCTATTATTTGATTCCGTCTTGTTCTAGTCTGTCGTTACCATCGTTTCGGTAATGACTAAGAAGATGATTGTTATTCCGACCTTAGAGGTCATATTGAATCGAGTCCGACTAAGATGAGTATGTTACATGGTTCAAAGAACCAAGTTCGATGTAGCATTTGACTTAAGCCAGAAGATTGAAGTAAAAGATGATTAAAGCGATCAACAGAAGTATCGCACTCATTGTTAAAGAAGTTGATATTTAGGAATCATACATGTTGAACTGTGATTGTATCACATTAGAACATGAAGGAAGGTGTAGTTTGTTCTGGAAATTGTCCCAAGGAGATCTGAGTCTAAGTAGTGCAGTATACAATGAGAGATCATTAGAACATGACCCATCGGTCTGTTACAATAAATACTTATTCCAAGAAGAAGGAGGAGTCCTCAATAAGGATTTATTTTGTAACTCGAAGGTTACAATTGAAAGTCCTATGGAGATCTGAAGCTTTTTAGGATTAGCTGGATATTATCGCTGATTTATCCAAGGCTTTTCTTCGATCGTGACTCCATTGACAGCTTTGACCCACAAAGGAGCTGTCTATACTTGGAAAGAGAAGCATCAGAAGCTTTGAGAAGTCAAAGAAGAAGTTGTGTGAAGCACCGATTCTTTCATTACCCAAAGGAGTTGATGACTTCACAGTTTATAGTGATGCCTCTGGAGTTGGGTTAGGATGTGTTCTGACCCAAATGGATAAGGTGATAGCATATTCATCGAGGCAATTGAAAGAGCATGAAAAGAACTACCCCACTCACGATTTGGAGTTGGCAGCAGTAGTATTCACCCTAAAGATATGGAGGCATTATCTTTATGGCACAAAGTGTAAACTTTTCACTGATCATAAGAGTCTTCAATATCTCTTTAATCGGAAGGAATTGAACATGAGGCAACAACGCTGGCCAGAGTTACTCAAGGACTACGACTGCGAGATACTTTACCACCCTGGTAAAGCAAATGTTGTTGCCGATGCTCTCAGTCAGAAGGTAAACCTTGAAAAGAAAAGGCCAAGAGCGTTGAGAATTGAAGTTGTCTCGACAATTGTGGAAAGTATAAAGAAAGCTCAAAAGGAAGCTTTAGAGAAAAATGACCGAAAGGAAGAACGTTTGGGAAAAACGTTAGTGTTCGGTACAAACAACCAAGGGTTGAAGGTATTTCAAGATAGAATTTAGGTACCTAAGATGGGCGGAATAAGAGATCTTCTGATGGAAGAAGCTCACAAGACCATGTACTCAATTCATCCCGGCAGTACGAAAATGTATAGGGATCTAAAACCCTATTATTGGTGGCCGACGATGAAGCTCGATGTTGCTAAGTATGTGGTCGAGTGTGTAACTTGTGCTAGGGTTAAGGCACAACATCAGAAACCGTATGGGAGTTTAGAACCTTTACCCGTACCCATGGGTAAATGGGAAGACGTCACCATTGATTTTGTGACTAAACTGCCCAGAACAAGGAATGGTCACGACATGATTTGGGTGGTCGTTGATCGCTTCACTAAGAGTGCGCATTTCATAGCGGCCAAAGAGAAATGGTCTATGGATAAACTTGCGAATTCTTACGTGAAGGAAGTGTGAGGCTTCACGGTGTTTCGTTAATGATTGTATCCGATCGTGACAGCCGTTTTACCTCAATGTTTTGGAGGAGTCTATAAGAGGAAAAGCAGTTTATGGGACTTGAAATAGTCCATTAGATTGCTGAAAAGTTGTAAGTGATTAGGAAAAAGATGTTAGCTTCTCAAAAGAGCTATGTTGACAAGAAAAGACAACCGATATCATTCGAAGTTGGAGATTCGGTTTCACTTAAAGTCTCGTCGTGGAAGGGACTTATAGGATTTGGTAGAAGGGGAAAGTTGAGTCCAAGGTTTATTGGACCATTTAAAGTTCTTCAGAGAATCCAGAATCAAGCTTACAAGCTAGAGTTACCGGAAGAACTAGAGGGTATTCATAACACCTTTCATGTGTGTTATTTGAGAAAGTTCACGGGAGGTGTGCCCGACATAATTCCCATTTCTGAGTTAAGGTTGGACGAGAACAAGAGATTAATTGGAGAACTTGAGGCAATCGTTAACCGTAAGACTAAGAAGTTGTAACATAAGATAGTCGATTTAGTGCCTGTACGTTGGAAACTTATAAATGGTCCAAATCCCACCTGGGAAACGGAGAGTGGCATAGTGAGTCGCTACCCGTAGTTGTTTGTCGTTGTGTGATTCCGGGGACGGAATCATCCTAAGGGGGAGAGAGTTGTAACGCCCGTGTTTCTAGGCTAGGCATTAATATTGACATAATGGTCTAGGTTAACCTTTGTAACTCATTTAGAAGAAATGAAAAGGAATTATGTGAATTTTATGTGAATTATGTGTTTTATGCTTAATTATTAGGGTTTAATTAATTAAAAATAAAAATAAGCGTCAAAATTAAAGTGTGAGATAAGCCCGATATCTTTACATAAAGTTTTAGTGGTCGAAACAAGGATTTCGAGGATATAAAGAATACCAAAATCCGAGTTATAACGAAGAAGTTATGACCTATTGAAGTTTCGCGACAAAACCGGCACGGTGCTGAATGTCGTAAAAAGTGAGTTTTTGATAAACTACTTTTTAGCCTTAGTAATCTAAACGAAAGTCGTAGTATTCGTTAAACCGAGAAGTTCGATAAAAAGAACGCCCAAATCTGACTTCGTATGAGGAAGTTATGATTTTTCGAAGTTTCAGCGTAGCAGTAGACAGCTAAAAACTCGAATTTTAGATCGAGCGATTTTTAGCCGACACAACCTAAACGAGAATTGAAGGTCTCGTCATTAGGAGCACAACGGTAAAAAGTCTGACGAAAACGGACATCGGATGAAGAAGTTATGAATTTTTAACGGATTTCCTATCCCGGTCTGTTAAAATAATAATATAAAATTTAAAGTCAAAATTAGCCGACGAAGTCTAAACGGAAGTTGTAGATCGTAATTTTAGCTACGCGTGCATATAAAGAACGTCAAAAACGGAGCTTGTATGCGAAAGTTATGGATTTTAGAAGTTTTGGCGCGAAAACCGAGAAATTTCGCATAGTCACAATTGCCACGTCACCCTCGCTTAGAAAGTGACACGTGTCCTGCTGAGTCACCTGGCTGCTGAGTCATTAGGCTGCTGAGTCACCGAAGCTGCTGAGTCATGCGAGCCACGTGTCCTCTTCTGATTCGACCGAGGAGGAGGCCCAATCCGAAGCAGCCAGCTCCCCATCCGAAGCTTCGCCCAGCTGCCGCGTGTGTCCGAGCCTCGCATAGCCTAGCTCCGAGTCTCGCAGGTGCGCCAGCAAGCCACGGTCCACTTAGAAGCCGCCAGCGAGCCCTCGCATGTGCGAGCCATGTGCGAAGCCACCCCCTGCGAGCCGTCGGATCTCTGAAGCGTGCCATCTTCTCAGCCGTTGGATCAAACTTCGGACCCTATAAATAGAAGGGTAGCTGCGAGGGTTTCCGGTTACTTTTGGAATTTTGCCACTTTTAGCCCCTTTCTCCATATTTTCTTCATCTTAACATCCCGCAAAGCCCCGGTATCGATTGTAAAGCTCGGAATACCCCACGAAGTGCCCGAGAAGCCCGGAAAATTTATCTTTTCGGTTTCGAAGCCCGACCTTTCGCAAAGCCCGGTTTCTCAATAAAACTCCCGGTTTTATTAGAAACGATCATTTTAGGAAACGAATTGCTGCCCGATTTTCACCAAAATACGTGAGTGTGTAGTTACTTTCAATTTACACATAGATATGAAGTATTTACCTTGAAATACGTGTTATGTGTAAATATATTAATTGGTTGACTGAGGTGACTGTTGAATTGATGTTTTATACAAGTTTTAAACTGTATATGCTTCTTATCTACAAAATATGTTGGGTAGAACATGGGTAGATGAAATAGTGGGTATGATGAAAGGTGAGTTGGATAAAGGAGATGATCAATAATATTGATCATGAGTTGAGGGTGAGTGGTGAAAATTTGAGAGAATCACTTACCCAAATTGTTGGCCCCCGTCATTCAGCAGAGTATGGATGACAACCATGGACTATTCTAGACAGTCTATGGAACACTATCAGGCCCGCAACCTGTAGGTGTAATGAACTATATGTTCATTTGCTGTACTCTAAAACCCATTGACATGTATTGCAGGAGAGAACACCTGTAAATAATACAGTCGATAAATGAGAGCTATGGACTTAGCACATGTTGAATAAACTTTGGCAGCTATGGAATTAGTGCCCGTTGTATAAACCCGGTCACGAGGTGACTTTGTGTCTATTCCTTAGGATGAATCCTTAGGAAGGAGTGATAGTTGATTCTTAGGGTAAACCCTTAAGAAATAAATAAAATAATGGGGTTTGGGGTAGTTAGGTTGATTGATTGATGTATAAACATAATAAATTTATGTATTGTGGGTTGAAAACCTTATATGCTCACCAGGCTTCCAAGCCTGACCCACTCAGCTGTTTATATTACAGGTAGAGGACCCCGAGCATAGTCGGATTATGATGATGAGTGAATTTTGGATTATAGGCCAGTAGTTACAAATAATTGTCGTAAGGCTTATAATGTCTTGTTTATGCTTTTGATCTGTATTGGAACATGACATCCCGAGGTTTTGATATAAAAAGAAATGATATATTTCTTAAAGAAAGGTTTTGACAAACTTTTATCATATTTTGTTTTGGGGACCAACTCCGCAACATCTTTTATAAAGATTTCTCTGATTTGATTTTTAAAAAGCATAAATTAAATCGGTCTTTTCTGGCCGAGAAATTTGGGGATGTCACAAGAACCAGTTGGGTTAGAGCCCGAAGCATTAGTGTTGGAAGACATCTGAAGGAAGAAAGCAAGTTTAGATTAGATATATAGAATCCTTAATAAGACACCCAAATGTAATATTAAGGCTAGGATCCAATCACAATATATTATACTTAGAAGAGGGATGTCGTAATCTAATTAATAATATATTTGAAAGGTAGGTGAATGACGATTCACCAATTTCCACCATGAAAAACAAAATGAATTATTAGGTTTTAATTGGATTTGAAATTCCTAGATTCTTTTGAGATTCATTGAACTTTTCAATGGCATGTTTCAATCTCGATTGTGCCCTTCAAGTTTTGTGACTGGGATGCCGAGGATCACAAAACAAGGTGTGAATAACCATGCTAATTCACTTGGTGCCCTTAATATTATCACCTAATCAATGTGTCGGTTAACCACACACGCTCCATTGATCTATGACAAACATTCCTTACTAGTCCAAGTTAGTGTGCCGGTTAACCACACACGCTCCACCAACGACTTGGTAAGGTACAAAGTGTGAATTTTGTGGACTAGCACCATGTTCACATTTTCCTAAAGTAACTAAGATTGGGAATTCAAAAAAAATGTTTAGTTACTTTATAATAATAATTATACTTTTAATGAGGATTTAAAGTCATTGTCCTACCCGTTCGGCTAACGACCCTCCACCGATCAAGGAAGCGGTGGGTGAGAGTGAACACCCATTAAGCTGCCATTTTATAGGCAACAACCTTATACCCCCCTTATAGACCGGCTTCGTGAATGAGGCCTACTAACGGTAGAACGACTTATTATTATACATACATATATATATATATATATATATATATATATATATATATATAATAATTAACCATTAATGTTATAAATAGTATAAGGGTTGAATTTTAACTATTAAAACTCTAAGGGTTGGAATTAAAGTTTATTAAAGTGTGTGAAACTTTACAAATTCCAAACTTGAGGGCAAGTTTTGTAACTATCCAAAACTTTTCATTTCATAACTTATAAATTAAAGGTTCATAAAAATGAAGACTCTTCATTTTCATGTAACTTATGTGTTTAAATGTGTGTTAAAGAAAAGTAACCTTTGGATATCCATAACTTGAGGAAAAATTATGGACTCCTTTAAAACACATAAATGATCAAGAATTAATTCTAAACAATTCAGCAGATAATTCCTATCATCTTCTAAATTCATAAGAACATGAACATGATCATCAAAATTTCAAGAATTATATGAACATATAAAAATCATGGAATTTTGATATATGCTATTGTAAATGGATTAGAACAACCATTACACCAACTAAAACAAGTTTTAAAACACCAAAACAGGTTAGAGTAATGTTTCTAGTCCATTTCCAGCAGCAAAAGTTGAAATTCTGCATTCTGATCATTCTACTCGCCGAGTGCACGAACCTACTCGGCGAGTAGGATGAATTTTGCCTTGAACTCGGCGAGTCCCCCCATGGACTCGGCGAGTCCATCAGCCAGACAGCAACAATTTCAACTTTTTTCACTATTTTACATCAAGTATCAAACAAACAAGCCTAGGCTCTGATACCACTGTTGGGTTTTGAGCAATCTAACACTTCCTAAGTGTGCATGCAACCCTAATAAACCTTGGATCTATGTTTGTCTAATACATGCAAAATAATAATTTTTCCAAGGTTCATAACTTATCTAACATGGCATGGGGAACTTTTAAACATAAAAGAGTTAGATGAGATTACATACCTCTTGATGAGATTGATTCCTTGGAGTTTGAGAGCCAAGCACCAATAGTGTGAATGCCTCAAATGGAAATCACAAATCACCACAAACACTTGGAAACCTTTAGAGAGTGTACACACACTTGTAATTTTCGACCACACACAAGCACACACACTAGTGGCTATTTCATGCAACATAAGCATGCTTATATAGTGTACATGGTTAGGGTGAAACCCTAATAACCCATGACCTTTCCTTTTCCAAGGATCCATAGGTTAAAAGCTCCATGGATCATCCATGGACTTCCATATAAGCCTAGCCCATTAACAAATGAGTGTTAGCCCACACCATATAAAACCAATAGCCCATAATCTAATTAGTCTTCCTTTTAATCTCTAAATTAATTCATAATTAATTTAAGACTAAGACTAATTAAATAACATGACTTCATATTAATATATTATAACTTATAATATATTAATAAACATATGTGTATAACTCTCATAAAATTATCCATAAATAGTTCGGGTGAAGTGCAACCCAAATAGACCATGCCGGGTCGGGTCAAGTATATATCAAATAAGTTATGGACTTAGACACCATATCCAACACATCTGAGTGAAACTGTGTTTATGGAGCAACCACCAGGGTTCATTGATTCCAGGTATCCATCTTATGTGTGTCGTCTCAAGAAAGCTCTTTATGGCCTTAAACAGGCTCCACGAGCCTGGTTTCAACGTCTCAGTACCTTCTTGATTCATATTGGGTTTACATGTAGTCAAGCAGATCCCTCTCTATTGATTTATAAACATGACTCATGTATTCTCTTTCTCCTTGTCTATGTTGATTACATAATTTTAACCGGTAACAATGAGTCCATTGCTAAATTTGTTACCAGGTTACACAAGGAGTTTGCAATTAAAGATTTGGGGCAGTTGAGTTATTTCTTGGGACTTAAGGTGCTTTACACCAGCACTGGGTTGTTTCTTACTCAGACTAAATATGCTCTTGATATATTATCAAGAGTTGGTTTGCTAGATGGTAAGCATGTTTACACTCCTCTAGCCACATCCGAACCTCTCACAACTTCAGGTGATCCTTTTCATGACCATACTTTGTGTCGATCTCTAGTTGGTGCTCTGCAATACCTTACCATCACTCGTCCAGATCTCTCTTATGCAGTAAATCAAGTGAGTCAATTTCTGCATGCACCTACAACTGCTCACTTTCAGGGTGTTAAACGGATTCTACGTTATGTCAAAGGAACTTTGTCCTTTGGTCTCGTCTATCAAAGAACTCCTTATATTTCTCTTGTTGCTTATTCAGATGCAGATTGGGCTCATTGTGTATAGACAAGACGATCTACTTATGGTTACTCCATTTTTCTGGGTGGAAATATTGTCTCATGGAGTGCCAAGAAGCAATCAACAGTATCTCGTTCTAGCTGCCAATCAGAATACAGGGCCATGGCAAATACCGCTTCCGAAGTTGTTTGGATTACTCATCTTCTTAAAGAACTGTAGATTCCCATCTCCCCAATGCCTTGCTTGTATTCTGACAACAAAAGTGCTATTTTCCTTAGTCAAAATCTTGTGGCACACAAACAAGTCAAACACATTGATATTGATTATCACTTCATTCGTGAATTGGTCAGTTCAGGCAAGTTACACACCAGGTTTATCCCTACAACTCAAATGGTTGTAGATCTCTTTACTAAAAGCCTGTCTAGACCATTGTTTGAGTATTTTCGTTCCAAGCTATGTGTTGGACCACCACCTTCTAGCTTAACGGGGGGTATTAACAATAAAGTGATAAAGCCAAACTCAACTCTATCTACTTCTAGTTGATAGGCATATTGTTGTATTTTAAATGTATTCAAATTTATCTTATCATGTAATCTCATTTATACTATATATATAGAATACAACTCTCTCCATGATTTTATTGGAGATTGATTATATCTACTCTTATATTTAACATTTAACATGGGTAAAACAAGAAAATGGAGATTCTTTTTTCTTGCACACTTTTGTTCCCATAATCATTAATCGCAAGCTTTAAACATAACATGGTCCCTTATATTACATTAATAATAATTTGAGTCTGCGTCTATCTCATTATTTTCTTTTTGGCCTGCAAAACCATCCATCCTAAAGTATAATTATGTGCTTTCCAGTGAAAAATAACTCAATTCTTTACCATGTTTCATCTTTTAAGATAGTGCTCTCTCTTGTCAAGTGTCTATCATTCACAGTTTCACTTTTCTGTTATAAATATCATTCATCATTCAGTTAATTTCTTGTTCTCGTAATAAAAACCCGTTAATATATATATATATATATATATATATATATATATATATATATATATATATATATATATATATATATATATATATATATATATATATATATATATATATATATATATATATATTTCACATTTCACATTTATGCCATTATCTAACTACTAATATCTATTACTTGGTTAGAAATGCTTACAATAATTGTGACCAACATAAGGCAATATCATATCGGGTTGCTTGGCAATGGACTATTTTGGACTAGATCTTTTTTTTTTTTTTAATATATTGCATGTGAGTATTTGTTACGTTAACTTTATCGGGTAAATAATGGCTTAAATGTAAAAATTAAATTATCAATGGTTCTTATAAAAAAATTCATAATATTTTTTTAATCAAAAATATTAAAATGACCTAGCTTATGTTACGTTAACTTTATCGGGTAAATAATGGTTTAAATGTAAAAATTAAATTATCAATGGTTCTTATAAAAAAATTCATAATATTTTTTTAATCAAAAATATTAAAATGACCTAGCATATGTTACGTTAACTTTATCGGGTAAATAATGGCTTAAATGTAAAAATTAAATTATCAATGGTTCTTATAAAAAAATTCATAATATTTTTTAATCAAAAATATTAAAATGACCTAGCTTATGTTACGTTAACTTTATCGGGTAAATAATGGTTTAAATGTAAAAATTAAATTATCAATAGTTCTTATAAAAAAATTCATATATTTTTTTAATCAAAAATATTAAAATGACCTAGCTTATGTTACGTTAACTTTATCGGGTAAATAATGATTTAAATGTAAAAATTAAATTATCAATGGTTCTTATAAAAAAATTCATAATATTTTTTTAATCAAAAATATTAAAATGACCTAGCTTAAATTCCCAATCCTGCTCGGAATTTATTAATGGATCTTTGAATGTACCTTTTTTTCTTTGATTTTGGAATTAAAAACTTCATGAAACTTACAATTTACAACTTACAAAACATGATGTACAAGTCTTACTACCTATGGTATGCGGATAAGTTTGAATTCCCCTTGGTCTTGTGCAGAACCAAAGCAGAAATTATGCAGCTATCTTTACTACAAGTACCACCGTCACTCCCACTTGAGTATTAATTACGTTCCTTTTTTTTTTTTTTTTCTATGGATATTAACTTAAAAATATAAGATATTTTTTAATTAGTACAATTAAATCTATTTTGTTCATATTTATTCTTTAATTTTTTTAAATTGTACACGTCTAGTTTTATAACTGACTACTTCAGGTTAACCGAAAAAATGACTTAATAGAGTTAGGGTGTTCGTGTGGATGGATCGGTTTAATCAAATTCAATCAAGTGAATCCAAATTGATTTCGATTTTCAAAATATGAATCCGAATAGTCCAAACCAAAATTCAAATCCGATCCGATCTGATTACAATTCGGTTGGATCGGTTTTTATAATTCGGTTTTCAAAAACCGGAACATTTTAAAACGACATATAATTATAATATTTCACAAGTAGCAAAAACAAATTATTTAGTTGTCATTTGAAAATTATTAACAACTAATTAGAAAATATATTATACTTCAATATATTTTATAGGTAGAAAACTTTTGAGAGAAAATGCATATTAATGTTTTTTTTTATCGGGTGAAATGTTTTGAACTTATTTGAAAAAATAAATTACAAAATTAATAAATAACTATAGATATATATTATAAATAGATAAATAATAAATATTTATTCGGTTTTTTTGGACTATTCGGTTCTTATTTTATAAACCATAATCAATCCGAAATCCAAAATAATAATTCGGTTTTATTGAAAACCAATCCAAAAGTCCGAATATCCGAACCAAATAGTCCAATCTAAATTGTCCAATTGGATAATTCGGTTTTATCCGAATAATGAACAGCCCTAAATAGAGTAATATATTCTAACTTTGTACACATTTAGTTCTTAATATTTTTATTTTCAAAATAAATCATTTTTGTTTTTGTACTCATTCAGTACTTATGAGTGATTTCTTTAGGTTTTTATCACAACATCTTCTGTGGAACAATCATTAATTAGGTGTTTAGGTTGTTGATGGTTATGTTAATCGCGACCTCGACTGTTTGGCTGCTTAAGTATTATGGTTTGGCTTAAGTCTTGTATTTTGAACATCGTAACTGCTTCATACAATATTAGATTTTAACAATTTTTATATCTACATGTTTGTTTTTTAGTCTACTACAACTTTCATTAAGGTTACTCCAATAAAATGTAATATATTTTTATTTACGATTCTATAAAAAGAAAAAAAAAACATTTCTACATGCATACGTAAAAACGTATGGATATAAATATCGTAAGTAAAAATATATTACTTTTTAATGAAAATAATCTAAATGAAAGTTGTAATAAACTAAAATATAAACTTATGAATATAAATATCAAAGTTGTAATAAACTAAAATACAAACGTATGGATATAAAGATCGCTAAAATCCGAGATCGTATGAAGAAGTTATGACGTTTATAACACAAGAACTAAGTCAAACCACAAGACCTAAGTAACCAAACAGTCATGGCTGCGATGGACATAAGTGTCAACAGTCCTTAACACTTCATTAATATTTGTCTTATATAAGATGTCGTGAGAAAATCAGTCATAAATACTAATGTATGTGAAAATAAAAAAGAACTTATTTGGTAGCAAAAAAATATTAAAGACGTTTGTTTTCTACAAAAGTACTTTTTGAGCATTTTTCTTTTCTGGCGGGTAGACGTTTCGCAAGTGCACGTCTTCTTTCGCAAACTTGAAAAAAGACAAAAGACATTTAACCACTTCTAAAACAAACAGCATCTGAATGTATGCATTTTAACAAATTGAAAGGATAAATATAAACATAAAAAACGCAATACTCAAATACATACAAATCAAAAAGTATATTGTCTTTTAAGTAATTTATTTTGTCTAAAACAAAATTTATTTTTATGTAGAATTTAACATATACAAGAAAAATAAAAATAAATGCGTGTTAGCAAGTAGTTGGTGGTATGGAAAGTTGCACTAGTGGGTCCCACGACATCTTTAATGGGTTAAGTAAAAAAGAAATTCTTTTTCTAGACCTACGATTACTAACTTCAGAAGATTCCTGCATTAGAAACTTGTACTCTGGTGTGTGTTGAGGGGGAGAAAGATAAAAAGGAAAAGTCACGAGTCGTCGACTTGGGATTGGTGAATGGGTCGGTGGGGAGGTAAAGATTGAAGGTCCAACTAAATTTACAAACACATGAAGCTGGTGAATTTCGGCTATTAATTAAATAGATTATGACATCATGTATTCTTCATCTACTAAGAAAAACAAAATACTACATGTTTAAATGTTTTGGACATGTCTATCATTGTCTCAACAATAATTTAATCCTCACAAATCTTGTTTGCTACATACACTTCCAATTTTCCACCTTGGATAAATGATATAAATAGTCCATTTTTTTCATTAAATAACCCTCATCACACGTTGACTCAATTAAAACGCTAAAAAAAGTATACTTATGTAAAATTAAATTTATTACCAACCAAAAGTTATTATCCAATTTATAATATAACTACCAAGTACCAGCACTTTTAAATAAATGTTTATAATAACACATCTTACGTTTCAACTAGATAAATTATAGGTATGTTTTCCATTTCAACCGGATAAATTATAGATATGTTGACTACCCACTAAGTGACTAAGATCTTTGACAACAAGTGTCAAATCTTAACCAAGAAATCAACATGTTAAGGTTATATTAAGAGTATATTTGACAAAGTGAGCTATTAGCCCAAAACTCGAAATGAAGCTATTTGCTGAAAGTTAGAAACGAAAATTGGTACCTAGAAGTTGTTGGTTGAAAGCTGGAAGTGGAAGCGGACGCTGATAGTTAGTAGTTAGTAGTTAGTAATTAAAAGGTAGAATTGTATCTTTTATTTGTGCATAAGGGCGCGTTTAGGAGATCTAGTTTTTAACGTTTGACAAAACACTTTAGTTTAAACTTAAAAAAAAAAAAAAAAAAAAAAAAAAAAAAAAAAAAAAAAAAAATATGTTTGACAGTACGAGCGTTTAGCTTTTAATTTAAACAAAACACTCCAAATTTTTAAAAGTTACTTCAGTCGTGTTTGACAAAATTAGCTATTAGTTGGAAGTTGATGAAAGCTGTAACTTTTATTTGTTATATGAATGTTTGACAAAAATAGTTAGAAACTTTTGCAATATATAAAATTTTATAAAAGGACAATTGTTTTATATATATATATATATATATATATATATATATATATATATATATATATATATATATATATATATATATATATAAGACCAACTTTGAATTTCTCAATAGTGTTTTGTTAAACGTTTTATGAAATAACTTTTAGATTTAGAGCGGTTTCTTTAAATTAAAAGCTAAATGTTCGTACTATCAAATGAAGCTTTTTGTTTAAACTAAAACATTTTGTCAAAAACTTAAAACTAGAAACTCTCAAACGCTCTGTGGCGTTTAACAAACGCTAGTGAACTTTTTTAAATCAATTTCTAGAATTACTCTTAGAAATATATATATATATATATATATATATATATATATATATATATATATATATATATATATATATATATATATATATATATATATAGGGGTCGTTTGATAACTACTGATTGGGTTATAACTGACTGGGTTAGAAGCTGACTGAGTTAGAAATTCTAATTGAGTCCACATCTGACTGAGTTTATGTTGTTTGGTTATTTCTCTGACTGATTGTGCTGAATGATAAAAATGACAATTTTACCCTTCAACTTATTTTTTTATAAAAGGTATGATATTATTGTTAATATTTTTTAAAAGATAAAAACTAAAAGAAATACAAAAGCATATACTATTAAATATTAATCTCAAACCCAACAAACTTAAAAAAAATAAACAACTTACAACCCTCTTTGTAGTTAATGTACACAAAATCAATAAGAAAACATCAACCAATATTCCCTTTTAAAATTAAATGTCATATCAAACAAAATACTTGTATTCTTCTCCCACAGCCATTCTTTATCACAAAATACATAACCTAAATTGTAATAAAAAGACCACATTTTGAAGAAAAATAGTAGAGCACGTTGTTAAAGGTTCTACCATTATCAACATGCTTGTTTGGATCATCTTCGCTTTTGTTTTGTTTGGGTTTCAGTATAGCCATCAAAAGCACACAAATATGATGACTTGCCCTTTTCTTTCAGAGTCGTAAGGTTTGACATCCAATATCAATTTTAGGCCCTTGCCCTTTATCTCTGCTAATATCATCACAACATCAAAATCACACAAAAATGATTGACTAGTCATTTACAAGAATATAACAAAAAAGAATTCAGAGATATGAAGAAAAAAAGCAGCAAGGACCATGGCTGCAAAATCACCATAAAGACAGAACAATTGTCAACTCTAAAAAGTACTTGGGGATATTATACTAAAGGTGTGAGAAAGGGCAATATAGATTCATTTTAATCAAAAAATTCATTTAAGCATCCCATCAAACACTTTGTGTGCAATCGTTTGAAAACAAAACAAAGGAAAATTAATCAATCCTTTTGAGCTCAAAATATTGGATTCCACTGAAGTGGTGTGTCAATTGTCTAAAAATGTCCTAGGCCTAACACATGAACTAAGAAATCGACACATTTATAAAGAAAAATGCAATGAAAAGTAGAAAAATTAAGAAAGTTATACCTCCGAAAACATAGACAAAATTCATAAAGCTAAAGAGCATTGGCATATCAGGTCATGGAAACATGGAAACAAAATATTTTGTCTACTGATTTCAGAAGAAGAAGAAGAAGAAGAAGAAGAAGAAGAAGAAGAAGAAGAAAAAGAAAAAGAAGAAGAAGAAATCGGCTTACCTACGTTACTGTGGAGGTTGCTGCCGGTAGAGGCTGATGAGACGTCGTCGGTGATGTGCTCTGTGGAAGGAATCGTTGAAGAAGGAAGCGCTGATGCATGGAACGAGAAGCACAATTTCTGGATTATACGTGTTTTTTCGTTTAGGGCCAATGGCAAGATAGGCAACTCCTTTTTTTCTTTTGGGTCAGCTGCTAAAAATTAGCGGACCAAGTAAGGGTCTTGGTCAGCGATAGCTGACCGAGTAAGCCAAAGTTTATGTTTATCAAACGGCCTGACTGCTGACCAAGTCAGCAGTCAGCTCTGACCAGACCCCGTAAGTGCAAAACAAACAGCCCCTTACTTTTTTAAACAAGTATACTTTTATGTTATTTTATATATTTCAAAGACTTCCCGTTATTTTTATCAAACACTTATATAACAAATAAAAGTTATAGTTACCGACTGTCAGCCATCCTCTACAACTAACAATTATTTTTGTCTAACACGTGTTTGGAAAAGATAGTTGTAAACTTTCAGCTGTGTTTCCCAAATTTATAGTTATTTCCTTCATATTAATATTAGTGATACGTTAAGAAAACATAAATCTTTTAAAACATTCAGCATCAAGAAAACAACATAATAATGGTTTAGAATATTACAAATGGAAGAGAAAGTTAAAGACATGATATTCGAATTATTTTAACAAGTTAAAATGCTTTAAAAATGTACTAATATTTTATTTTTTACGTACTTCATGTCTTTTAATATTGTTGTCGATACATGTGTAGTTTTCAGTTTTGTTTAAATCATTTTTACATTATTAGATTTAAATTGAATTAAAATAATAAGATTGCAGCATTAATTGCACTAGATAATAATAGTACAACAATAATATTAGCACCAATCTCTAAATAGTTTGGTTGGTACGCCTCTTGAACTATTCCTCAACATTTTGGGTAATTTTTCATTAATTCCTTTAACAAAAATAACTAAATTTATACGTGGAATATAGCATAACGGCCTAAATTTTGTGCTTTTACCAATATGATCACTCACTCGATGTCACATTTTGGATCAATGGACATTTTTTAGAAGATGATACTTGAAGTATCTACAAATATGATATTTTAGATTAAAATTTCAAAAAATACCTTTACTAATGATATTTTTGAGTACATAAAATTTTCAAACTTTGTAGGGTAAAGACATGATAAGTTATCTATAACACCCGTTTTTTCAGATGGATCGATTTAGGGTTTCAAGGAGTCAAAAGGTCAAATTTTGGAAGAAATAGAGCCTCACGACGTGAGCGTTGAGTGGTCACGACGTGAGATGAGTTATTATGGAAATTTTGTTCGGGACTGGTCTCACGACGTGAGACATAGAGGCTCACGATGTGAGAACTAATGCAGCCTAAGCCCATGATCATTTAGGGTTTTCTTCATATTTAAGCCCCTCTAAACCCAATTTTGGGTTCATTATCGGCCTCCAAACCCTCTTTTACCTCAGAAAACCCTTGCCTTCACCCCTTGCTTGATTCTTGGCCATTTTGGGAGCATTTTTTGTTTGGTGAAGAAGATTGTAGCATCCCTACTCCCATGTATAATATTTAATTAAATTATATTCATTTTGTCAGGGCAACTTGACGAGTTGGAGGCCCCAACTCGCCGAGTAGAGATTGAGATAGCCACATGATTTTTAGAGTCTACTCAACGAGTAGGAGCTGAGTGTGAAAACTCTAATTTTTAGGGTTTGCACCCCATTTAAAGGACCTTAAGTCCTTTACCCCGCCTCCCTCATCACCTTAACACGCTAAGAGAAACCCTAATCGAGCTATTACCATCTGAGAGAGAGAGAGGATAAGATTGTATGTTTTAGTGCATTCTTAGAAGGAGTTTGATGAGCAAAAGGCTTGGAACAAGAAGGAGCCCTTGAATCTAGCATTCTTTCAGTGTTAGCTGCCATTTGGAGGTAAAAAGCTATCACCTTGACCATTTGTTTGTTAGACCTCTTCACTAAGGAGTTTATGGCCATTTCCATCTTCTCTTTGAATCCTTTAGTTGTTTGAGCATGCCTTGAAGATGAGACTTCAAATCTGGACAATATGAGGTCCCTTAGGCAAAAAGACTCAAGCTTTATCAAGCTTTGGCCAACTTTCATGCCTTAAACCCTCTATTGAGCTTTGGGTTGGCAAACTTAGCCCTAGATGTCATGCATGAATGTAAAGCTCAGTTTTACGTGGTATTTCAGCCTTAGAAGGCTAGATCTAGAGAATGGGGCCTTAGTTCTGCTTAAAAATGTATGAATGAGAGAATTGACTGAAGGGACTCGACGAGTTAGTGAGCCAACTCGACGAATTGGTTAGGGTTTTCCCCGATAGTCTGGATGCGTTACAAACTCGGTGAGTTTGTGAGACAACTCGACGAGTTGATTTGGTTTTTCCTGATGTTTTAGAAGAAACAAGGGAACTCGACGAGTCGTATAGATGCACTCGACGAGTTGGGTCAACATGGACCGTTGACTCGAGTGTTAACTTCCGTTGACTTTTAGGGCTTGGTCAAGTTATGGATTATGGAGACCATGGAGGGGTAAAATGGTCTTTCAACCTTTCCGAGAATTAGAAAAGGGGTTAGCTTAACATTTTTAGAGTTGTTGTTATAAAGTGTTAATTAGAGATGATTATGATATGTAGGCGGAGTCTAGACCGATCGTAAAGTACGATACCTACTTGCTTACATACAAGGCGAGTCTTCTCACTATACTTACCTGAGTGGTAATATCGTGTAACCGGAGAGTCTTATTTGAGTTATTGACCAGCGGGTCTTATTTGAGTTACTGACCGGAGGGTCTTATGTACTTATACTGAGTTATGTGATATCATGCATTTTGTCTTTGTGATTTATGTTGTATATTCTTCTATGCCTTATTGAGTTAGTACCGGAGGGTCTAAACTGAGTTGTGAGACCGGAGGGTCTTCACTAAGATACCAGACTTGAGGGTCTGACTCGAGCTGTGAGACCGGAGGGTCTCACTGAGACACATGACCGGAGGGTCCTTATTGAGATATAGCCATGAGAGGCTAATTATTTGTGTGTGGTATTTTGGGGAACTCATTAAGCTTCGTGCTTATAATTTTGTGTGAAATGTGTTTCAGGTACCTCTCAGGATCGCGGGAAGGCGTCAGCTTGATTGTACACACCAGCTTGAGATTATGTTTTAAGGATTCTGGGATATTATCAAACATTTTTTTGTCTTGTGTTTTGAACAACTTATACATTTGGGTTTTGAGAAATATGAGATTGTGTTTTATGTGGTTTTAAAAATGATTTTTTTTTTGAAAATTTAGAGTGTTACAAAGATGAGAAGAAGAAGAAGAAGAACTTTTGAAGAGGCTTGCAAGGAATCATCGCCATCATCACCTCACATTGTTTCTGGACCCTTGTAAGTGTCATGCTTCAACCTTTTTTGTTGTTTATGGCTAGATCCAAAATTTGTCCCACTTTTCTCCTTGGTTGAGAAAGTTTGAATGAATGGAAACCATAAAGTTGGCAACGTAATGGGTCATAAGGGTCTTTAGAGTGTCATGAAGTTCAGATCTAGTGACTGATAGGGTTTTGAGCCTTTTCATGAAAGTTGGATGATCTTTTCTTCAATTTTTGTCCCAAATGATATCTAGACATGTATTGGACGTAAATGCCCATAAATCATCGACTTTTAAGTGTATTATGAAGTAATAAGACCTCCTGGAAAGTTAGAGTAAAAGGCTTAATGGATTATGGACATAAATGGTCGGATTTTAACTTCAGACTGTACTCACGATGTGAGACATAAGGTCTCATGACGTGAGGGTTGAATGACCCCATTTTCTGTTAAGCTCCTTGGAGCTCACGGCGTGAGAGAAGGATGCTCACGTCATGAGGTCAACTTAGATGATTTTCTTTAACTGAGTTGGCTAGGTTGGGTCAAGATGAGTTGGAATTGGACCGAGTGGACTCTCACAAGGTGACCAAGGTCTGGTCACGACGTGAGGCTGGATAGTTGACATTAACTGTTGACTTCTGACCAAGTTTGGCTTAGGATCCCTAAGGAAAGGGGTTGACGAAATCTTATGGATAGCCCATATAGATTTCGTCCATAAGGGCTTTCTAGAAAGTTCCTATGGGTTGCTTAAGGACTAAGAAACTGGATTGAGATTTTGACTGAAACCCTAGTTTCTCAATTATATGAGGGACCCTTGGGCATGCAGAAATCGGCTACTAGAAACCCTAGAAGGATCTTTGTCATACCCCCGAACCAGACGACGGAAACGTTCGGGGGCTTGTGGGTGACTTCATCCTTGTAGTATCATCACATAGTATATAATTGAAACATAACATCATCATCATCACACATGTAGTATAACAACATACATTGTTTACATCGAGTATTGTGTTTAAATATTACATGCCAAAATAATTAAAGTATGATGGAACAAAATATAACAAAACATCCTTTAAATTGTTTAGCCCAACCTGCTTCAACGGTTTCCTGAGAATACAAGTTAATTTAAAAAGGTCAACATAAAAATGTAGGTGAGTTCATAAGCATGTTTGAGAAAATGATTTGTATAACTTTGTAATCAAAAGAAAATCCTGTATTTTCTTAAAATAGTTTAGTGTGTTTGTGTCCGATCTTGTATTAATGCATGTGTGTTTTTGTTTATTAGAAATCCAAAATTAAATGAAGAGAATGCCCCCAGACAACCCTATGCTGCATGTATAAGAGAATGCTGGTATTTCAACCCCCGAGATTGAGTACCATCGCGAGTATGTTCCCGAATAATCCAAAGAGAAAAGAGAATGGTCTCCCGTAAATTTCATAATGTTAATTCCTTTAAGTGAGTTGTTATAACCATGCTAGATAATGACAAGTTCGCATGTCTTGGCGTTTATGAATGCCGACGGAAAATAGAATAAGGTTTTTGTCACCCTAAACTAGTTTAGTCTAACTGTGGCAAATAGCACAGGTGTGGGGTGTCATCCCCGTATAGATCTTTACACAAACCCCCACTCCCCCTCCAAGAGACTCTGGTTATAACTACAGGCTACGATCATACACTCAATAGATGTCAACCGACACGTCTCACTAGATCCTTAATCGAATTTACGAAAAGAGAAACATATAAAACTCATTCCAGGCCCAATGAATCATGTAAGCGAACAACTGAGGCTAACTAAACACGTAAGTAATTTTCAGGCCCGAAAGGAATGAGATTATATAAATGTTGGATAATGTGTGTAAGTCCATAACTATATTTAGTATGTACTTGACCAGGTTTGGCATGGTCCATTTGGGTTGCATGGCATCATAATAATTGGATAGACAAAATGAGAAAAGGACACTTATGGTTTGTTAATATATTATAAGTTATAATATATTAATATGAAATCATATTATTTAATTAGTATTGATCAAGAAGTAATTTGGAATTAATTTTGTAATAAAAAAGAGACTAACTAAATATATGGGGATTGATTTGTAAATCATTCATTCTTATGTAGTGGGCTTATGGTCCATGATTCACTAGATTGGGCTAGGATCCATTGGGTGCTCCATGGATGCTCCATGGAGGTTGAAACCCATGGATCATGGAGGAAATGAAAAGTCATGCACATTAGGGTTTACATGGTGTAACCCTACATGTGGCACACTATATAAAGAGCCCCATGGCAAGCAAAATCAACACTAAGACTAAAGAGAGTGAGGGCTAGCTGATTTTGTGATCAAGTGTTCTTCTCTCAAGTTATTCCAAGAGTTGTGGTGTTGTGTGAAACATTTGAGGCATCACATTTGGGGTGCTAGGCTCACAAGGTCTTAAGGAATCCAAGCTACAAGAAAGGTATGCCATTCTACTAGTTTTTTATGTTACAAGTACCCCATGTCATGCTAGTTAGGATGAAAACCTTGGAAAATCAAATTTGCATGAATATTATAGAAAACATAGATCCAAGGTTTCTAGGGTTGCATGTACACCATAGGAGTGTTAGTATGCTCAAAACCCATCAGTGGTATTAGAGCCTAGGCTTGCTTTCTTGATATTTGATGCAAAATGCTTGAAAAAAATCGAATTTTTTGCCCACTGTTCAGTGGACTCGCCGAGTCCATTGGGGGACTCGACGAGTCCAAGCGAAAATGCATCCTACTCGTCGAGTAGGTTCTTGCACTCAGCAAGTAGGAGCTCCTGTGTGCAAATTTTCGAGTTTTGTTGCTAGAAATGGACTAGAATCATTACCCTAAACCGTTTTGGTCTTATAAAACCTATTTTTGATGGTGTAATGATTATGCTAATCTATTTTCAATGGCTATTATCAAAATTTCAAGTTTTATATGTGTTTATATGATTCTTGAAATTGTTGATATGAATATTCATGCTTATGAGTTTTAGTAAGATCATAGGAATTATCTGCAAATTGTTTGATGATGTAATTCTTGATCTGAGTGTAATTAATGGAGTCCATAATTTGTCCTCAAGTTATGGATTATCAAAAGTCATTTCTTTAAAAACTCATTAAAGAACCATAGGTTACATAAAATGAAGAGTCTTCATTTTAATAAACCATTAAACTCATAAGTTATGAATATGAAAGGTTTTGAATAGTTTCAAAACTTGCCTTCAAGTTTTGGAATTTGTATAGTCACTTTAGAAAACTTTAATTCCATACCCTAGGATTTTAAAAGTTAAAATTAAACCCTTATTCTTTATAATATTATAAGTTAATATATATATATATATATATATATATATATATATATATATATATATATATATATATATATATATAGGCTTAGGTTATTCTATTCAAAGTAATTATTGTGTTAGTGTATGCATAAATATGGGCCAATCAATTTTACTTATTTTAAGAAAGTGATTAATAAATATTATTGAACAAAAGATAATTGAAAAATATCATCTTAATTAATTACAAGGGTAATTTAGTCAAATAATATAGATTTAATAAAGGAAAATTGCATTTTTTTAAGGATCATAGATTCTATTAATTTTAAAAATCCGATTTTACGAATTATAATTCTTTTAATTCGGACATTCTGACAGAATATGTTTATGAGTATATTCAAATATAAAAATATTCTTGAACCATAAATAATAAAAATATTTTTGAACCTATTTCTTGATCATGAATTTAAAAACTTCTTGTAGAATAACAAATTCTTGAATAATCAATTGAAGAATAAAAACAAAAAATACATTATTTCTTAGAGAATACGGGTAACAATTATTAAGAATTACATTTATTGTTAAAGAATAAAACTAAAAAAACTTTCAAAATGGGAAAGAAAACATCAAAATCTAACAACGACTAAAACATTATAAAAGAATAATGTTGCTTAGAATCACTTTCACTTTTAGGGTCCGTTCTTCAAGCATCAACTTCTGTGATTCCAACAGAATTGGAATTCGTGATTCAATTCCAATAGAATTAGAATTCGTGGTTCCATTCCAATAGAATTGGAATCTCACCAATATCATCCATTGAATCATCTACATAAACATAGTTGACACCTTTTTAGAATTCAACCTTGTCAAGATCCTGCACTGTCCACATAAATGAAGTGTTAAATCAGAAGAAAAAAAACATAAATTGAAATATGAATCAATTCATAAAATGCAGCCAAAAATCAAGTTAAAATCAAAACAAATCCTAAATTGTACACTAAAAATCACGTCAAAATCAAATCGAATCTAAGGCGATCAGATTTTATATATAATTCCAAGTTAAATGTGCAATGAAAGACCTCCCCTCACCCATCTTTCTCTCGGTGAAGACAGAGAAGCCGCATCTCTCCTTCCTGAGGATCATTTTCGTTGCTTCCTTATTCCTTTATTAATTGATGCTAGAAACTCCTCATTGGTGGTGGTGTTTTCTCTAATTGAACAAGGAGACAGTAGCCTCATGATTTATTCCTTCACATGTTCCTGTCGATCACCACAAGGACAACCCTTCTCACCACTAGTGGTTGCCTCTCCACCTGTCAAATATCGAAACCAAGCACCTTACCTACCATTGATTCATGTAAAAAAAAGAAAAAAAGAAAAATCAGAAACAACATGGAGGCTGCCGGAGAAGCCCCCATCCGCTCACCTCTTTCCACCATCGACGATCAACAGACCCTTTTCCCTCACACCTTTCCCTTCCTTCCTCATCAACCATCGCTTCTGCCTACCTCCTCCCAAACCTTCTTCTAACCTCCTCCTCTTCTCACCTCACAGTCGGACAAGAGGGAACAAAAGCTCGTTGCTTCTTCCCTTCATTGCTTCAGTCTCATCGACCCCGGAGACGCTTCCTTAGCCTGTAATTGATCGGCATCCATTGGACCTTGCAGCGGATTTGTTCTTTCCTTCTCACATGCATCGATGTATAAATACATGTGTCAACGCCCATGAAATCAGAAATCAAGAAATTAGACTTTCTTTCCCCTTCTTTCTTCATTCGAGCCCTAACTATGTGGGGGTGTGTGCGTATCATTACTCTTAAATCAGAATTGCAGAAGAACATGTAAAGGCAATAATGGCTTGGTATTTTTTTGAAGATGGCGAAGAGATGAAGGGAATAATAGATGGTGTTCAGTCAAGATCCAAACTTTGAATCATGGTGGCTGAAAGCTTTCGATCGAATCCTACGGGGGGTTTTTCAAAGTGACATCGGTGGTAATTAAAAGGGGATAAATTAGGTAAAAATCAACTAGCAAAATTATACGAAAGTATTTGGGGAAGTTGTTTATAAAATTACCTAATTATCCTTATTTATTTATTTAATTATTTATTTATATTTTAAATTTTGATTGGCCCATATTTATGCATACAATAACACAATAAATACTTTAAACACCTGAACCTAGCTCTCTCTCTCTCTCTCTCTCTCTCTCTATATATATATATATATATATATATATATATATATATATATATATATATATATATATATATATATATATATAAGAGCAATTCAATTTTACCGTTAGTAGGCATCATTCATGAAGTAGATCTATAAGGGGGGCATAAGGTTGTTGCCTATAAAATGGCATCTTAATGGGTGTCCACTCTCACCCACCGCTTCCTTGATTGGTGGAGGGTCGTTAGCCGAACAGGTAGGACAAAGACTATAATTCTCATTAAAAGTATAATGATAAATATAAATTAACTAAACTTTTATAAATTCCCAATCTTAGTTACTTTAGGAAAATGTGAAATTGGTGCTATCCCATGAAATTACACTTTGTACCTTACTAAGTCATTGATGGAGCGTTTGTGGGTAACCGGCACACTAACATGGACTAGTAAGGGTGGAAAAGGGTGACTTAATCTTTATCATAGATTGGTGGAGTGCATGTGGGTAACCGGCACATCGATTAGGTGATAAAGATTAAAGGTACCAAGTTAATTTGCATGGTTATTCACACCTTGTTTGTGATCGTCGGCATCCCAGTCACAAACTTTAGAGGGCACAATCGAGATTTAAACATGCCGTTGAAAAGTTCGATGAATCTCAAAAGAATCTAGGAGTTTTAATCCAATTAAAACCTAATAATTTATTTTGTTTTTCATGGTGGAAATTGGTGAATCGTCATTCGCCTACCTTCAAATATTTTATACCTTGGATTACGACATCCCTCTTCCAAGTTATATAGTATTGTGTTGGGTCCTAGCCTTAATATTACATTTGGGTGTCTTATTAAGGATCCTATATCTAATCTAAACTTGTCTTTCTTCTTTTCAGATGTCTTCCAACAATGCTGCTTCTGGCTCAAACCCTACCGACTCCTTCTCTCTCATGAACCTTTGTGGGAGAGTCATCTTTGATGGTTCAAACTTTAATGATTGGATCAGGAACATCAAGATGATCACGTGTTACGAGGACAAGGAATATGTCCTCGCCAAGGATTTGAAAGAAATTGATGAGTCAACTGCTACCCTAGAGGAGATCGCTGACTTTAGTGCACATGAGAGAGATGCTACCAAAGTGGCATGTATCATGTTGGCCACAATTACAGCTAAACTCCAGAAGTCCTATGAGGACTTTTACCCTTTTGAGATGCACATGGACTTGATGGACCGCTACCATCAGAGTGCTCATCAAGAGAGGTATGAAATCATCTCTTCCATAAATACCAGAATTACCAAAATACCCTTGGAAGTTAAACTAGTCAACTCTAGGTCAAAGTCAAAGTCCTCAGACAAAGTCAACCTGCCTGGTTGACTTCTTCTCGCCGAATCAACCCATCGACTCACCGAGTTCCCACACCCAGAAAACTCTCATATCACAACTTAACTCGCCGAGTCACCCCAAGACTCGCTGAGTCCAACGCTCTCTGAGTCCCATCCTGTCCAACTCGCCGAGTCGCCAACCAACTCACTAATCTAAAGCTTTAACCCAAAAGGGATTGGGTTCTGCGACTAGACTCGCGGAGTCCAAGGCAATCTTCAACTGACTCGCCGAGTTGTTCTTCCAACTTACCGAGTCCATGCACATGTTCATATAACTCGTCGAGTACACCGATGTGACTCGTCGAGTCTCTCCAGTTCTCAATCCATTCAGAGGCTTTTCAAGCCATGCAGGGGCTTCAATCCATAGACCCACCCTTCTACAATCTAACCCTCACATAAAGTTGCAAACTTTATGTGAAACCAAGGAGATATAGGCCCAAAACACACTAGGGCTTGGGTTTTAGACAAAGGGGTTTCACCGATAACTCTTAGCAAAAGCTTTATGACATTTTGGACCATCACAAGCCTAGATCTGAAGTAGCAACCTCAGATCTAAGCCTCTAACTCGAAATAGCTCTCAATCATACCAAAAATTCCCCAAATCTCAAATGATAATAGATCTAGATACAAAAGAGCCCAAGCAACAAATTATTACCTCCAATATATGCTCCAATTGAATTAGATCCCGGATCTACCACCACTCCTTTGCAGCCTTTCATTTCTCAAGCTCTTTCCACCAATTCCCTCTTCCAAGCTCCAATCTCCTCAATAATGAAGTCTCACACGAAGATTAGGGTTTCTATAACTCTCAGGGGGATTAGGAGGCTGGGAGAAGGACATAAAGTCCTTTATATAGGGTGTAAACCCTAAGATTATGGTTTTCTCATTCCAGCACCAACTCGTCGAGTCCAACTTCCGACTCAGCGAGTTGGTCACTTAATTCGCGACCCAAACCCGCTCCGACTCGGCGAGTAAGCGCACCTACTCGTCGAGTCCCTTCTTCGAATTTACACTTTAAACCCTTAAGCCATACTTCTTGAATTCGGGATATTACATGACCATTCCCGGACAAAGGAGGGCCAGATCACATAATCTAGTTGTGTATGCAGCAATATCAGAACCATTCGTCTTTAGGTTCCAAATTTCGTGCTCTAGTTTTTTCACCTCGCCCCTTCGATAGTATTCCGCAAGCATGAGTTCCTTCAGTTTTTCCCAACCCATGGCATTAGCCACTGGCAAGGTTAGAGTTTTGACTTGACCATTCCACCAGGTCAAAGCTCTGTCGGTGAAGGTGTAGGCGGCGAACTTCACCTTGTTGGCTTCAGAACAGACACAAATTTCAAAGATGGATTCGATCTTATAGAACCATCTAGTCAGGGAAATAACGCCTCCATTTCCGTCGAAGGACTTGGTTTTTGCGGTCATGAAGTACTTGTAGGAACACTCATTCTGGTGTCCCTGTCCTCCACCAAGATTTTTAGGGTCTGGTCCACCTCCTGATCCCCCAGAGCTTTCTTGATTGTTTTGTGCCATTACTGCAGTCATTGCGGCGGTAACTGCTGCCTGGAACATGGCAGGATCCAATTGTGGAGGTGGTGGCAGAGTGGCGCTGTTCCTTCTGATGGGTCTTCTTCGAGGAGGCATCTTGTTCTAGAACAATCAGGAAGAAGAGGATGATAAGTCCCTTGAGTTTAAATCAGGAGATATGAAACAACATATCTCATTATGATAGTTAAAGTGTTATACAAAGTGATATATAGAAGAGAGTTACTACTGCAAGTAAATATCACTAAGAAAGAATATGTAGTACACTTGAAATGAATCTCTATGCGGTATTTGGCTCTAGCTAAAATACTCCTATAGTATTTTAAGTTGTATGCTTTGGTCTACCGATATCTGATGTATATATACTTGGTAAATTCTAGGCTTGCTGCAACACTTCGGTCGCTCCCAAGCACATGTTGGTCATGTCTCGAGTGAATATAGTTGATCAGGCTATATTGACCCTAGACATGATTACATAACTGCCCACGCTTAACCACAATATCCAACATCCAATTATTTTTGTTTTGTTCTACCTATGACTCTGGTTCTGTTAGCTATGTATATTAGTATATTTCTTATAAAATACTTATATTTTGAAAATATACTTTTACTTTCAGAGTGCTTCATCCCCTTAGTGTTTATAGTTGTATACTATGTAAGATTGGGTATACTTAGTTCACTATAAACCAGGGCTCTGATACCAATCTGTCACACCCCCAAACCGGAACGACGAAAATTGTTCGGGGGTGCATGACGGTGACATCCCCAAAATCACGGCCAGAAAAGACCGGTTTGTTTATGCTTTGTTTAAAAATCAGAGTTACATTTTAAATGAAAGTGTTGCGGAATTTGTCCCAAAACAAAAATATGATAAAGATTTATCAAAAGCATTTCCATAGAAATGTATTTCATTAAAAGACTCGGGATGTCATGTTCGTACAGATCAAAAGCATAAACAGTACAATATAAGCCTTACTACATTATTTCATATCTACAGGCCTATATCCGTAATCCCTCGTCCAAAACATCACACCTATGCTCATGCGCCACTACCTGTAATACATAAAACTGAGTGGGTCAGGCTTGGGAGCCTGGTGAGCACATAGGGTTTTCAACCCACAATAAATAAGTTTATTAATTTCATCGATCAACAATAACCCGATTACCCGTTCCCGTTATCCTCACTTTACGTCCCTAAACACCTATCATAAGGGACCTAGCCTAAGGATCATCATCGGGACGGACACTACTGCTAAGGGGATTCCTCAGCAATAAATGTCCTAAAGGCAACCATTTGGGGGATGGAGTACACCGGTGAACATATCGTTCACAAACACCTACAGGTTGCGAGCCTGCTAGTGTTCCACTGGACTGTCTAGAAGAGTCCGTGGTCGTCATCCATACTCCGCTAGATGACAGAATCAACAACATCAACATCGAGGCCTCTCATCATTTTATCACACACCACCTATTGCATCTACCCATGTTTTACCCCAACATTTTCGTAGATATAAAATACATATACAGTTTAAATCATTGAAAACATGTATAACAACGTTCATCTAGCATAGATAGCAAGTATTCAGATAATATGCACACATAGCACGTAATTTATATAAAATACTTCATATCTATGTGTAAGTTGAAAGTAACTATGCACTCACTTGTTAAGGTGATGATTCCAAAATCGGGCAGCGCTTGCTTCTAACGATTCTATTTTCCTTCGACGAAACCTAGCATTATTATCGCTAAATTTTAGTCTAATATTTACCGTGACCAACTATTAGTCTTAGTATTATTATTATTATATAAGCGTTAAACAATATTTTCCAACCACTATGTACAGACAGGGGCCAGACATAAAACACCGGAGGGCAGGACCATTTTGGCATATAGCACTTCTGAAATCCAACAACCCTATGCGGCCCTTTAAACCAGATTCCCCGTACCGCGAGTAGTTAAAAAAATATTATAACGACACTTATATAAGTTATAATAATAGCTCAAATATTTATTATAAGTTCATAATAACAATACTAATTTTAAATATAAGCTATATTAAAATAAGGTAAGCATAACTTACTTACAAGGGGGTTTTAGCTAGGAGTCGGGCTCTGCAGGGGCAGAACTTCGTCGCTAAATCTTTCTAAGAAAGATTCGTGCAGCGCTTCAGCGCTCACCTTACTATACTAAGCTACAGAAAGAGAAGTCGAATCACGAGGGACCGAAATGCTCGGGGGATAAGGAGAGAAATACTCTTGAATCAAGAGAATGGTGCAAGAAATATGAGAGCCCAAGGCTCTTATTTATACTAATTGAATTTTCAAAAACTACCCTCCATAATTACTTAATGACCTTTTAGTTATATAAACAACTAAACACCCCTCTATAATACTATTATAAATGGATTTAATGATATTTGTACTAAACTAATGTCGAAAGAACTCAATATTAGCCTTATAATGACCGCATCGTCGATACCTTTCTTATGATATATACATATGTATATATATGTGTACGTATACATGATTTATACTTTATTTTAATACGTAAATATGCTATTATAATTTGTAACTCGTTCATACGAACTCCGTTTTTTACGTTCTTTATATCCACGCGTAGGTGAAGACGTACTCTACAACTTTCGTTTAGACTCCGTCGGCTAATTTTGACTTTATTTTTAAAGTTATATTTTTAACAAGCCGGGACAGGATTGGTCTGTTTAAAATCTCATAACTTCTTCATACGAAGTCAGATTTGGGCGTTCTTTTTATCGATGTTCTTAGTTTAACATATTCTACGACTTTCGTTTAGATCACTAAGGCTAAATCTCGCTCTATCGTAAATTCACTATTCACGCTTCCCGGTATCGTGCCGGTTCTGTTGTGAAACTTCGACGGGTCATAACTTCTTCGTTATAACTTGGATTTCGGCGTTCCTTATATGCAAGGAAACCTTGAGACATATTCTACAACTTTATGTAGAGATATCGGGATTATCTCACACTTTAATTTTGACGCTCACTTTTATTCTTTATTAATTATACATTTATAATTAAATAATAAACACATATAATTCACATAATACTCAAATATTTCATCTTTATTACTTCAAAAAGAGTTACAAGAGTTGACCTAGACTATTATATTGACAAAAATGCTTAGCCCTGAAACCCGGACGTTACAATTCTCTCCCCCTTAGGATGATTCCGTCCCGGAATCATGCATCAGCAAACAGATGTGGATAGCGACTCATCATGTCATCCTCTGTTTCCCAAGTGAGATTCGGCCCATTCGAATGTTTCCATCGGACTAGCACCAAGTCGACCATCTTGCGTCGTAACTTCTTAGTCTTACGGTCAACAATTGCCTCAGGCTCTTCGATCAACCTTTTATTTTCATCCATCCTTAACTCTGAGATTGGAATTATGTCGGGAACATCTCCCGTGAATTTCCTCAAATAACACACATGGAAGGTGTTATGAATACCATTGAGTTCTTCGGGCAATTCCAGCTTGTAAGCTTGGTTCCCTATCTTCTGAAGAACTTTAAACGGTCCAATAAACCTTGGACTCAACTTTCCTTGTTTCCCAAATCGTATAAGTCCCTTCCACGGTGAGACTTTAAGCAAAACGGAATCCCCAACTTCGAAAGTTATCGGTCGTCTTTTCTTGTCAGCATAGCTCTTCTGACGATCTTGGGCTGCTAACATCCTTTCCCTAATCACCTTTAACTTCTCGGCAGTCTCATGGACTATCTCGGGGCCCATAAACTGCTTCTCTCCGGCTTCAAGCCAACAAGACGGCGTACGACACTTCTGCCCATACAAGGCTTGATAAGGAGCCATCTTGATGCTCGAGTGAAAACTATTGTTGTAGGAAAATTCTACCAGAGGTAAGTGCTCGTCCCAATTCCCTTGGAATTCGAGGGTACATGCTCTCAGCATATCTTCCAGCGTCTGAATCGTTCTTTCACTCTGACCATCAGTTTGCGGATGATAAGCAGTACTCAAACACAACTTTGTACCTAACTCCTCTTGTAGACTCCTCCAAAACCTTGACGTGAAACGACTATCACGATCTGATACAATCGTAAGAGGGACACCGTGAAGTCTTACAATTTCCTTCACGTAAGCATTTGTGAGCTTATCCATAGACCACTTCTCGTTGGCTGCTATGAAGTGTGCACTCTTGGTGAAACGATCCACGACTACCCAAATCATGTCGTGACCGTTCTTCGTCCTGGGCAGTTTAGTCAAAAAATCCATGGTGATGTCTTCCCATTTACCCATGGGTACAGGTAAAGGTTCCAAACTCCCATACGGTTTCTGATGTTGTGCCTTAACCCTCGCACATGTTACGCACTCGGCCACATACTTCACAACATCGAGCTTCATCGTCGGCCACCAGTAGTAGGGTTTTAGGTCCCTATACATTTTAGTGCTACCGGGATGAATCGAGTACATGTTCTTGTGTGCTTCTTCCATTAGAAGATCTCTTATTCCTCCCGTCTTAGGTACCCAAATTCGATCTTGGAATACCTTCAGTCCTCGACTGTTTGTACCAAACACTAACGTTCTTCCCAAACGTTCTTCCTTTCGGTCATTTTTCTCTAAAGCTTCTTCTTGAGCTTTCCTGATACTTTCCACAATCGTCGAGACGACTTCAATTCTTAATGCTCTTGGCCTTTTCCTTTCCAGATTGACTTTCCGACTGAGAGCATCAACAACAATATTTGCTTTACCTGGGTGGTAAAGTATCTCACAGTCGTAGTCCTTGAGAAGTTCTAGCCAACGTCGTTGCCTCATGTTCAACTCCTTCTGATTAAAGAGATACCGGAGACTCTTATGATCAGTGAAGAGCTTGCACTTCGTGCCGTAGAGGTAATGCCTCCATATCTTTAAGGCAAAAACTACCGCTGCCAACTCCAGATCATGAGTGGGGTAGTTCTTTTCGTGCTCTTTCAATTGTCGAGATGCGTATGCTATCACCTTTTCTCTTTGGGTCAGAACACAACCCAACCCGACTCCAGAAGCGTCACTATAAACCGCGAAACCTTCGACTCCATCGGGTAGAGAAAGTATCGGTGCTTCACATAACTTCTTCTTTAGCTTCTCGAATGCCTCATCGTGTTTCTCACTCCACGTATACGTAGCTCCTTTATGAGTCAAAGTTGTTAATGGAGCAGCTATCGAAGAAAAGCCTTGGATAAATAATCGATAATATCCGGCTAATCCTAGAAAGCTTCGAATCTCCGTGGGACTCTTTGGACGTTCCCACTTCATTACAACCTCGATCTTTGTGGGGTCAACCATTATTCCCTCCTGGTTAACAACATGACCCAAGAATTGGACTTCCCGTATCCAAAAGTCGCATTTGGAGAACTTTGCAAAAAGCTTCTCCTTCTTCAACACTTCTAATACTTCCCGTAGATGCTTGCCATGCTCTTCTTGGCTTTTCGAGTAGATGAGAATGTCGTCGATGAACACTATCACGGATTTATCAAGGAATGGTTTACAAACCCTATTCATCAAATCCATGAATGCTGCGGGAGCATTGGTTAGCCCGAATGACATAACCAAGAACTCGTAGTGTCCATATCTCGTTCTGAATGCAGTCTTCTCAATATCTTGCTTTCTCACCTTTAGCTGATGATATCCTGACCTAAGATCGATCTTTGAGAAGTAGCTCGAACCTTGCAGCTGATCGAATAGGTCATCAATCCTCGGCAATGGATACTTGTTCTTCACCGTTGCCTTATTCAGCTCTCGGTAGTCTATACACATTCTCATACTTCCGTCCTTCTTCTTCACGAATAACACCGGAGCTCCCCAGGGTGATGAACTAGGTCGAATAAAACCGTTGTCCAACAGCTCCTGAAGTTATGTCATGAGCTCCTTCATCTCCGTCGGTGCTAATCGGTAAGGTGCCTTTGCTATCGGTGTTGTTCCTGGTAACAAGTCTATACGAAACTCCACTTGCCTATCAGGTGGTAATCCGGGAAGATCTTCGGGAAAGACTTCCGGATAATCACACACAACCGGTATATTCTGCACCTCTTTCTTCTCCTTCTTGGCATCGATTACGAATGCCAAGTATGATGCACATCCTTTGGACAAACATTTCCTGGCTTTCATCAGGGAGATGATTCCAGAATTCACTCTGCGTTTGTCCCCATACACCATAAATGATTCTTTTTCGGGTGGGTTTACCTTTACTATCTTCTTTCGGCATTGAATCTCAGCATCGTTGGCGCTAAGCCAATCCATACCCAAAACGATGTCGAAACCGTTTAACTCTATGGGTAATAGCTCTTCGTGGAATTCGTTTCCGTTTAGGTCAATGACGATGTTCCTAATACGATTACTAACAGGTACGAATTTGCCACTGGCAACTTCTACAATCAGGGCATTATCTAGTTTTTCTACAGGCAATGCTAATTTCCTACCAAATTTATGCGACACAAAGGAGTAGTTGGCTCCGGAATCAAATAGTATATTTGCAGGCAAACCATTTACAAGAAAGGTACCTGAAGCGACGTCTGCTGCCTCCTTTGCAGCCTCGAGCGTCATTTGGAAGGCTCTCGCCTTCGGCTTCGGTGGTATGTTGGGTCTTCCTGTCTCCTTCTTCTTCGGGCAGTCCTTCAAAATGTGCCCTTCTTCATTGCACCCATAACAGGCTTTCTGGTTGAGGGTGCATTCATTGGCGTAGTGCCCAGGCTTTCCGCACTTGTAACAAGTGACCCCTCCGTCACACTTCCTAGAGTGCATCTTCTTGCACTTGTCACACCACTTCGCTTCTGATCCTCCTCCCCTCGAACCAGACTTCGAGAATCTACTCTTCTTGTTGGACTTCGAGGATCCATTGAACTTCCGTTTCTCACCAACCTCAGCCCTCTCCAGACCTCTTTCCTTTTGTTGGGTCTCCACGTTCTTAGCTGCTCGAACAGCTGATTTCAAAGTGGTTGCCATCTTGACTGTTGGGCCAAAGTCAGCCGGCAGTCCGTTTGTGAATTTCTCAATTTTGGAAAGTTCGGTTGGCACTAGGTATGGAAACAACTTCATCTTTTCCGTAAATGCAGCAGCATAGTCATCGATGCTCATTCTCCCCTTCTTCAAATTTTGGAACTCATTGTTCAGATCAATCAGGTCTATCTCTGAACAATATTGCGCCTTCAGTTGTTCCAAGAACTCATCGCATGACATTTTCAGAGCTTCTCCCCGTGGCATTGTATCTGCCAATAGCTTCCACCAGCTCAAGACTCCAGTTTTCAATTGTCTCACAGCGAAGACAGTCTTCTGCTTCTCGCTGCAGTCGCAGCTCTCAAACACCATCTCCATCTCGGAGATCCAGTCTATAATCTCAACAGGCTTTGGGCTTCCTGAGAGACTTGGTGGTTTTGCACCCAAGAAATTTTTGTACATCCGCCCATCCTTGTTGTTTCTCCCTTCTGGGCCATCCATTTGCTCACCTTGAGTCCCTACTTGACTCACTTGGCGGCTATAGTTCCCTTCCTCAGATGGCTCGGGAACTGGCTCCGTCGGTTCAACATGTATGGTAGGTTCGTCCCGATTTTCGTGGAGCATCCGTCTCATTTCTTCCCTTTGTTCAGCTAGCATAGCCTGAATCATGGCTTGAACTCCAGCCATGGTGACTGGCTCAGGTGCAACTTCTTCAACAACAGGTATTTGCTGAACCACTGGGGGTTGGTTCCTACCTCCATTTGCGTTCACGTTTCCGCTACGGGTCCTTGCCATCTTGATCTATACACCCAATAAGGTGAATTTAGATCTTTATTTAGGATAGACGTTTTAAATCATCCTTATCACTCCAAAACGTTTACATGCTAGTTCTAATATCGTAGTCGTACGTTTAGAATCCTAAACACATAAGGTTTCCAGATCCGGTCGGCAACAGACCATAGATCCGAACAATTAACAACATATTATGCACAAAGCATTTAGCACATAAAAGCATTTTAGGCACAATTCCTAAAATAAGCTAGTGTTCACACCTCACAATCATTGCTTAGCATTCTAAGTTTAAGTCTAGAAATCCTACAAATTCCTAGTTCGCTTAAACTAATGCTCTGATACCAACTGTGACATCCCCAAAATCACGGCCAGAAAAGACCGGTTTGTTTATGCTTTGTTTAAAAATCAGAGTTACATTTTAAATGAAAGTGTTGCGGAATTTGTCCCAAAACAAAAATATGATAAAGATTTATCAAAAGCATTTCCATAGAAATGTATTTCATTAAAAGACTCGGGATGTCATGTTCGTACAGATCAAAAGCATAAACAGTACAATATAAGCCTTACTACATTATTTCATATCTACAGGCCTATATCCGTAATCCCTCGTCCAAAACATCACACCTATGCTCATGCGCCACTACCTGTAATACATAAAACTGAGTGGGTCAGGCTTGGGAGCCTGGTGAGCACATAGGGTTTTCAACCCACAATAAATAAGTTTATTAATTTCATCGATCAACAATAACCCGATTACCCGTTCCCGTTATCCTCACTTTACGTCCCTAAACACCTATCATAAGGGACCTAGCCTAAGGATCATCATCGGGACGGACACTACTGCTAAGGGGATTCCTCAGCAATAAATGTCCTAAAGGCAACCATTTGGGGGATGGAGTACACCGGTGAACATATCGTTCACAAACACCTACAGGTTGCGAGCCTGCTAGTGTTCCACTGGACTGTCTAGAAGAGTCCGTGGTCGTCATCCATACTCCGCTAGATGACAGAATCAACAACATCAACATCGAGGCCTCTCATCATTTTATCACACACCACCTATTGCATCTACCCATGTTTTACCCCAACATTTTCGTAGATATAAAATACATATACAGTTTAAATCATTGAAAACATGTATAACAACGTTCATCTAGCATAGATAGCAAGTATTCAGATAATATGCACACATAGCACGTAATTTATATAAAATATTTCATATCTATGTGTAAGTTGAAAGTAACTATGCACTCACTTGTTAAGGTGATGATTCCAAAATCGGGCAGCGCTTGCTTCTAACGATTCTATTTTCCTTCGACGAAACCTAGCATTATTATCGCTAAATTTTAGTCTAATATTTACCGTGACCAACTATTAGTCTTAGTATTATTATTATTATATAAGCGTTAAACAATATTTTCCAACCACTATGTACAGACAGGGGCCAGACATAAAACACCGGAGGGCAGGACCATTTTGGCATATAGCACTTCTGAAATCCAACAACCCTATGCGGCCCTTTAAACCAGATTCCCCGTACCGCGAGTAGTTAAAAAAATATTATAACGACACTTATATAAGTTATAATAATAGCTCAAATATTTATTATAAGTTCATAATAACAATACTAATTTTAAATATAAGCTATATTAAAATAAGGTAAGCATAACTTACTTACAAGGGGGTTTTAGCTAGGAGTCGGGCTCTGCAGGGGCAGAACTTCGTCGCTAAATCTTTCTAAGAAAGATTCGTGCAGCGCTTCAGCGCTCACCTTACTATACTAAGCTACAGAAAGAGAAGTCGAATCACGAGGGACCGAAATGCTCGGGGGATAAGGAGAGAAAGACTCTTGAATCAAGAGAATGGTGCAAGAAATATGAGAGCCCAAGGCTCTTATTTATACTAATTGAATTTTCAAAAACTACCCTCCATAATTACTTAATGACCTTTTAGTTATATAAACAACTAAACACCCCTCTATAATACTATTATAAATGGATTTAATGATATTTGTACTAAACTAATGTCGAAAGAACTCAATATTAGCCTTATAATGACCGCATCGTCGATACCTTTCTTATGATATATACATATGTATATATATGTGTACGTATACATGATTCATACTTTATTTTAATACGTAAATATGCTATTATAATTTGTAACTCGTTCATACGAACTCCGTTTTTTACGTTCTTTATATCCACGCGTAGGTGAAGACGTACTCTACAACTTTCGTTTAGACTCCGTCGGCTAATTTTGACTTTATTTTTAAAGTTATATTTTTAACAAGCCGGGACAGGATTAGTCTGTTTAAAATCTCATAACTTCTTCATACGAAGTCAGATTTGGGCGTTCTTTTTATCGATGTTCTTAGTTTAACATATTCTACGACTTTCGTTTAGATCACTAAGGCTAAATCTCGCTCTATCGTAAATTCACTATTCACGCTTCCCGGTATCGTGCCGGTTCTGTTGTGAAACTTCGACGGGTCATAACTTCTTCGTTATAACTTGGATTTCGGCGTTCCTTATATGCACGGAAACCTTGAGACATATTCTACAACTTTATGTAGAGATATCGGGATTATCTCACACTTTAATTTTGACGCTCACTTTTATTCTTTATTAATTATACATTTATAATTAAATAATAAACACATATAATTCACATAATACTCAAATATTTCATCTTTATTACTTCAAAAAGAGTTACAAGAGTTGACCTAGACTATTACATTGACAAAAATGCTTAGCCCTGAAACCCGGGCGTTACAATGAGGTCATGTATAGTATCACAACCATTGTGTGATAGCAATCATAGTAAACTCAACCATTACATTGAATATGTATACGAAAAAGTATAAATATGTTTAAGCCTTGTTTAAGTACATCAAAAATGAAAGTATTATCTAAAGACATGACTTTAGTTGCTCCAACTTCCCAAGACTCCAGTAGGTACATGTCTACTGATTTCCTGAGAATACAAGCAGTTTTGAAAAAGTATCAACATAAAGCTGGTGAGTTCATAAACGAGGTTATGTAACAAAAATCTTATTCATAAAGATGTAGAAAGGTTGTATGATTCCAAGAAAATGCAATATTTTCTTAAATAATGAAAAGTGGCCTTAAACCTTAAGGCCCATGGTAAGTTTGTTATTGTAATCGGTTCTTATTTCTGAAAGTACTTGCAGGAGATCCTTGGCTATCACCAGTAACGTAAGTATCATATAGTGTGAAAGCCCTGGTTAATACCAGTATGTATATTAGGTTTATTACATAAAATAAAACCATTGAAGAGTGAAATCACGTAAACAAAAGATTGGTTTATACTTATTGTGAGTTGTATAACCATGCTTGATATGACCTAGAGACCTTTACAACATTCTTCAAGTGTTGGTTAAATGACATTTATCACCCCAGGCATGCCTGCCTAACTGTAGCTAGCAATTCAGGTGTGGGATTGTCAATCCCGAATAGATCTATTCACAAATCTCACGCTCTCCCTCCAGGAGACTTTGGTTATACTAGGATTGGATTTAATTCAATACCCTAAGGGTACAGTTTTGAAGTAGAGCCTCACAATGTTGTACAATCTAGTTTACATGTAATTCTAAAGTGTCTTCTTGTATTAGAATCTGTTGGATGTAGTATACAGTAATAATTATACTTAAATAATTATTAAATGCCATGCCATTGTAGTAAAGAGTACCATAAACTAAATCTGCCATAATTTATATGTTCAGTGGTGATTAACTATAAATTCGTAAAAGTTATGATCTGAAACCCCAAACTATACCTATTATAGTTTACATGTATATACTGTGAATGTTGAATCTGAAAAACTGTGCAATTTTGGTGGTAAGTTGAAAACGCCCCTTATGCTCAACATGGTACAAAAGGGATAAGGTATCTAAATATATGAAAATCGTTGTCTGAATCAATTGCATGAGTTTTATACTTGTTAAAAGTTCTTTTGTATTAGTTCACAAAAAAAATTTGTGTTTGGCTTGTATTCCCCCTTAAAAACGTTTAAAAATCGTAAAAACGTAGGGGTATGAACTTACCTCGGGTAAGTGGTCTGATTGAAGGATCGATACAGAAAACTGGGTGTTCAAGTGAAGCCTTGAATACGATCTGATCCTAATTAACACGTAATGACACAAAAAAGAGTCAAATGAAGGTACTTCGCCACTAGATGTGATGAAGAACCACTCTAGAGACCTGGAACTACTTGCACTAAATGTTAGAACCTTGTAGGATTGCATGAAGGGAGTGTATTGCCACCTTGAGTGTATGTGCGGCCATGGGTGTGTGGCCCAAGGGGTGTGCGGCCATACACTCATGAAAGAATGTGCCTTTGAAGTGTTCTCAAGGTCCATATTTGTATCCACGAAGTGTTCTAGTTCTATACTCAATTGTAGTGCAAGTTAAGGGTTTTAGAAGTGGGTTTGCGGCCCTAGGATGAGTGTGTGGTCACACAAGGAAGTGTGCTGCCACACACAAGGAGTGTGCTACCGCACAAGGGTGTGTACGGCTGTACACAGGTGTATGCGGTCGTACACCTCACATGATGATGTCCAAAATGTCAATTCCTAGGTGCAACAAGGCTAGGGTCATGTCTATGTCGATTATGTAAGTCATACTCTCACTTTGGAGGGTATTTCAAGAGTGTGCGGCCACCTTAAAGGGGGGTGTGCGGCCGCACTCACTTCCAAACACGAAGAACATGACGAATATTGCACACTTAAGGCTTAGATAGAGTGGTCTTTCATTGATATCAAGTAAGAGGATGAATTACTCACATTCTTGAAGCTTTGGAGGGTTTGTGGCTGAAGAAGCTTGATAGAAATGGTGTTGTGTGCTACCAAGGTGTTAAAAGAATGAAAGGAAAGGGGGCTACCCTTTATATAGGGGTAAGTATGCTGCCTAAAAGAAAGCGTGCGGCCAAGATGTGAGTGTGCGGCCGCACACCCATGTGTACGGTCGTACACTCCTCTTAAGGGCGTGTATGGCCCGGTTTTGACACTATACGACTTGCTGACTCATTCCTAAACTCAACTATGGTCATACTCAAGCTTAGAACACTTAAATGAACTCTTAAACTAATGGGTTTTGGTCCTAAGAACATCCTATGTGCTCATACAAACCCTAATGCTTGGATCTAGGTTTCTCTATTGTACATGCAAGTTATCCAAGACTATCAACCCTAATTCTAGCATTCAAGTAATCATATTAACATAAGAATAGGTTTAAGATGTTACCTTGATTGTTATGTAGCAATAACAATCCCAAATCTCCTTGTATTGACTTTAGAAAGCTTAGAGTCACAAATGTCACTCCTCTAATGGTTCACAAACACCATAAGCAAGAGGATGGAGGCTGCCCAAAACCATCTACAAACCCTAGAGAAGTCTTAGCCACGTTTTTGGGTCATAAGGGTCTTATATATAGTTAGGCAATTAGGGTTATCTAACAAGGAAACCCTAATTTGGATGCTTAAGCCCTAAGCAGCCCATGGAGCCCTTTCCTTAAGGCCTTGGACGATTTCATATAGGCTTCCCCCATAGAATTCGTCCACCTTATAATAAAAGGCAATCCATGGCCCAAATTCCAATTATCTTATAATTACAATTCCAGTCCCTTAAGTTTAATTAATCTCTTTTAGTCACAAAACTAATTACCAATTAATTATTGACTAATATTAATTAAACAATATGATTTCTCTTTTAATATATTATTCTCACAATATATTAATAAATCATATTTAATCCTTTCTCTCCATAATTCATCCTATCAAGTTGTTTTGGTGAAGGCAACCCAAAAGGACCATGCACCATCGGGTCAAGTACATACCAAAATAGTTATGGACTTAGACACTAATCCAATAGTCTCCCACTTGGATAAGTCTAATAACTATTATGCGTATGACTTCAGATCCTGATCTGCAATCGTAGCTTTCCAAAGCCGCTGTCAACTCTGATCCTATCAGATACGCGTGTCGTTTAGATAAGGGATCATATATTCCTCCATTCTAGATATCGTATGAGACATGATTTCAAATCATTCTCTTTTTACTATATCCCGATTCCCGATTTATGACGACTGACTAATTGAACAAATCAAATTAGCCCTAGCCCGGCCGAGCATTTACGTTTGTCATCACTAAACCATCGAGGGGCCCAAAGATATCGCTTTTATCCTACTTTGGATAAAAGGAACGGATAAACTTTGATACAATGCTTGCTTGCACTCACTCACCGAATCACACACAACAATATGTTTTATAACACCAAGTTACTAGTGCGTTTACATATTATCAATGTGCAACCGATTTGCAAGATACAACTCACACATCTCGGTTTCAAGAATATAAGATGTTATCGTCTCACCAATCACTCGTGATACAATTCATGGAGTGATCCAAGTGAGCGTGGGTTTAATCCAATGCTCAAATCATATTCATAAGCACTCATGAACGTTGCATCAAACCTTTGCTATGTCTAATACGCTCTAGACAATCTACAAACCAATTCATGACAGTCTTCATTCATACTTACTTCCAACGTATGACTAACTGTGGTCCGTTTGAATAATTCGATTATTCTTAATAAACTCAATTATTCTGGAAGTCAAAACATGCAAATGTGAAACACAAGAATAATACTAATCCCATATGGCCTCAAACCTTTGAGTATAAATAAAACTCCTTTTATTTATCACCATATCGATTACTCATTATTTGTCGTTTCGGGTAATCAACTTCTTACTTGAATTATTACACTTGTCCCATGCTCTTAGCATGCACACAATGTTTACCTATGGTTCTTACTTTTGTGAAGTAGATCAAATTGAACACATTTCGAATCATTCTCATTTCATAACTCCAAATCCTTTTTCATAAGTGTGAGAATATCAAATTCTTGTTACTTATAAAATATGATAGATTCTAACATTCTATGCAATGATCATTTCGTAATGTCACTGCACCAAAGTCACAAAGACTATTGCCAATGATATTACAAAGTCCTCTATCGGACATTGTTACAAGACAATTCCTTAGATATGATGTCTCTCACTCAAAGTACATTCTGGGAACATCCTTTTGCATAAAAGTTTCTAATCTAGTCATAGATTTTCAATATTCAATTCCCAATATGGACATGCTTCCATATTTTCCATATGAGAACTCATTCTTAATAGAATCTTATCTATTCGTAATGATGTCGATATGGTCCATCCAATATGGAAACATTTCCACATTTTCCATATGACCACTCATTCTTAATAGAATCTTTTCTATTCATAATAATGTCCATATGATCCATTTAATACCATGCTTCCAACTACTCACAAGCAACCAATCCTCGTCGAACTTTGGATTGTCCTTTGATAGTTGTTTAATTATTTTAGTCAAAACCGATTCTTGTCCTTTTTCCCTCTAAATGCGCTAGACATTTGGAAAATTTTAGAATGGTCAAACATTAAAGCATTTGCAATCGATCTTATACCCGAAGCGTATGGGACATGACACATAATGTTTTATTTGTTATGTTCTGAAAATTCAAATTGTGAAGAGGAATGCCGTAATCATAATCGAAATTTTAAGAACACACTATGTACCTTTGACTAAATTTATTAACATTTCTCAACCTAATCCTTTAGATTTGAAATGAAGCATAATATTCTCTCCCTTAATTATAGCAATGCAACTTTACAACCCTTACGACTTTGCAAGGTATAACTCTTGTTTTCTATAATTAATATTGCCAACTTGCAATACTTTCCATAATAATCATACAATCATAACTTTTATGCTCCCACTATCATGATGATTGCTATAAAACATAACATTTATGCTCCCACTAGCTTCGACATATATTCATAAACATCTTAACTTTCAGAAAAACAATACCTATTGAATTTCTTAAGTCCCTGTTTTTAATACTTAATGCTTTGATAATCTTTTATCAAGGCTTCTTTAACTTATACACCTTTGCCTTAGATAGTTCGTATGCGTGTCTAAACGATTAAGACTAATTGCCAAACCTCACAATTCAAATTATGGAAAGGGATACCGTAACCATAATCGAATTCGAGAATGCAATTTTACAATCACTATCTTCTTAAAATCTTTCTTAGTGAAAGCATTTCCTCACAATCATTTTCATGAAGGAGGAAATCTTATGACACTTAGATTTAAATGGTGTATTTGTTCCTATCCATGTGAATTTGTCAAAACCAAAGTTTACGACAAATTCAAACTCATATGGATCGAACTTTCTTAATCATGATTTCTTGCCTTATGGTAACACAGCTACCCACCATGTCTTCCAAGTACTTAAGCAGCTCACCCTTTCCTATCAATGTACCTATCATTGATTAAGGTGCCTTGACTTTTATGCGTTCAAAATGAGAACTTATAGAACTCACATGCATAATTAACTCAATTGGAATAGCACATAAACAAAATAATGTCAACACGATAGGTTAAAAACCTCAACTCGTGTGCTAGTGATGATCGATAAGGTTTATTTGATTTGTTCTTGAAACTTTTCAAGACCATTAAGACTCCCACTGACTCCTTGACATATAAGATTCTCTTGAACAACAAATATTCAAGAGTTAGTGTAGTTTTTATCAAAAACACTTCATAAATTGGTCCTAGTTGGTCTTTGTCTTATTCAAGACATCACAACTTTCCACATTTGATGAATGTTATAAACCTTTAATACTTTTCACTCATTGTCACAAGACTTGTTATTGGAACGAAGTATGATAGACTTCTTGATTTAACCATTTCTTCAATCCTTGATTCCTCTTCTTAAACATACAATTGTACTAAGACTCACTTATAGGATCAATTGAGATATGGTTCTTAATCATTAAGACCTATCATAACGCATAAAAGGTACTCTCCCTTCTTCTTAGAATGGAGAAACTTTTATCTTTCTGCCTTCTTGATTCTTCTTATTCGTTCTGCTATTGATTTAAACCTTTTCAATCAATTCAAAATTACACTTAATCTTATAAGTATAATCATATTTACTAAACCTTTAGTAAATCATGACGAATATCTTTGTTACTCTTATGGCGAACTTGATCAACACACAACTTTGTGTGCTCGATCTCCTAGTCCTTCACTTGACACTTTGTCAATGAATTAGTCTAATTTCCAAATATGAAATTTCTCATTCATCGTGCAACCAAGTTGCATGATTCTAAGTTTCTGTCCAATTGAAACTTGGGCGATGAGAAACTCTCCCTATTTGGTATACTCTTGACTTTCCATAAATAACATAATAAGAACCAAATCCATTATTGCTAATAATAGAAACATTCAAACATCAATTTTTTCATATACGCCATTGCAAGGATAAATAAAAAATATAAAATCAAAATTTATTTTATTGCGGAAAAAATTTGTCCTTACAATGCAATTCATTAAAAAACTATGCTAATACATCTTTCTTAGCAATCTTATTCTAACTCTAAGTAGTAGCTCAAGAATCTAATCTTCGAGAAATGCGATTGATATCCATTCCTTCACGGTTAGATTCTGCTCACTTCTTCCCTTAAGCTTCCTTTCTTTTCTTCGATCCTACAAAACATCAATTGTAATCTTATCACATTATGTATTAAGAATCTAGAATAGAAACTTAAAAGAGTTAGTTAATGGATTTTACCTATATTAGAGCCATACGTTTCGACTCTCCCATATCTTAGATCTCTTAGGTAAATGGGACAGCTTCGTCTCCAATGCCCTTTCTCTTGGCAATAAAAGCAAATTGACTCTTTTGGAACATGACATGGAACTACTTCAGACATTGTCTTTCTCTTATGATCAAACTTTTCGATCATAGCATGTCTTTCGTTGCCATTGTCTATATCCATAGAGGTCTTCAAGGCAGATTCACCAATCAACATTGCTTTTCTATTGCGCCAAACCATTGCTGATTCAGTAGCAATAAGCATATAGGTGAGATCTATAAGGGTCACGTCACGGTTCATTATATAGTACTCTCTTACGAACTCACTATATGAGTTAGGAAGTGACTGAAGAACCCAATCAATAGCCATTTCCTCATAGACAATGGATCCCAACATTCTTAACCTTTCAATGTGTGACGTCATCCCTAGGACGTGTGCACACACCGACTTTCCTTCTTTATGTTTACTTGCCAAAAGGGCTTGAGTGATCTTGAACTTTTCAAGTCTTTGAACTTGTGGGTTAGGGATAATAATTGGAGGAGGAGGAGGAAGTGAAGCATGATTTCTTGTTCCTCGATCGAATCGTGGAATATCATCTTCATGTGGAATGCTTGTTCCACGGGATTTGAGAAGACCATAGTTGTCATACCTTGACATCTACAAAATGGGAGAAAATGAATTCAAGTTAGTTGATTGATTGAGTCCTTAGTAAATCACCCAAATGAGATACTAAGGCTAGGACCCAACACAATATTCTAAAACTCGGGAGAGGGATGCCGTAACCCAAATTGCAGAACATTTGAAGGTAAGTGAATGATGATTCACTAATTTCCACTATGAAAAATGAAAAAGAAATTTAAGTTTTAAATCTATGAAAACTCCTAGATCCTTTGAGATTCATTGAACATTTCAATGGCATGTTTAAATCTCGATATGCCCCTCTAGTTTGTGACTGGGATGTCGAGGATCACAAAGCGGGTGTGAATAACGATGCAAACTTACATGGTGCCCTTACATGTTACAGTCACCTATTCGATGTGCTGGTAAACCACACACGCTCCACCGAACTATGACAAACATTGAGTCACCCTTTGCTACCTTTGCTTAGAACCATTTAGTGTGCCGGTAAACCACACACGCTCCACTAACGTCTTCGCAAGGGCACAAAGTGTAATTTCATGGAATTGCATCAATTCACTTTTGCCTAAGTAACTAAGATTGGGAATTTTATGAAAACATTTAGTTACTTTAATAATTCATTATACTTATAATGGAAGGTTTTGTCTTATCCTACCCGTTCAACTAATGACCCTCCACTAGTCAAGAGTGCGGTGGGTAAGAGTGGATACTCATTTAATCGCCATTTTATAGGCAATTTCCTTAAACACCCCTTATAGACCAGCTTCGTGAATGAGGCCTACTAACGGTAAGACTGACTTTTACTCATACATATATATAATGTTAAACTTTTAATGTTATATATATAGTATAGGGTATATTTTACACTTTTAAAATACTAGGTGGTTAAATTTAATAATTATACTTTTAATTCAATTAAATTGTAAACCTAAACTTTTATGGATTTTTTAAACCTTTTTTTAATTATACACCTTAATTAATTAATAAAACCATAAGGGTGTGATTTGAACTTTTTCAAACCAATACTAGGGTTTTAGAATTTAACATTCCTAATTAAACTTTTAATCAACTTTTAAATTCCAAAACTTGAGGGCAAGTTTTGAAACCTTTTTCAAAACATTAGGGTTTAGAATTTAAATATACATCAAAATTAAACAATTAATCAAAATTTAAATTCCAAAACTTGAGGGCAAGTTTTGAAACCTTTTTCAAAACATTAGGGTTTCAACTATTTAAATTTCAAAACAACAAAACTTTTTGGGTTCAAAGTTAAACTATAAAACCTAAAAGGAAAAATATGAAACTTTTCATAACAACAAGGATCAAATAACAAATAATCTAAATTAACATTTAATCACATAATTATCCATATTTGATTAATTTAAATGATTTCTTGCAAAACAATTTACCAATTTAATCAAAATAATTAATCAATTATCACATAAGGAAACAAATATTTTATTAATTGATAAATATCTTCAATTAGATCTAGAATATAGTCAAATATATCATAAAATCAGATTTATATTGATCTAATATGATAAGGCAACTATCCTTAAGCAAAAACAGCAAGAAATCCCAGTTTTCCCTCTCCCTGACCAGCCGACTCGTCGAGTCAGGCATGGACTCGTCGAGTTCAGCATGAACTCGGCGAGTTCATCTAAAAAACTCGACGAGTTCAGCCCCCAGAAACACAAAAATCGAATTTTTTCAACATACAAAGCATCAATGCAATAGAAACCAATCTAGGCTCTGATACCACTGATGGGTTTTGGTCCTAAGAACATCCTATGTGCTCATACAAACCCTAATGCTTAGATCTAGGTTTCTCTATTGTACATGCAAGTTATCCAAGACTATAAACCCTAATTCTAGCATTCAAGTAATCATATTAACATAAGAATAGGTTTAAGATGTTACCTTGATTGTTATGTAGCAATAACAATCCCAAATCTCCTTGTATTGACTTTAGAAAGCTTAGAGTCACAAATGTCACTCCTCTAATGGTTCACAAACACCATAAGCAAGAAGATGAAGAGGAGAGAGGATGGAGGCTGCCCAAAACCATCTACAAACCCTAGAGAAGTCTTAGCCACGTTTTTGGGTCATAAGGGTCTTATATATAGTTAGGCAATTAGGGTTATCTAACAAGGAAACCCTAATTTGGATGCTTAAGCCCTAAGCAGCCCATGGAGCCCTTTCCTTAAGGCCTTGGACGATTTCATATGGGCTTCCCCCATAGAATTCGTCCACCTTATAATAAAAGGCAATCCATGGCCCAAATTCCAATTATCTTATAATTACAATTCCAGTCCCTTAAGTTTAATTAATCTCTTTTAGTCACAAAACTAATTACCAATTAATTATTGACTAATATTAATTAAACAATATGATTTCTCTTTTAATATATTATTCTCACAATATATTAATAAATCATATTTAATCCTTTCTCTCCATAATTCATCCTATCAAGTTGCTTTGGTGAAGGCAACCCAAAAGGACCATGCACCATCGGGTCAAGTACATACCAAAATAGTTATGGACTTAGACACTAATCCAACATAAACAACACCAGAAGTCAACAAAACAAGTTTAACATTGATTGAATATGATTAAGAGTACAAGATAGAAGTTTCGAGTTGTTACTGTATTAGATATTCATTGGGTGTTATTCTATACTGATAGCTCGGGGAGTCGTCATGACAACAACTAGGGATTTCCTTATGTGAGATTCAACACTTGAGGTGAGTTTCATTATTGGGTTTAGCGGGTCTAAGGCACCAATGTCGACCCTTATTGATTATGTTACAATGCTAAGAGTATGCGTAACCTTTGTATGTGTTATGTGCTGCTATGCGTACTGGGCGGGGCTCGATGTCAGACGAGGCCTGAGGACTGGAACATATGATATTGTTTATGATATATATATATATATATATATATATGTTAGTATGATTATGTGATATTGATTGTATGTGTATAGCGGGTGAGGCCCAGTGACAGACAATGCTTGAGAACAACATATATGTATACCGAGCAGGGCTCGATGCCGGGCGGGGCCTGATGTCGGGCGGGGGCCCAATATATGGTTTATTATGTTTGATATGGGGTAGTATGGGGAACTCACTAAGTTTTGTGCTTATGTTTTTCAGTTTATGTTTCAGGTACTTCTGGTTGCAAAAGGAAGAGCTCGGGTTAACTGCATCGCACACACCATTGGGATTCCACATATGATACTTTACTCTGATTTTATGACATTTGGTACATTGGTTTTGTTTGGGATGTATGGGTGATATTTTGAAATACTATTTTAAAAATGAAAATTTTGGGACCATATTTTTGGATGTTACAACTTACATTCAGTAATTGTTACACCACCTTCAAATAACTGGATTTGAATCCGTTATCGGCATCACCATACTTTCCGGATATATGTAACTCCAATAATGCTTCAATCAAATTTGCATCCTCTTCAGTAGTCCATGTGTGTTTTCTTCGCCCTGTCTTTCCTACAAAAAAATTTACATAAAAGATGCTTGAAATAGTAATTCAACCATTAAACATAACACCACATAATGAATACAAAATATAATACCTAAATCCTAACAGCCGTTGTTTACGGCTGTATAATTCATGCAAAAATTAACCAATTAAATTGTTTTTTTTATCCGAAAACAGACATGACAGAGGACTATAATATGAAAAAAAAATCGTCTCAGTCCGAGCTCATATGAATATTTTATGATGGTTCAAAGTTAAGAAAAAAACTAAACAATGTTGAATTATTAGACAACACTCCTAACAACCCCTGGTTGTAAAACACAGCCAAAACTTAACCAAATAAGCTATTTCTTGATCCTAAAATGTAGACAAGACAAATGACTACAATCTTACAAAAAAAAACCCTTCATTCTGAACTCATATGAAGTTATTATGATGGTTGAAAGTTAAGAAAAAAAAAACTAAAAAATGCTAAAATATTAGATAACATTCATAACAACCTCTGTTTAAGGTTGTATAACTCAGTCATATCTTAATCAATTAAGTTGTTTTTTGATACTAAAACATATATAAGACCAATGACTACAATTGGAAAAAAAATGCCTCATTCCGAGCTCGTATGAATATTTTTTTATGGTTCAAAGTTGGAGAAAAATATCTAAAATTTTTTATTTTTATTATTTTTATTTATTTTTATTTTTTTTGCTTTTGTACATAGACCTGAAGCACAACCAGTAACAAATGGCAATCGATCATACATAATTCAAAAACAATATTCTTGATCATACACATATCCACTCAAACAGCAAGAATGGATTTCATAGCAAGATTCAAACATGTATAAAGAAGTGATTCATATAGAATTCAAAAATAGAATTCTTGAACTGGAATTCAAAAACAGATTTCATAGCAAGATTAACAAGAATCGTGTAGTCATACCTTGAATTGAAAGAATGTGGTGAAAAAATCGACAAGAATGAGCAACCCAGAGAGCTTGAAGTCGTGAGGCTGTGTGAAGTTCGATATGCAGTAGGGCAAATGATAAGATGAACAACGGCCGATTGAATGAAATCTTTGAAAAAAAAATCCATGTACGTAGGAGGGTTCACATGGAAGAGACTATTCTCCGTTTTTTTTTTCTTTTTGATTCTCGACCTACGCTTGTCTTTTCTTTTCTCCTATTTTCTTTATTTTTTTTTAAAGGGATTTGTTTCGATGGAAAACGACTATTTTTTAAAGGGAATTGTTTTGATGGAAAATGAATTGGTTTATTTTTAAATTTCTTATTTTTTGTATTAACCAAACAAAAGAAAATGAATCAATTCCTTATTTTCATTGTTTTTATTTCAATTTACCAAGGACCCTATAAAACAGTAGAACTTCGAACTGTCGAGATCCGAACTCGTAGTAATTATTCGAAACAAGACAAATCAAAGACTTACGGCTAAAGGAGTAGCCCTTTATTTTAATCCTCATGGAACATAACAAGCAAGAACAAATATATGATGCTATTTGTTAATAGATACGGTAAAAAAAAGATGTATTTTAGGGTATGTTTGGGTTAGTTTTTTTTATGTAAAAAGTGATTTTTAAGAAAAATATTTATTAGGTTATAACTTTTAGGAAAAACTGATTTTAAAAAATATTTGGATGATATGAAGTAAAATGGTTAATATACGGAATATAAAATGAATGTTAACTTTATCATCTACATTATTTTGTCTATGCTAAAAAGATATTTTTTCTAAAAACAAAAATATGAAAAAAGAAAAACAAAAGAGCCCCCAAGAAAAAAACCCACGTTCACACACTGACACACCGCACTGGTGTTCTTCTCCTCCATTATTTATTCGACCACCACCTCTCTCTTCCGCTTCTCATTTCCTTCCTTTTCACCACCCACAATGGCCGCCGGAATAATATCCTCCGGCCTCCTTTCCACCCTACTTCTACTGCTGCTATCAGTCTCCGCCAACTCTCTCAGTTACCAAACCCTCACCCCTCACTCTCTCCCTCAACCCAACAAATCCCCTTTCACTGATTCATCAGATTCCCAAACCCTAACCTCATCAAACATCGAAAACGAAAATGAAAACACAATCTCTCTAGATTTACACCATCTAGACACTCTCGCGGTCCCCACCAATGCAACCGCCGAGAGCCTCTTCAAACACCGTCTCCTCCGTGACTCAATTAGAGTCAAAACCATCACTTCCCTTGCTGCCGTCAAGGGACACGCAAACGCCACCCGACCAGGCCGGAGCAAGGCGGATTTCAGTAGCTCAGTGATCTCCGGTCTTGCACAGGGTTCCGGTGAGTATTTCACCCGCATCGGAATAGGAACTCCGCCTAGGTATGCCTACATGGTGTTGGACACCGGGAGCGACATCGTTTGGATCCAGTGCGCTCCTTGCCGGAGATGTTACACACAATCCGATCCCATTTTTGATCCGTCTAAATCCAAGACATTTGGTGGCGTCGCTTGTGGAACCCCTCTCTGTAACCACCTCGATTCGCCGGGATGCAACCAGCGGAAGAAATGTATGTACCAAGTGTCCTACGGCGACGGTTCGTTCACCGTCGGCGAGTTCTCCACCGAAACCCTCACCTTCCGGAAAACCAAAGTGAACAACATAGCTTTTGGATGCGGCCACGACAACGAAGGGTTGTTCGTCGGTGCCGCCGGTTTATTGGGTCTGGGTCGGGGCAAGTTATCTTTCCCTAATCAAGCGGGTCGTCAATTCGGGTCAAAGTTTTCTTATTGCCTCGTCGATCGGTCCATGTCGGCAAAACCTTCCTCTTTAGTCTTCGGAAACGCCGCCGTTTCACGTGTGGCCCGTTTCACTCCTCTACTCAACAACCCAAAACTCGACACATTTTACTACGTGGGACTCACCGGAGTCTCCGTGGGAGGCGTTCGAGTTCCCGGAATTTCGAGCTCACTCTTCGAGCTAGACAACTCCGGCAACGGCGGTGTAATCATCGACTCAGGCACCTCAGTAACCCGTCTGACCCGACCGGCGTACGTTGCGCTGCGAAATGCATTCTTGTCGGGAGCATCTCACTTGAAGAGAGGCCCAAATTTTTCGCTTTTCGATGCTTGTTTTGATCTTTCGGGGAAGACAGAGGTGAAGGTGCCAACGGTGGTGATGCATTTCACAGGTGCTGACGTGTCGTTGCCGGCGTCAAATTACTTGATTCCGGTGGACAGCAGTGGGAACTTCTGTTTCGCTTTTGCAGGTACGTCGAGTGGGTTGTCGATCATCGGAAACATCCAGCAACAAGGATTCCGGGTGGTTTATGATTTGGCGGGTTCCCGGGTCGGTTTTACACCGAGAGGGTGTGCTTAGTTGGGTTTTGGGTTTTTAGTCACTTTTTACCTTTTTAATCGAAGCAAATTAAGAAAGAAAGAAAAGGGAACATGTATTTTGTTGTGTTGCGTTGTGTATTTGGTAAAATTATTATGAGAAAAAAAAAAAGTAGAAAGAAAGAAAGGTGTAGGCCATACCAGGATTCTATTCTATTATTATCATTATTATTATAATATTACGAGTTTAAAATAAGATAATTGCAAAATCCTGAATTTATTAATCATGTGATAGGATGGGATGGGATGGGATGGGATGTTTTTTAGCTTCAAGGTATGTTTGTTACTTTGTTTTTTTGTCTTCTTCAACTTGGGTCAATTTTTAGTTTTACCGAAAATTAAAGATAAATACATACGACTTATGTTGTAATCTTTCCATTTGCATATAAGTATATTGGTTTGTTACTAGTATTGTCTTGTCTTGTTGCTTATACAATAAGGAAATTGGCATGCGATCGAGAGAAATGATTATATTTTGTACCAAATAAAAGCAAAAATGCATTTATTAGGGGTTATAAATAGAAAAATAATTTATTTTTATGGTGATGTTAATGAATATTTTATATATTTATTCATAAAGAATTTTCGTCCTTGTAAAAAACAACGAATCTTTTCAAAACGAAGCTAGTATATACTAATTTTAAAAAACAAAAAGAAAAAAAAAACCAAATCATTTAAACCAGACAAAAATTCATAAATGGTCCATGTAGTTTTCCATAATCATGAATATAGTTTTTAATTTAAAAAAATTTCATTGACGGTTGTGATTTCAAGATATATATATATATATATATATATATATATATATATATATATATATATATATATATATATATATATATATATATATATATATATATATATATATATATTTCAATTCTTACTCATTAATTTTAAGATAAACTGTGAAAACGATCTTTATAGTTGGCAAAATTATATGATTTTTGTCGAATAAAATTTAGTGGGACACCAATGGTTCAAAATTGAATATTTTTAATAGTTTTGGTCACTATTAATTTAAAAAGACTATTATGTCCTTATAATTTGTTTTTTCATTTTTTGTTATCTTTTTATAATAACTAGAAGGGATTCCCCGTTGCGGGGGTTGGAAGATGTCGATTTTATGAGAAACAATAGTATACTGTCTGAATTGGCAGTCACAGTAAAGTATTTTGCTATTCTCTGCTATTCCTCCATTTACAAACACGGTAAAAAAATGAATGTACATTGCGGTACTTCTTAATTACATAGTATATTGTTGTAATAGTTTTTATTTGAGAAAATTATGGAATACTATCATTTAACATGAACATCATCTGTAACGACCCAAAAGGCGAGAGTAAAAAAAGATTATTTTTATTATAGTCATAACACAGATATCTTTAAATCCAAGCATTCCAAAACATTGCTAACTAAAAACATTTATTAAAGTTCATCTCAAAATCACATAATGCGGAAACCGCGGGTGTGCACTGCGAGCAAGCTGAGCCCTTTATTTCCAAAACAATGATACCTGAAACCATAAACAAAATTGTAAGCACGAAGCTTAGTGAGTTCCCCAGAGCATACCCCACATAATCCATATAACTGCATAAACCATATCAATCACATATGTCATATCAATCATATAAAGGCATATCAATCACATAAGCATATAAGGATGCCGTGGGCTCCTCTCAGGGTCTTACTCCAGGACGCCATGGGCTCCTCCACATGGTCTTACACCTAAGTGTCGTGGGCTCCCCTATGGTCTTTACTTGGAAAGCCATGGGCTCCCCCACATGGTCTAACATCCAAGCGTATGGGCTCCCCCCATGGTCTTTCATGCAAGTATCACAAATACAACTAGCATATCACACGTCACATAAACAACTTGTATACCACATATCACATAAACAACTAGTATACCACATATCACATAAACAATGCATATATGTAACGCTTGGTTCCTAGTATGCATTTAACTCATTTATTTATTTATTTTGAAAGAAGGACTCGATGAGTTGGTGACCCTAACTCGTCGAGTAGAGGGCGGAGTATGCGCAGGGTTTGAGCTATCTACTCGACGAGTAGCTCGGTCAGGCTGAAACCCTAATTTCGGGGTTTTGCACCCTATTTTAAGCATCTTAATCCCCACCCCTTGGCCTCATTTCCAGCCTCCTTGTCCTAAAACCTAATCCACGAAACCCTAGAGCTTTCTTTGAGTATGTGAGCCATTTTGAGTGATCTTTGTGATTTTTGAAGCTTGTAAAGAAGAAGAAGATAAAGGGCTCAAGAGGGAAGGAGTCGATCCAGAAGCTACACTCCATTTGCTACATTTTCTGGTAATCAAGTTTCTAACTTGATCATTCTTTTCTTAGATCTATTTACTTTTATTTTATGAGGGTTTTGGTTCAAGAACCTTGGTCTTTGGGATTTGGACGTCCCAAGTGACCCATATTTCAGATCTGGGATATAGGAGGGGTTCCATGGCATAAATGTGCAAACTTTATGACCATGGATGTAACACCCATAAAATTTAAGCCAATTTCAAACTTTTCAACACACTTAAAAACCATTTAACATTACGTAGTTTGTTTTCAAAATAATGAATATCAGAGTATCCCAGTATCAAATCATAAAAATCATAACAATAGGAGGAGCGGTACGATCATGCCTTCGCATTCCCACGATCACCAGAAGTATCTGAAACAAGAAACTAAAACGGTAAGCCTGAAAGCTTAGTGAGTTCTCCCAAAATACCCATACTCATGATAATACACCTATAATTAGAAACAACATACTGTGGGTCCAGTCAACCATCGGGTTGGAATACCCCAGGCCCTCAACCAATCGGATGGAATGCCAACAAACTATGGGTCATATCATCCTCGGGATGGAATACCCCTGGGCCCACAACCAACAGGTTAGAATGCCCACATACTATGAGTCCAATCATCCTTGGGATGGAATATTCACGGCCCACAACCAACCGGTTGGAATGCCCAGGTCTATTGGCTTTCGCATAAAGCAGATAAGCCTTAACCGCCAAAAAAACATGTGCACATATAACAAATAATCATATAATAGTCTATAGACAACAAACTGATCAAAACATATCATACCACATAACACATAATACCATCTTATATATCAGGATACCAATCTAATAGATCATACCAACATATCACATAATACCATCCTATAACCAGGACACGACCTAACCAGGTCACTAGGCGTAAACATAACCTCATCCTAACTACCAGGATGCAAACCAATAATCATATCATGCCATAACCAGATATAATCCATAAAGGGTCGACCTTGGTGCCTTAGACCCTATTGATATAGTGAGGATAACTCTGTTAGGTTTTGAGTAATCTAACACTTCCTAAGTGTGCATGCAACCCTAATAAACCTTGGATCTATGCTTGTCTAAATACATGCAAAATAATGATTTTCCAAGGTTCATAACCTATCTAACATGGCATGGGGTACTTTTAAACATAAAAGAGTTAGAAGAGATTACATACCTTTTTGATGAGTTTGATTCTTAAGGAGTTTGAGGGCCAAGCACCAATAATGTGAATGCCTCAAATGGAATCACAAATCACCACAAACTCTTGGAAAACTTTGAGAGAGTGTATACACACTTATATTTTCGGCCACACACAAGCACACACACTAATTCACTAGTTGCCATTTCATGCACCATAAGCATGCTTATATAGTGTACATGGTTAGGGTGAAACCCTAATAACCCATGACCTTTCCTTTTCCAAGGATCCATGAGTTAAAAGCTCCATGGATCATCCATGTACTTCCATCCAAGCCTAGCCCATTAACAAATGAGTGTTAGCCCACACCATATAAAACCAATAGCCCATAATCTAATTAGTCTTTCTTTTAATCTCTAAATTAATTCATAATTAATTTAAGACTAAGACTAATTAAATAACATAACCTCATATTAATATATTATAACTTATAATATATTAATAGACATATGTGTATAACTCTCATAAAATTATCCATAAATTGTTCGGGTGAAGTGCAACCCAAATGGACCATGCCGGGTCGGGTCAAGTATATATCAAATAAGTTATGGACTTAGACACCTTATCCAACAGACTCCCACTTGGATAAGTCTAATAACTCTATTTGCCTATATAACTTCAGGAACCAACAAGCAATCGTAGCTCTCGAAAACTCTGTTGAACTATGAAGCGCCATTTTAAGACAAGTGATCATTTAATCCTCTGTTCTCATGATATCAGCCGGACAAACACATGGAACTATGTCTTGCTTATTGTCTGGCAGTTGTTTCTCGATTTCCGATTTGTTTGACAAAGAACTTTACTGAACACATCAGTTTAGTTCTGACCGGGCCCGGTACATGGGTCAACACAAAATCATCGAGGGGACCAGATATCGCTTCTATTTCTAGAAGGAACAGATAAACTTCGACTCATATGCTTGTTCTACTACTTGTTAAATTGTACACAAAGGCACGTTTTATAACATCAAGTTACTGATGCGTTTACGTGCAATCAATGCACAACCAACTCATAGGTAACAACTCATATCTCTAGGTTTGAAGACTTATATGATGTTATCGTCTCACGATCACTCGAGATAAATTCCATGAAGTGATACAAGTGAGCGTGGGTTTATACCAATACTCATAACTTATAAGTACTCATGAACGTTGCAACAACCATTGCCATGTCTAAACACTTTTAGCCATCTACAAACCCAATTCATGACAATCTTGATTCATACCTACTTCCGACGTATGACCGATTGTGGAGGTTTGAATAAATTAATTATTCTGAAAGTCAAAACATGCAAAACTGAAACAATAGTAAATAATTGACAATGATAGTAACACTTTACTCATAAATAAATCACAAATTTTATTCATCATCAAACGTCGATTACATTTTACAAGTTTCAGGAAAACTATCTAATCTGTAAAACTAATATCGTCCCTCAGCCCGATGCGCCTCGTATGCTGAAAATGCTTAACCCTCGTCAGTCCCTTCGTAAGGGGATCTGCAGGATTCTCATCCGACGATATCCTCCTTGCCACGAGGAGTCCTTCTTCAATCTTGTGTCTTATGAAGTGATATTTTCTGTCAATGTGTCGGGATCTGCCATGATCTCTTGATTCCTTGGCTAAGGCAACCGCACTATTGTTGTCACAAAAAATCTCCATAGGTTCCTTAATAGCTGGTACAACTCCAAGGTCTCCGATGAAGTTCTTTAGCCATATCGCCTCCTTCGCTGCTTCACTCGCTGCTATATACTCTGATTCACAAGTCGAATCAGCCACTGTCTCCTGCTTGGAACTCTTCCAAGAAATTGCCCCTCCATTTAAGGTAAAGACCCAGCCCGACTGAGAGCGGAAGTTATCCCTATCAGTCTGAAAACTAGCATCACTATACCCTAATACTCTCAAGTCATCACTCCTACCAAGGGTAAGGATCCAATCCTTAGTCCTCCGCAGATACTTGAGAATGTTCTTTACCGTGGTCCAATGAGCCTTGCCAGGGTTCCCCTGATACCTGCTGACCATGCTCAAAGCAAATGCCACATCAGGGCGGGTACAAGTCATTGCATATATGATCGAGCCAACAGCGGAAGCATACGGTAATTGGCTCATATCAGCTATCTCTGCCTCTGTACTCGGACTCTGAGTCTTACTCAGTTTGGCATTGCTTTGGATCGGTAAATCTCCTTTCTTGGAATTCTGCATGTTGAACCTTTTCAACACCTTATCCAAGTAGGACTCTGACTAAGTCCAATTAGTCTCTTACTCCTTTCTCTTAATATCCTTATCCCTAGGATATAGGCAGCCTCCCCTAGGTCCTTCCTAGCAAAGCACTTCCCAAGCCAGGACTTAACCTCCTGCAGGGTTGGGATGTCATTTCCTATAAGTAGTATGTCATCCACATACAGTACTAAGAAGCTAACTATACTCCCACTAGCTCTGACATACATGCAAGACTCATGTTCACTTCTCGAGAAGCCAAACTCTTTGACCTTCTCATCAAAACAAAGATTCCAGCTACGAGATGCTTGTTTTAATCCATAAATGGATTTCTCAAGCTTACATACTCTGTTAGGGTACTCTGCACTGACAAAACCCTCTGGCTGATTCATGTACACATCCTCAGCCAACTTTCCATTAAGGAAAGCGGTTTTGACATCCATTTGCCATATTTCATAATCATGAAATGCTGCAATGGCTAGCATAACCCTAATAGACTTAATCTTTGCTACCGGCGAGAAGGTTTCATCATAATCAATACCATGAGTCTGAGTAAAACCCTTCGCAACCAGTCGAGCCTTATAAGTATGCACTTTTCCTTCCATGTCGGTCTTCTTCGTGAAGATCCATTTACACCCGACTGTTTTACGGCCTGGTACATTGTCAACCAAGTTCCAAACTTGATTGTCATACATGGACTGTATCTCGCTGTCCATAGCCTCCTTCCATTTAGCAGACTCCGGGCCTGCCATGGCTTCCTTAACACTGCTAGGTTCATCCAAATTTACCAGTGTACTATCGCTGATAAACGTATCACCTTCCGTAGTAATATGAAAGCCATAATAAAATGAAGGTGTGTTCCTAACCCGTGTGGAACGCCTCGGAGGTACAGACATGTCAACTTGCTCAACAGGAGTTTCCTCCTCAGGTTGATTGCTAGTGTCTGAGGTTCCTTCACCAATTGCTTCTTGAATTTCTTCAAGATCAATTTGCCTCCCACTGTCTCCTTGGCTTATAAACTCCCTCTCACGGAAGACCCCTCTTCTCGCTACAAAGACCACATTCTCACTGGGTCTGTAGAAGAGGTAACCGAAGGATTTCTGTGGGTAGCCGATGAAAATACACCTTTCACTTCGGGGTTCGAGCTTATCATGAGTTTCACGCCTCGCGAAAGCCTCGCAACCCCAAATCTTGATGTGGTCCAAATTGGGAACCTTCCCAGTCCACATCTCATGAGGTGTTTTGGTAACCTTCTTTGTAGGGACTAGATTAAGGATATGGACGACAGTCTCTAAGGCATACCCCCAAAAAGAGATTGGTAGCGAAGCTCGACTCATCATAGAGCGAACCATGTCCAACAAGGTTCGATTACGCCTCTCAGCTACACCATTCAGTTGTGGTGTCCTGGGAGGAGTCAATTGTGAGACAATCCCACACTCCTTAAGATAGTCAAGGAACTCGGTACTAAGATATTCACCACCTCGATCGGATCGAAGCATCTTAATGTTCCTGCCCAATTGATTTTCTACTTCCTGTTTGAATTCCTTAAACCTTTCAAAGGTTTCTGACTTATGTTTGATTAAGTAGACATACCCATATCTACTAAAATCATCAATAAAAGTCACATAATACCGATTAGCATCCCTTGTGGCGGTTTTGAATGGCCCACATACATCAGTATGTATTAGGTCCAACAAACCCTCACCCCTTTCACAAGTTCCAGTGAAGGGTGATTTTGTCATCTTTCCAAGTAGACAAGATTCACAACTATCATCCGATTTAAGGTCGAATGACTCCAAGACTCCACTCTTTTGGAGTTGGCCTATGTGTTTCTTGTTTACATGTCCAAGACGACAATGCCACAATGATGCTTTATCTAGGCTAGTAGAAGAATCAATATACAACACATTATTTCCTAAGTTGTCTACAATCGACACAGTTTCATACACACCATCACAAGGTAACGCTTTAAAATAAAACACATTTTTAAAGAAAGTATTAATACCACCACTTTCATTATCAAACGAAAAGGTAAAACCTTGTTTGTACAAAGCATGAAAAGAAATAATATTTCTCGCCATTTCAGACGAGTACACATATTTATTCAAATCTAATTTTAACCCATTATTAAGCAACAAAGTATAAACTCCAATCTTGGAAACAGGTGAAGCCTTCCTATTCCCCATGATCAAGTTTATCTTCCCGTGCTCCACATCCTCACTTCTTCTTAGGCCCTGCAAATAAGAACATATGTGAATACCACATCCTGTATCAAGCACCTAAGAGTTAGAATATGTTGAGTAATTAGACAATATAGTGTAAATACCTGCATGGGTGGGTTTCACTTTCCCATCCTTTAGATCCTGCAAGTACTAAGGGTAGTTTCACTTCCAGTGTGCCTTTTCATGGCAATAAAAGCATTCAGCATCCTTGGGAATGGCAGAAGGAGTGACAGAACCGCTCTTGGTCTTCGATGAGGAGCCTTCAAGAGACTTTCCCTTGGTACCCTTCGAAGGGTGCTTCCTCTTTTTCCCTTTGCCTTGCCCGATAGCCAAAACAGGGGTAGATGTTGGAGTAGGAGTAGTAGAGGTAACAACCGCCTTGCCCTTAAGACCGGTTTCCGCGGTCTTCAAGAGTCCTTGAAGCTTGCTGAGGGTAACTTCCTCCTTGTTCATATGATATGTCATACGAAATTGGTCATAACAAGAAGGTAAGGAGTGCAAAATGATGTCAATTGCCAACTCCTCAGGGATGTTCACATTCAGCTTCAGCAAACGGTCCACATACCTTTGCATCTTTTGCATGTGAGCCGTGACGGAATCACCGTCCTTCATGCGGGTAGTTATTATGGAGGAGATTATTTCATACCGCTCCTGACGAGCACTCTGATGGTACCTTTCCATCAGGTCTTGGTGCATCTCAAAAGGGTAGAAATCTTCATATGACTTTTGGAGCTCGGCTGTCATCGTGGCCATCATGATACATGCCACCTTAGTAGCATCTCTCTCATGTGTCCTGAATTCAGCGATCTCCTCAAGAGTAGCAGTAGACTCATCAAGTTCTTTTAACTCCTTATCGAGGACATATTCCTTGTCCTCATAACGAGTAACCATCCTGATGTTCCTAATCCAATCCATGAAGTTGGAACCATCAAAGATGACCCTCCCACAAAGATTCATGAGAGAGAAAGAACCAGTTGGGTTAGAGCCTGAAGCATTAGTGTTGGAAGACATCTGAAGGAAGAAAGCAAGTTTAGATTAGATATATAGAATCCTCAATAAGACACCCAAATGTAATATTAAGGCTAGGACCCAATCACAATATATTATACTTAGAAGAGGGATGCCGTAATCTAAGTAATAATATATTTGAAAGGTAGGTGAATGACGATTCACCAATTTCCACCATGAAAAACAAAATGAATTATTAGGTTTTAATTGGATTTGAAATTCCTAGATTCTTTTGAGATTCATTGAACTTTTCAATGGCATGTTTCAATCTCGATTGTGCCCTTCAAGTTTTGTGACTGGGATGCCGAGGATCACAAAACAAGGTGTGAATAACCATGCTAATTCACTTGGTACCCTTAATATTATCACCTAATCAATGTGCCGGTTAACCACACACGCTCCATTGATCTATGACAAACATTAAGTCACCCTTCGTGATCCTTAGTAGTCCAAGTTAGTGTGCCGGTTAACCACACACGCTCCACCAACGACTTGGTAAGGTACAAAGTGTGAATTCCATGGACTAGCATCATGTTCACATTTTCCCTAAAATAACTAAGATTGGGAATTAAAAAGGTTTAGTTACTTTATAATAATCATTATACTTTTAATGAGGATTTAAAGTCATTGTCCTACCCGTTCGGCTAACGACCCTCCACCAGTCAAGCAAGCGGTGGGTGAGAGTGGACACCCATTAAGTTGCCATTTTATAGGCAACAACCTTATACCCACCTTATAGACCGGCTTCGTGAATGAGGCCTACTAACGGTAGAACGACTTATTCTTATACATATATATAATAATTAACCATTAATGTTATAAATAGTATAAGGGTTGAATTTTAACTATTAAAATTCTAAGGGTTGGAATTAAAGTTTATTAAAGTGTGTGAAACTTTACAAATTCCAAAACTTGAGGACAAGTTTTGTAACTATCCAAAACTTTTCATTTCATAACTTATGAATTAAAAAGACTCTTCATTTTCATGTAACTTATGTGTTTAAATGTGTGTTAGAGAAAAGTGACCTTTGGATATCCATAACTTGAGGACAAATTATGGACTCCATTAAAACACATAAATGATCAAGAATTAATTCTAAAGAATTCAGCAAATAATTCCTATCATCTTCTAAATTCATAAGAACATGAACATGATCATCAAAATTTCAAGAATTATATGAACACATGAAAATCATGGAATTTTGATATATGCTATTGTAAGTGGATTAGAACAACCATTACACCAACTAAAACAAGTTTTAAAAACACCAAAACAGTTTAGGGTAATGTTTGTAGTCCATTTCCAGCAGCAAAAGTCGAAAATTTGCACTCTGTGGCTCCTACTCGTCGAGTGCATGAACCTACTCGGCGAGTAGGTTGAAGATACACATGAACTCGGCGAGTCCCCCCATGGACTCGGCGAGTTCATCAGGCAGACAACAAGTTTTTCGACCTTTTCAACTATTTTGCATCAAGTATTAAACAAGCAAGCCTAGGCTCTGATACCACTGTTGGGTTTTGAGCAATCTAACACTTCCTAAGTGTGCATGCAACCCTAATAAACCTTGGATCTATGTTTGTCTAAATTCATGCAAAATAATAATTTTCTAAGGTTCATAACCTATCTAACATGGCATGGGGTACTTTTAAACATAAAAGAGTTAGAAGAGATTACATACCTTTTTGATGAGTTTGATTCTTAAGGAGTTTGAGGGCCAATGACCAATAATGTGAATGCCTCAAATGGAATCACAAATCACCACAAACTCTTGGAAAACTTTGAGAGAGTGTATACACACTTATATTTTCGGCCACACACAAGCACACACACTAGTTCACTAGTTGCCATTTCATGCACCATAAGCATGCTTATATAGTGTACATGGTTAGGGTGAAACCCTAATAACCCATGACCTTTCCTTTTCCAAGGATCCATGGGTTAAAAGCTCCATGGATCATCCATGGACTTCCATCCAAGCCTAGCCCATTAACAAATGAGTGTTAGCCCACACCATATAAAACCAATAGCCCATAATCTAATTAGTCTTTCTTTTAATCTCTAAATTAATTCATAATTAATTTAAGACTAAGACTAATTAAATAGCATAACCTTATATTAATATATTATAACTTATAATATATTAATAAACATATGTGTATAACTCTCATAAAATTATCCATAAATTGTTCGGGTGAAGTGCAACCCAAATGGACCATGCCGGGTCGGGTCAAGTATATATCAAATAAGTTATGGACTTAGACACCTTATCCAACAGACTCCCACTTTGATAAGTCTAATAACTCTATTTGCCTATATAACTTCAGGAACCAACAAGCAATCGTAGCTCTCGAAAACTCTGTTGAACTATGAAGCGCCATTTTAAGACAAGTGATCATTTAATTCTCTGTTCTCATGATATCAGCCGGACAAACACATGGAACTATGTCTTGCTTATTGTCTGGCAGTTGTTTCTTGATTTCCGATTTGTTTGACAAAGAACTTTACTGAACACATCAGTTTAGTTCTGACTGGGCCCGGTACATGGGTCAACACAAAATCATCGAGGGGCCCAGATATCGCTTGTATTTCTAGAAGGAACAGATAAACTTCGACTCATATGCTTGTTCTACTACTTGTTAAATTGTACACAAAGGCACGTTTTATAACATCAAGTTACTGATGCGTTTACGTGCAATCAATGCACAACCAACTCATAGGTAACAACTCATATCTCTAGGTTTGAAGACTTATATGATGTTATCGTCTCACGATCACTCGAGATAAATTCCATGAAGTGATACAAGTGAGCGTGGGTTTATACCAATACTCATAACTTATAAGTACTCATGAACGTTGCAGCAACCATTGCCATGTCTAAATACTTTTAGCCATCTACAAACCCAATTCATGACAATCTTGATTCATACCTACTTCCGACGTATGACCGATTGTGGAGGTTTGAATAAATTAATTATTCTGGAAGTCAAAACATGCAAAACTGAAACACTAGTAAATAATTGACGATGATAGTAACACTTTACTCATAAATAAATCACAAATTTTATTCATCATCAAACGTCGATTACATTTTACAAGTTTCAGGAAAACTATCTAATCTGTAAAACTAATATCGTCCCTCAGCCCGATGCGCCTCGTATGCTGAAAATGCTTAACCCTCGTCAGTCCCTTCGTAAGGGGATCTGCAGGATTCTCATCCGACGATATCCTCCTTGCCACGAGGAGTCCTTCTTCAATCTTGTGTCTTATGAAGTGATATTTTCTGTCAATGTGTCGGGATCTGCCATGATCTCTTGATTCCTTGGCTAAGGCAACCGCACTATTGTTGTCACAAAAAATCTCCATAGGTTCCTTAATAGCTGGTACAACTCCAAGGTCTCCGATGAAGTTCTTTAGCCATATCGCCTCCTTCGCTGCTTCACTCGCTGCTATATACTCTGATTCACAAGTCGAATCAGCCACTGTCTCCTGCTTGGAACTCTTCCAAGAAATTGCCCCTCCATTTAAGGTAAAGACCCAGCCCGACTGAGAGCGGAAGTTATCCCTATCAGTCTGAAAACTAGCATCACTATACCCTAATACTCTCAAGTCATCACTCTTACCAAGGGTAAGGATCCAATCCTTAGTCCTCCACAGATACTTGAGAATGTTCTTTACCGCGGTCCAATGAGCCTTGCCAGGGTTCCCCTGATACCTGCTGACCATGCTCAAAGCAAATCCCACATCAGGGCAGGTACAAGTCATTGCATACATGATCGAGCCAACAAATTGTTCGGGTGAAGTGCAACCCAAATGGACCATGCCGGGTTGGGTCAAGTATATATCAAATAAGTTATGGACTTAGACACCTTATCCAACAAACTCACCTTGCAACTATCGATTCGAAGGATAAGCTCAAACTCTCGGATCACCAGTACAAACTCCACCACCTATAATTACCTCGGAATATGTAATCGGATTTGGGACGAATATAACCTGATCAACTATATTTATCCGAGATCGGACTAATATATGTCGAGGAATTGTCGTAGTGAGCAACAAGTCAAAACTTACCAAAATAACACTAGTATCAAACATACAAACTTAAATACTATAGGAGTATTTGGTAAATACAATATTTTAACTTACGTATTTAGATGTATATGTTTTAAATTCTAAACAATTCTCATATCTCTATTCTCGCACAGACACAATGGCTGGATTCCACCCACCAGGGGACCCCTACTACCCGAATCAGGGCAATGGAGGATTGGTAGAGGAGGATCCCAAAGAGGATGAAGAACCCATAGAGTTGGAAGAAGGGGATGACTCTGGGACGGACTCAGAACCAAAATTTATCGACCGACCAGTCGCCCAACCTCCCGCAGTTAAGAGAAACTTTTAGGGACCAATTCCTATTTGGGGAAGTCACCTTCATCATTGGAGCCAACATCAAGGATTACGCCCTCCCTACGGTATGTGTTGGGACTTCTACGATGTCAGGGATGGAGGTTTTGCCGACTGAGCACTCCCATTCATGGTGGGAAAACTAGCCAACCAGTCCTATCAATACGCGGTCCAATCAAACCGGCTTCGTGAAGTCAACATGGAAGTACAAGTTCACACTTCCGACATCTGTCGACTGGATAGGTTGCAGGATGACACCCAACTCCGCGCCGACACATTCCATGCACAACTGATTGTAGCCCTCTTTGAGATACGGGAACAGCAAGCTGCCTTCGATAGGCGTCTTATGGAAGCAAAGCAATCAGACACGGAGTCAAGTTCCAAGCGCAACCTAAGTCGCAAGTAGTGCTTGCCGAATCCCAAAATTTTGTTATAGAATAGGAACTCGGCTAAAAGTCTTACTTTTCTTTAACTTCTGTATCGGCGATCCTTAGAAGGGTCGAAATTTTCCTAACTTCAAATGTAACTCAGCATATGTTTAATATACATGAAGAAATTCCTTTGTGTGTAAATTCTTTGACTACCACACAAATTCATAAGTTTATCTATCACTATGCAAACTTTTATTATGAGTCAAGCTCTAAACCTTAGGTAGGTCAGTCGAATTTATAAATCGATAAAAATAACAAATTTATTAACACACAACTTCCAATCATTAAAAACTTATGTTCTTCATTCTATTTCTTTAGCAGCACGATGTCGCCCCGTAGATCTACACGCCGTGTCAACAACGCAACACCTCCACCACCACCCCCTCCATCGACGGAAAATGCCGCATTGATAGCTGATGTACAGCTACAGTGACAGTAGCAATGACACAAATGAGTAAAAATGGGTCCGGGGGAGGAGTAAATAGCTTTACGAATGGCCAACGTCAAGGTCGTTCAGGGGATTGTACCTTCAAGAACTTCACCAATAGCAAGCCCATGACTTTTAATGGATCCGGAGGGATAATGGCTCTATCACAATAGATAGAGAAAATAGAAGCAGTTTTCGAGATCTGTGCATGTCTGGAAGTGAGCAAGGAATCTGTCAAGGCTTCGCAACTGCTGTCCTGGAGAAAACCATAGGAAACAACAACAACAACATCAGTACAAACTACAACAACAAGAAAAAATTTTGGAACAAGAGGAAGGGCCAGTCTTCATAGGAACCTTCCAAGAAACAACAAATAGTGGCAGTCCATGTTGCTACTACCCCCACTGCTGCTCCAGTTACCTCTGCACCAGCAAAGCAATACGCTGGGAACCTAACGAAGTGCAGCAAATGCAATTTCCATCACAACGGAAATTGTCGAGAGATGCACTGCAACAACTGCAACAAGAAGGGGCACACTAACCGTTTCTGTAAGGCACCGACACGACCAATCACTCAAGTCCTTGGAGTCGGTGTGGGCCAGGCGTGCTATGGGTGTGGGGAGGCTGGACACTACAATAGGGACTGCCCTAAGTCAAGGAATGCGGCATAGGAAGAGTGCTGACAATAAGGAAGAACGAAGCAATAGCTGACCCCACGGTGGTTACGGGTACGTTTCTCCTCAATAACGCTTATGCATGCATACTCTTTGATTGTGGTGCGGAGAGGAGTTTCGTGAGTCATAAATTCAAGCACATACTAAAACAGAACCCTCAATCACTCAATAAGATATTACAGTAGAAATGGCAAACGGTAGAACAGAAAGCACAAACGATATGTACATAGGCTGCACTCTAACTCTAAATGAACATTCATTTCAAATCGATCTAATGCTGATCACTATAAAGAGATTTGATGTCATCATCGGTATGGATTGGTTAAGCCTACACCATGCCGATATACTTTGTCACAAAAGGGCCGTTCGCCTAAATCTGCCAAACGGCGAAACTCTTGTCATTTATGGTGACAAGTCTGGTACCAATTTACAGATCATCTCTTGCGTCAAAGCCCAGAAATACCTACGTAAGGAGTACCATGCTTTCTTATCCCATGTAGTAGATAAGGAAAAAGAAGCGAAAGACCTCAAAGACATTATAGAAGTCTGCGATTTTCCTGATGTCTTCCCTGAAGCTCTTCCTGGTGTCCCACCAGAACGACAAGTCGAGTTCAGGATCGATTTAATTCCCGAAGCTACCCCAGTAGCTAAGTCGCCTTATCGTCTAACGCCAGCTGAGATGCAAGAATTATCCAGCCACTTAAATGAACTACTCAACAAAGGATTCATCAAACCGACCTTCTCACCTTGGGGAGAACCAGTCATGTTCATAAAGAAGAAGGATGGATCGTTCCACATGTGTATCGATTACCGGGAACTCAACAAGCTCACTATCAAGAACCGATATCCCCTACCACGCATTGACGACTTGTTCTATCAACTACAAGGAGCGAATTATTTCTCAAAGATCGATTTGAGATCCGGGTATCATCAGCTACGAGTCTTGGAAGGAAATGTTCCCATAACAGCCTTTCGAACTCGTTATGGTCACTACGAGTTTGTAGTGATGCCCTTTAGATTAACAAATGCACCGGTGGTATTCATGGACTTAATGAACCGAGTGTGTCATTCATTCCTGGACAAATTTGTGATCGTATTCATAGACGATATACTCATTTATTCAAAGAGTAAAGAGGAACATGGTCAACATCTCCGACGAATCTTAGAAACCCTAAGAAAAGAGAAGTTATACGCAAAATTCTCAAAGTGCGAATTTTGGATTCGGAAAGTAGATTTCCTAGGTCACGTGGTTAGCAAATACGGGATACACGTGGACCCTTCCAAAATCAAGGCAATAGAGAACTGGTCAACACCAAGAACCCCAACGGAAATTCGAAAATTCTTGGGCCTTGCTGGCTATTACCGAAGATTTATACAAAACTTCTCGAAGATTGCTAAACCACTTACCACCTTGACGCAAAAGGGTGTAATTTTCAATTGGGAAGAAAGACAAGATGTTGCATTCCAAACACTGAAGTAGGAACTATGCAACACACCTATATTGTCCTTGCCAGAAGGAACAGAAGACTTCTTGGTCTATTGTGATGTATCTAATCAAGGTCTTGGATGTGTTCTAATGCAACGAGGAAAGGTCATCGCCTACGCCTCGAGTTAACTCAAGAGCACGAGGTCAACTACACTACACATGACGTCGAACTGGGAGCAGTCGTTTTCGCCTTAAAGATTTGGAGACACTATCTCTACGGCACAAAATGCACAATCTTTACCGATCACAAGAGCCTTCAGCACATCCTTAATAAAAAAGAACTCAACATGAGGCAAAGACGATGGGTTGAATTGTTGAATAACTACGAATGTGAAATTCGTTATCATCCAGGAAAAGCGAATGTGGTAGCTGATGCTCTTAGTCGTAAGGAATACCTGGTCCGCCGAATGAAATCCTTAACCACGGCGATCCATTCACACCTATTCACGCAAATCAAGGAAGCTTAGAGGGAAGCCTTGAAATCAGAGAATGTGACGGGTGAAGCCTTAAGGGGGATGGATAAGAATCTTGAAGTCAAGTTCGACGGAGTTCGTTACTTCATGGATCGGATCTGGACACCGAAGTTTGGTGGATTCAGAGATGTGGTCATGAACGAGGCTCATAAGACTCGACACTCCATGCATCCAGGTTCAGACTGTTGGGTTTTGAGCATTCTAACACTCCTATGGTGTACATGCAACCCTATAAACCTTGGATCTATGTTTTCTCTATTACATATGCAAGTAAGAACATTCCAAGGCTTTAATCCTAACTAGCATATTATGAAGCTCGTATACTACAAAGTACTAGTTAGATGACATACCTTTTGATGTAGCTTGATGTTTTCAAGCTTTAAGAGCTTAGCCCCAATAGTGTGGAAGCCTCAAGTGGAATCACAAATCACCAAAACACCTTGAAAGACTTTGAGAATATTGATACTTTGGTTCTCTCTAGTGAAATCGGGTAGCCCTTCTTAGTGTACCCACACTAGTGCCAATTTCACCAACCAATGACATCTTTATATAGTATGGAGACTAGGGTTAAACCCATGACCTTTCATTTCATATGATCCATGGGTTAAACACTCCATGGACTATCCATGAAAGCTTAGCCCAACCTAAATGAACTTGGCCCATTCCATATATAAGAGTCAATATTTAATTAGTTCATTTTGATCACTTAATTAATTCTAAATTAAGTCTTGATCAATACTAATTAAATAATATGATTCCATATTAATATATTAGAACTTATAATATATTGATATAAATCATAAATATACTATTCTCAAAAGACTATCCATATAAATTGTGCCGGTGAAGTGCAACCCAAATGGACCATGTCGGGTCGGGTCAAGTACATACCAAATATAGTTATGGACTTAGACATTAATCCAATAGTCTCCCACTTGGATAAGTCTAAAACTATTATTGAGTATGACTTCAAAACCTAACTGGCAATCGTAGCTCTTAAAGCCGCTGTCGAACTCAGATCTTTGTCAACGAACTTGTCCATTAGATAAGGGATCATATATTCCTCCATTCTAGATATCATATGGACTGAGACATGGATTATAATCATTCTCTCTGTTCATTTGTTGTTTCCCGATTTTCGATTCATGACGATTGACTGATTGAACAAATTAAATCAGTTCTGGCTCGGCCAAGCACTCACATGTGTCATCATAAATCATCGAGGGGCCCACATATATCGCTTTTATGCCGAAGGTAAAAGGAATGGATAAACTTCGACTCATATGGCTTGTTCTGCTACTTGTTGAATCATACACTAAGGCACATTTTATAACATCGAGTTACCAATGCATTTTCGTGCAATCAATGTACTATCAACTCATAGTAACAACTCATATCTCTAGGTTTGAAGAATATAAGATATTATCGTCTCATGATCACTCGTGATAAAATCCATGAAGTGATTCAAATGAGCACGGTTTGAATCCAATACTCAGAACTTATGAGCACTCATGAGTGTTGTAGCACAACTTTGTCCACCAACTTGGACCTCTACAAGCCAACCCATGACAGTCTTGATTCATATCTACTTCCAACATATGACCGACTGTGGATGGTTTGAATAACTTAGTCATTCCGGAAGAATAACCTAGTTATTATGGAAGTCAAAACATGCAAAGTGAAACACAAGAATAAATGAATCTAGTATGGTATCAAAACCTATGAATATAAATAAAACACTTTTTATTTATCACCATACTGATTAGTCATTAATCATTGTTTCGGTTTTATCAACTTTATACTTGAATTAAAACACTAGTTGTACCATGCTCCAAGCATGTACACTACGTTTTCTAAACGCTAGTCATGCCACACACCAAGTATGCATACTATGTTTGTCTATGATCTTTACTTTCGAAATAGACCAGTTGAACATAACTGCAATGATTCTCATTTCACAGTCTCAATTTCTTACTGCAAATGCAAGAATTCCAAATTCATGCCATTTATTGAAATCTGTTAGATTATAAACTTATATGCATTGACCCTCTTGTAATGATTATGCACAAATTCACAAAGACTTGGTAACAATCATTATCGAATATTCCAAAGGAGATCAACTCCTTGGAAACATCCTTCTTGCATTAAGTTTCCTAATCTTACAGATTGAATACTTTCTAACTTTCAAACTTTTCCATATTCCATTTTGACTATCACTTCTGAACAAAAGTTGCCTCCTTACAGATTATGTCAATATGGTCCTTCCAGAATTAACACTATACCTCCAACTGTCCTTGAGCAACCAATCTTTGGTAAACCTTAGATTGTCCTCAAAAATTGCTTAATCATTTTAGTCATATCCAATTCTAGACCTTTTCCCTTCTTAATGCCCCAGGCATTTGGAAAATTTTAGAAAGGATGAATATAGCACATGTAATCGATCCTATATCCGAAGCATATGGGACACGATTCGTGATGTCTCACATAAAGACTAAACCAGTCTTTTGCTATAATATTTCCATTTCTATTTGCCAAGTTCTCATAATTCAGATTATGAAAAGGGATGCCGTAATCATAATCGAATTTTAGAACGCAAATAATGAACCGATATATAGAATTTCCTTATGTTGAGCCATTCCAACACGAAATTCATATATATTCTTGACTAAATACGATTAAACCTCAATCTAGGCTTTTAGATTTGAGATGAAGTATAATTTCCTCTCCCTTAATTATAGCTAAACAACTTTTTCCCAATTGAGACCTTTTGTTTTCTATAATTAACATTGCTAACTTGCAACCTTTATCATAATTATCATGCTCCCAATAACATGATGATTATTAGCATAACACTTATGCTCCCACTAGCTTTTGTTGGATTAGTGTCTAAGTCCATAACTATTTTGGTATGTACTTGACCCGATGGTTCATGGTCCTTTTGGGTTGCCTTCATCAAAGCAACTTGATAGGATGAATTATGGAGAGAAATGATTAACATATTATGAGAATAATATATTAAAGGAGAAATCATGTTGTTAAATTAATATTAGTCAAGAATTAATTAAAATTAAGTTTGTGACTAAAAGAGATTAATTAAACTTAAGGGACTAGCACTGTCAATTGTATGATAGTTGAATATTGAGATAATGGACTCCATATTAAAGGAGTGGACGAATTCTATGGGGAAACCCATTAGAAATCGTCCCTAGGCCTTTAAGGAAAGGAGCCCATGGGTTGCTTAGGGCTTAAGCATCCAAATTAGGGTTTCCTAGTTTGGTAACCCTAATAGCTGCACTATTTAAAGATCCCTAGAGCACCAAAAACGTGGGCAAGTAACTCATTAGGGTTTTGGACGGTTTTTGGGTGTCTCCTTCTCTTCTCTTCTTCATCCTCTTGCTCTTGGTGTTTGTGAACCATTATAGGTGTGACATTTGTGACTCTAAGCTTTCTAAAGTCAATACAAGAAGGATTTAAGATTGTTATTGCTACATAACAATCAAGGTATGATCTAAACCCTTATTTATATGTTATATTGATTATCATATGCTAGATCTAGGGTTTATAGTCTTGGATAACTTGCATGTACAATAGAGAAACCTAGATCCAAGCATTAGGGTTTGTATGAGCACATAGGATGTTCTTATGGACAAAACCCATCAGTGGTATTAGAGCCTTGATTGGTTTCTATTGTATTGATGCATTGTGTGTTCATTCAAGTTGCAAAATCGTTTTTTGGACATCCTGCCTGATGAACTCGGCGAGTACCACAGTGTACTCGGCAAGTAGGCGTCAACTCGGCGAGTCCAGTGTGGTACTCGGCGAGTTCGAGCATCAGAAAGAGGGGATTTCAGGATTTCTTGCTGTTTTTCTCATGGATACTTGCCTTATCTATTTTAGGTCATTAAAATCTGATTTTATACATATTAATGAGTATATCCTTGATTAAACAAAAGATAATTACCAATTGATTAGATAATAACTTCCTTATATGATAAAGTTTGATTATTTGTATTAATTGGGTAACTTATTTTGCAAGAAATTGAAATTAGGTCAAATATAGATAATGATGAAATTAATTGTTTAATTTATATTATTTGTTATTTGATCCTTGTGTTATGAAAAGTTTCATTTTTCCCCTTTAGGTTTTATAGTTTAAATTTGAACTCAAAAGTTTTTGTTTTGAAATTTAAATAGTTGAAACCCTAATGTTTTGAAAATGTTTCAAAACTTGCCCTCAAGTTTTGGAATTTAAATTTTGATTAAAAGTTTAATTTTGATGTATATTTAAATTCTAAACCCTAATGTTTTGAAATGTTTCAAAACTTGCCCTCAAGTTTTGGAATTTAAAAGTTGATTAAAAGTTTAATTTAGGAATGTTAAATTCTAAAACCCTAGTATTGTTTTGAAAAGTTCAAATGACACCCTTATGGTTTTATTAATTGATTAAGGTGTATAATTAAAAGAGGTTTAATAAATCCATAAAAGTTTTGGTTTACAATTTAATTGAATTAAAAGTATAATTATTAAATTTAACCACCTAGTATTTTAAAAGTGTAAAATACACCCTATACTATATATAACATTAAAAGTCTAACATTATATATATATATATATATATATATATATATATATATATATATATATATATATATATATATATATATGAGTAAAAGTCAGTCTTACCGTTAGTAGGCGTCATTCACGAAGCTAGTCTATAAGGGGTGTTTAAGGAAATTGCCTATAAAATGGCAATTGAATGGGTATCCACTCTTACCCACCGCACTCTTGACTAGTCGAGGGTCGTTAGCCGAACGGGTAGGATAGGACAAAACCTTCCATTATAATTATAATGAATTAAAACAGTAACTAAATGTTTTCATCAAAATTCCCAATCTTAGTTACTTAGGAAAAAGTGAATTGATGCAATTCCATTAAATTACACTTTGTGCCCTTGCGAAGACGTTAGTGGAGCGTTTGTGGTTTACCGGTACACTAAATGGTTCTAAGCCAAGGTAGCAAAGGGTGACTCAATGTTTGTCATAGTTCGGTGGAGCGTGTGTGGTTTACCGGCATATCGAATAGGTGACTGTAACATGTGGGGGAACCATGTAGTTTGCATGGTTATTCACACCCGCTTTGTGATCCTCGGCATCCCAGTCACAAACAAGAAGGGCATATCGAGATTTAAACATGCCATTGAAATGTTCAATGAATCTCAAAGGATCTAGGAGTTTTCATAGATTTAAAACTTAAATTTCTTTTTCGTTTTTCGTTGGTGGAAACTAGTGAATCGTCATTCACTTACCTTCAAATATTCTGCAACTAGATTACGGCATCCCTTTTCTAGGTTGTAGCGTATTGTGTTGGGTCCTAGCCTGAATATCTCATTTGGGTGATTTATTAAGGACTCAATCTATCAACTAACTTGAATTCATTTTCTCCCGTTTTGTAGTTGTCAAAGTACGACAACTATGGTCTTCCCAAATCCCGTGGAACAAGCATTCCACATGAAGATGATATTCCATGATTCGATCGAGGAACAAGTTATCATGCTTCACTTCCTCCACCTCCTCCAATCATTCTCCCTAACCCACAAGATCGAAGAATTGAAAGGTTCAATGTCACTAAAGCCCTATTGGAAATGAAACATGATGATGGTAAACCCATGTGTGCCCACGTTCTAGGAATGAAATCACACATCGATAGGTTGATAATGTTGGGTGCGTCATTCCCTGATAAGTTGGCTGTGAACTGGGTTCTGCAGTCACTCGCTGAATCATATAATGAGTTCAAAAGAAAGTATTATATGATGGATCATGACGAAAACCTCATTGACCTAACTTACATGCTCATTGTTGCTGAATCAGAAATGATTTGGCAAAGCAATGGAACATATTTGTTAGGAAAGTCAACCAACCATGCTTCCGAGGACGTTCTAGGAGAACCGACCTGTGTTTGTTGCCAAGAGAAAGGGTGTTGGATACAAGTCTGCCCTAAGAGCCTGAAGAGTCCAGAAGACGGGAGTGTGAAAAGTATGGCTGTGCTTCAGGTAAAATCCACTATCTAACTCCATTAAGTTCCTATTCGTTGATTCTTAATACATGATGTGATAAGATTGCATTTGAATGTTTTGCAGGATCAGTGAAAAGAGAGGAAGCTTGATAAGTAAGATGAGTCTAATCACAAAGAAATGGATCTCGATCGCATGGATTTGAGATTAGATTTTGAGCTTAGAAAGTTATGATAGAGTTGTTAGGAATTTTTCTACATAGTTTTCAGTTGATTTTGCATTGTAAGGACAAATGTTTTCCGCTGCTTTTATGAATAAAATAAATTTTGGTTTGACTCATTTATATATTTATTTAATTTCCTTGCAATGAAATCATTATGAAAAATTGATGTTCGTATATTTCTACAACGAGTGGATGTGATTCTTAATTATGATAATTATGGAAATGTCAAGGATTTACCAAATAGGGAAAGTTTCTCATCACTCAAGTTTCAATTGGATAGAAACTTGGAATCACGCGACTTGATTGCATGATGAATGAGAAATTTCATATTTGGAAATTAGATTAAATCGTTGACAAAGTGTCAAGTGAAGGACTAAGAGATCGAGTACACCAAGTTGTGTGTTGATTAAGTCCACCACAAGATTAACAAAGATATTCGTCATGATTTACTAGTGAATGTGATTATACTTACAAGATTAAGTGTAATTCTGAATTGATTAAAAGGTTTAAATCAATAGCAGAACGAATAAGAAAAATCAAGTAGGTAGAAAGATAAAAGTTTCTCTATTCTAAAAAGAAGGGAGAGTACCTTTTATACTTTATGATATGTCTTAATGATTAACAACCATATCTCAATTGATCCTCTAAGTGAGTCTTAGTACAAGTGTATGTATAAGAAGAGGAATCAAGAATTGAAGAAGTGGTTAAATAAAAAAAAGGCAATCATACTTCGTTCAAAAAACAAGTCTTAGAGTTAAAATTGTGATATTGAGTGACAAGTGTTAAGAAGGTTTATAACATTCATCAAATGTAGAATTTGGAAAAAGGTTTTCTTATTCTTGCACATTCTAAATTGGAAAGTTGTGATGTCTTGGATAAGACAAAGACCAACTAGGACCAATTTTATGAAATGTTTTGTCTTGATAAAGGCTACACTAACTCTTGAATATTTGTTTGTCAAGAAATGTTTATTGACAAGAGAATCTTATATGTCAAGGAGTCAGTGGGAGTCTTAATGGTCTTGAAAGGTTTCAAGAACAAATCAAGAATAAACCTTATCGATCATCACTAGCACACGAGTTAAGGTTTACAACCTATTGTGTTGACATTATCTTGTTTCTGTACCGTTCCAATTGAGTTAATTATGCATGTGAGCCCTATGAGTTCTCATTTGAATGCATAAAAGGAAGGGACCTTGATCAATGAAAAGTACATTGATAGGAAAGGGTGAGCTGCTTAACTACTTGGAAGACATGGTGGGCAGCCGTGTTACCATAAGGCAAGAAATCAAGATTGAAAGTTTGGTCCATATGAGTTTGAATTTGTCATAAACTTTGGTTTTAACAAATTCACACGGACAGGAACACATACACCATTAAAATCTAAGTTTCATAAGATTCCCTCCTTCTTGAAAATGACTATGAGGAAATGCTTTCACTAATAGAGATTTTAAGAAGATAGTGATGGTGATAATTGGATTCTCGAATTCGATTATGGTTACGGTATCCCTTTCCATAATTTAAATTGTGAGGTTTGGCAATTAGTCTTAATTGTTTAGACACACATATGAACTATCTATGGCAAAGGTGTATAAGTTCAAGAAGCCTTGATAAAAGATTATCAAAGCATTAAGTATTAGAAACATGGACTTAAGAAATTCAATAGGTATTGTTTTTCTGAAAGTTAAGCCGTTTCTAAATACATGTCGAAGCTATTGGGAACATAAGTGTTATGTTTTATAATAATCATCATGATAGTGGGAGCATAAATGTTATGATTGTATGATTATTAAGGCACGTATTTCAAGTTGGCAATATTAATTATAGAAAACAAGAGTTATACCTTGAAAAGTAGTAAGGGTTGTAAAGTTGTTTTGCTATAATTAAGGGAGAGAATATTATGTTTCGTTTCAAATATAAAGGCTTAGGTTGTGGAATGTTAATAAACTTAGTCAAGGATACATAGTGTGTTCTTAAATTTCGATTATGATTACGGCATTCCTCTTCATAATTCGAATTATAAGAACATAGCACATAAAATATTATGGCAGAAGATTGATAAAGTATCGAATCTTTATGTAAGACTTTATGCATCGTGTCCGATATGCTTTGGGTATAGGATCGATTGCAAATGCTATAATATTTGACCATTCTAAAATTTTCCAAATGTCTAGTGCATTTAGAGGGAAAAGGACAAGAATGGGTTTTGACTAAGATAATTAGACAACTATCAAAGGACAATCCAAAGTTCGCTGAGGATTGGTCGCTTGTGAGTAGTTGAAAGTATAGTATTGGATGGACCATATCGACGTTATTATGAATAGAAAAGATTCTATTAAGAATGAGTTGTCATATGGAAATTATGGAAACGTTTCCATATTAGGAATTGGATATTGAGAATCAATGTCTAGATTAGAAACTTTTATGCAAAAGGATGTTCAAAGGAATGTACTTTGAGTGAGAGACATCATATCTAAGGAATTGTCTTGTAACAATCTCCGATAGAGGAATTTGTAATTTCATTGGCAATAGTAATTGTGGCTTTAGTGCAGTGATATTACGAAATGATCATTGCATAAAATGTTAGAATCTAACATATTCTGTAAGTGGCAAGTATTTGATATTCTTTCACTTGTGAAAAGGATTAGGAATTATGAAATGAGTATGATTGGAAATGGGTTCATTTGATCTATTTCACAAAGTAAGAACCATAGGTAAAAATTGTGTGCATGCTAAGAGCATGGGACAAGTGTTGTAATAATCCAAGTAAGAAGTTGATTACCCGAAACGACAAATAATGAGTAATTGATATGGTGATAAATAAAAGATGTTTTATTTATACTCAAAGGTTTGAGGCCATATGGGATTAGTATTATTCTTGTGTTTTAATTTGCATGTTTTGACTTCCTGAATAATTTAATTGGTTGAGAACAGTCAACAGGCCACAGTCGTTCATATGTTGTAAGTAGATATGAATGAAGACTGTCGTGAATTGGTGTGTGGATTGTCTAAAGAGCATTAGACATAAGCAAATGTTTGCTGCAACGTTCATGAGTGCTTATGAATATGATTTGAGCATTGGATTAAACCCTCGCTCACTTGGATCACTTCATGGATAGTATCACGAGTGATTGGTGAGACGATAACATCTTATATTCTTGAAACCGAGATGTGTGAGTTGTATCTTGCGAGTCGGTTGCACATTGATAATATGTAAACACACCAGTAACTTGGTGTTATAAAACATATTGTTGTGTGTGATTCGGTGAGTAAGTGCAAGCGGGCATTGAGTCAAACTTTATCCGTTCCTTTTATTCAAAGTAGGATAAAAGCGATTTCTGTGGGCCCCTCGATGATTTAGTGATGACACCTAAGTGCTTGGCCAAGCCGGGACTAAATTGATGTGTTCAATTGTAGTCTATTGTCAGTCGTCATAAATATGAATTTGGGAAACAACACATAGGCAGAGAGAATGATTTAGATCCATGTCTCAGTCTATACGATATCTAGAATGGAGGAATATATGATCCCTTATCTTAAGGACACGCGTATCTGATATGATCAGAGTTGACAGCGGCTTTGGAAAGCTACGATTGCAGATCAGGATCTGAAGTCATACGCAAAATAGTTATTAGACTTACCCAAGTGGGAGACTGTTGGATTAGTGTCTAAGTCCATAACTATTTTGGTATGTACTTGACCCGATGGTGCATGGTCCTTTTGGGTTGCCTTCATCAAAGCAACTTGATAGGATGAATTATGGAGAGAAATGATTAACATATTATGAGAATAATATATTAAAGGAGAAATCATATTGTTAAATTAATATTAGTCAAGAATTAATTAAAATTAAGTTTGTGACTAAAAGAGATTAATTAAACTTAAGGGACTAGCACTGTCAATTGTATGATAGTTGAATATTGAGATAATGGACTCCATATTAAAGGAGTGGACGAATTCTATGGGGAAACCCATTAGAAATCGTCCCTAGGCCTTTAAGGAAAGGAGCCCATGGGTTGCTTAGGGCTTAAGCATCCAAATTAGGGTTTCCTAGTTTGATAACCCTAATAGCTGCACTATTTAAAGATCCCTAGAGCACCAAAAACGTGGGCAAGTAACTCATTAGGGTTTTGGACGGTTTTTGGGTGTCTCCTTCTCTTCTCTTCTTCATCCTCTTGCTCTTGGTGTTTGTGAACCATTAGAGGAGTGACATTTGTGACTCTAAGCTTTCTAAAGTCAATACAAGAAGGATTTAAGATTGTTATTGCTACATAACAATCAAGGTATGATCTAAACCCTTATTTATATGTTATATTGATTATCATATGCTAGATCTAGGGCTTATAGTCTTGGATAACTTGCATGTATAATAGAGAAACCTAGATCCAAGCATTAGGGTTTGTATGAACACATAGGATGTTCTTATGGCCAAAACCCATCAGCTTTGACATGTACTCAGAAATCAGCTGGACCTCTAGAAGTCAATACTTTATTGACATTCTTACCAAAGTTCAGATTTCTGATACTAGATTGCTTTGATAAGGCTTTATCAAAAGTATACACCGCATCTTAGATAGCTCACAGGTGTGTCTAAACAATTTTAGAACTATGAAAAGGATTGCCGTAATCATAGTCTAAATTGTTTAGACCTTTTTGTTGGATTAGTGTCTAAGTCCATAACTAATTTGGTATGTACTTGACCCAATGGTGCATGGTCCTTTTGGGTTGCCTTCACCAAAGCAACTCGATAGGATGAATTATGGAGAGAAAGGATTAAATATGATTTATTAATATATTATGGGAATAATATATTAAAGGAGAAATCATATTGTTTAATTAATATTAGTCAGGAATTAATTTGTAACTAGTTTTGTGACTAGAAGAGATTAATTAAACTTAAGGGACTAGAATTGTAATTATAAGATAATTGCAATTTGGGCCATGGATTGTCTTATATTAAGGAGTGGACGAATTCTATGGGGAAACCCATGAGAAATCGTCCAAGCCCTTAAAGAAAGGAATCCATGGGTTGCTTAGGGCTTAAGCATCCAAATTAGGGTTTCCTTTTTAGATAACCCTAATAGCCTCACTATATATATGACCCTTATGACCCAAAAACGTGGAGAAGCTTTATTCTAGGGTTAGAACACGTTTTGGGCGGCCTCCATCCTCTCTCCTCTTCATCCTCTTGCTTATGGTGTTTGTGAGCCAATAGAGGAGTGACATTTGTGACTCTAAGCTTTCTAAAGCCAATACAAAGAGGAATTGGGGTTGTTATTGCTACATAACAATCAAGGTAACATCTTAAACCTATTCTCATGTTAATATGATTACTTGAATGTTAGAATTAGGGTTTATAGTCTTTGATAACTTGCATGTAGAATAGAGAAACCTAGATCCAAGCATTAGGGTTTGTATGAGCACATAGGATGTTCTTAGAACCAAAACCCATCAGTGGTATCAGAGCCTAGACTGGTTTCTATTGTATTGATGCATTGTATGATTAAAAAATTCGATTTTTGTGGTTCTGGAGGCTGGACTCGCCGAGTCCATAGATGAACTCGCCGAGTCCATGCTAACTCGACGAGTGCATGCCTGACCCGGCGAGTCGGCTCGTCAGAAGGAGGGAAAACCGGGATTTCTTGCTGTTTTTGCTTAAGGATAGTTGCCTTATCATATTAGATCAATATAAATCCGATTTTATGATATATTTGACTATATTCTTGATCTAATTGAAGATATTTATCAATTAATAAAATATTTGTTTCCTTATGTGATAATTGATTAATTATTTTGATTAAATTGGTAAATTGTTTCGTAAGAAGTCATTAAATAAATCAAATATGGATAATTATGTGATTAAATGTTAATTTAGATTATTTGTTATTTGATACTTGTGCTTTGAAAAGTTTCATATTTTCCCCTTTAGGTTTTATAGTTTAAATTTGAACCCAAAAGTTTTGTAGTTTTGAAATTTAAATAGTTAAAACCCTAATGTTTTGAAAAAGGTTTCAAAACTTGCCCTCAAGTTTTGGAATTTAAAATTTTGGATTAATAGTTTAATTTGATGTATATTTAAATTCTAAACCCTAATGTTTTGAAATGTTTCAAAACTTGCCCTCAAGTTTTGGAATTTAAAAGTTGATTAAAAGTTTAATTAGGAATGTTAAATTCTAAAACCTTAGTATTGTTTTGAAAAAGTTCAAATCACACCCTTATGGTTTTATTAATTAATTAAGGTGTATAATTAAAAGAGGTTTAATAAATCCATAAAAGTTTTGGTTAACAGTTTAATTGAATTAAAAGTGTAATTGTTAAATTTGACCACCTAATATTTTAAAAGTGTAAAATACACCCTATACTATATATATAACATTAAAAGTCTACAATTATATATATGTATGAGTAAAAGTCAGTCTTACCGTTAGTAGGCCTCATTCACGAAGCTGGTCTATAAGGGGTGTTTAAGGAAATTGCCTGTAAAATGGCGATTGAATGGGTATCCACTCTTACCCACCGCACTCTTGACTAGTCGAGGGTCGTTAGCCGAACGGGTAGGATAGGACGAAACCTTCCATTATAAGTATAATGAATTAAAACAGTAACTAAATGTTTTCATCAAAATTCCCAATCTTAGTTACTTAGGAAAAAGTGAATTGATGCAATTCCATGAAATTACACTTTGTGCCCTTGCGAAGACGTTAGTGGAGCGTGTGTGGTTTACCGGTACACTAAATGGTTCTAAGCCAAGGTAGCAAAGGGTGACTCAATGTTTGTCATAGTTCGGTGGAGCGTGTGTGGTTTACCGGCATATCGAATAGGTGACTGTAACATGTGGGGGAACCATGTAGTTTGCATGGTTATTCACACCCGCTTTGTGATCCTCGGCATCCCAGTCACAAACAAGAGGGGCATATCGAGATTTAAACATGCCATTGAAATGTTCAATGAATCTCATAGGATCTAGGAGTTTTCATAGATTTAAAAACTTAAATTTCCTTTTTCGTTTTTCGTGGTGGAAATTAGTGAATCGTCATTCACTTACCTTCAAATGTTCTGCAATTTGGGTTACGACATCCCTCTCCCGAGTTGTAGAATATTGTGCTGGGTCCTAGCCTTAGTATCTCATTTGGGTGATTTACTAAGGACTCAATCAATCAACTAACTTGAATTCGTTTTCTCCCGTTTTGTAGATGTCAAAGTTCGACCACTATGGTCTTCCCAAATCCCGTGGAACAAGCATTCCACATGAAGATGATATTCCACGATTCGATCGAGGAACAAGAAATCATGCTTCACTTCCTCCACCTCCTCCAATTATTCTCCTTAACCCACAAGTTCAAAGGCTTGAAAAGTTCAAGATCACTCAAGCCCTTTTGGCAAGTAAACATAAAGACGGAAAGTCGGTGTGTGCACACGTCCTAGGGATGAAGTCACACATTGATAGGTTAAGAATGTTGGGATCCATCGTCTGTGAGGAAATGGCTGTTGATTGGGTTCTTCAGTCACTTCCTAACTCATATAGTGAGTTTGTAAGAGAGTACTATATGATGAACCGCGACGTGACCCTTATAGATCTCACCTATATGCTTATTGCTGCTGAATCAGCAATGGTTTGGCGCAATAGAAAAGCAAAGTTGATTGGTGAATCTGCCTTCAAGACCTCTGTGGATATAGACAATGGAAACGAAAGACATGCTATGATCGAAAAGCTTGATCATAAGAGAAAGGCAATGTCTGAAGTAGTTCCATGTCATGTTCCAAAAGAGTCAATTTGCTTTTATTTCCAAGAGAAAGGGCATTGGAGACGAAGCTGCCCCATTTACCTAAGAGATCTAAGAGATGTGAGAGTCAAAATGTATGGCTCTAATATAGGTAAAATCCATTAACTAACTCTTTTAAGCTTCTATTCTAGATTCTTAATACATAATGTGATAAGATTACAATTGATGTTTTGTAGGATTGAAGAAAAGAAAGGAAGCTTAAGGGAAGAAGTGAGCAAAATCTAACCGTGAAGGAATGGATTTCGATCGCATTTCTCGAAGATTAGATTCTTGAGCTACTAATTAGAGTTAGAATTAGATTGCTAAGAAAGATGTATTAGCATAGTTTTTCAATGAATTGCATTGTAAGGACAAAATTTTTCTGCAATAAAATAAATTTTGATTTTATATTATTTATTTATCCTTGCAATGACGTATATGAAAAATTGATGTTTGAATGTTTCTATTATTAGCAACAATGGATTTGGTTCTTATTATGTTATTTATGGAAAGTCGAGAATTTACAAATAGGGAGAGTTTCTCATCGCCCAAGTTTCAATTGGACAGAAACTTGGAATCGTGCAACTTGGTTGCATGATGAATGAGAAATTTCATATTTGGAAATTAGACCAATTCATTGACAAAGTGTCAAGTGAAGGACTAGGAGATCGAGCACACAAAGTTGCGTGTTGATCAAGTCCACCATAAGAGTAACAGTGATATTCGTCATGATTTACTAAAGGTTTAGTAAATATGATTATACTTACAAGATTAAGTGTAATTATGAATTGATTGAAAAAGTATAAATCAATAGCAGAACGAATAAGAAGAATCAAGTAGACAGAAAGATAAAAGTTTCTCCATTCTAAGAAGAAGGGAGAGTACCTTTTATGCTTTATGATAGGTCTTAACGATTAAGAACCATATCTCAATTGATCCTCTAAGTAAGTCTTAGTACAATTGTATGTCTAAGAAGAGGAATCAAGAATTGAAGAAATGGTTAAATCAGAAAGTCAATCATGCTTCGTTCCAAAACAAGTCTTAGAGTTAAGATTGTGACATTGAGTGAAAAGTATTAAGAAGGTTTATAACATTCATCAAATGTGGAAAGTTGTGATGTCTTGGATTAGACAAAGATCAACTAGGACCAATTTATGAAATGTTTTGATAAAAGCTACACTAACTCTTGAATATTTATTGTTCAAGAAATGGTTATTGACAAGAGAATCCTATATGTCAAGGAGTAAGTGGGAGTCTTAATGGTCTTGAAAGGTTTCAAGAACAAATCAAATAAACCTTATCGATCATCACTAGCACACGAGTTGAGGTTTACAACCTATCGTGTTGACATTATTTTGTTTCTGTGCCAATCCAATCGAGTAAATTATGCATGTGAGTCCTATGAGTTCTCATTTGAATGCATAAAAGGCAAGGACCTTGATCAATGGCGAGTACATTGATAAGAAAAGGTGAGCTGCTTAACTACTTGGAAGACATGGTGGGCAGCTATGCTACCATAAGGCAAAGAAATCAAGATTAAGAAAGTTCGGTCCATATGAGTTTGAATTTGTCGTAAACCTTGGTTTTAAGAAATTCACATGGATAGGAACACATACACCGTTTAAATCTAAGTTTCATAAGATTTCCTCCTTCATGAAAATAATTGTGAGGAAATGGTTTCACTAAGAAAGATTTTAAGAAGATAGTGATTGTAAAATTGCATTCTCGAATTCGATTATGGTTACGGTATCCCTTTCCATAATTTAAATTGTGAGGTTTGGCAATTAGTCTTCTATGGCAAAGGTGTATAAGTTCAAGAAGCCTGGATAAAAGATTATCAAAGCATTAAGTATTAGAAACATGGACTTAAGAAATTCAATAGGTATTGTTTTTCTGAAAGTTAAGCCGTTTCTAAATACATGTCGAAGCTATTGGGAACATAAGTGTTATGTTTTATAATAATCATCATGATAGTGGGAGCATAAATGTTATGATTGTATGATTATTAAGGCACGTATTTCAAGTTGGCAATATTAATTATAGAAAACAAGAGTTATACCTTGAAAAGTAGTAAGGGTTGTAAAGTTGTTTTGCTATAATTAAGGGAGAGAATATTATGTTTCGTTTCAAATATAAAGGCTTAGGTTGTGGAATGTTAATAAACTTAGTCAAGGATACATAGTGTGTTCTTAAATTTCGATTATGATTACGGCATTCCTCTTCATAATTCGAATTATAAGAACATAGCACATAAAATATTATGGCAGAAGATTGATAAAGTATCGAATCTTTATGTAAGACTTTATGCATCGTGTCCGATATGCTTTGGGTATAGGATCGATTGCAAATGCTATAATATTTGACCATTCTAAAATTTTCCAAATGTCTAGTGCATTTAGAGGGAAAAGGACAAGAATGGGTTTTGACTAAGATAATTAGACAACTATCAAAGGACAATCCAAAGTTCGCTGAGGATTGGTCGCTTGTGAGTAGTTGAAAGTATAGTATTGGATGGACCATATCGACGTTATTATGAATAGAAAAGATTCTATTAAGAATGAGTTGTCATATGGAAATTATGGAAACGTTTCCATATTAGGAATTGGATATTGAGAATCAATGTCTAGATTAGAAACTTTTATGCAAAAGGATGTTCAAAGGAATGTACTTTGAGTGAGAGACATCATATCTAAGGAATTGTCTTGTAACAATCTCCGATAGAGGAATTTGTAATTTCATTGGCAATAGTAATTGTGGCTTTAGTGCAGTGATATTACGAAATGATCATTGCATAAAATGTTAGAATCTAACATATTCTGTAAGTGGCAAGTATTTGATATTCTTTCACTTGTGAAAAGGATTAGGAATTATGAAATGAGTATGATTGGAAATGGGTTCATTTGATCTATTTCACAAAGTAAGAACCATAGGTAAAAATTGTGTGCATGCTAAGAGCATGGGACAAGTGTTGTAATAATCCAAGTAAGAAGTTGATTACCCGAAACGACAAATAATGAGTAATTGATATGGTGATAAATAAAAGATGTTTTATTTATACTCAAAGGTTTGAGGCCATATGGGATTAGTATTATTCTTGTGTTTTAATTTGCATGTTTTGACTTCCTGAATAATTTAATTGGTTGAGAACAGTCAACAGGCCACAGTCGTTCATATGTTGTAAGTAGATATGAATGAAGACTGTCGTGAATTGGTGTGTGGATTGTCTAAAGAGCATTAGACATAAGCAAATGTTTGCTGCAACGTTCATGAGTGCTTATGAATATGATTTGAGCATTGGATTAAACCCTCGCTCACTTGGATCACTTCATGGATAGTATCACGAGTGATTGGTGAGACGATAACATCTTATATTCTTGAAACCGAGATGTGTGAGTTGTATCTTGCGAGTCGGTTGCACATTGATAATATGTAAACACACCAGTAACTTGGTGTTATAAAACATATTGTTGTGTGTGATTCGGTGAGTAAGTGCAAGCGGGCATTGAGTCAAACTTTATCCGTTCCTTTTATTCAAAGTAGGATAAAAGCGATTTCTGTGGGCCCCTCGATGATTTAGTGATGACACCTAAGTGCTTGGCCAAGCCGGGACTAAATTGATGTGTTCAATTGTAGTCTATTGTCAGTCGTCATAAATATGAATTTGGGAAACAACACATAGGCAGAGAGAATGATTTAGATCCATGTCTCAGTCTATACGATATCTAGAATGGAGGAATATATGATCCCTTATCTTAAGGACACGCGTATCTGATATGATCAGAGTTGACAGCGGCTTTGGAAAGCTACGATTGCAGATCAGGATCTGAAGTCATACGCAAAATAGTTATTAGACTTACCCAAGTGGGAGACTGTTGGATTAGTGTCTAAGTCCATAACTATTTTGGTATGTACTTGACCCGATGGTGCATGGTCCTTTTGGGTTGCCTTCATCAAAGCAACTTGATAGGATGAATTATGGAGAGAAATGATTAACATATTATGAGAATAATATATTAAAGGAGAAATCATATTGTTAAATTAATATTAGTCAAGAATTAATTAAAATTAAGTTTGTGACTAAAAGAGATTAATTAAACTTAAGGGACTAGCACTGTCAATTGTATGATAGTTGAATATTGAGATAATGGACTCCATATTAAAGGAGTGGACGAATTCTATGGGGAAACCCATTAGAAATCGTCCCTAGGCCTTTAAGGAAAGGAGCCCATGGGTTGCTTAGGGCTTAAGCATCCAAATTAGGGTTTCCTAGTTTGATAACCCTAATAGCTGCACTATTTAAAGATCCCTAGAGCACCAAAAACGTGGGCAAGTAACTCATTAGGGTTTTGGACGGTTTTTGGGTGTCTCCTTCTCTTCTCTTCTTCATCCTCTTGCTCTTGGTGTTTGTGAACCATTAGAGGAGTGACATTTGTGACTCTAAGCTTTCTAAAGTCAATACAAGAAGGATTTAAGATTGTTATTGCTACATAACAATCAAGGTATGATCTAAACCCTTATTTATATGTTATATTGATTATCATATGCTAGATCTAGGGCTTATAGTCTTGGATAACTTGCATGTATAATAGAGAAACCTAGATCCAAGCATTAGGGTTTGTATGAACACATAGGATGTTCTTATGGCCAAAACCCATCAGCTTTGACATGTACTCAGAAATCAGCTGGACCTCTAGAAGTCAATACTTTATTGACATTCTTACCAAAGTTCAGATTTCTGATACTAGATTGCTTTGATAAGGCTTTATCAAAAGTATACACCGCATCTTAGATAGCTCACAGGTGTGTCTAAACAATTTTAGAACTATGAAAAGGATTGCCGTAATCATAGTCTAAATTGTTTAGACCTTTTTGTTGGATTAGTGTCTAAGTCCATAACTAATTTGGTATGTACTTGACCCAATGGTGCATGGTCCTTTTGGGTTGCCTTCACCAAAGCAACTCGATAGGATGAATTATGGAGAGAAAGGATTAAATATGATTTATTAATATATTATGGGAATAATATATTAAAGGAGAAATCATATTGTTTAATTAATATTAGTCAAGAATTAATTTGTAACTAGTTTTGTGACTAGAAGAGATTAATTAAACTTAAGGGACTAGAATTGTAATTATAAGATAATTGCAATTTGGGCCATGGATTGTCTTATATTAAGGAGTGGACGAATTCTATGGGGAAACCCATGAGAAATCGTCCAAGCCCTTAAAGAAAGGAATCCATGGGTTGCTTAGGGCTTAAGCATCCAAATTAGGGTTTCCTTTTTAGATAACCCTAATAGCCTCACTATATATATGACCCTTATGACCCAAAAACGTGGAGAAGCTTTATTCTAGGGTTAGAACACGTTTTGGGCGGCCTCCATCCTCTCTCCTCTTCATCCTCTTGCTTATGGTGTTTGTGAGCCAATAGAGGAGTGACATTTGTGACTCTAAGCTTTCTAAAGCCAATACAAAGAGGAATTGGGGTTGTTATTGCTACATAACAATCAAGGTAACATCTTAAACCTATTCTCATGTTAATATGATTACTTGAATGTTAGAATTAGGGTTTATAGTCTTTGATAACTTGCATGTAGAATAGAGAAACCTAGATCCAAGCATTAGGGTTTGTATGAGCACATAGGATGTTCTTAGAACCAAAACCCATCAGTGGTATCAGAGCCTAGACTGGTTTCTATTGTATTGATGCATTGTATGATTAAAAAATTCGATTTTTGTGGTTCTGGAGGCTGGACTCGCCGAGTCCATAGATGAACTCGCCGAGTCCATGCTAACTCGACGAGTGCATGCCTGACCCGGCGAGTCGGCTCGTCAGAAGGAGGGAAAACCGGGATTTCTTGCTGTTTTTGCTTAAGGATAGTTGCCTTATCATATTAGATCAATATAAATCCGATTTTATGATATATTTGACTATATTCTTGATCTAATTGAAGATATTTATCAATTAATAAAATATTTGTTTCCTTATGTGATAATTGATTAATTATTTTGATTAAATTGGTAAATTGTTTCGTAAGAAGTCATTAAATAAATCAAATATGGATAATTATGTGATTAAATGTTAATTTAGATTATTTGTTATTTGATACTTGTGCTTTGAAAAGTTTCATATTTTCCCCTTTAGGTTTTATAGTTTAAATTTGAACCCAAAAGTTTTGTAGTTTTGAAATTTAAATAGTTAAAACCCTAATGTTTTGAAAAAGGTTTCAAAACTTGCCCTCAAGTTTTGGAATTTAAAATTTTGGATTAATAGTTTAATTTGATGTATATTTAAATTCTAAACCCTAATGTTTTGAAATGTTTCAAAACTTGCCCTCAAGTTTTGGAATTTAAAAGTTGATTAAAAGTTTAATTAGGAATGTTAAATTCTAAAACCTTAGTATTGTTTTGAAAAAGTTCAAATCACACCCTTATGGTTTTATTAATTAATTAAGGTGTATAATTAAAAGAGGTTTAATAAATCCATAAAAGTTTTGGTTAACAGTTTAATTGAATTAAAAGTGTAATTGTTAAATTTGACCACCTAATATTTTAAAAGTGTAAAATACACCCTATACTATATATATAACATTAAAAGTCTACAATTATATATATGTATGAGTAAAAGTCAGTCTTACCGTTAGTAGGCCTCATTCACGAAGCTGGTCTATAAGGGGTGTTTAAGGAAATTGCCTGTAAAATGGCGATTGAATGGGTATCCACTCTTACCCACCGCACTCTTGACTAGTCGAGGGTCGTTAGCCGAACGGGTAGGATAGGACGAAACCTTCCATTATAAGTATAATGAATTAAAACAGTAACTAAATGTTTTCATCAAAATTCCCAATCTTAGTTACTTAGGAAAAAGTGAATTGATGCAATTCCATGAAATTACACTTTGTGACCTTGCGAAGACGTTAGTGGAGCGTGTGTGGTTTACCGGTACACTAAATGGTTCTAAGCCAAGGTAGCAAAGGGTGACTCAATGTTTGTCATAGTTCGGTGGAGCGTGTGTGGTTTACCGGCATATCGAATAGGTGACTGTAACATGTGGGGGAACCATGTAGTTTGCATGGTTATTCACACCCGCTTTGTGATCCTCGGCATCCCAGTCACAAACAAGAGGGGCATATCGAGATTTAAACATGCCATTGAAATGTTCAATGAATCTCATAGGATCTAGGAGTTTTCATAGATTTAAAAACTTAAATTTCCTTTTTCGTTTTTCGTGGTGGAAATTAGTGAATCGTCATTCACTTACCTTCAAATGTTCTGCAATTTGGGTTACGACATCCCTCTCCCGAGTTGTAGAATATTGTGCTGGGTCCTAGCCTTAGTATCTCATTTGGGTGATTTACTAAGGACTCAATCAATCAACTAACTTGAATTCGTTTTCTCCCGTTTTGTAGATGTCAAAGTTCGACCACTATGGTCTTCCCAAATCCCGTGGAACAAGCATTCCACATGAAGATGATATTCCACGATTCGATCGAGGAACAAGAAATCATGCTTCACTTCCTCCACCTCCTCCAATTATTCTCCTTAACCCACAAGTTCAAAGGCTTGAAAAGTTCAAGATCACTCAAGCCCTTTTGGCAAGTAAACATAAAGACGGAAAGTCGGTGTGTGCACACGTCCTAGGGATGAAGTCACACATTGATAGGTTAAGAATGTTGGGATCCATCGTCTGTGAGGAAATGGCTGTTGATTGGGTTCTTCAGTCACTTCCTAACTCATATAGTGAGTTTGTAAGAGAGTACTATATGATGAACCGCGACGTGACCCTTATAGATCTCACCTATATGCTTATTGCTGCTGAATCAGCAATGGTTTGGCGCAATAGAAAAGCAAAGTTGATTGGTGAATCTGCCTTCAAGACCTCTGTGGATATAGACAATGGAAACGAAAGACATGCTATGATCGAAAAGCTTGATCATAAGAGAAAGGCAATGTCTGAAGTAGTTCCATGTCATGTTCCAAAAGAGTCAATTTGCTTTTATTTCCAAGAGAAAGGGCATTGGAGACGAAGCTGCCCCATTTACCTAAGAGATCTAAGAGATGTGAGAGTCAAAATGTATGGCTCTAATATAGGTAAAATCCATTAACTAACTCTTTTAAGCTTCTATTCTAGATTCTTAATACATAATGTGATAAGATTACAATTGATGTTTTGTAGGATTGAAGAAAAGAAAGGAAGCTTAAGGGAAGAAGTGAGCAAAATCTAACCGTGAAGGAATGGATTTCGATCGCATTTCTCGAAGATTAGATTCTTGAGCTACTAATTAGAGTTAGAATTAGATTGCTAAGAAAGATGTATTAGCATAGTTTTTCAATGAATTGCATTGTAAGGACAAAATTTTTCTGCAATAAAATAAATTTTGATTTTATATTATTTATTTATCCTTGCAATGACGTATATGAAAAATTGATGTTTGAATGTTTCTATTATTAGCAACAATGGATTTGGTTCTTATTATGTTATTTATGGAAAGTCGAGAATTTACAAATAGGGAGAGTTTCTCATCGCCCAAGTTTCAATTGGACAGAAACTTGGAATCGTGCAACTTGGTTGCATGATGAATGAGAAATTTCATATTTGGAAATTAGACCAATTCATTGACAAAGTGTCAAGTGAAGGACTAGGAGATCGAGCACACAAAGTTGCGTGTTGATCAAGTCCACCATAAGAGTAACAGTGATATTCGTCATGATTTACTAAAGGTTTAGTAAATATGATTATACTTACAAGATTAAGTGTAATTATGAATTGATTGAAAAAGTATAAATCAATAGCAGAACGAATAAGAAGAATCAAGTAGACAGAAAGATAAAAGTTTCTCCATTCTAAGAAGAAGGGAGAGTACCTTTTATGCTTTATGATAGGTCTTAACGATTAAGAACCATATCTCAATTGATCCTCTAAGTAAGTCTTAGTACAATTGTATGTCTAAGAAGAGGAATCAAGAATTGAAGAAATGGTTAAATCAGAAAGTCAATCATGCTTCGTTCCAAAACAAGTCTTAGAGTTAAGATTGTGACATTGAGTGAAAAGTATTAAGAAGGTTTATAACATTCATCAAATGTGGAAAGTTGTGATGTCTTGGATTAGACAAAGATCAACTAGGACCAATTTATGAAATGTTTTGATAAAAGCTACACTAACTCTTGAATATTTATTGTTCAAGAAATGGTTATTGACAAGAGAATCCTATATGTCAAGGAGTAAGTGGGAGTCTTAATGGTCTTGAAAGGTTTCAAGAACAAATCAAATAAACCTTATCGATCATCACTAGCACACGAGTTGAGGTTTACAACCTATCGTGTTGACATTATTTTGTTTCTGTGCCAATCCAATCGAGTAAATTATGCATGTGAGTCCTATGAGTTCTCATTTGAATGCATAAAAGGCAAGGACCTTGATCAATGGCGAGTACATTGATAAGAAAAGGTGAGCTGCTTAACTACTTGGAAGACATGGTGGGCAGCTATGCTACCATAAGGCAAAGAAATCAAGATTAAGAAAGTTCGGTCCATATGAGTTTGAATTTGTCGTAAACCTTGGTTTTAAGAAATTCACATGGATAGGAACACATACACCGTTTAAATCTAAGTTTCATAAGATTTCCTCCTTCATGAAAATAATTGTGAGGAAATGGTTTCACTAAGAAAGATTTTAAGAAGATAGTGATTGTAAAATTGCATTCTCGAATTCGATTATGGTTACGGTATCCCTTTCCATAATTTAAATTGTGAGGTTTGGCAATTAGTCTTCTATGGCAAAGGTGTATAAGTTCAAGAAGCCTGGATAAAAGATTATCAAAGCATTAAGTATTAGAAACATGGACTTAAGAAATTCAATAGGTATTGTTTTTCTGAAAGTTAAGCCGTTTCTAAATACATGTCGAAGCTATTGGGAACATAAGTGTTATGTTTTATAATAATCATCATGATAGTGGGAGCATAAATGTTATGATTGTATGATTATTAAGGCACGTATTTCAAGTTGGCAATATTAATTATAGAAAACAAGAGTTATACCTTGAAAAGTAGTAAGGGTTGTAAAGTTGTTTTGCTATAATTAAGGGAGAGAATATTATGTTTCGTTTCAAATATAAAGGCTTAGGTTGTGGAATGTTAATAAACTTAGTCAAGGATACATAGTGTGTTCTTAAATTTCGATTATGATTACGGCATTCCTCTTCATAATTCGAATTATAAGAACATAGCACATAAAATATTATGGCAGAAGATTGATAAAGTATCGAATCTTTATGTAAGACTTTATGCATCGTGTCCGATATGCTTTGGGTATAGGATCGATTGCAAATGCTATAATATTTGACCATTCTAAAATTTTCCAAATGTCTAGTGCATTTAGAGGGAAAAGGACAAGAATGGGTTTTGACTAAGATAATTAGACAACTATCAAAGGACAATCCAAAGTTCGCTGAGGATTGGTCGCTTGTGAGTAGTTGAAAGTATAGTATTGGATGGACCATATCGACGTTATTATGAATAGAAAAGATTCTATTAAGAATGAGTTGTCATATGGAAATTATGGAAACGTTTCCATATTAGGAATTGGATATTGAGAATCAATGTCTAGATTAGAAACTTTTATGCAAAAGGATGTTCAAAGGAATGTACTTTGAGTGAGAGACATCATATCTAAGGAATTGTCTTGTAACAATCTCCGATAGAGGAATTTGTAATTTCATTGGCAATAGTAATTGTGGCTTTAGTGCAGTGATATTACGAAATGATCATTGCATAAAATGTTAGAATCTAACATATTCTGTAAGTGGCAAGTATTTGATATTCTTTCACTTGTGAAAAGGATTAGGAATTATGAAATGAGTATGATTGGAAATGGGTTCATTTGATCTATTTCACAAAGTAAGAACCATAGGTAAAAATTGTGTGCATGCTAAGAGCATGGGACAAGTGTTGTAATAATCCAAGTAAGAAGTTGATTACCCGAAACGACAAATAATGAGTAATTGATATGGTGATAAATAAAAGATGTTTTATTTATACTCAAAGGTTTGAGGCCATATGGGATTAGTATTATTCTTGTGTTTTAATTTGCATGTTTTGACTTCCTGAATAATTTAATTGGTTGAGAACAGTCAACAGGCCACAGTCGTTCATATGTTGTAAGTAGATATGAATGAAGACTGTCGTGAATTGGTGTGTGGATTGTCTAAAGAGCATTAGACATAAGCAAATGTTTGCTGCAACGTTCATGAGTGCTTATGAATATGATTTGAGCATTGGATTAAACCCTCGCTCACTTGGATCACTTCATGGATAGTATCACGAGTGATTGGTGAGACGATAACATCTTATATTCTTGAAACCGAGATGTGTGTAACAGCCCGGAATTTCAAATATTGACATAATTATGATTTGGGGGTGTTTTAAGAGGGGACTCGGCGAGTTGGAGCCTTGACTCGCCGAGTAGGATCGCAGACCGGGTCGTGGGTTCGCGACTGGACTCGACGAGTCCGATATGGACTCGGCGAGTCGACGCTGTTAGCGAAAAACCCTAACCGTTCAGGTTGGGGCGTATAAGAGGCACTCATTGGCCATCATTGTTCAGTTTAGCCTTCTGGGAAGAACCCTAAATCGAGTGGGTGCATCTGGAGCAAAGTCTTAGGGCCATTGTTGATCTTGGAAGAATTGTTGTGCAAGGAAGAGAAGGGATTGGCTAAAGGAGCAGCAAGGGAGTCACATTCTGAGGATTGGGGACACAGAGGATTCATTATTCAGGTAAGAACTCGAATTATCCTCTGCTATGTTGATGTGTTATGGGATTAGGGTTTGTGAAACCCATTTGGTGATTAGAGGAATTATTATGTTGTTACCCAAGTGTTTGTAACCCAGTAATAGGATGATTAGAGGTCCAGAAGGTCCCATGATTGTGTATTTCGGGACCATACGTATTTCAGGAAGCAGTTACTCGTCTGCATGGCATGGACTCGCCGAGTTGTTCTTCAGACTCGGCGAGTAGCTTGAAGATTTACTGGGACTCGCCGAGTTGTTCATCAGACTCGGCGAGTAGAGTCGGGGTGGCCCCGCGATTCTTCCACGAGGACCTCGTCGAGTCAAGAGGGATACACGACGAATAGAAAGGGATTCTGCAGGAATTGGTGAGGACGAATAGACTCGCCGAGTCGCCAGGGAACTCGCCGAGTCCAGTCGAGCTGACAATGGACTGTTGACCAGAGTTGACTGGTGTGATTTCTTAGGGTCAGTTAACGTGGAAGATAGAAGTATTGATAAGGGATATATGATGTTACAGGGAGCTTGTAGCTCGGAGTGTCAAGTGCAAGGGACTTTAGGAGTTGCTATCTACTAGTGTCCGCGAGGTGAGTCTTCTCACTATACCTCACCCGGAAGGGTTTGATTGTGTGACCGGAAGGTCAAGTATGTTGTGTGTTATGTTTATATGCTATGAATGGAAAGTTAGTTGCTACGCGTGATATACATGCTTATATATGGGCCGGAAGGCAAGGTATTATGTGACAGAAAGGCCAGGTATGATATATGATATATGTGCTTTATGTGTTAGAGTATTTGTATTATGTGTTATATATGTTATGGGCCGGAAGGCGATATGATGTGTGATGGACCGGAAGGTCGGCGTGGGTAAGGCCGGAAGGTTTACCCAGCAGGGACGGAAGTCCCCTGAGACACATGGACCGGAAGGTCGGGCCGGAAGGCAAAGTTATGTGGATCGAAAGATCCGGGCCGGAAGGCAATGTTATGTGGATCGAAAGATCCGGGCCGGAAGGCAATGTTATGTGGACCGAAAGGTCCGGGCCGGATGGCGTATGTGCGTAAGGTATATTGGGGAACTCACTAAGCTTCGTGCTTACGTTGTTTATGTTATGTTGTTTCAGGTTCTTACAGTAACGCGGGATGGCAACGGTTTGATTGTACACACCGAAGAAAGAGTTGTGTTTGAAGGATCCTGGTCTTCTTTTATAATGGAAATGAAACTACGTTTTGTAATTTGAATGTGAATAAGATTTTAAACAAGTGTTTTTAATATTAAATTGATTAATTAAATGAAAATTTTGTTTTTGAAAATCTCGGTGTTACAAATTGGTATCAGAGCCTTGGTTTGAGGGATTCGGACGCGCCTACGGGTAAATCTGGACTCAAACTGAGGAAGTAAGAAAAAGTTTTCCAAATAAATGGTTTTCTAAAAGTGAATAAGAGTTCAAAGAGAAAGCAAGAAAGAGCAGTGTGTACAATCATCCAGAGCCAAACGGTGATTTCCCAAAATACTCTTACTTTTGTATTATGAAATATCTATTATGCACTTTATGAGATATTATTGCATGCTAGAGACAGGCTAGGTACTTCACATCTTAGGACTAGAGTGGCCTGATTTGTGATGCCTTAGTCTAGGGTTTGCTGTTATATGTGCGTTATGCTTTTGTGTGTATGTGATGAGTGAGAGTATCTAGTTGGAACGCACAAGGGGTAAAGCTACGGGGTACAGAGGTACTTCCGAGGATGAGCCGAGAAGGTGGAGCTACCACAGATGGGGAGTCCTATGTATGCTTCAATGCTCGAATGCTGCTTGCTTTGTGCTTTGTGGAGTTATCGATGATGGGAGTCAGCTACCATGTGAGTATGACGATACTCAGGAGGTAGAGGGCTGGCATCATTGGGAACTCTTCAGCAGCTGATAGCAAAGAAGTGGGAGGACAGCGGAAGGGACTAGGGAGTAAACCTAGCCAGATGAGTGCGCTGGTAGAGTAGAGGATTTCGCTGGAAAGCGAGCACGCGCGATGAGATTGGTGAAAGAGCAGGTTTATCAGCTACTTAGGAACTCTGGGATGGTCTGTGTGGAAAGTATGGGTAGATGTGGCAGGTAGTATGGGCCCGTACTACTGAAAGCAGAGGACCCATACTTGATACAGGGGGCATTCTGAAGGTCCTAAGGAACAGATTGAGGAGTGATGTTATGGTTCGAATACCATACATCGGAGCGGATACAGAGTGATGTTATGGTCAGGGCACCATACATCGGAACAGATTGAGATAGATGTTGTGGTTCGAGTGCTATGCATTGGAGCAGATTTAGGAGTGGTGCTATGGTTCAGGTACCATACACCGAAGCATGTTGAGGAGGGATGTCATGGGATAAGTACCATGGTTCGTAGTGGATGATGCTTGTGGCTATCACGTTATCCGGTTAGCGATCGGACGAGCACGAGCGAGCGGGATGCGAGGATTCGCGAGATCCTGCGTGATGAGGTTGCTGCATTGTTGCGGGCTGAGTCGCCAGAATTGTTTGGGTCGATCAGGACCACTATGATTGAAGTAGTTTGATGAGCGATATGCGGCTTTCGCAGAGACGGCTGCCGCGGCGGTTACAGCGGCTGTAGCAACGGCAAAGAAAGGGGCTAGTCGGGGTTTTCAGTATCGGGACTTCTATTATGCGAAGCCTCCCACATTCGATGGAGTTCAGGACTCGATTGTTGCTATGAGATGGTTATCAGACATGGAGAGGTGTTTCTCCACGAGTTTATGCCCTGCTGATCAGAGGGTGGGGTGTGCTCTGAACCTATTGAGGCTCGGGGCGAAGGATTGGTGGAGATTGACCACGAGGTCATTTTCCGATGCGCAGAGGGCTGCGGTCTCATGGGATCAATTCAGAGGGATGTTCAGTACTCGCTATGTTCCGCGGGATGAAAAGGAGAAATTGGCTCGGAAGTTCCTTAAGCTGAAGCAGGATTTGGAGTCGGTGACTGAGAGCACCGGGATGTTTATTGGGAGGGTGATGTTTTGCCCTAAGTTCGCTTCGGAGCAGGCTCAGATGCCCCGATATCTGAGTATGCTCAAGGGGGTATCAGACAGTTCGTGTCTGCGCGGAGGTGTGAGACCCTGTTGGAGTTGCAGGAGGCCACCATGTGGCGTGAGTTAGAGGTTGAGTTGCAGTTGCGTGAGCTGAGGCAGGCCCGATGCAGACGCAGTCGGCGCCGAAACGGTTCAAGACCGTAGACGTTGGAATGATCGGAGCGGCCACACTTGTGGGAAGTGTGGGAGGAGTCACACCGGAGTTGCTGGTCCGGTGGTGCATGCCGCAAGTGCGGAAAAGAGGGGCACTATGCACGGGATTGTCGGCAGTCAATGCCGATTCGGGATTTGGGGAATTGTCATCATTGTCGGCAGGTTGGACATTTGAGGGTCAACTGTCCACAGCTTTTTGCAGGATCGGTGCAGGCTCTAGCACCGGCCACCCTGAGGAGTTCAGGAGGAGGACAGGATGGGGCAGAGCCCAAGGGCTCAGGGTTGTGCTTATCGGCTTGCGGCAGAGGGAGACGGAGCAGTGCCAGAGGCAGCTGCGGGTATGATGCTCTCTTGATGTCTTGACTGGCTTGCGTTGATTGTGGCGTATTGTTTGTGCTGGTGTCTGGTTATGGATTGGTGCTTCAGGTTCGCTTGGCATTCGTTGTTCCCTGATGGTTTAGTATGATTATAGTTTGGTGTTTTGGTGCCGGTAGCCTTGTGTGGTTTTCGATGCGATATTCAACCTTTGGGAGGTTGTGGGTTTGGTTAGGGGTTATTGCTTGGGAATTCCGTTGGTCGTCGTTCGTGAGGGTTGATAGTGGAGATGCGGCACTGGGTTGAATGTCGGGTAGCATCTGCAGTTGTGAAGTGGATAATTGAAAGATCGGATTCTTTTGAGCGGATTGATCAGGGAGGAGATGTGTTTTGCTGAGGGTTGCTTACGCTTGTGGGAAGCAGTCAGTGGGTAAATGTTCTCGTTGTGCAGGATGGTTCTGAAAGGTCGTTAATGACGATCGGTGGCAGTTAGTCAGTGCTTTAGTGGGGGAGAATTGTAAAATTTTCCGGGAGATCGATGAGTATGTGAGGGTGCTTAGCTGTTGGGATTCAGCAGTGTTTGTCAGCGCAAAGTATAGGCCGACGAGAGCGAGTGTTGGGTATGCGGGGCGAGATACAGACCTAGGGAATTTGATTGTGGAGGCCTGAGAGGAGGTCGGGATCAAGCTTGAGTAAGTAATCGGAGTTTTGCGATCAGAGTATTGGTACGTTTGAGATACGTGATGGGTTGTACTGCATTAATCCCACGGGATTATGTTGTGCATGTTTCTAGAGCTGGAACCGGAAGGTTCCCAGAGTTAGAACCTGAGGGTTCGCAGAGTTGGGTGTACGGACCCACAGAGATATAGCCTCGAGTGGCTAGTATGTGTTATGAGAGTCGGTCCAGTCATACTGGAGACTCTGTTGGTATTGCTGGATTAGTTTGAGATTTGCGGATCGCGTATGTTGCAGTGTGATTGCATTGGAAGGTCTGGCCCCGGGTTAGTGATCTTGTTTAGCTGAGGCAGTGATTCTGATGAGTGGAGAGAGTGCATGGGATTGAGAGCCCCTGCAATGGGAACCAGAGTATGTGGATAGCGGTTACGCGAAAAGGGTGGTGTCGCTTGGGGCGAGCACCGTGGCACCGGGTGGAGTGGCATTATGGCCAAGAGGGTTCCTTGGAAAAAGGAAAAGAGGAAGGTGTAACTCCGAAGGGGTGCAAGTTCACGAAAGTGAAAGCTGCAGAGTAGAGTTATGGTTAGAGTATTTCAAGTATGGTTTCGAGCATCGTGTTTGCGGCAGTGAAGTAGGAACCCATCCGGGTTGGGATGTCTGTTGAGGCTCAGAAGGGATGCATGGAGAGAGAAAATTTTAAATTCTCAGTGAGAATCTGATCAGAGTGTAGGGTGGATGTAGTGGTTCATTTTGGGAGATGTTCGAGGATATCATCGGCGCATCGGGTCTTCCAACCTACGGGTGTCGGGGCTAGTTCAGCAGGTGTATATGATGGCAAGAGGAGAACTTGTGGGAGTTACTCTGGGAGTGAGAATGGATCTCTCAGTTGGTCTGGGATGGACAAGGCGGACTTTGGATCGGGGACCCGGTGGTTCATGGTTTCCTAACCCTTATTGGTCGAGTGATTGTTGGGATTTAGAGCAGAGTTGCATCTTGGGTAATTCTCGGTTACAGAGAGAGGTGGACAGTATAGAGATTGGGCTTCAGTCGACAGAGCAGATTCAACAGATGAGACAGAGGTTATTGACCGCCCAGAGCCGACAGGAAAGTTATGCAGACAGACGCCTATCCGAGCTTGAGTTTCAGGTCGGTGACTTCGTACTCTTGAAGGCCTCTCCTTGGAGAGGAGTGATTCGATTCAAGAAGAGGGGCAAGTTGGGGCCCCAGTATATTGGGCCTTTTCATGTGATTGCGGGGGGTAGGCCTGAGGGTCTACCGGTTGTAGTTGCCCACGGATTTGAGACAAATCCATGATATTTCATGAGTCGCAACTGAGGAAGTGTATAGCCGATGAGTCGGCAGTGGTTCCATTAGAGGATATTCAGGTGGATGCAAGCTTGAATTATGCCGAGAAGCCGGTGGTCATCAGAGAACGGACGATCGAGGTTCTGAGGAATAAGGAGATACCTCGGGTGTTAGTTCAGTGGCAGCATCGGAGGGGATCGGAAATGAACTGTGATCTGGAACGTGGTATGTGGGAGCAGCATTCGGGGCTATTTTCAGAGTGAGACTTCGAGGGCGAAGTCTAGTTCTAGTGGGGGAGAGTTGTAACAGCCCGGAATTTCAAATATTGACATAATTATGATTTGGGGGTGTTTTAAGAGGGGACTCGGCGAGTTGGAGCCTTGACTCGCCGAGTAGGATCGCAGACCGGGTCGTGGGTTCGCGACTGGACTCGACGAGTCCGATATGGACTCGGCGAGTCGACGCTGTTAGCGAAAAACCCTAACCGTTCAGGTTGGGGCGTATAAGAGGCACTCATTGGCCATCATTGTTCAGTTTAGCCTTCTGGGAAGAACCCTAAATCGAGTGGGTGCATCTGGAGCAAAGTCTTAGGGCCATTGTTGATCTTGGAAGAATTGTTGTGCAAGGAAGAGAAGGGATTGGCTAAAGGAGCAGCAAGGGAGTCACATTCTGAGGATTGGGGACACAGAGGATTCATTATTCAGGTAAGAACTCGAATTATCCTCTGCTATGTTGATGTGTTATGGGATTAGGGTTTGTGAAACCCATTTGGTGATTAGAGGAATTATTATGTTGTTACCCAAGTGTTTGTAACCCAGTAATAGGATGATTAGAGGTCCAGAAGGTCCCATGATTGTGTATTTCGGGACCATACGTATTTCAGGAAGCAGTTACTCGTCTGCATGGCATGGACTCGCCGAGTTGTTCTTCAGACTCGGCGAGTAGCTTGAAGATTTACTGGGACTCGCCGAGTTGTTCATCAGACTCGGCGAGTAGAGTCGGGGTGGCCCCGCGATTCTTCCACGAGGACCTCGTCGAGTCAAGAGGGATACACGACGAATAGAAAGGGATTCTGCAGGAATTGGTGAGGACGAATAGACTCGCCGAGTCGCCAGGGAACTCGCCGAGTCCAGTCGAGCTGACAATGGACTGTTGACCAGAGTTGACTGGTGTGATTTCTTAGGGTCAGTTAACGTGGAAGATAGAAGTATTGATAAGGGATATATGATGTTACAGGGAGCTTGTAGCTCGGAGTGTCAAGTGCAAGGGACTTTAGGAGTTGCTATCTACTAGTGTCCGCGAGGTGAGTCTTCTCACTATACCTCACCCGGAAGGGTTTGATTGTGTGACCGGAAGGTCAAGTATGTTGTGTGTTATGTTTATATGCTATGAATGGAAAGTTAGTTGCTACGCGTGATATACATGCTTATATATGGGCCGGAAGGCAAGGTATTATGTGACAGAAAGGCCAGGTATGATATATGATATATGTGCTTTATGTGTTAGAGTATTTGTATTATGTGTTATATATGTTATGGGCCGGAAGGCGATATGATGTGTGATGGACCGGAAGGTCGGCGTGGGTAAGGCCGGAAGGTTTACCCAGCAGGGACGGAAGTCCCCTGAGACACATGGACCGGAAGGTCGGGCCGGAAGGCAAAGTTATGTGGATCGAAAGATCCGGGCCGGAAGGCAATGTTATGTGGATCGAAAGATCCGGGCCGGAAGGCAATGTTATGTGGACCGAAAGGTCCGGGCCGGATGGCGTATGTGCGTAAGGTATATTGGGGAACTCACTAAGCTTCGTGCTTACGTTGTTTATGTTATGTTGTTTCAGGTTCTTACAGTAACGGGGGATGGCAACGGTTCGATTGTACACACCGAAGAAAGAGTTGTGTTTGAAGGATCCTGGTCTTCTTTTATAATGGAAATGAAACTACGTTTTGTAATTTGAATATGAATAAGATTTTAAACAAGTGTTTTTAATATTAAATTGATTAATTAAATGAAAATTTTGTTTTTGAAAATCTCGGTGTTACAATGTGTGAGTTGTATCTTGCGAGTCGGTTGCACATTGATAATATGTAAACACACCAGTAACTTGGTGTTATAAAACATATTGTTGTGTGTGATTCGGTGAGTAAGTGCAAGCGGGCATTGAGTCAAACTTTATCCGTTCCTTTTATTCAAAGTAGGATAAAAGCGATTTCTGTGGGCCCCTCGATGATTTAGTGATGACACCTAAGTGCTTGGCCAAGTCGGGACTAAATTGATGTGTTCAATTGTAGTCTATTGTCAGTCGTCATAAATATGAATTTGGGAAACAACACATAGGCAGAGAGAATGATTTAGATCCATGTCTCAGTCTATACGATATCTAGAATGGAGGAATATATGATCCCTTATCTTAAGGACACGCGTATCTGATATGATCAGAGTTGACAGCGGCTTTGGAAAGCTACGATTGCAGATCAGGATCTGAAGTCATACGCAAAATAGTTATTAGACTTACCCAAGTGGGAGACTGTTGGATTAGTGTCTAAGTCCATAACTATTTTGGTATGTACTTGACCCGATGGTGCATGGTCCTTTTGGGTTGCCTTCATCAAAGCAACTTGATAGGATGAATTATGGAGAGAAATGATTAACATATTATGAGAATAATATATTAAAGGAGAAATCATATTGTTAAATTAATATTAGTCAAGAATGAATTAAAATTAAGTTTGTGACTAAAAGAGATTAATTAAACTTAAGGGACTAGCACTGTCAATTGTATGATAGTTGAATATTGAGATAATGGACTCCATATTAAAGGAGTGGACGAATTCTATGGGGAAACCCATTAGAAATCGTCCCTAGGCCTTTAAGGAAAGGAGCCCATGGGTTGCTTAGGGCTTAAGCATCCAAATTAGGGTTTCCTAGTTTGATAACCCTAATAGCTGCACTATTTAAAGATCCCTAGAGCACCAAAAACGTGGGCAAGTAACTCATTAGGGTTTTGGACGGTTTTTGGGTGTCTCCTTCTCTTCTCTTCTTCATCCTCTTGCTCTTGGTGTTTGTGAACCATTAGAGGAGTGACATTTGTGACTCTAAGCTTTCTAAAGTCAATACAAGAAGGATTTAAGATTGTTATTGCTACATAACAATCAAGGTATGATCTAAACCCTTATTTATATGTTATATTGATTATCATATGCTAGATCTAGGGCTTATAGTCTTGGATAACTTGCATGTATAATAGAGAAACCTAGATCCAAGCATTAGGGTTTGTATGAACACATAAGATGTTCTTATGGCCAAAACCCATCAGCTTTGACATGTACTCAGAAATCAGCTGGACCTCTAGAAGTCAATACTTTATTGACATTCTTACCAAAGTTCAGATTTCTGATACTAGATTGCTTTGATAAGGCTTTATCAAAAGTATACACCGCATCTTAGATAGCTCACAGGTGTGTCTAAACAATTTTAGAACTATGAAAAGGATTGCCGTAATCATAGTCTAAATTGTTTAGACCTTTTTGTTGGATTAGTGTCTAAGTCCATAACTAATTTGGTATGTACTTGACCCAATGGTGCATGGTCCTTTTGGGTTGCCTTCACCAAAGCAACTCGATAGGATGAATTATGGAGAGAAAGGATTAAATATGATTTATTAATATATTATGGGAATAATATATTAAAGGAGAAATCATATTGTTTAATTAATATTAGTCAGGAATTAATTTGTAACTAGTTTTGTGACTAGAAGAGATTAATTAAACTTAAGGGACTAGAATTGTAATTATAAGATAATTGCAATTTGGGCCATGGATTGTCTTATATTAAGGAGTGGACGAATTCTATGGGGAAACCCATGAGAAATCGTCCAAGCCCTTAAAGAAAGGAATCCATGGGTTGCTTAGGGCTTAAGCATCCAAATTAGGGTTTCCTTTTTAGATAACCCTAATAGCCTCACTATATATATGACCCTTATGACCCAAAAACGTGGAGAAGCTTTATTCTAGGGTTAGAACACGTTTTGGGCGGCCTCCATCCTCTCTCCTCTTCATCCTCTTGCTTATGGTGTTTGTGAGCCAATAGAGGAGTGACATTTGTGACTCTAAGCTTTCTAAAGCCAATACAAAGAGGAATTGGGGTTGTTATTGCTACATAACAATCAAGGTAACATCTTAAACCTATTCTCATGTTAATATGATTACTTGAATGTTAGAATTAGGGTTTATAGTCTTTGATAACTTGCATGTAGAATAGAGAAACCTAGATCCAAGCATTAGGGTTTGTATGAGCACATAGGATGTTCTTAGAACCAAAACCCATCAGTGGTATCAGAGCCTAGACTGGTTTCTATTGTATTGATGCATTGTATGATTAAAAAATTCGATTTTTGTGGTTCTGGAGGCTGGACTCGCCGAGTCCATAGATGAACTCGCCGAGTCCATGCTAACTCGACGAGTGCATGCCTGACCCGGCGAGTCGGCTCGTCAGAAGGAGGGAAAACCGGGATTTCTTGCTGTTTTTGCTTAAGGATAGTTGCCTTATCATATTAGATCAATATAAATCCGATTTTATGATATATTTGACTATATTCTTGATCTAATTGAAGATATTTATCAATTAATAAAATATTTGTTTCCTTATGTGATAATTGATTAATTATTTTGATTAAATTGGTAAATTGTTTCGTAAGAAGTCATTAAATAAATCAAATATGGATAATTATGTGATTAAATGTTAATTTAGATTATTTGTTATTTGATACTTGTGCTTTGAAAAGTTTCATATTTTCCCCTTTAGGTTTTATAGTTTAAATTTGAACCCAAAAGTTTTGTAGTTTTGAAATTTAAATAGTTAAAACCCTAATGTTTTGAAAAAGGTTTCAAAACTTGCCCTCAAGTTTTGGAATTTAAAATTTTGGATTAATAGTTTAATTTGATGTATATTTAAATTTTAAACCCTAATGTTTTGAAATGTTTCAAAACTTGCCCTCAAGTTTTGGAATTTAAAAGTTGATTAAAAGTTTAATTAGGAATGTTAAATTCTAAAACCTTAGTATTGTTTTGAAAAAGTTTAAATCACACCCTTATGGTTTTATTAATTAATTAAGGTGTATAATTAAAAGAGGTTTAATAAATCCATAAAAGTTTTGGTTAACAGTTTAATTGAATTAAAAGTGTAATTGTTAAATTTGACCACCTAATATTTTAAAAGTGTAAAATACACCCTATACTATATATATAACACGATAGGTTATAAACCTCAATTCGTGTGCTAGTGAAGAACTTCATGTTTTATTTTTGATTAGTTCTTGAGATTTTCAAGACCTTTAAGACTCCCACTGTCCTCTTGACATATAAGACTTTCTTGTCAGATATTCAAGAGATAGTGTGGATTCTAATCAAGACAAACACTTCACACAATTGGCTTTAGTTGGTCTTTGTTTTATCCAAAACATCACAACTTACCAATTTCAAATGTACAAGAGTAGAAAACTTTTACTCTTACATTTGACTAGTGTTAAGAAACCTTCCTTTAAGATATGTCACTCAACTTACAGTCTTGGAGTATGACTCTAAGACTTGTTTCGGAACGAAGTATGATTCATCTTCTTGATTTGACCACTTCAACAATTCATAGCTCCTCTTGTTAGCTATCACAATGCACTTAGAGGATGAATTGCGATAAGGTCTCTTAATCATTAAGATGATCATATGACATGATACTAAAGTACTCTCCCATCTTTTCAAATTTGAGAAACTTTTATCCTTTTGTCTAATTTGATTTCTCTTATTCGTTCCGCCATACATTGGAACCTTTTCCAATGTCTCAGAATTATACTTAAGCTTGTAAGTATAACCATATTTACTGAGCTTTAGTAAATTATGAAAAATAATCTTATCGATCTTTTGTGGTGGACTTGACCAGTGCACAAGAATGTGTACTCGATCCCTTAGTCCTTCACTTGTTTCACATATACATGTGAACAAGGAACTAGTCTTAATTTTTCCAAAGATGAAAAATTCTCATTCATCATGCTATACAACTGATGTTCACAAAAGTACCCACTAATTTTAATATTTATAACCTAACAAACTTAGACTAACTATGCACTTATAGGCAGTGTACCTAGTCAGATTACAATATAGTTTAGGTAAGTCGGGTTTCGATCATAGGGAACGGTGGATTAATTTAATATATTTGATTATAGGTTACATGTCACACAAAAATAATAAAGAAAATGGTTTAATAAATCTCAAACTAACAATTAATTAACAACTTTCGATAAACTAACAGGAAAACAAATCTCTTCAGGTACTTTGATTTAGATAAATTACACCTTTAAAACATAGACAATTGCATACATAAATTCATTTATTTATGTTCACCGATTCCTAAAATGATTAGATTCGCGTTCACTATAGCTAATCCTTTAGCAAACAAGTCAATTCAAACAGTGACCAGTTGATTAAACTAACATGTTTCCTAGTGTTCAGTTCGTATCAAGCAAGACTTGTAAATATAGTTAATCGAATTACTCATTCAATTTAACCTCTTGTTGATGGTCATCAGACAAGGCTCACACATTAACTTACTTATTCCTAAGTAAATCCTAGTTTCACCTTCGTTATTCCTAGACTTATAATCTCGATGGTCATCAAAATCATAAGAGACAAGCAATCAAGCAGATGTTCATCCTACTTAATTTACTTAACAATTAACAGAAAATAATTATCATTAATACATAAGGATCTTTTAACAAGCTTGGCAAGATAAATTAAACATAAATAAACAATTCAATATAGTAATTAGTCTAATAATCAAAGCTTCATTCAATCATAAACACAAAGTAAAAGGTTTTTACACCCAAATCAGAAACTGAATACAGAAAAGTACCACAATGGAATGCTAAACATGGTCACGTTAGCAACCCATATGATTACCGACATGTATCCGCTCTCCAACCCTTCCGCTCTCCGCTCCCGTTAGCTTAACGGCCTTCCGGCCGCCTTCTAGACCCTCAAAACGGCTTAACAGAAGTTTAATATCGACTAAATTAAGTTGGTAGTCGAATCTCCCTTCCTGGTTAGCTGAAAATTGACTTTTATAACCTTTGTAGCCGACTTAGGTACGCTGGGCGTAAGTCGGATTACGCAGGGCGTACTACGGATTACTACGCGATTGAACTTATCCGAGGCCAACCAGTACGCGGGGCGTAATTTCTATGGACGCGGGGCATAATCGGTCTAGTCCAACATTTTTAATTTCTTTTAGCCTCTAAGCCCGGTTTCCGCTTCAGTCTTTTCTTTTGTGCTTTATCGACAACGAATAGCTGCAAAACATAATTCAAAGCATTATGAGTACTTTTTAGTTTTAAGAGAGAATAAATAAGGCCAAAATATTAAGATAAAGTGCATACAAATATATATATAAAAATACACATATCAACAACTTGCATGATTCCAAGTTTAGGTCCAATTGAAACTTGGGTGATGAGGATCTTTTCTTATTTGGTAAATTTAGACATTACGACAAATGAAAGAATCAATTTAATATTTCCACTCTTGCTATTAATGGAATCATATAAGCAACAATTTTTCCTCAAATGCCATTGTAAGGATATTTTCAAAATAAATAAAACATCATTTTTCCTTTTATTTTTAAAAACTTTTCGGAAAAACTATCCTTACAGTGCAAAAGCACATGAAAACTGTTGGATTAGTGTCTAAGTCCATACCTATTTTGGTATGTACTTGACCCGATGGTGCATGGTCCTTTTGGGTTGCCTTCACCAAAGCAACTTGATTGGAGAAATAAATAAAGAGAGAGAGGTTATTATGATTTATTAATATGTTATAAGAATAATATATTAAAGGAGAAATCATATTTGTTTAATTAATATTGGTCAATAATTAATTAAGAATTAATTTTGTGATCAAATGTAATTAATTAAACTAGAGGGGATGAATTGTAATTATGTGATAGTTACAAAATAAGGTAAGGATTATCTTATTAATAGGTTGGACGAATTTAAGGTGATAAGGCCTTAGAATTCGACTAGGATAAGGGTTTTCAAGGCTTATCTTATGGTTACTTGATGGGCAAGCAACTAGATAAGGATAAGGACTAAAACCCTAATCTCTACACCTATATAAAGACCCCAAGGCTCATGAATTCGTCCATCCCTTCCCAAGAGGTCCTAGAGACGAATTCTTATACCTCTCCTCTCTCTCTTTATACCTTCTCCACTTGCTTATGGTGTTTGTAAGCCATTAGAGGAGTGACACTTGTGACTCTAAGCCTTCTAAAGTCAATTCAAGGAGGAATTGGGATTGTTATTGCTACATAACAATCAAGGTAATATCATAAACCTAATTATCTGTTAATATTGATTTCCATATGCTAGAATTAGGGTTTATAGTCTTGGATTCAAATCATGTACAATAGAGAAACCTAGATCCAAGCATTAGGGTTTGTATGAGCACATAGGATGTCTTATGACCAAAACCCATCAAACACTTTGTTGTTATCTATTCCTAAGCAATAACTCATAACTCCTAAGAAGTAGCTCAAGAATTCGATCTTCAAACTATGCGATAGAAATCCATCTACGCGGTCAAATTCAGCATACACTATCTTTAAGTTTCCTTCATTTTTCCCTTCATTCTTAAAAAATCAACATGTGACCCAGTCACATCATGTAATAAGAATCTCCAAGTAGGAACTTAATAGAGTTAGACAATGGACTTTACCTGAAATAAAGTCAAACTTATTGACTTTACCATCCTTAGGTAAGTTTGCCAGCTTTGTAACCAAAGCCCCTTCCTTTGGCAATAGAAACATATAGACCCTTAGGTAATAGTACATGGGACTGTCTCAGACTTAGCCTTTCTCTTTACCATTTGGTCAACCAAGTTGACTATGGCCAATCCCTTTCCATTGGGAAGAGAATGCTTTTCTGGATTTCCTGTGTCACTCTTGTCCATGTCCATAAGTTTTTTGGGAAGTCGATCTTCTAATCAAATTTTCTTTACTGGCCTTCCAAATCATTGCTGATTCAGCAGCACCAAGCAAATAGATAAGATCATTAAGGGTATTGTCATAGTCTGTTTCATAGGTGTCCCAAAGGAACTCACTATGCGACTCAGAAAGTGATTGAACCACCAACTTTCTCAAGACTTTTACACCCAACTCTCCTGGCTTGTCAATATGTGACTTCATCTCGAAGATGCGACCACACATACACCTTGCTTGCCAATAGGTCTTGAGTGACCTTGAACTTGTGGGTAAAGGAGAATAATTGGAGGAAGTGGAGGAGGTGAAGTTCCAAGAGATTTGGGAAGATCATAGATGTCTGAACTAGACATCTTTTAGGAGATATTTAAGATAGTTGATTTAAAGTCCTTGATGTGTGTAAAACCAACTAGTTTTAATCCTACTAACTTAAACACAAAGACAAACACACGAAAGGCAGTGTACCTATCGATTAGCAGTTTAGTTCAGGTAAGTAGGGTATCGAACACAGGGAACGGTAAACAATTAAAATAAATGCTAATATTATCTAAATAAAACAAGTAATAGAAAGGGGGTTTTCTCTAGTTTTGCAAGACTAGAAACTTAAACAATTAACTAAAACTTAAACTAAGAAACTAAGAGCTAAGCAAATAAAAATCAACTAAATTCAATAATAAAGAGGACTTCTGTTTAGTTCGACTCATTTGTTCCCATGGATGATTTCAATGTATCGGATTAATTCTTCATTGGCTACCGACTAAGATGATTAGTTTCGTGTTCGCTATTACTAATCCTTAGGAAACAAATTAACTCAAGCAGTGGTCAGTTGTCTAAATTAACTGATTTCCTAGTTATTAATTCGGGTTAAATAAGACTTGTAATGGTTAATTAAATTGGCCCTTCAATTAACCTCTTGCTGATGTTCATCAAACAAGCTCACACATTAACTTACCTATCTTCTAGTTAATTCTAGTTTCACATTCGTTATTCCTAGACATACAACTATGTAGTCACAATAAATCCTATGAAATTAATAACTAAGAGATGTTCATACAACTTAATTACTAATTTATTAATAGAAGAATAGTTATTGTTAACACATAAGGTTCTTTAACAAGCTTAATAAAACATAATCACCAATTAAAATTAATCCTAATCAAATAATCAATCCATGTTCACAAATTCATCTACCTAAACAGAAGTTATGAGTTTTAGCTCATGATTACAGTAGAAACAAGCTCAAAAACGAAATCAATTGGTAAAAACATAGTTCAAACAAGAGATTAGGTAAGAGTAAACTTGATTTTGACTTGATTCTCCTTAAAATTGAATGTAGGCTTGATTCCCTTGCTTCCCACGCTCCAGCAGCACCTTTAGTCGACAATTGGCCTCCAAGGGTTCACCTCTATCCTAGGGTATCCATCTCAAAGTCCCTTTATATGGATTTTCACAAAACAGAGGCTACTCGGCGAGTCCAGTGACCTACTCGGCGAGTCCGTCACTTAAAACCCGTGTACGGCAAGTCAACGCATCCAGAATCGCGAAAATTCTGACCAACTCGGTGAGTTGATGGCCTACTCGCCGAGTATGTTTGGAATCAACATTTTCTCAAAACAAGAAAGTCGTCTGAAATTGTGTCTAGTTTTCAGAACATTTTCAATCTCATCAATCGGAATTACGGTTCATGAGATATGGCGAAAACACCGACGAGGGGTCAAGCTGTCCAACAACGTCCTTCTTTCTTCAAAATCCAAGATCCATGCGTCCAATCGCCAGTTCTTCTTCCTTTTCCATCCGAGCATGTCTTTGTTACTGAAAGTGAAATATTTAAGCTAATTAAGCACCTTTGGTTCTTTAGTTGAGATAAAATTAACATAAAGTATTAAGATAATGCATGAATTTTATAACTAAATATACTCATATCAGTCCTTAATATAACACCCAATATGAAATATTAAGGCTAGGACCCAACAAACTATTTTATAACTTGGAAGAGGGATGCCTTAATCCAAGCTATAAAATATTTGACGATAGGTGAATGACGATTCACCAATTTCCACCAAGATAAACGAAATGTATTATTAGGTTTTAATGGGTTTTGAAACTCCTAGATTCTTTTGAGATTCGTTGAACTTTTCAATGGCATGTTTCAATCTCGAGTGTGCCCTTCAGGTTTGGTGACTGGGATGCCGAGGATCACAAAACTGTTGGATCAATGTCTAAGTCCATAACTATAATTGGTAAGACTTGACCCGTCCCGGCATGGTCTATTTGGGCTGCATGGCATCATGCACTTGGATAGACTAAAAGAGAGAAATAAGACACTTATGGTTATTAATATATTATAAGTTCTAGTATATTAATAATAAGAATAATAATATTTAATTAGTATTGATCAAGAATTAATTTAGAATTAATTATGTGATCAAAAGAAGACTAATTAAATATATGGGTTGATTGTGCAAATAATCCATAACTTATATACTGGGCCAAAGCTCCACGGATAATCAAGTTGGATTAAACCCATAAGATGCTCCATGGATGCCCCATGGAGGTTACATAACCCATGGGTGATGGAAATGAAAGGTCATGACAATTAGGGTTTACATGGTGTAACCCTAATTGTAACGCACTATATAAGCATCATATTATTCACAAAAATCGACTACTAGAGTGTGTAAAAGAAGGGCTAGCCGATTTCATGAGTTGTGGATTTCTCTCAAGTTATTCCAAGTGTATTTGGTGTTGTGTGAACCATTTGAGGTGTCACACTTGAGGCACTAGGCACTCAAGCTTCATGAAGACATTCTACATCAAAGAGGTATGTATTCTATCTTGTTATATTCATTGTTTTGTATGCTAGATTAGGATAATACCTTGGATGTTCATAATTGCATGTATAATAGAGAAAACATAGATCCAAGGTATTTAGGGTTGCATGTACACTTAGGATTGTTAGAATGCTCAAACCCCAACGGTGGTATCAGAGCCTAGGCTTGTTTTCTTGTTATACTTGCAAAAGTAGCTGAAAAATCGAGTTTTGATGCTGTCTGCTCTGCAGACTCGCCGAGTCCAAGGCAAAATGCATCCAACTCGCCGAGTTGGTTTGTGCACTCGACAAGTTGGACCCCCAGACAACATATATCCGACTTTTTTGGCTGGAATTGGACTAGGAACATTACCCTAAGATGTTTTTGGACTTATAAACTTATTTTTGATATGGTAATGTTCATGCTAATCCAACTACAAAGATAATTGTCAATAGATTCATGTTTTCTATTAGTTTAGTGATAAGGCTAATTACATGAAAAATGTAACATCCCGAGTTCAGGAGTGCAAGTTCAGGGTTCAAAGTGAAAATGTGAATGGTCAACTCGGCGAGTCCATGGGTAGACTCGTCGAGTAGGGTCGTGATTCTAGTCGCGTGTTAAGTGGCCAACTCGGCGAGTCGGTGGCTGGAGTCAGCGAGTAGGTGCTGTGTGGAGAAAACCCTAATCCCGAGGGTTGAGCCCTATATAAAGAACATAATACCCTCTCCCCAGCCTCTTTACTCTCCCTTGAAGTCCAGAAACTCTAATATTCGTTTGTGAGAGAATTAGAGAGCATTTGGACCTTGAAGGAGTGTTTGTTGAAAAGATCTTTGAAGATTAAGAGGCTTGGAGCAAGGGGCTTTACAAGGTTTTGGCTTATTCTTCTGTTGGAGTCTTCTCTTGAGGTAATGATTCGTTGCTTGAGCTGTTATCCATCTAGATCTATCATTCGTGGGATTTTTGGGAGTATATCTAGTGCTATCTTGAGTTTGCAGGTTGGATCTGAGGTTGCTACGTCAGATCAAGAGTAGTGATGATCCAAAAGAGCATAAAGTTCCTGTTCAAGAGTTGTTGATGAAGCCTTTTAGTCCCAAACCCTATCCCTAGAGTGTATTATGCTTAGATCTCCTTGGATTCAAGTAAAGTTTGCCATGGGTTAAGAGGGAGAGGTTGGCTCAGGAGTTCCTGGAGCTAAAGCAGGATTCAGAGTCGGTGACGAAGATCACCAGGATGTTCACTTAGAGGGTGATGTTTTGCCCAGAGTTTGCTTCGGAGCAGGCTCAGATGTTTCAATATCTGAGTATGCTCAAGAGGGATATCAGGCAGTTTGTGTCTATGCAGAGGTGCGAGACTTTACTGGAGTTGCAGGAGGATGCTCGACGGCGTGAGTTGGAGATTGAGTTACAGTTGAGAGAGCAGAGGCAGGCCCGGACACAGTCACAGCCGGCGCCGAAACGGTCCAAGACCGTTGATTCTAGGTTGGGAGATCAGAGCAGCCGCACTTGTGGGAAGTGCGGGAAGGGTCACACTGAAGTTTGTAGGTCCGGTGGTGCATGCCGCAAGTGCGGAAAGGAAGGGCATTATGCGAGGGATTGTCGGCAGACAGCCCCAATTCAGGATTTGAGGATCTTTTATCACTGCCATCAGGTTGGACACTTGAGGGTCAACTGTCTACAGCTTGCTACAGGACTGGTGTAGGCTCCAGCACCAACCACTTTGAGGATTACGGGTGGAGGTCAGGGTGGAGCGGAGCCCCCGAGGGCTCAGGGTCGTGCTTTTCAGCTTGCAGCAGAGGAGGTCAGGGCAGTGCCGGATGCAGTTGCGGGTATGTTTCCTTATTGATATTTTTTTTATCTTGTGATTATTATGGAGTATTGTATATCTGCTAGTTTCGTTGTGTGATTTTTGGTTTTGTATTCGTTTGTTCCTTGAGGGTTATGGTATGGTTAAGGGTTTTGGTATTGGGAGTTTCGTTGGTTATCATCCATGGGGATTATTAGTGGGAAATTAGGCTTTTGGTCTGAATGTCGGGTAGCATCTGCAGTCTGAGGAGTGGTTAGCTAAAGGTCGGGCTTCTTTCGAGTCTGAGATGATCAGTGTTGATATGTGATTTTGTGAAGGTTTCTCGTTCTAGTGAGAATCAGTTCGCGTGTAAGGGAATGTGTTGTGAAGGGTTGTTAAGGGAGGTCAGTTATGGCGACCGGTGGTGGATAGTCAGTGCTCTAAGTGGGGAGAATTGGAAAATTCTCCAGAAGATCGACAAACATGAGAGGTTGATTAGCTGTTTGGGATTCAGCAACGGTTCTATCAGCCGAGAGCGTATGCTGGTATGAGTAAGTGACAGGAAAACGGGGCGGGATACAGGCCAAGGGTTTCGGAAAAAGGGTGATTGATTGTGGAAGGCCTGGGATCAGGCCGGGATTGAGTATGTAGGATGGAGTTAGAGTTCGGAGCCCCTAGAGGGCTAGAACAGTATGCATGGGAGAGTTTTCCAGGAGGGATAATTCGGGATAATGAATGCTAGTAGAGCGGTCCGGATAGACTGAAGGCTGGTGGGCGTACCAGTCAGGCTGAAGGCCCTGGAGGGCGGTCCACACATGCTGAAGGTTCTGAGAGTGGTCCAGATTGGCTGAAGGCCTGGTAAGGCGGTCCAGTCATGCTGAAGACTCTGCATGTGTTGATAGATCTGTATGAGGAGATGGAATGAGTATGTTGCGATGTGATAGCATCAGAAGGTCTGGCCCCGGATATTGATCATGATTAGTGGAAGGTAGTACATGGACTCGAGAGTCCTTGCGAGCAGATTCAGTTCATATGTGGTGCATGGGATAGCGGTTATGCTATAAGGTAATGGAGTAGTATTGGGTGAGCACCGTGACACTTGTTGTAGTGACAAGGCGGCCAAGTAGATTTCTTTGGATAAGGAAAGGGAAAGGTATGTAGCTCCGAGAGGGAGTGTAAGTTCACGGAAGTGAAAGCAGTAGCGCGGAGGTATGATTGAGGTGTTCTAATTATGGTTATTGAGCGGTGTGTTTGCGCCGGTGGTATGGAAAAACATCCGGGTTGGATGCCTACTGAGGTCTCGGAAGGAGTTCCGAGGGTGTAGAGCCAAAGAGGCTCGGAAGGGATGTAAGGATGGGGCCTTGGATTCTCGGTTTGGTGTGAACAAGAAATTATGAATGTAGTGGTAATTCATCCTGGGGGATGTTTGGAGGTTTCGTCAGTGTGACGGGTTTTCCCAACCCGAGGATGCTGGAGCCAGTTCAACATGTGTATGTGAGTGCGGAGGAGAACTCATGGGAGTTGCTCTGAAGCTGAAGGATGTGTCATCCTGTCAGCATGGAAGGGATAGAGTTGGACTCAGAAAGGGAGCAAGTTAAGTCTCAGCAGTGAATTCGGTGAAAGATATGTTTGGCGAGGAAAATGATAGCAGTGTGGTACCGGGTCGGGATCCCGGTGGTTCAGGGTTATATCTAGCTCGTAAGAGTCAAGTGATTTTTGTGATCTAGAACGAGTGAAGTATCATGGAGTGGTACTCGGTAGATAAGTGTGGTTATCAGAGGATGAGGCCGGTGGCCGGCTTGAGGCGGTGGTCAGCACACCGCGGCGGAAGAGTTGGGTTTTGGGTTTCGGTGGTAGTGTTTTGAGGAACCTGGTTTGGTTAATGCCAGGTGGTGCATTGCGAGAGTAGTTTCTGGAGTTGTGTTGCCGCAGGCTTCGAGGACGAAGCCTAATTTAATTGGGTGAGAATTGTAACATCCCGAGTTCAGAAGTGCAAGTTCAGGGTTCAAAGTGAAAATGTGAATGGTCAACTCGGCGAGTCCATGGGTATACTCGGCGAGTAGGGTCGCGATTCTGGTCGCATGTTAAGTGGCCAACTCGACGAGTCGGTGGCTGGACTCGGCGAGTTGGTGCTGTGAGGAGAAAACCCTAATCCTGAGGGTTGAGCCCTATATAAAGAACATAATACCCTCTCCCCAACCTCTTTACTCTCCCTTGAAGTCCAGAAACCCTAATATTCGTTTGTGAGAGAATTAGAGAGCATTTAGACCTTGAAGGAGTGTTTGTTGAAGAGATCTTTGAAGAGTAAGAGGCTTGGAGCAAGGGGCTTTACAAGGTTTTGGATTATTCTTCTGTTGGAGTCTTCTATTGAGGTAATGATTCGTTGCTTGAGGTGTTATCCATCTAGATCTATCATTTGTGGGATTTTTGGGAGTATATCTAGTGCTATCTTGAGTTTGGAGGTTGGATCTGAGGTTGCTACCTCAGATCTAGAGTAGTGATGATCCAAAAGAGCATAAAGTCCCTGTTCAAGAGTTGTTGATGAAGCCTTTTAGTCCCAAACCCTATCCCTAGAGTGTATTATGTTTAGATCTCCTTGGATTCATGTAAAGTTTGCCACTTTACGTGATGGGTGGCTTATAGGAGAGTAGATCTAAGGATTGGAGCCCCGACATGGCTTGGAGAGCCTATGTATGGATTGAGAACTGTAGGTACTCGACGAGTTGGATGAAGATGGGTAGGAACTCGACGAGTCGGAAGAACAACTCGACGAGTATGTTGAATGTTGCCTTGGACTCGGCGAGTCTGTTCTTGGACTTGGCGAGTCTAGTCGTGGAGTCCTAACCTTTTTGGGTTGAGCTGTGAATTATTGAGTCGAGGGACGACTTGGTGAGTTGAGTGAGAAAGGACTCAGAGTTTGTTGGACTCGGCGAGTTGAGTCGTGGATTGGGAGTTCTGAGTATAGGGACTCGACGAGTCTGCGGGTTGACTCGGCGAGTAGAGTCAGTCAGGAAGGTTGACTTTGACTGAGGACTTTGGCTTTAACCAAGAGTTGACCAGTTGACTTCCAGGGGTATTTTGGTAATTGTTGGCATTTATTTTGAGTTAAGTGGTTTGGTGTTGGCCAATGGTGGAGATCGTGTCAGTGGTCGGAGCAACTCGGTCTTATCTTTTGAGTCAGCAGTTGCGATGTGAGTTATCCTCACTATATCGACAGGGTCTACGACACCAAGGCTGGCCCTTTATCGGATTGTAATCCGGGTATCATTTTCATGTTATTGGTTGCTATGTTTGCATCCTGGTAGTTAGGATGGTATATGTTAGAGACCCGGTTAGGTCGGTATCCTGGTTAGGATGATGTTATGTTATGTGATCTGCTAGATCGGTTTGATTGGATGTGAATTGCTATACGATTGAATGTTTATGTGCACATGGTTGATGGATTGGGGTTGGGTTGAGGCGGGTCCTGCTTTGTGCTGTAGGCCAACATACCCAGGGCGGACCGGTTATCCCGAAGGCCTAGCGAGCGGTCCGGACAGGCTGTAGGCCCCAAGAGGGCGGACCAGACGTGCCGAGGCTCAGAGAGTGGAGCAGGGCGACTGAAGGGCTGGTGTGGGCGGACCAGTCATACTGTAGACCTAGAGAGTGGACCAGGTGGATTGAAGGCCCGGTGCGGGCGGACCAATCACATTGTAGACTCGATGTATATGGCTAGACTCGGAGGGTGGACCAGGTGGACTGAAGGCCTGATACGGTGGACCAGTCACACAGTAGACCCGAAGTGCATGGCTGTTCTGTGTTCTGTTATGATATGACATGTTATGCGTATGGTATATGTGGTTGGTATTTTGGGGGTATCTCACTAAGCTTTCAGGCTTACAGTTGTGGTTTAAATGTTTTAGGTACTTCAGGAGACCGTGGCAAGGAAAAGGCGTGATTGTACCGCTCCTCATGATTATGTTTTGGGATATGGTTCTGGGAAGACTCTGATAATAATTGTACTGAAAACCTTTTTGTAATAACTTAATGAAACTGGGTTGTTTTTGAAAAGTTTAAATTGGTTGGAATTTTTAGAGTGTTGCAAAAAAGTTTGATTTGAATTATCTTGTTCTTATGAGTTGCTTAGATTAATAGAAAGTTATGTGAAATTGTTGTTTTCAATCCAAATTAATCTAAGAGCTGATTCTAAAATGTGTTTTTGTAACTTGTTCTCAAGTTATATGAAAAGTCACATTTAAGATTTATAAAACTCATAAAAGTTGGCAATGGTTACAAAAAAATGAAGAGTCTTATCCTTAAGTTATGGAGGTTCAAGAGTCTCTTCATTAAATAAAAAAAAAGTGTAACCTTAATTAATTCCATAAGTTATAAAATAAAGAAAAGTTAATTCTTTTATTAGTTTAAAGTCTTCCATAAGTTGTCCTCAAGTTATGGAACTTGAAGAGTTTTTGGATTAAAACTACTTTAAACACATAAGTTATGAAATTAATTAATTTTGAATAGTTTCAAAACTTGCCCTCAAGTTTTGGAATTTGAAAAGTTTTCACTTATGAATACTTTAATTCCAAGTTAGCCCTTAGAATTTTAAAAGTTCAAATTCAACCCTTATACTTTATAATATTATAAGTTAATAATATTTATATATATGTATAAGAGTAAAGTCAGTCTTACCGTTAGTAGGCCTCATTCACGAAGCCGGTCTATAAGGGGGGTATAAGGTTACTGCCTATAAAATGGCAGTTTAATGGGTGTCCACTCTCACCTACCACTTCCTTGACCGGTGGAGGGTCGTTAGCCGAATGGGTAGGACAAGGACTAGAATTCTCCCTTCATTAAAATTATTAATGATAAATACTAAGTAACTAAACCTTGTATTAATACCCAATCTTAGTTACTTAGGAAAATGTGAATAAGGTGCTAATCCATGAAATTACACTTTGCACTTTGTTTAAGTCGGTTAGTGGAGCGTGTGTGGTTAACCGGCACACTAACTCGTATTTTACAAGGTAGGCAAAGGGTAACTTAATGTTTATCATAGTATCGATGGAGCGTATGTGGTTAACCGGCACATCGATTGAAGAGTAAACACTTAAGGGTACCAAGTAATTTGCATGGTTACTTCGCACCTTGTTTTGTGATCCTCGGCATCCCAGTCACAAAAGCTGAAGGGCACACTCGAGATTGAAACATGTCGTTGAACATTTCAATGAATCTCAAAAGATCTAGGAGTTTCAAATCCAATTAAAACCTAATAATACACTTCGTTTATCTTGGTGGAAATTGGTGAATCGTCATTCACCTGCCTTTAAATATTTTATAGCTTGGATTACGACATCCCTCTTCTAAGTTATAAAATAGTTTGTTGGGTCCTAGCCTTAATATTTCATATTGGGTGTCATATTAAGGACTTTAAATCAACTATCTTGAATATCTCCCAAAAGATGTCTGGTTTAGACATCTATGATCTTCCCAAATCTCTTGAAACAAGTTTTCCTAAATGAAGATGATGTCCCATGGAAATCATACTTCTTTCACTTCCTCCAATTATTCTTCCTAACCCACAAGTTCCTGAAATGTTTAAGGTCACTCAAGCCCTGTTGGCAAGCAAAGGTCTATGTGTGATCATATCTTGGAAATGTAGTCACATATTGACAATTCGGGAGAGTTGGGTGTCAAATTCTTGAGAAAGTTGGTGGCTCAATCACCTTCTAAGTCACATAGTGAGTTCTTTTGGGATTCCTATGTAATAGACTATGACAAGACCCTTAATGATCGTTGCTAAAGATCAACTTCCTAAAACTTTATGGAAATCGACAATGATGACATTGGATATCTAGTAAAGCTCTCTCTTCCCAGTGGAAAGGGATCGACCATAGTCAACTCGGTTGACCAAATGGTAAAGAGAGAGGCTAAGTTTGTGATAGTCCTACATACAATTATGAAGGTTCCATAGGTATCTATTGCCAAAGAATGGGGCATTGGTTGTGAAGCTACCAAATTTAAGGATGTTAAAGTCAATAAGTTTGACTCTACTTTAGGTAAAGTCCACAATCTAACTCTGCTAAGTTTCTACTCTGAGATTCTTGATACATGATGTGTCTGGGTCACATGGTAATGTTTTAAGAATCAAAGAAAAGTGAAGAAACTTAAAGAAAGAATATGTTGAATCTGATCGCGTAGATAGATTGCTATCGCGTAGGTTGAAGATCGGATTCTTGAGCTACTTCTTAGGAGTTATGATATATTGCTTAGGAATCGATAACAACAAAGTTTTATGTGCTTTTGCATTGTAAGGATAGTTTTTCTGCAAAGTTTTAAAATAAAAGGAAAATTTTTGCTTTTATTTATTTTAAAATATCCTTACAATGGCATTTGTGGAAATTTTTGTTGCTTATAAGATTCCATTAAGAGCAAGAGTGGAAATATGAATTTGATTCTTTCATTTGTGGTAATGTCTAAATTTACCAAATAAGGAAAGATCCTAATCACCCAAGTTTCAATTGGACCGAAACTTGGAATCATGCAAGTTATATAGTATGATGAATGAGAACTTTCAAGCATTGGAAGTTTAAGACTAATTACTTGGATGTGTGAGTAAAGCAAAACGAATAAGAAGAGTCAAATTAGGCAGAAAGATAAAAGTTTCTCTAATCTGAAAAGATGGGAGAGTACTTTAGTATCAGTTTTTTTTTTTTTTTGTGATCATCTTAATGATTAAGAAACCATAACACAATTAGTTCTCTAAGGAAATCTTAGTGCATTATTATGAATAATAAGAGGATACTTGAATTGTTGAAATGGTTAAATCAAGAAGATGAGTCATACTTCATTCCAAAACAATTCTTAGAGTTATACTCTAAGATTGTAACTTGAGTGACATGTCTTAAAGAAGGTTCAAAAACACTTATCAAATGTAAGAGTAAAAGTTTTCTACTCTTGTACATTGGAAATTGGTAAGTTGTGATGTTTTGGATAAAACAAAGACCAACTAAAGCCAATTGTGTGAAGTGTTTGTCTTGATTAGAATCCACACTATCTCTTGAATATCTGACAAGAAAGTCTTATATGTCAAGAGGACAGTGGGAGTCTTAAAGGTCTTGAAAGTCTCAAGAACTAATCAAAGATAAAACCTGTAGTTCTTCACTAGCACACGAATTGAGGTTTATAACCTATCGTGTTGACATATTCTGTGCCCATTCCAATTAAAGTTGGTTTTACATATGAGTTCTTATAGTTCTCAATTGGTTGCGCAACAACTTGGAAGCAATGGCAGGCCCTTATGCTGCCAGATGGAAAGAAATTAAGATTGAGTTCAGTCCATATGAGTTTGGATTTGTCATTATCCTTGTCTTGTGACTATGGTTTTGACAATTCACATGGATAAGAACACATACACCATTAAATCTAAGTGTCATAAGGTTTCTCTTCGATTCATGAAAATTATGGTAAGGAAACTATTTCACTAAGTAGATTTTAAGTAGATAGCAATTGTGATATTTGCAGTTCTCAAAGTTGTTAGTGGAGCGTGCGTGGTTAACCGACACACTAAAATTGACTTATGAGAAATGGCAAAAGGTCTAAACAATTTAGACTATGATTACGACATCCCTTTTCATAGTTCTAAAATTATTTAGACACACAAGTGTGCTATCTAAGGCAAGGTGTATGATTTTGATAAAGTTTTATCAAAGCAATCTAGTATCAGAAATCTAAACTTTGGTAAGAAATTCAGCTAATTTCTGAGTACATGTCAAAGCTAGTGGGAGCATAAGTGTTATGCTAATAATCATCATGTTAGTGGGAGCATGATAATTATGATAAAGGTTGCAAGTTAGCAATGTTAATTACAGAAAACAAAAAGTTTCAATTGGGAAAGAGTTGTTTTGCTATAATTAAGGGAGAGGAAGTTATACTTCATCTCAAATCTAAAAGCTTAGATTGAGGTTTTAATCGTATTTAGTCAATGATATATATATATGAATTTCATGTTGGAATGGATCAACATAAGGAAATTCTATATATGGGTCCGTTATTTGTGTTCTAAAATTCGATTATGATTACGACATCTCTTTTCATAATCTGAATTATGAGAACTTGGCAAATTGAAATGGAAATATTATATCAAAAGACCGGTTTAGTCTTTATGTGAGACATCATGAATCGTGTCCCATATGCTTCGGATATAGGATCGATTACATGTGCTATATTCATCCTTTCTAAATTCTTCCAAATGCTCAGGGCATTAAGAAAGGAAAAGTCTAGAACTGGATATGACTAAAATGATTAAGCAATTGTCGAGAACAATCTAAGGTTTACCAAAGATTGGTTGCACAACGACAGTTGGAAGTATAGTGTTCATTTTGGAAGGACCATGTTGACGTATTCTGAAAAGAGGTAACTCTTGTTCAGAAGTGATAATCAAAATGAGAATATGGAAAAGTGGAAGTTGTTCAATAAATCTGTGTAAGATTTGGAAACTTAATGCAAGAAGAATGTTTCCATGGAGTTGATCTCCATTGGAATGCTCTGTAATGTTTGTTGTCAAGTCTTTCTGACTTTGTGCATAATCATTACAAGAGGATCAATGCATATAAATTTAGAATCTAACAGATTTCGGTAAATGGCATGAATTTGGAATTCTTGCATTTGCGGTAGGGATTTTGGACAGTGAAATGAGGATCATTGGAGTTATGCTCAATCGATCTATTTCACAAAGTAAAGATCATAGACAAACATAGTGTGCATACTTGGTGTATGTCATGACTAGTGTTTAGAAAACATAGTGTACATGCTTGGAGCATGGGACAACTGTTGTTTTAATTCAAGAATAAAGTTGATAGCTGAAACAATATACAATGAATAATGTGTAATCATATGGTGATAAATAAAGGTTGTTTTATTTATATTCATAAGTTCTGAGACCATATTGGATTCGATTATTATTGTGTTTCATTTGCATGTTTTGACTTCCTAAATAACTAGGTCATTGTTCTGGATGACTAAGTTATTCAAACCATCCACATTCAGTCATATGTTGGAAGTAGATATGAATTAAGACTGTCATGGGTTGGCTTGTAGAGGTCTAAGATGTTGGACAAAGGGCTACAACACTAATGAGTGCTCATAAGTTCTAAGTATTGGATTCAACCCGCGCTCATTGGAATCACTTCATGGATTTTATCACGAGTGATCATGAGATGATAATATCTTATATTCTTGAAACCTAGAGATATGAGTTGTTACTATGAGTTGGTTGTACATTGATTGCACGAAAACACATTCGGTAACTCGGTGTTATAAAACGTGCCTTTGTGTATGATTCAATAAGTAGTAGAACAAGCCATATGAGTCTAAGTTTATCCATTCCTTTTACCTTTGGGACAAAAGCGATATTTGTGGGCCCCTCGATGATTTGATGATGACAAATGGAAGTGCTCGACCGGGCCAGGACTGCTTCGATTTGTTCAACTAGTCAGTCGTCATAAATCGGAAATCGGGAAACAACAAATGGACAGAGAGAATGATTATAATCCATGTCTCAGTCCATATGATATCTAGAATGGAGGAGTATATGATCTCTTATCTAATGGACAAGTCATTCATAAAGGTCAGAGTTCACCTACAAGGTCAGAGTTCGACAAAAGCTTTTGAGAGCTACGATTGCCAATCGGTTCTTGAAGTCATATGCAATAATAGTTTTTGACTTATCCAAGTGGGAGACTGTTAGATTAATGTCCAAGTCCATAACTATAATTGGTAAGACTTGACCCGGCCCGACATGGTCCATTTGGGTTGCATGGCATCATGCACTTGGATAGACTAAAAGAGAGAAATAAGACACTTATGGTTATTAATATATTATAAGTTCTAGTATATTAATAATAAGAATAATAATATTTAATTAGTATTGATCAAAAATTAATTTAGAATTAATTATGTGATCAAAAGAAGACTAATTAAATATATGGGTTGATTGTGCAAATCATCCATAACTTATATATGATGGGTTTTGAGCATTCTAACACTTCCTAAGTGTACATGCAACCCTAATAACCTTGAATCTATGTTTTCTCTATATACATGCAAATTTCTTTTTCAAGGTTATATCCTAACTAGCATGGCATGGGGATTACATAAAATATAAAACTAGTAGAAATACATACCTTGTTGTTGCTTGGATTCCTTCAAGACTTTGTGAGCCTAGCACCCAAAATGTTGTGCCTCAAATGCTTCACACAACACCACACAACTTGGAATAACTTGAGAGAATACTTCTAGCACTCAAAATCGGTTATGCCCTCTCTAGTAACCTTACTAGCCCCGATTTCACTAGCCAAAGGATCCCTTTTATAGTGGTGTCACAATTAGGGTTTTCACATGAATACTCTTAATTGTCATGACTCTTCATTTCTCATGACCCATGGGTTTCTAACTCCCATGGACTATCCATGGAGCTCCAAATGGTTACATCCATAACCCATAAACCATGGATCATTAATCCACCATAAAAGAATTATTGATTGTCATAATCAACCCTAATATATTTAATTAGTCTCACTTTGATCACCAAATTAATAATAGATTAATACTTGATCAAATACTAATTAAATAATACTATTATTAATATATTAGAACTTATAATATATTAATAATCATAAGTGCCATATTCTCTCATTTAGTCTATCCAAGTATTGCAATGCCATGCAACCCAAATGGACCATGCCGGGTCGGGTCAAGTACATACCAAATAAAGTTATGGACTTAGACACTATATCCAACAATCTCCCACTTGGATAAGTCTAATAGCTATATTTGCAAATATGACTTCAAAATCCGACTAGCAATCGTAGCTCTTTCAAAGTCTCTCGGAATTGAGATGATGATGATACGCCATTTAAGATAAGTGATCATATAATCCTCTGCTCTCATGATATCAGCCGGACAAACACATGGAACATGGTCTTACTTATTGTCCAACATTTGTTTCTCGATCTCCGATTTGTTTCGACATAGAACTAAATTGAACACATCAATTAGGTTTTTACCGGGCCCGGTACATGGGTCAAAACCAAATCATCGAGGGGCCCAGATATCGCTTCTATTTCTAGATGGAACAGATAAACTTCGACTGATATGCTTGTACTAACTACTTGTTGAATTACTCACAAAGGCCCATTTTATAACATCGAGTTACCAATGCGTTTTCGTACAATCAATGAATAACCAACTCATAGTCAACAACTCATATCTCTAGGTTTGAAGATTTATATGATATTACCGTCTCACGATCACTCGAGATAAATTCCATGAAGTGATGCAAGTGAGCGTGGGTTGAATCCAATACTCAACCCTTATGAGTACTCATGAATGTTGTAGCAACCATTGCATTGTCTAAAGCACTTTAGACAAATCATACAAGCCAGATTCATGACAGTCTTGAATCAATACTTACTTCCAAAGTTTGACCGACTGTGGATGGTTTGAATAATATGATATATACCATAACATAATTATTCTGGAAGTAAAAACATGCAAAATTGAAACATAGTAAACAATCAACACAAGATAGTAACACCTTACTCATAAATAAATAACAACTTTTATTTATCATCAAATGTCAATTACATTTTACAAGTTTCAAGAATCTAATTATTGAAACTAATATCATCCTTCAGGCCAATGCGCCTTGCATGCTGTAAATGCTTAACCCTGCTCAGTCCCTTCGTGAGGGGATCTGCCGGGTTCTCATCCGATGATACCCTCTTTGCCACGAGGAGTCCTTCTTCTATTCTATGTATGATGAAATGGTATTTTCTGTCAATGTGCCTAGATCTCCCGTGATCTCTTGGTTCTTTAGCCATGGCAACCGCACTTTCACTGTCACAGAAAATTTCCATTGGCTCCTTTATAGCTGGTACAACTCCAAGGTCTCCGATGAAGTTCTTCAGCCATATCGCCTCTTTTTCTGCCTCGCTTGCTGCTATGTACTCTGATTCACAAGTCGAATCAGCTACTGTCTCTTGCTTGGAACTTTTCCAAGTAATTGCTCCTCCATTTAGGATAAAGACCCAGCCCGATTGAGAGCGAAAATTATCCCTATCAGTTTGAAAGCTAGCATCACTATATCCTTCCACTCTCAAGTCATCACTGCCTCCGAGGATAAGGACCCAGTCCTTAGTCCTCCGCAAATACTTGAGAATGTTCTTTACCACTGTCCAGTGTGACTTGTTAGGGTTCCCTTGATATCTACTGAACATGCTCAAAGCAAAGGCCACATCAGGGCGGGTACAAGTCATAACATACATGATCGAGCCCATAACGGAAGCATATGGTATCTGACTCATTTCAGCTATCTCAGCCTCTGTACTCGGACTCTGAGTCTTACTTAACTTGGCATTACTATGGATTGGTAATTCTCCTTTCTTGGAATCTTGCATACTGAACCTCTTCAGTACCTTATCCACATAAGTACTTTGACTAAGTCCAATTAGTCTCTTACTCCTATCTCTCAATATCCTTATCCCTAGGATATAAGTAGCTTCCCCAAGGTCCTTCATAGCAAAACACTTCCCAAGCCAGGCCTTAACCTCCTGCAAAGTTGGGATGTCGTTTCCTATGAGAAGTATGTCATCCGCATACAACACCAAGAAGCTAACTATGCTCCCACTAGCCCTGACATACACACAAGACTCATCTTCACTCCTAGTAAACCCAAACTCTCTGACTTTCTCATCAAAGCAAAGATTCCACCTGCGAGATGCTTGTTTCAATCCATAAATGGATTTTTCAAGCTTACACAGTCTATTAGGGTATTTTGGATCGACAAAACCCTCTAGCTGAGCCATGTAAACATCCTCAGCCTACTTCCCATTAAGGAAAGCGGTTTTGACATCCATTTGCCATATTTCATAATCGTGAAATGCAGTTATGGCTAACAACACTCTAATAGACTTAATCTTAGCTACTGGTGAGAAGGTCTCATCATATTCCACTCCCGGAGTTTGAGTAAGGCCCTTCGCAACCAGTCGCACTTTATAAGTGTGTACTTTCCCATCCATGTCGGTCTTCTTCTTGAAGATCTATTTGCACCCAACTGTCTTACGACCTGGTACATTGTCAACCAAGTTCCAAACTTGATTGTCATACATGGACTGAATCTCGCTGTCCATAGCCTCCTTCCATTTCGCAGACTCAGGGCCTGCCATGGCTTCCTTATAATTATTAGGTTCATCTAAATCTATCAGTGTACTATCACTGATAAATGTATCACCTTCGGTGGTGATGTGATAACCATAATAAAAATCAGGTGTGTTCCTCATCCTAGTGGAACGTCTTGGAGGTACAGACTCATCTATCGGCTCAACAGGAGTTTCCTCCTCAGGTTGGCTGACAGCATTTGAGGTTCCTTCACCACTTGACTCTTGAAGCTCTTCAAGGTCAATTTGCCTCCCACTGTCCCCTTGGCTTATGAATTCTCTCTCACAAAAGACTCCTCTTCTTGCTACAAAGACCACATTGTCACTAGGTCTGTAGAAGAGGTAACCAAAGGATCTCTGTGGGTAGCCGATGAAAATACACCGCTCGCTTCGGGGCTCAAGCTTGTCATGAGTCTCACGCCTCACAAAAGCTTCACAACCCCAAATCTTGATGTGGTCCAAATTGGGCACTTTCCCAGTCCACATCTCGTGAGGTGTTTTGGCAACCTTTTTAGTAGGGACTAGACTAAGGATATGGGCGGCAGTCTCTAAGGCATACCCCCAGAAAGAGATTGGTAACGAAGCTCGACTCATCATGGAACGAACCATATCCAACAGGGTTCGATTGCGCCTCTCAGCTACACCATTCAACTGTGGTGTCCTGGGAGGTGTCAATTGTGAGACAATCCCACATTCCTTAAGATAGTCAAGGAACTCAATGCTAAGATACTCTCCTTCCCGATCGGATCGGAGCATCTTGATGTTCCTGCCCAATTGATTCTCAACTTCCTGCTTAAACTCTTTGAACTTTTCAAAGGTTTTTGACTTATTCTTGATTAAGTAAATATATCCATATCTACTGTAATCATCAGTAAAAGTCACGTAATAACGATTAGCATCCCTTGTAGCAACTCTGAAGGGCCCACACACATCCATGTGTACAAGGTTGTAACAACCCGATATTTCAACTCTTTGTAATGACCTAAAAAGTCAAGTATTGTAACCACTTTTGAGTTAATAAAATTAACTTTGATAATAAAATGTCCAAAAAGTTCTATTTAAATTCCCTCTATGTTTAAATGTCATTAAACCATGATCGTACGTAAAAAGAGCGCCCAAATCCGGCTTCGTATATTGAAGTTAAGATTTTTCCAAGTTCAGCTTAGCAGCAGACCGCTAAAAACTCGAATCGGAGATCGAACGACTTTTGGCCGGAATGACCTAAACGAGAATCGAAGGTCTCGACAGTGGTATTTCAGCGGTAAAAAGTCTGGCAAAAACCGACGTCAGATAAAGAAGTTATGAATTTTGAAAGAAGTTCCTTAAACACGATGATTTATAAAATAAATAATAAAAATAATTTCGGAATTTGCCAACGGAGTCTAAACGAAAGTTGTAGATCTTAGTCTCACCTACGCGTGGATATAAAGAACGTCGAAAACGGAGTTCGTATGAAGAAGATATGATTTTTTTGAAGTTTATTAAATAAATTATATATAAATTTATATCAAAATCCTGTAATATCCGAAGGAGGAGTCAGCGTTCTCATCCGGGTTATGCGCTGCGTACCCTCGTACGCCCCGCGTACCCGAAGGTCTTGGTCTCGGTCCGTCCACGTCGCCCCTATGCGAAGCTATCCGACCTGCCGTCCCATCCGAAGCCGAGGCAGTCGAGGACTCGGTCATGCATGACGTATGAGTACGCGCTGCGTACGAGCGTACGCCCCGCGTACCGAGGCCTCTCAGCCCCTATAAAAGGGATGCGAGGGTCTCCGGAAAAATTGCTCATTTCTTCTCACTTCTCTTGCGTTTTACCTCGTTTTCCGTGCCCATTCAAACCCGAAGCCCTGGTCATTTTTGCTCAAGTCCCGAAGGTCGATTTTACTCCCGAGATTCCCGAGAATCCCGAGAAAAATCCGCTTCCCGAGACGAAACTCCGCCCGGTTTTCCATCTCGCTATCTTCAAACTTCCAAGTGAGTTCATACCCCTACAAACACTCTTTAAATACATTTTTAAATGCTTTCTATACTCTTTAAGGGGGGGGGGGGGGAATACAAGTAAACATACGGTTATTATTGTGTATTTCATAGAATTTCACTTTACTCGTTTTTATCAAATGAATCACTTGTGATTTAGTACTACTATGTGAAAACTCTTGTCATACTTCGCATGCACTAGATTCATACAAAGTATTTAGAAATTCCAAAGTATTCTTCGTTGCTAAACCGTTTTATACATTCTAAAAACTTATGATTTATGCTTTGTCAAACATTGTGAAAAAGGATAAACTTTGCATACAAAACTACTACTTTAATACAGACTTAGTTGAGAATCCATGAGACGTGTACATCTTCAAACACTGCCTTTTTGATAAAAGGTATCGCTACAAGTCCTGTCTATAACCAGAGTCTCCCATACGGAGAACGTGTCAAATGTGTATAGATCTATACGGGAAGTCATGATCCCGCGCTCTGATTGTTAGCTACAGTCCGTCCTTTGGGGTGACAGTTGTCATAACGCTACGACGCCTGAAGAACGTCGCTACAAGCATATTATGTTTAGTATGGTTATAAAACTCATCGGATATACAATTATTATGGTATTATGCTTCTATGAACGAGTAGCTATTAAAACTATTCTTCATCTAACAAGTGCGATCTTCGTATAGCTTTATTATATAAAACGATGCCACAACTTTTAAGCACGTCGGTTGCTTGCGATTTTCGGTCTTAGAGACTGCCAGTTATGTTAGGAAAATAAGGGTTTTTCCTGCATCTAAAACAAACAACTAATAGGAAAATAAGGGATTTTCTTGGTGCAACTATTTACAACTTATAACACGAACATTCATATGCATTTCATACTTTTATAAGAAAATAAGGGTTTTTCTTGGAAAGCACAACAAATCATATCTCAACTATTAGGGAAAATATGGGATTTTCTGGATCTAATACGTTCATTTTCAACCCAACGAATCATAACTCTTTTCATTTGAAAATACCGCGTTTTCTGGAAAACATACATGAACTTTCTAATGGCGTGTATTTTCTCAAAACACTACTTATGAACTCACCAACTTAATTGTTGACACTTTTTCTTTGAAATAACTTGTATTCTCAGGGAACCGCTAAGCAGGTTTGGAAATCAACTTTTGAGGATTAATGTGCTGACGTTGATTACTTCTTTTGAAAGATGTTTATGTATTTATCTTTTGAACATTTAACAAATACAATTATGTAAACATTTTGGAAACCTTAATATGTATGGTGGTGTGTACTTTCCTTTCTATGAACTGTTATGATACTGAATATGACGTCCTCCGCCCCCGAACGTTTCCGCCGTTCTGGTTTGGGGGTGTGACAAAGGTCCAACAAACCTTCACCCCTATCACAAGTACCTGTGAAGGGCGACTTTGTCATTTTTCCAAGGAAACAAGACTCACAACTATCATCTGACTTGAGGTCAAATGATTCCAAGACTCCAGCCTTTTGGAGTTGGCCTATGTGCTTCTTGCTAACATGTCCAAGACGACAATGCCACAAGGATGCTTTATCCAAGCTATCAGAAGAATCAATATACAACACATTATTTCCTAGATTGTTTACAACATTCATGGCTTCATATACACCATCACAAGGTATTGCTTTAAAGTAAAATACATCATTTTAATAAACATTAATAGCACCATTTTTATTATCAAACGAAAAAGTAAAACCTTGTTTGTACAAGCCATGAAAGGAAATAATATTTCTCGCCATTTCGGGCGAGTAACAACACTTATTCAAATCTAACATTAACCCATTATTAAGCAATAAAGAATAAACTCCTATCTTGGTAACAGGTGATGCTTTCCTGTTGCCCATGACTAAGTTTATCTTCCCGTGCTCCACTTGCTCACTTCTTCTTAGTGCATGCAAATCAGTACAAATGTGAATACCACACCCTGTATCAAGCACCCAATAATTAGCATTAGATGAGTTGTTAGACAATATTGTGTAAATACCTACATGGGTGGGTTTAACCTTCCCATCCTTTACATCATGCAGATATTTGGCGCAGCTTCGCTTGAAGTGTCCCTTATCTTGGCAATAGAAGCACTGTGCTTCCTTTGGGTTCGAAGAAGGAGTAATGGGACCTTTCTTTGTCCCACTTGAAGAGGAACCATCAAGAGTCTTACCCTTGGTACCCTTTGAAGGGCTTTTCCTCTTCTTACCCTTCCCTTGCCCAATTGCAAGAACAGGGGTTGTTAAAGGAGTAGAAGTAGCAACCGCTTTACCCTTAAGGCCATTTTCAGCTGTCCTTAAGAGTCCTTGAAGTTTTCTAAGTGTGAATTCCTCCTTATTCATATGATAAGTCATACGAAACTGATCATAACTTGAAGGTAAGGAATGGAGAATGATGTCAATCGCCAATTCCTCAGGGAAGTCAACATTGAGCTTTAGCAACCGGTCAACAAACCTCTGCATCTTCTGCAAGTGACCGGTGATGGGTTCACCATCCTTCATCCTTGCGGTTATCATGGAGGAAATGATTTCATACCTCTCTTGACGCGCGCTCTGATGGTATCTTTCCATCAGATCTAGGTGCATCTCATAGGGGTAGAAATCTTCATAAGATTTTTGGAGTTCCGCAGTCATTGTGGCCATCATGATGCAGGACACCTTGGTGGCATCCTTCTCATGCGCAACGAACTCCGCAAGCTCTTCTGGAGTAGCAGTGGCTTCATTAACAACCTTAAGCTCCCTATCAAGGACATATTCTTTGTCCTTATAGCGGGTAATCATCCTGATGTTTCTGATCCACTCATTAACGTTGGATCCATCAAAGATGACCTTACCACACAAGTTCATTAGGGAAAAGGAACCTGTAGGGTTTGAGCCAGCAGCGTTATTGGAAGACATCTGTAATAGAATGAAGATAAGTTTCATTAGATTAAGAGTCCTTAATAAGTCACCCAAATGAAATATTAAGGCTAGGATCCAACAAACTATTTATAGGTGGAAGAGGGATGTCGTAATCCACATTATAAAATATTTGAAGGTAGGTAAATGACGATTTACCAATTTCCACCATAAGACGAAATATTTTATTATTAGGTTTTATTGGTTTTGAAAACTCCTAGATCTTTTGAGATACATTGAACTTTTCAATGGCATGTTTGAATCTCGAATGTGCCCTCTCAAGTTTGTGACTGGGATGCCGAGGATCACAAACAAGTTGTGAATAACCATACAAATTGACTTGGTACCCTTAACAATATTACCTAATCGATGTGTCGGTTAACCACACACGCTCCACCGATCTATAATAAAGTCAAGTTACCCTTTGCCACTCTTACTAGTCCATGTTAGTGTGCCGGTTAACCACACACGCTCCACTAACGACTTGGTAAGGTACAAAGTGTAATTTTATGGGCTAGCACCAATTTCACATTTTCCTAAAGTAACTAAGATTGGGAATTTATAATGTATAGTTACTTTATAATTCATTATACTTTTAATGAGAATCTAAAGTCATATCCTACCCGTTCGGCTAACGACCCTCCACCGATCAAGGAAGCGGTGGGTGAGAGTGGACACCCATTAAGTCACCATTTTATAGGCAACAACCTTATACCCCCCTTATAGACCGGCTTCGTGAATGAGGCCTACTAACGGTAAGAACGACATATTCTTATACATATCTATATAATAAAATTATAATAATAGTATGAGTGTTGATTTTTAAACTTTTTAAAAATCTAAGGTTTAATTTGGAATTAAAGTATTAGAGTGTAAGACTTTTCAAATTCCAAAACTTGAGGGCAAGAATTGAAACTATTCCAAGTCTCTTCAATTTGTAACTTATGAGTTTTAATGGTTCGTAAAAATGAAGACTCTTCATTTTATGAAACCTCTTTAGCTCTTTAATCACAATTAAAAGAAGTGACTTTTGGTTATCCATAACTTGAGGACACGTTATGGACGCCATCAATACAATTAAGATCAAGAATTAAACACACATGGTGGTTACACATAATTCCTATGATCTACTAAAAACTCATAAGAACACAAATTCATGTCAAGCAATTTCAAGAAATCATATGAACATATATATAATACTTTGAAATTGTTAAAAGTCATGTAAAATGGATTAACATAATAATTATCATTTTGAAAAACAGATTTTACAAGTCCAAAACAGATTAGGATAATGATTCTAATCCATTTCCAGCAACAAAACATGAAAAGACTGCCCAGCACGCACCTACTCGTCGAGTGCATGATCCTACTCGACGAGTAGGATGAATTTGTACGTGGACTCGGCGAGTCCTCCCCATGAACTCGGCGAGTCTAGACGACAGTGAGCAGTTTTTTCGATTTTCACGCAGTTTTGCATCAAGTATACAGAAAACAATCCTAGACTCTGATACCACTGATGAGTTTTGAGCATTCTAACACTTCCTAAGTGTACATGCAACCCTAATAACCTTGAATCTATGTTTTCTCTATATACATGCAAATTTCTTTTTCAAGGTTATATCCTAACTAGCATGGCATGGGGATTACATAAAATATAAAACTAGTAGAAATACATACCTTGTTGTTGCTTGGATTCCTTCAAGACTTTGTGAGCCTAGCACCCAAAATGTTGTGCCTCAAATGCTTCACACAACACCACACAACTTGGAATAACTTGAGAGAATACTTCTAGCACTCAAAATCGGTTATGCCCTCTCTAGTAACCTTACTAGCCCCGATTTCACTAGCCAAAGGATCCCTTTTATAGTGGTGTCACAATTAGGGTTTTCACATGAATACTCTTAATTGTCATGACTCTTCATTTCTCATGACCCATGGGTTTGTAACTCCCATGGACTATCCATGGAGCTCCAAATGGTTACATCCATAACCCATAAACCATGGATCATTAATCCACCATAAAAGAATTGATGATTGTCATAATCAACCCTAATATATTTAATTAGTCTCACTTTGATCACCAAATTAATAATAGATTAATACTTGATCAAATACTAATTAAATAATACTATTATTAATATATTAGAACTTATAATATATTAATAATCATAAGTGCCATATTCTCTCATTTAGTCTATCCAAGTATTGCAATGCCATGCAACCCAAATGGACCATGCCGGGTCGGGTCAAGTACATACCAAATAAAGTTATGGACATAGACACTATATCCAACAATCTCCCACTTGGATAAGTCTAATAACTATATTTGCAAATATGACTTCAAAATCCGACTAGCAATCGTAGCTCTTTCAAAGTCTCTCGGAACTGAGATGATGATGATACGCCATTTAAGATAAGTGATCATATAATCCTCTGCTCTCATGATATCAGCCGGACAAACACATGGAACATGGTCTTACTTATTGTCCAACATTTGTTTCTCGATCTCCGATTTGTTTCGACATAGAACTAAATTGAACACATCAATTAGGTTTTGACCGGGCCCGGTACATGGGTCAAAACCAAATCATCGAGGGGCCCAGATATCGCTTCTATTTCTAGAAGGAACAGATAAACTTCGACTGATATGCTTGTACTAACTACTTGTTGAATTACTCACAAAGGCCCATTTTATAACATCGAGTTACCAATGCGTTTTCGTACAATCAATGAATAACCAACTCATAGTCAATAACTCATATCTCTAGGTTTGAAGATTTATATGATATTACCGTCTCACGATCACTCGAGATAAATTCCATGAAGTGATGCAAGTGAGCGTGGGTTGAATCCAATACTCAACCCTTATGAGTACTCATGAATGTTGTAGCAACCATTGCATTGTCTAAAGCACTTTAGACAAATCATACAAGCCAGATTCATGAAGGGAGAATTTATAGTCTTTGTCCTACCCGTTCGGCTAACGACCCTCCACCAGTCAAGGAAGCGGTGGGTGAGAGTAGACACCCATTAAACGGCCATTTGATAGGCGGTAACCTTATACCCCCTTAAAGACCGGCTTCGTGAATGAGGACTATTAACGGTAAGACTGACTTGCTATTATACATATATATAAATATTATTAACTTATAATATTATAAAGTATAAGGGTTGAATTTTAACTTTTAAAATTCTAAGGGATAACTTGGAATTAAAGTATTCATAAGTGAAAACTTTTCAAGTTCCAAAACTTGAGGACAAGTTTTGAAACTACTCAAAACTCTTCAATTCCATAAGTTATGTGTTTAAAGTAGTTTTAATTAAAAAACTCTTCAAGTTCCATAAATTGAGGACAAGTTATGGAAGACTTTAAACTAATTAAGAAAGTGACTCTTCATAATTCATAACTTATGGAAGCTTTATGAGTTTAACTAAGGTTACACATATTTTATTTAATGAAGAGACTCTTGAACCTCCACAACTTGAGGACAGGTTATGGAGTCATAAAACCAATTAATAAGAACATTACTCTTCATTTTGTAACCTATGACAATTTTTATGAGTTTTAAGAAACTTAAATGTGACTTTCCGTGTAACTTTTGGACAAGTTACACAAACACATTTTAGAATCAACTTTTATATTAAAATGGATTGAAAACAACTATTCAATTAACTTTTCTATTAATCTAAGCAACTCATATGAACAAAGATAATACACATCAAACTTTTTCATGTAATTAGCATAACTTTTAAACTAATACAAAACATGAATATATTGACAATTATCTTTGAAATTGGATTAGCATGAACATTACCACATCAAAAACAAGTTAATAAGTTTAAAAACAACTTAGGGTAATGTTCCTAGTCCATTTCCAGCTCAAACAATCGAATATATGCCGTCTGGGGGTCCAACTCGTCGAGTGAACGAACCAACTCGGCGAGTTGGATGCGTTTTGTCTTGGACTCGGCGAGTCCATCAGTGGACTCGGCGAGTCTGCTGAGCAGACAACATAAAAACTCATTTTTTTCAGCCAATTTTGCAAGAATAACAAGAAAACAAGCCTAGGGTCTGATACCACGGTTAGGTTTTGAGCATTCTAACACTCCTATGGTGTACATGCAACCCTATAAACCTTGGATCTATGTTTTATCTATTATATATGCAAGTAAGAACATTCCAAGGCTTTAATCCTAACTAACATATTATGAAGCTCTTATACTACAAAGTACTAGTTAGATGACATACCTTTTGATGTAGCTTGATGTCTTCAAGCTTTAAGAGCTTAGCCCCAATAGTGTGGAAGCCTCAAGTGGAATCACAAATCACCAAAACACCTTGGAAGACTTTGAGAATATTGATACTTTGGTTCTCTCTAGTGAAATCGGCTAGCCCTTCTTAGTGTACCCACACTAGTGTCAATTTCACCAACCAATGACATCTTTATATAGTATGGAGACTAGGGTTAAACCCATGACCTTTCATTTCATATGATCCATGGGTTAAACACTCCATGGACTATCCATAAAAGCTTAGCCCAACCTAAATGAACTTGGCCCATTCCATATATATACCAGTCAATATTTAATTAGTTCATTTTGATCACTTAATTAATTCTAAACTAAGTCTTGATCAATACTAATTAAATAATATGATTCCATATTAATATATTAGAACTTATAATATATTAATATAAACCATAAATATACTATTCTCAAAAGACTATCCATATAAATTGTGCCAGTGAAGTGCAACCCAAATGGAACATGCCGGGTCGGGTCAAGTACATACCAAATATAGTTATGGACTTAGACATTAATCCAACACAAACAAGATGTATTTGGACCACAAAAAACTGTATTGGTGGCCGAAAATGAAAGAAGAGATCGCTACCTATATGGGCAAGTGTCTGACTTGCACCAAAGTCAAGACAGAGTACCAAAAACCTTTAGGATTACTACAACAACCTGAAATACCCGAATGGAAGTGGGAGCAGATAACCATGGATTTCATAACCAAATTACCCAAGACAGCAGGCGGGCTAGAGACCATCTGGGTAATCGTCGATAGATTAACAAAATCCGCACACTTCTTACCCATGAAGGAAACCGACAAGATGGAGAATCTAGCTCGAACATACATCCGAGAGATTGTACGACTACATGGTGTACCAATATCCATTATCTCCGACAGAGATAGTAGGTTCACCTCGCGATTCTGCCAGTCGCTACAAAAATCTCTTGGAATGAAACTAGACATGAGTACCGCTTACCATCCACAAACCAACGGTCAAAGGGAGAGGACCATACAAACCTTGGAAGATATGCTAAGAGCTTGTGTAATCGATTTTGGTAAAGCATGGGATACCCATTTACCATTAGTCGAATTCTCATACAACAATAGCTATCACTCCAACATTAAAGTTGCTCCATTCGAAGCCCTATATGGTCGCAAGTGCAAATCACCACTGTGCTAGGCTGAAGTGGGTGACACACAACTAGCCAAGGGACAAGTACCTGACAGTGCTCTCACAGGCCCGGAGATTATAAGAGAAATGACTAAGAAGATTGTAAAAAATTCGGGAACGACTAAAGACTTCAAGAGACAGACAATAGAGTTATGCGGACAAAAGATGGAAGCCCTTAGAATTTCAGGTTGGAGACCGAGTGCTATTGAAGGTCTCGCCCTGGAAGGGGTTAATACGTTTTGAAAAAACGTGGGAAACTAAACCCAAGGTATATCGGACCATTAAATATTCTTGCATGGATTGGTCCGGTAGCATACAAACTTCGACTACCGCAGGAACTCAATAACGTGCATCCTACCTTTCATGTATCAAACTTGAAGAAATGTTTGTCCGATGAGGCCCTCTTCGTCCCTCGAGACGAAATTGAAATCAATGAGAGTCTTCACTTTGTAGAGGAACCAGTTGAGATCATGGATAGGGAAATTAAAAGAACAAAAAAAAGTCGCATACCCATTGTGAAGGTCCGCTGGAATGCAAAGTGGGGACATGAATATACTTGGGAACACGAAGATCAGATGAAACAAAAGTACCCACATCTTTTTCCCTAATCCACAAATGTTAGCTTTATAATAAATTTCGGGACGAAATTCCCTCTAACGGGGGGATGATGTGACAACCCGATATTTCGAATCAATGTAATGACCCAAAAAGTCAAAAATTTGTAATCTCTTTTGATATAATGAAATTAGCATCAAAAATAAAAAGTTCAAAAGTCTCTATTGGGTTGCCTAAAATGATAGTTATCATGTCAACATTTTCAGAAATATAAAGAACACTGAAAACCGAGTTATAACGAAGAAGTTATGACCAACCAAAGATTCACAACAAAAACCGTCAATACAGTTCAACGTAAAATGAGAAATTTCAATAAAATACCTATTATCCTTAGGTATCTAAATAAAATTCGTAGGTATCATTAAACCGTGAATATACCTAAAAAGAACGCCCAAATCTGACTTCGTATGATGAAGTTATAATTTTTCGAGGTTTCGGTATAGCGGTAGACAGCTAAAAACTCGAAATAGAGATCGAGCGACTTTTGGCCGAAACAACCTAAATGAGAATCGAAGGTCTCGACAATAGTATTTCAACGGTAAAAAGTCTGGCGAAAACGGACGTCGAATAAAGAAATTATAGATTTTTAACGGACTTTTTTTCGTCTCCCGGCCTATTAAAAATAATTAATTAAAAATAAAGTCAAAACGAGCCGAAGAAGTCTGAATGATAGTTGTAGAGCATATTTTCACCTACGCGTGATTATATAGAAAGTCGGAAACGGAGCTCATACGCGGAAGTTACGGATTTTACAAGTTCGCAGGGCACAAATCGTCAGCGTACGAGGGTACTTTGGGCCTCGGATCGTCCACGTCGCCCCCCTATGCCTCTATGCCGTCCCATCCGAAGTCCGACAGACGAGGATACGGTAAGCCATGACGCACGAGTACGCCCCGCGTAACCTCGTACACCCAGCGTACCGAGGCGGGTCAGCCCCTTCATAAATGGGATGCGAGGGTTCCGGGTAAAATTGCTCAATTCCTCTCTTTCTCTTGCGTTTTTACTCCATTTAGCTTGCAAGAAATATCATGAAGCCCCGAATTTCATACCCAAGCCCCGAAGGAAGTTTTATGCTCCCGATATTCCCGAGAATCCCGAAAAAATCCGCTTTCTTGAGTCGAAGTTCTTCTCGATTTTCATCTCACTTTCTTCAATCTATCAAGGATTCAGTAATACAAGTAAATCCCAGCTTTTGGAGAAGTGATGCTAAGGCGTCAATTTTAAACTCATTTTGTCATCATATTGTAATTTCCTTTTGAAATAAGTATCTTACAACAATGTAACATTTAAATTATATTTATGATGGTTGTGTTTACTTTCTTTACTATGTGCTCAATTGTTTCGATAGTACATGAAGTCATCCGCCTCCGAACGATTCCGCCGTTCTGGTTTGGTGGTGTGACAGATGTATTAAAAGCTCGTTTGTTCTTGTATATGAAAGTATTTCTTTGATATAGTACCTATAGTATGTAAAACCTCTTGAATATTTAGTAAACTATACCTATTATAGTTTTTCTCAATTGTATGATTCGTTGTATGATAAACCCTAGTGCAGTATCAGCTTAGTATGTAAGTATAACATTTGTAATAACCCTATTGAATACTTATTCACCAAAATATAAATGAAGTGTTTGACATTCGTATAGCAACTTGTATATATTCTTAAAGGACAAGATGTTATTGAATAGGTGTTGCATGCGAACGTTTTCATATGATAGTTAAGAATCACATATGATTTGTTATATAAAGATAAGTGTAGTAAAAGCTTAGTATGAACTCACTTGATAGATTGAAGAAAGTGAGATGAAAACCGAGCAGAACTTCGACTCGAGAAAGCGGATTTTCTCGGGATTCTCAGGAATATCGATTGCGTAAAACCTCCTCCGCGGCTTGGGTATGAAAACCGGGGCTTTGCGATATTTCTTGCACGCAAAACGGAGTAAAAACGCAAGAGAAAGAGAGGAATTGAGCAATTTTAACCGGAACCCTCGCATCCCTTTTATAGAGGGGCTGACCCGCCTCGGTACACTGGGCGTACGAGATTACGCGGGGCGTACTCGTGCGTCATGGCTTACCGCATCCTCGTCTGTCGGACTTCGGATGGGATGGCATAGAGGCGTAGGGGGCAACGTGGACGATCCGAGGCCCAGCGTACCCTCATACGCTGACGATTTGTGCCCTTCGAACTTGTAAAATCCGTAACTTCCACGTACGAGCTCCATTTTCAACGTTCTATATATGCACGCGTAGGTAAGAATATTGCTCTACAACTTTCATTCAGACTTCGTCGGCTCGTTTTGATTTTCTTTTAATTAATTATTTTTAACAGGCCGGGACACGAGAAAAGTCCGTTAAAAATCTATAATTTCTTTTTTTGACGTCCGTTTTTGTCAGACTTTATACCGTTGAAATACTATTGTTGAGACCTTTGATTCTCATTTAGGTTGTTTCGGCCAAAAGTCGCTCGATCTCTATTTCGAGTTTTTAGTTGTATACCGCTAAACCGAAACTTCGAAAAATTATAACTTCCTCAAACGAAGTCAGATTTGGGCGTTCTTTTTATGTATGTTCATGGTTTAATGATAACTACGACTTTTATTTAAATACCTAAGGCTAATAAGTATTTTATTGAAATTTCTCGTTTTACATTTAACCGTATTGATGGTTTTTGTTGTGAATCTTTGGTTGGTCATAACTTATTCGTTATAACTCGGTTTTCAGTGTTCTTTATATTTCTGAAAATCTTGACATGATAACTATCATTTTAGGCAACCCAATAGAGACTTTTGAACATTTTATTTTTGATGCTAATTTCATTATATCAAAAGAGATTACAAATTTTTGACTTTTTAGGTCATTACATTGATTCGAAATATCGGGTTGTCACATCATCCCCCCGCTAGAGTGAATTTCGTCCTGTAATTTATTATAAAACTAACATTTGCGGATTATGGCATGACATGTTTATTGGTTTGCATCCTGGTAGTAAGGATGAGGTTATGTTTATGCTTAGTGACCTGGTTTGGTCGAGATACTCCTCGCAACTATATTGTTGTAAGATACTTGTTTCAAAAACAAATTACAATATGATGACAAAATGAGTTTAAAACTGACGCCTTAGCATCACTTCTCCGAAAGCTGGGGTTTACCTGTATTACTGAATCCCTGAGAAATACAAGTAGATTTGAAAGAGTAGGTTAGCATTTAATCTGGTGAGTTTCTGAAGTATTTGATGTCAATGTTTGTATAAATTTGAATGAATTTGTTTATATATGTTTGAAAATTCCTAGAAAATCCCATAGTTTCTACTAGTATAAAAGTAGTCTTCTACTAAGACCCGACCGTTTTGAATGTCGTTTCTAAAATTCCAATATTTTTCCATAAGTGTATGATAGTCTTAAAGTTCCAAAACTATAATGCAATAGTGTTTTTCATGCCTAGAATAGTAGATTTATGTGTGTATAAAATCGCTAAGACATTTGATAACCCCATAAATCAATGTGTTTTTAATACTCCATGTGAGTTTTACAACCATGCTATCGACCCAGACTGCCTGTAACAACGTTCTTCAGGCGTTGGAGTGTTATGACGTTTGTCACCCCAGACCAGCCGGTCTAACTGTAGCTAACAGTTTAGGTGCGGGATTGTCAATCCCATATAGATCTATACACAAGTATCATGTTGTCCGTACAAGAGATTATGGTATGTAATACAGGACTTTAACCACATACTCGAAAGTACGTGAAGCTGCACGTCTCACAAAACTTAGTATCAAATAGATTTACGTATGAAAAGCTCATTTGTTCTTGTATATGAAAGTATTTCTTTGATATAGTACCTATAGTATGTAAAACCTCTTGAATATTTAGTAAACTATACCTATTATAGTTTTTCTCAATTGTATGATTCGTTGTATGATAAACCCTAGTGCAATATCAGCTTAGTATGTAAGTATAACATTTGTAATAACCCTATTGAATACTTATTCACCAAAATATAAATGAAGTGTTTGACATTCGTATAGCAACTTGTATATATTCTTAAAGGACAAGATGTTATTGAATAGGTGTTGCATGCGAACGTTTTCATATGATAGTTAAGAATCACATATGATTTGTTATATAAAGATAAGTGTAGTAAAAGCTTAGTATGAACTCACTTGATAGATTGAAGAAAGTGAGATGAAAACCGAGCAGAACTTCGACTCGAGAAAGCGGATTTTCTCAGGATTCTCAGGAATATCGGGAGCATAAAACTTCCTCCGCGGCTTGGGTATGAAAACCGGGGCTTCGCGATATTTCTTGCACGCAAAACGGAGTAAAAACGCAAGAGAAAGAGAGAAATTGAGCAATTTTACCCAGAACCCTCGCATCCCTTTTATAGGGGGGCTGACCCGCCTTGGTACGCTGGGCGTACGAGGTTACGCGGGGCGTACTCGTGCATCATGGATTACCACATCCTCGTCTTCCGGACTTCGGATGGGACGGCATAGAGGTGTAGGGGGCAACGTGGATGATCTGAGGCCTAGCACCCGAGTACGCTGGGCGTATATCGTCTTGGTTTGTGCCCTTCGAACTTGTAAAATCCGTAACTTCCACGTACGAGCTCCGTTTTCGACATTCTATATATGCACACATAGGTGAGAATATTCTCTACAACTTTAATTTAGACTTCGTCGGCTCGTTTTGACTTTATTTTTAATTAATTATTTTTAACAGGCCGGGACACGAAAAAAGTCCATTAAAAATCTATAATTTCTTTATTCGACGTCCGTTTTCGCCAGACTTTTTACCGTTGAAATACTATTGTCAAGACCTTCGATTCTCATTTAGTTTGTTTCGGCCAAAAGTCGCTCGATCTCTATTTCGAGTTTTTAGCTGTCTGCCGCTATACCGAAACTTCGAAAAATTATAACTTCCTCATACGAAGTCAGATTTGGGCTTTTATGTAGGTTCACAGTTTAATGATACCTATGAATTTTATTTAGATACCAAAGGCTAATAAGTATTTTATTGAAATTTCTCGTTTTAGATACCTAAGGCTAATAAGTATTTTCAGAGACATCATGGTTGGGACATGCCACAGACCTGAGGCAAGCGGTGTGAGTGACGAGGAGCTTCGTCAGATGATCCACGATGAGGTGGCTGCGGCCTTTCTCAACGCATTTCTGTAGACAAAGACTCCGTTTTTTCCTCTTTTCGGGATCAGAGCCGAGATTCCGAAGATGTTTGGGTCTATCAAGACCACACTGATTGAGACTTTCGATGAGTAGTACACCGCGGTGACTGAGGCTGCAGCCGCTGCAGCTAAGGTAGCTGTGGCTGCTGCCAGGCCTCAGGGAGGTGACTTGTTGCTGTTCCGGGAGTTCAGCAACATGAAGCCACCTGAGTTTGATGGGAAGCAGGACCTGATCGCTGCGATGAGATGGATTGCTGATATTGAGGGATGCTTCTATACGTGTTCATGTCCGGAGCATCTGAGAGTACGGTTCGCTTTGAACCAGCTTTGCTTGGGAGCGAAGGATTGGTGGAAGTTCGTGACAGCGAACTTCACTCTTGCAGATATTTCAGCGGTGACCTGGGAGAGGTTCACCACCATGTTTAGAGACGAGTATGTTCCCCCGGTGGAAAGGGAACGATTGGTTCAGGAGTTCTTGACCCTCAAGCAGGGTAATGATTCGGTTACTGTGGTCACCCGGAAGTTTCATGAGAGGGCAATGTTCTGCCCTGAGCAGGTGTCAACTGAGCAGGCACGGATGAGCTGGTATTTGGGCATTCTGAGGAGGGACATTTGGGAGTTCGTGTCAAACTCGACATACCGGACATTTGCTAAGCTCCAGGCAAGTGCCCGGAAGAGGGAGATTGAGTTGCAGACTCAGGCCAGGGAGGAGGCCGAGTCTCAGAGGATGGATCGGCGGCCGGCTTAGTCACAGCCGACAGCCAAGCGGACCAAGTCCGCTGATTCGAGGACTGAAGGCCAGAAGGGCTGCACTTGCGGGAAGTGTGGCAAGGGTCATGAGGGGGCCTGTCGATCGGATGCTTGCTACAAATGTGGCAAGGAGGGGCATATCACCAAGGATTGCCCCAAGGGATTTATGGTTTGCTTTCATTGCAACCAGACTGGCCATTGGAAGGCCGTGTGTCCACAGTTGCATTAGGGATCAGCACAGGGATCTGCACCTGCTGCTAGGGTTACCGAGGTTTGACCGGTGAAGGCCGAGGCTCCGAAGGCTCGTGGGAGAGCTTTCCAGTTGACTGCGGAGGAGGTCCACGCTGCGCTCGATGTTATGGCTGGTATGTATTCTATATTTTATTTTTTGTTTGAGGTATTTGAAGGGTTTTTGAGCATTCTAACACTTCCTAAGTGTACATGCAACCCTAATAAACCTTGGATCTATGTTTGTCTAAGATACATGCAAATAATTATTTTTCCAAGGTTCATATCTTAACTAGCATGGCATGGGGAACATGAATCAAATAAAGCTAGTAGAAATGCTTACCTTGAAGTTGTAGTTGATTGCTTGGAGTTTTAGAGCCTAGCACCAATAATGTGGATGCCTCAAATGAAAGTCACAAATCACCACAAACTTGGAACTTTGAGAGAATAAATACTACTATCTTGAAATCGGCCTCACCTCAACAAGTGTCAACTAGTATGATTTCAAGAACCAAAGCCTCCTTTATATAGTGTGGTGGATTAGGGTTACATCCATGTAAACCCTAATACCCATGTCTCTTCATTTCCATGAGATCCATGGGTCAAAGCTCCATGGAGTATCCATGGACTTTTCCATCCAAGCCTAGCCCATTCTAAATAAGCATTAGCCCACACAATATAAATATAGAAGCCCATATTTAATTAGTAATATCTTTGATCACTAAATTAATCCTAGATTAATTATAGATCACTACTAATTAAATAATATGATCTTATATTAATATATTAGAACTTATAATATATTAATAAATCATAACTTGTACTATTCTCAAATATTATCCATAAATTGTTCGGGTGAAGTGCAACCCAAATGGACCATGCCGGGTCGGGTCAAGTACATACCAAATATAGTTATGGGCTTAGACACTATATCCAACAGTCTCCCACTTGGATAAGTCTAGTAACTATATTTGCAAGTATAACTTCAGGAACCGATCAGCAATCGTAGCTCTTTAAACTCTGTTGAACTAGAACGCGCCATTTAGATAAGTGATCATATAATCCTCTGTTCTAGATATCAGCCGGACAAATACATGGAACATTGTCTTACTTATTGTCCAGCAGTTTGTTTCCCGATTTCTGATTTGTTTGACAAAGAACTTAATTGAACACATCAACTTAGTTCTGACCGGGCCCGGTACATAGGTCAAAACAAAATCATCGAGTGGCCCAGATATCAGCTTCTAATCCAAGAAGGAACAGATAAACTTCGACTCATATGTTTGTTCTACCACTCATTGAATTACACACAAAAGCACGTTTTATAACATCGAGTTACCAATGCGTTTTCGTACAATCAATGCATAACCAACTCGTAAGTAACAAATCATATCTCTAGGTTTGAAGACTTATATGATATTACCGTCTCACGATCACTCGAGATAAAATTCCATGAAGTGATTCCAGTGAGCGTGGGTTGAGTCCAATGCTCAGAACTTATGAGCACTCATGATTGTTGTAGCCTTGTCCAACACCTTAGACCTCTGCAACCAATCATGACAGTCTTGATTCATACCTACTTCCGACATATGACCGACTGTGGAGGTTTGAATAATATGATATACCAAACATAATTATTCTGGAAGTCAAAACATGCAAAAGAAATATAGTAAAAGATCGACAAGAGATAGCAACACTTTACTCATAAATAAAACACCTTTTATTCATCATCAAATGTCAATTACACTTTACAAATTTCTGGGTTATCTAACTACTAAAACTTATATCATCCTTCAGCCCTATGCTCCGAGCATGCTGGAGATGCTTAACCCTACTCAGTCCCTTCGTGAGGGGATCTGCCGGGTTCTCATCCGATGATACCCTCTTCGCCATGAGGAGTCCTTCTTCAATTCGATGTCTGATAAAATGGTATTTTCTGTCGATGTGTCTGGATCTCCCGTGATCCCTTGGTTCCTTGGCTAAGGCAACCGCACTATTGCTGTCACAGAAAATCTCCATTGGCTCTTTTATAGCTGGTACAACTCCAAGGTCTCCGATGAAGTTCTTTAGCCATATAGCCTCCTTTGCTGCCTCGCTTGCTGCTATATACTCTGATTCACAAGTTGAATCTGCCACTGTCTCTTGCTTGGAACTCTTCCAAGAAATTGCTCCTCCGTTTAGGGTAAAGACCCAGCCTGACTGAGAGCGGAAATTATCCCTATCAGTCTGGAAACTAGCATCACTATACCCTACAACTCTCAAGTCATCACTCCCACCGAGGGTAAGGACCCAGTCCTTAGTCCTTCGCAGGTACTTGAGGATATTCTTTACCGCAGTCCAGTGTTCCTTGCCAGGGTTCCCCTGATACCTGCTAACCATGCTTAAAGCAAAGGCTACATCAGGTCGAGTACACGTCATAGCATACATGATCGATCCTACAGCTGAAGCATAAGGTAGTCGACTCATTTCTGCTATCTCAGCCTCAGTGCTAGGGCTTTGTGTCTTACTCAATCTGGCATTACTCTGAATAGGTAACTCACCTTTCTTGGAGTTATGCATGTTGAATCTTTTCAACACTTTGTCCACATAGGTGCTTTGACTAAGTCCAATTAGTCTTTTACTCCTGTTTCTCAAAATCCTTATCCCTAGGATATAGGCAGCTTCACCAAGGTCCTTCATAGCAAAACACTTCCCAAGCCAGGACTTTACTTCCTGCAAGGTTGGGATGTCATTTCCTATGAGTAGTATGTCATCCACATACAGTACCAAAAAACTGACTATGCTCCCACTAGCCTTGATATAGACGCAAGATTCATCTTCACTCCTTGAAAAGCCAAATTCCTTGACTTTCTCATCAAAGCAAAGATTCCATCTGCGAGGTGCCTGTTTCAATCCATAAATGGATTTCTCGAGCTTACACACTCTATTGGGGTACTCTGTACTGACAAAACCCTCTGGCTGAACCATGTAAACATCCTCAGCCAACTTTCCATTAAGGAAGGCGGTTTTGACATCCATTTGCCATATTTCATAATCATGAAATGCAGCAATGGCTAACAGAACCCTAATAGACTTTATCTTGGCCACTGGTGAAAAGGTTTCATCATAATCAACTCCCAGAGTTTGAGAATAACCTTTTGTAACCAGTCGTGCCTTATAAGTGTGTACATTACCGTCCATGTCGGTCTTCTTCTTGAAGATCCATTTGCACCCCACTGTCTTACGACCTGGTACATTTTCAACCAAGTTCCAAACTTGATTGTCATACATGGATTGTATCTCGCTATCCATTGCCTCTTTCCACTTGGCAGCCTCAGGGCCTGCCATGGCTTCCGTGTAGCTGTTAGGTTCATCCAGACCTACTAGTGTCTCATCACTAATAAGTGTCTCACCTTCCGCAGTAATATGGAAGCCATAATAATGCTCAGGTGCATTCCTAACTCTTGTGGAACGCCTAAGAGGTACAGGCACATCAACTGGCTCAACAGGAGTTTCCTCCTCAAGTTGAGGGCTAGTGTTTGAAGTTCCTTCACCGCTTGACTCTTGAATTTCTTCAAGATCAATTTGCCTCCCACTGTCCCCTTGGCTTATAAATTCTCTCTCTCGAAAAACTCCTCTTCTTGCTACAAAGACCACATTATCACTAGGTCTGTAGAAGAGGTAACCAAAGGATTGTTGTGGGTAGCCGATGAAAATACACCTCTCGCTTCGAGGTTCGAGCTTATCATGAGTCTCGCGTCTCACGAAAGCCTCACAACCCCAAATCTTGATGTGGTCTAGCTTAGGTACTTTCCCAGTCCACATCTCGTGAGGAGTTTTGGCAACTTTCTTTGTAGGGACAAGATTAAGAATATGGGCGGCAGTCTCTAAGGCATACCCCCAGAATGAGATTGGTAGCGTAGCTCGACTCATCATGGAACGAACCATATCCAACAAGGTTCGATTACGCCTCTCAGCCACACCATTCAACTGTGGTGTCCTGGGAGGTGTCAATTGTGAGACAATCCCACATTCCCTAAGATAGTCGAGGAACTCTGAACTAAGATACTCACCTCCTCGATCGGATCGAAGCATCTTAATGTTCCTGCCCAATTGATTCTCGACTTCCTGTTTAAATTCCTTAAACCTCTCGAAAGTCTCTGACTTATGCTTGATTAAGTAGACATATCCATATCTACTGTAATCATCAGTAAAAGTCAAATAATAACGATTAGCATCCCTTGTGGCATGTTTGAATGGTCCACACACATCCGTGTGTATAAGGTCCAACAAACCTTCACCCCTCTCACACGAGCCTGTGAAGGGTGATTTTGTCATTTTGCCAAGTAAGCATGATTCGCAACTATCATCTGACTTTAGGTCAAACGACTCCAAGACTCCATCCTTTTGGAGTTGGCCTATGCGTTTCTTGCTTATATGTCCAAGACGACAATGCCATAATGATGCTTTATCCAAGTTATTATTATTAGTAGAATCAATACACAAAACATTATTTCCTAAGTTATCTATAACAGATACAGCTTCATACACACCATCACAAGGTAATGCTTTAAAATAAAAAACATTATTATAGAAAACATCTATAGAACCAACTTCATTATTAAATGAAAAGGTAAACCCTTGTTTGTACAAAGCATGAAAGGAAATAATATTTCTTGCCATTCCTGGCGAATAACAACATTTATTCAAATCTAAATTAAACCCACTACTTAGCGATAAAGTATAAACTCCAATCTTGGTAACAGGTAAAGCTTTCCTATTCCCCATGATCAAGTTTATTCTTCCTTGCTCCACATTCTCACTTCTTCTTAGTCCCTGCAAGTCACAACAAATATGAATACCACAACCGGTATCAAGGACCCAAGATTTAGAATGGGGTGAGTTATTAGAAATGATAGTGTAAGTACCTGCATGGTTGGGTTTGACTTTCCCATCCTTCACATCCTGCTGGTACTTTGGGCAGTTCCGCTTCCAATGAGATTTTTCATGGCAATAGAAGCATTCAGCCTCTTTTGGGTCAGAAGAAGGAGTGACGAAACCTTTCTTGGTTCCACTTGAAGAAGAGCCATCAAGGGTCCGAGCCTTGGTACCCTTCGAGGACCTCTTTCTCTTCCTCCATCGATTTTTCCCAATTGCTAAAACCGGAGTTGAGTTTGGAGTAGGAGTGATAGCAACCGACTTCCCCTTAAGACCTGATTCTGCGGTCTTGAGAAGTCCCTGAAGTTTGCTGAGTGTGACCTCTTCCTTATTCATGTGATATGTCATGCGGAATTGATCATAGCACGATGGTAAGGAGTGCAAAATGATATCTATTGCAAGATCCTCAGGGAAGTTCACATTAAGCTTCAGCAAACGATCCACATACCTTTGCATTTTCTGCATGTGGCTCGTGACGGATTCCCCGTCCTTCATCATGGTTGTTATCATGGAGCAGATGATTTCATACCTCTCTTGTCTTGCACTTTGATGGTATCTTTCCATCAAATCTTGGTGCATTTCATAAGGGTAGAAATCCTCATAAGACTTTTGGAGTTCCGCTGTCATCGTGGCCATCATGATGCAAGCCACTTTCGTAGCATCCCTTTCATGTGCCCGAAAGTCAGCGATCTCCTGAGGAGTTGCAGTGGTCTCATCAATCTCCTTAAGCTCCTTGTCAAGGACATATTCTTTGTCCTCGTAGCGGGTAATCATCCTGATGTTTCTGATCCACTCATTGAAGTTGGATCCATCAAAGGTGACTTTCCCACACAAGTTCATAAGGGTAAAGGAGCCATTAGGATTAGAGCCAGAAGCATTGTTTGAAGACATCTGAAAAGAAGAGAACAAGATTAGTTTAGATATAAGAGAGTCCTTAATAAAACACCCAAATGTAATATTAAGGCTAGGATCCAATCACAATATAATATAACTTAGAAGAGGTATGCCGTAATCTAAGCTATACCATATTTGAAAGGTAGGTGAATGACGATTCACCAATTTCCACCACGAAAACCGAAATGTTTAAATATTAGGTTTTTGATTGGTTCTTAGAAATTCCTAGATTCTTTGAGATTCAATGAACTTTTCAAAGGCATGTTTCAATCTCAAGTGTGCCCTCCAAGTTTTGTGACTGGGATGCCGAGGATCACAAAACGAGGTGTGAAGTAACCATGCAAATCACTTGGTACCCTTAAGGTTTATCACTCAATCGATGTGCCGGTAAACCACACACGCTCCACCGATACTATAATAAACCTTTAAGTCACCCTTTACCTACCTTGTTAAGTCCAAGTTAGTGTGCCGGTTAACCACACACGCTCCACCAACGACTTAATCAAAGTGTAAAGTGTAATTTCATGGATTAGCACCTTATTCACATTTTTCCTAAAGTAACTAAGATTGGGAATTTAATAAAACATTTAGTTACTTTATAATATTCATCATACTTTGAATGAGAATTTATAAGTCCTTGTCTTACCCGTTCGGCTAACGACCCTCCACCAGTCAAGCAAGCGGTGGGTGAGAGTGGACACCCATTAAGTCACCATTTTATAGGCAACAACCTTATACCCACCTTATAGACCGGCTTCGTGAATGAGGCGTACTAGCGGTAAGACGACTTTGTTCTTATACATATATATATATAATTATTAAATCATAATAATATAAGTATAAGGGTTGAATTTTAACTTTTTAAAATTCTAAGGGTTGGAACTAAAGTTTTAACTTAACTTTACTTGTTCCAAAACTTGAGGGCAAGTTTTGTAAACTTTCAAAACTTTTCATATCTTGTAACTTATGAGTTTAATAGAGTAATAAAATGAAGACTCTTCATTTTTCTAACTCTTATGTTCTTTTAATGGTTTTTAATCCAAGAGACTTTTGGTTTTCCATAACTTGAGGACAAGTTATGGACTCCATTAAAACACATTATGATCAAGAATTAAATTACCACATAGGTTACAAATAATTCCTATGATCATCTAAACATCATAAGAACAAGAATATGAATATGAACACTTTCAAGAATCAAAATCACATAAAACTTTGTAATTTTGATAACTAGTTGTTGTAAATGAATTAGCAAAAACATTACTCCATCTAAAACAAGTTTTCAAGTACCAAAACAGTTTAGAGTAATGTTTCCAATCCATTTCCAGCAACTAAAGCCGAAATTCCGTTTTTTTTTTTTTTTTTTTTAATTATTTTCGACTTTTCCAACTTTTTTTTTTTTGCATCAAGTATCAAACAAAGAAACCTGGCTCTGATACCACTGAAGGGTTTTTGAGCATTCTAACACTTCCTAAGTGTACATGCAACCCTAATAAACCTTGGATCTATGTTTGTCTAAGATACATGCAAATAATTATTTTTCCAAGGTTCATATCTTAACTAGCATGGCATGGGGAACATGAATCAAATAAAGCTAGTAGAAATGCTTACCTTGAAGTTGTAGTTGATTGCTTGGAGTTTTAGAGCCTAGCACCAATAATGTGGATGCCTCAAATGAAAGTCACAAATCACCACAAACTTGGAACTTTGAGAGAATAAATACTACTATCTTGAAATCGGCCTCACCTCAACAAGTGTCAACTAGTATGATTTCAAGAACCAAAGCCTCCTTTATATAGTGTGGTGGATTAGGGTTACATCCATGTAAACCCTAATACCCATGTCTCTTCATTTCCATGAGATCCATGGGTCAAAGCTCCATGGAGTATCCATGGACTTTTCCATCCAAGCCTAGCCCATTCTAAATAAGCATTAGCCCACACAATATAAATATAGAAGCCCATATTTAATTAGTAATATCTTTGATCACTAAATTAATCCTAGATTAATTATAGATCACTACTAATTAAATAATATGATCTTATATTAATATATTAGAACTTATAATATATTAATAAATCATAACTTGTACTATTCTCAAATATTATCCATAAATTGTTCGGGTGAAGTGCAACCCAAATGGACCATGCCGGGTCGGGTCAAGTACATACCAAATATAGTTATGGGCTTAGACACTATATCCAACAGTATTTTGCTTATATGATGATATGCGTAGGTACTTTTCTTGTGAGTTTTGTACCTGCTTTGGTGTTATTTGACTTGGGTGCGAGTCGATCATTTGTTTCTTTGGCATTTAGTCAACACATTAGTATCCGTCGAGAGGCGTTGAGTCAACCTCTGCGAGTATCCATAGCTGATGAGCGAGCAGTGTATGCTACGGATGTGATTCGAGGATGTATCCTTGAGATTTTCAGTGTGGAGTTCCCAATAGATCTGGTCCCGATTGCGATGGGGGACATGTGTGTTATAGTGGGTATGGATTGGTTGAGCCGATTTGGAGCTGTTATAGACTACGAGCGTCAGTTTGTGACGATACGAGACCCCAGTAGGGGAGTGCTTACGGTGTATGGTGAGGGGACCCAATGTGGGTCAACGTTTTGTTCGGCTGCCAGGGCGAGACAAAGTTTGCAGCAAGGCTGCAGTGGATTTGTAGCCTATGTGATGGACATACGAGTGGCCGCTGGGAGGCCAGGTTCGATTGTTGAGGTTCCGATAGTGTGCAAATTTCCGGATGTTTTTCCCGAGGAACTACTGGGTGTGCCTCCCGAGAGGCAAGTAGAGTTCCTATCGATTTGGTTCCGGGAGCAGCACCTATCGCCAAGGCGCCTTATCGCCTCGCGCCGCCAGAGATGCAGGAGTTATCCTCGCAGCTTCAGGAGCTGTTGGGAAAGGGGTTTATTAGACCGAGTAGCTCACCTTGGGGAGCGCCGATCCTTTTTGTCAATAAGAAGGATGGTTCACATCGGATGTGTATTGATTACCGGGAGTTGAACAAGTTGATGGTCAAGAACCGTTATCCGTTACCGAGGATCGACGATCTGTCAATCAGTTGCAGGGAGCGTCTTGGTTCTCCAAGATAGATTTGAGATCAGGTTATCATCAGATGAGGGTTCGGGATGAAGATATCCAGAAGACAACATTCAGAACTCGTTATGGGCATTACGAGTTCGTGGTGATGCCTTTTGGGCTCACCAATGCACCAGCTGCATTCATGGATCTCATGAACAGGGTGTGCAGGCCGATGCTGGATCGGTCGGTGATCGTATTCATTGATGATATTTTGGTGTATTCGAAATCTAGAGAGCAGCACGAGGAGCATCTGAGAGAGATTCTCGGGGTATTGAGGTCGAAGAGGCTTTATGCCAAATTCTCCAAGTGTGATTTCTGGTTACGAGAGGTTCAGTTCTTGGGATATCTCGTCAACCAGAATGGGATATTGGTCGACCCGGCCAAGATTAAGGCAATCATGAGGTGAGAGGTGCCGAGATCGCCCACTGAGATCAGGAGCTTTCTAGGATTGGCCGGTTATTATCGGAGATTTATTAAGGATTTCTCCAAGATCGTCGTGCCACTTACCAAGTTGACCCAGAAGGGTGTTGCATTTTCATGGGGTCCGGAGCAGCAGACCTCATTCGAGACACTTCGCCAGAGATTATGCGAAGCCCCGATGTTAGCCCTTCCGGAAGGGATGGAGGATTTCGTGGTATATTGTGATGCATCGATATCCGGATTGGGAGCAGTGCTTATGCAGCGGGGGCACGTGATAGCATATGCATCGAGGCAGCTGAAGCCTCATGAGTCGAGATATCCCACCCACGACCTGGAGCCGGGGGCTGTGGTGTTTGCCCTCAAGATCTGGCGTCACTATCTATACGGGGTTCGGTGTACTATATACACAGACCACAAGAGTTTGAAGTACTTGATGGATTAGCCCAACTTGAATATGCGCCAGAGGAGATGGTTGGATGTGGTAAAGGATTATGATTGTGAGATCCTGTACAACCCGGGCAAGGCTAATGTTGTAGCCAATGCTTTGAGCCGTAGGGCGGAGAGCGCCCCGATTCGAGACGTTTGTATGAGGTTGACAGTGATGACTCCGGTGTTAGACACCATTCAAGGGGCCCAGTTGGAGGCCGTGAGATCGGAGAACTGCAAAAGGGAGCGGGTGATCGGGCAGGTATCGGAGCTCGTTACCGATAGTCGAGGACTTATGACTTTTCAGGGCCGGATTTGGGTACCATTTGTGGGCGGAGCGCGTACCATCTTGATGGAGGAGGCCCATAGGTCAGGTTCTCGATCCATCCCGGGGACACTAAGATGTATTTGGACCTGAAGAATGAGTATTGGTGGCCATGTATGAAAAGGGATGTTGCATGGTTCGTAGAGAGGTGCTTGATCTGTCGCAAGGTTAAGGCCGAGCACCAGTGCCCGCATGGTAAGTTACAGCCGTTAGAGATTCCCGAGTGGAAGTGGAAGCAGATTACCATGGATTTTATCACCAAATTGCCAATGACTGCTAGAGGTGTCGATGCAATTCTGGTGATTGTGGACAGGTTGACGAAGAGCACTCACTTTCTTGCTATCAGTGAGAGCTCTTCTGTGGAGAGGCTGGCAGAGTTGTATGTGAGGGAGGTGGTATCGCGCCATGGAGCTCTGATATCGATTGTTTTAGATCGAGATGTGCGATTTACTTCCAGATTTTGGAAGAAGTTTCACGAGGAGTTGGGTACGAGGCTGTATTTCAGTACCGCATACCACCCACAAATGGACGGGCAGAGTGAGCGAACGATTCAGACGCTCGAGGATATGCTTCGGGCATGTGTATTGGATTTCGGAGGGAGTTGGGACACATATTTGCCCTTGGCTGAGTTTTCATATAACAACAGCCATCACTCGAGCATTGGTATGCCACCCTTTGAGCTGTTGTATGGGCGGAGGTGTCGGACCCCCATTTGCTGGGGAGAAGTAGGGCAACGCGTGATGGGTAGTACATAGATTGTGCTTCAGATGACAGAGCAGATACAGCAGGTCCGGTAGAGGTTGTTGACCGCTCAGAGTCGCCAGAAGAGTTATGCGTTGTAACATCCCGAAATATCAAGAGTAGAGTAGAAGGGCTAAAAGAGTAAATTGAGAAAGAGTGACTCGGCGAGTCCATGGGTGGACTCGGCGAGTAGAGTCGCAACTGGGTCGCGTGTTAAGTAGCCGACTCGGCGAGTCAGTAAGATGGACTCGGCGAGTAGGCGCTGAGTGGAGAAAACCCTAATTCTCGGGGTTGAGCCCTATATAAAGAACATAACAGCCCTCTCTCAGCCTCTTTATTCATCCTCAAGTCCAGAAACCCTTAGCCTTCGTGTGTGAGTGATCATATCTCATTTGGGAGCTTGAAGGAGGTGTTTGTTGAAGGAATTTTGGGAGTTTGAAGGCTTGGAGCAAGGGGCTTTGCTTGGATTCGAGTTTCATTGCAGTTGGGGCGTTCCTTGGAGGTAATATCTCGTTCTTGGGCTGTTGTTATGTTGTTTCTTCATTTTGGGGTTTGTGGGGAGCTTGTCTTTGGATGTAATTGGAGTCTAGAGGTTAGATCTGAGGTAGCAAGGTTAGATCTGAGGTTGCTACCTCAGATCTGGAATGGAAAAGGATCAGAGAGCATGAAAGTCCCTGTGTTGGAGTGTTTAGTGGAGCCATCATGTCCCAAACCCTAACCCAATGTGCAAATGGCCTCGATCTCTTTGGATTCACGTAAAGTTTGCCACTTTACGTGATGGATGGGTTGTAGGGGGCTAGATCTATGTGATGGGTTTTGGTCATAAGACATCCTATGTGCTCATACAAACCCTAAAGCTTGGATCTAGGTTTCTCTATTGTACATACTTTGAATCCAAGACTTTGAATCCTAATTCTAGCATATGGAAATCAGAATTCACATGTAAATAGGTTTAAGAACATACCTTGATTGTTATATAGCAATAACAATCCGATTCCTCCTTGAATTGACCTTGGAAAGCAAAGAGTCACAAGTGTCACTCCTCTAATGGCTTACAAACACCATAAGCAAGTGGAGAAGGTATAAGGAGAGAGGAGGGAGGTTAGAATTCGTATCTAGGACTTCTTGGGAAGGGATACACGAATTCATAACCCTAGGGGTGTTTATATAGGTGTAGAGATAGGGTTTCAGTCATTATCCTTATCTAGTTGATTATCCATTAAGCAACCAATAAGATAATCCTTGAATCCTTATCATACTCGAATTCTAAGGCTTTCCAACCTTAAATTCGTTCACCACACTCATAAGATAATTCTTACCTTATTTTGTAACTATCACATAATTACAAATCAGCCCCTCTAGTTTAATTAATTACATTTGATCACAAAACTAATTCTTAATTAATTATCGACCAATATTAATTAAACAATTATGATTTCTCCTTTAATATATTATTCTTATAACATATTAATAAATCATATTATCCTCTCTTTCTATTTATTTCTCCAATCAAGTTGCTTTGGTGAAGGCAACCCAAAAGGACCATGCACCATCGGGTCAAGTACATACCAAAATAGTTATGGACTTAGACACTAATCCAACAGTCTCCCACTTGGATAAGTCTAATAACTATTCTGCGTATGACTTCGGATCCCGATCTGCAATCGTAGCTTTCCAAAGCCGCTGTCAACTCTGATCATATCAAATACGCGTGTCCTTAGATAAGGGATCATATATTCCTCCATTCTAGATATCGTATGAGATATGATTTCTAATCATTCTCTTTGTACTACTTCTCGATTTCTGATTTATGACGACTGACTAATTGAACAAATCAAATTAGCCCTAGCCCGGCCGAGCATTTACGTTTGTCATCACTAAACCATCGAGGGGCCCAAAGATATCGCTTTTATCCTACTTTGAATAAAAGGAACGGATAAACTTTGATACAATGCTCGCTTGCACTCACGCACCGAATCACACACAACAATATGTTTTATAACACCAAGTTACTGGTGCGTTTACATATTATCAATGTGCAACCGATACACAAGATACAACTCACACATCTCGGTTTCAAGAATATAAGATGTTATCGTCTCACCAATCACTCGTGATACAATCCATGGAGTGATCCAAGTGAGCGTGGGTCTAATCCAATGCTCAAATCACATTCATAAGCACTCATGAACGTTGCAGCAAACATTTGCTTATGTCTAATACTTTTCTAGACATTCCACACACCAATTCACGACAGTCTTCATTCATATCTACTTCCAACATATGAACGACTGTGGCCCGTTTGAATAATTCGATTATTCTTAATAAACTCAATTATTCTGGAAGTCAAAACATGCAAATGTGAAACACAAGAATAATACTAATCCCATATGGCCTCAAACCTTTGAGTATAAATAAAACACCTTTTATTTATCACCATATTGATTACTCATTATTTGTCGTTTCGGGTAATCAACTTCTTACTTGAATTCCAACACTTGTCTCATGCTCCTAGCATGCACACAATGTTTACCTATGGTTCTTACTTTGTGAAATAGATCACATTGAATACATTTCCAATCCTCCAAATCACAACTCCAAATCCGTTTTTCATAAGTCAAAGAATATCAAATTCTTGCTACTTATAGAATATGCTAGATTCTAATATTCTATGCAACTTATCCTTTCGTAATGTCACTGCACCAAAGTCACAAAGACTATTGCCAATGATATTACAAAGTCCTCTATCGGAGATTGTTACAAGACAATTCCTTAGATATGATGTCTCTCACTCAAAGTACTTTCTTTGAACATCCTTTTGCATAGAAGTTTCTAATCTAGTCATAGATTTCTCAATATTCAATTCCCAATATGGACACACTTCCATATGTTCCATATGACAACTCATTCTTAATAGAATCTTATCTATTCGTAATGATGTCGATATGGTCCATCCAATATGGAAACATTTCCATATTTTCCAATACTATACTTCCAACTACTCACAAGCGACCAATCCTCGTCGAACTTGGATTGTCCTTTGATAGTTGTTTAATTATTTTAGTCAAAACCAATTCTAGTCCCTTTTCCCTCTAAATGCGCTCGACATTTGGAAAATTTTAGAATGGTCAAACATTAAAGCATTTGCAATCGATCCTATACCCGAAGCGTATGGGACACGACGCATAATGTTTTATTTGCTATGTTCTCAAAATTCGAATAGTGAAGAGGGATGCCGTAATCATAATCGAAATTTTAAGAACACACTATGTACCTTTGACTAAATTTATTAACATTTCTCAACCTAATCCTTTAGATTTGAAATGAAGCATAATATTCTCTCCCTTAATTATAGCAAAACAATTCTTCAACTATTGCGACTTTGCAAAGTATGACTCTTGTTTTCTATAATTAATATTGCTAACCTTGCAATACTTTCCTTAATAATCATACAATCATAACTTTTATGCTCCCACTATCTTGATGATTATTATAAAACATAACACTTATGCTCCCACTAGCTTCGACATGTATTCATAAACATCTTAACTTTCAGAAACAATGCTTATTGAATTTCTTAAGTTCATGTTTCTAATACTTAGTGCTTTGATAATCTTTTATCAACGTTTCTTGATATTATACACATTTGCCTTCGATAGTTCATATGTGTGTCTAAACAATTAAGACTAATTGCCAAACCTCACAATTCAAATTATGGAAAGGGATGCCGTAACCATAATTGAATTCGAGAATGCAATTTTACAATCACTATCTTCTTAAAATTTGTCTTAGTGAAAGCATTTCCTCACAATCATTTTCATGAATGAGGAAATCTTATGACACTTAGATTTAAACAGTGTATTTGTTCCTATCCATGTGAATTTGTCAAAACCAAGGTTTACGACAAATTCAAACTCTTATGGATCAAACTTTCTTGATCTCGATTTCTTGCCTTTATGGTAGCACAGCTGCTCACCATGTCTTCCAAGTAGTTAAGCAGCTCACCCTTTCCTATCAATGTACCTTTCATTGATTAAGGTGCTTTGCCTTTTATGCGTTCAAAATGAGAACTCATAGAACTCACATGCATAATTAACTCGATTGGATTGGCACAGAATCAAAATAATGTCAACACGATAGGTTGTAAACCTCAACTCGTGTGCTAGTGATGATCGATGAGGTTTATTTGATTTGTTCTTGAAACCTTTCAAGACCATTAAGACTCCCACTGACTCCTTGACATATAAGATTCTCTTGTCAAAAACCATTTCTTGACAAACAAATATTCAAGAGTTAGTGTGGCTTTTATCAAAAGACTTCATAAATTGGTCCTAGTTGGTCTTTGTCTTATCCAAGACATCACAACTTTCCACATTTAATGAAAGTTACAAACCTTCTTAATACCTTTCACTTAATGTCACAATCTTAACTTTAAGACTTGTTATTGGAATGAAGTATGATTGACTTATTGATTTAACCATTTCTTCAATTCTCGATTCCTCTTCTTAGACATACAATTGTACTAAGACTCACTTAGAGGATCAATTGAGATATGGTTCTTAATCATTAAGACCTATCATAAAGCATAAAAGGTACTCTCCCATCTTCTTAGAATGGAAAAACTTTTATCTTTCTGCCTACTTGATTCTTCTTATTCGTTCTACTATTGATCTAAACCCTATAATCAATTTAGAATTACACTTAATCTTGTAAGTATAATCATATTTACTAAGCCTTTAGTAAATCATGACGAATATCTTTGTTATTCTTATGGTGAACTTGATCAACACACTACTTTGTGTACTTGATCTCCTAGTCCTTCACTTGACACTTTGTCAACGAATTGGTCTAATTTCCAAATATGAATTTCTCATTCATCATGTAACCAAGTTGCATGATTCCAAATTTCTGTCCGATTGAAACTTTGGGCGATGAGAAACTCTCCCTATTTGGTAAATTCTTGATATTTCCATAAATAAGAATCATATCCATTCGTTGTAGAAATATTCAAACATCGATTTTCATAACGATTTCATTGTAAGGAAATAAACAAATGAATAAATACGTCAAACAAAATTTATTTTATTTATAAAAGCAGCGGAAAAATTTGTCCTTACAATGCAAAATCCATTGAAAACTATGTACAAAAGAAAATTTCTAACAACTCTATCATAACTTTCTAAGCTCAAAATCTAATCTTCAAGTCCATGCGATCAAGATCCATCTCTTGTGATTAGATTCATCTTGCTCTCTTATCAAGCTTCCTTTCTTTTCACCAACCCTACAAAACACTCAAATGTAATCTTATTACATCATGTATCAAGAATCAATGAGTAGGAACTTAATGGAGTTAGATAGTGGATTTTTTACCTAAAGCGCAGTCATACCTTTGACTCTCCCATCTCTTAGATCTCTTAGGTAATTAGGGCAACTTCGTCTCCAATGCCCCTTCTCTTGGCAATAAAAGCAAATTGACTCTCTTGGAATAACACATGGAACTACTTCAGACATCGCCTTTCTCTTATGATCAAACTTTTCGATCATTGCATGTCTTTCATTGCCATTGTCTATATTCATAGAGGTCTTGAAGGCAGATTCACCAATTAACTTTGCTTTTCTATTGCGCCAAACCATTGCTGATTCGGCAACAATAAGCATATAGGTGAGATCTATAAGGGTCACGTTGTGGTTCGTCATATAGTACTCTCTTATGAACTCACTATATGAGTTGGGAAGTGACTGAAGAACCCAATCAACAGCTATTTCCTCACAGACAACGGATCCCAAAATTCTTAGTCTATCAATGCGTGACTTCATCCCTAGGACGTGTGCACACACCGACTTTCCTTCTTTATGTTTACTTGCCAAAAGGGCTTGAGTGATATTGAACCTTTCAATTTTACAATCTTGTGGGTTAGGGAGAATAATTGGAGGAGGAGGAGGAAGTGAAGCATGATTTCTTGATCCTCGATCAAATCGTGGAATATCATCTTCATGTGGAATGCTTGTTCCACGGGATTTGGGAATACCATAGTTGTCGAACTTTGACATCTACAAAACGGGAGAAAACGAATTCAAGTTAGTTGATTGATTGAGTCCTTGGTAAATCACCCAAATGAAATTCCAAGGCTAGGACCCAACACAATATTCTACAACTCGGGAGAGGGATGCCGTAACCCTAATTGCAGAACATTTGAAGGTAAGTGAATGACGATTCACTAATTTCCACCACGAAAAACGAAAAAGAATTTAAGTTTTAAATCTATGAAAACTCCTAGATCCTTTGAGATTCATTGAACTTTCAATGGCATGTTTAAATCTCGATATGCCCCTCTTTTTGTGACTGGGATGCCGAGGATCACAAAGCGGGTGTGAATAACCATGCAAACTTACATGGTGCACTCACATGTTACAGTCACCTATTCGATGTGCCGGTAAACCACACACGCTCCACCGAACTATGACAAACATTGAGTCACCCTTTGCTACCTTTGCTTAGACCCATTTAGTGTGCCGGTTAACCACACACGCTCCACTAACGTCTTCGCAAGGGCACAAAGTGTAATTTCATGGAATTGCATCAATTCACTTTTGCCTAAGTAACTAATATTGGGAATTTTATAAAACATTTAGTTACTTGATAATTCATTATACTTATAATGGAAGGTTTCGTCCTATCCTACCCGTTCGGCTAACGACCCTCCACTAGTCAAGAGTGCGGTGGGTAAGAGTGGATACCCATTCAATCGCCATTTTATAGGCAATTTCCTTAAACACCCCTTATAGACCAGCTTCGTGAATGAGGCCTACTAACGGTAAGACTGACTTTTACTCATACATATATATAATGTTAGACCTTTAATGTTATATATAGTATAGGGTGTATTTTACACATTTAAAATATTAGGTGGTTCAATTTAACAATTATACTTTTAATTCACTTAAATTGTAAACCTAAACTTTAATGGATTTATTAAACCTCTTTAATTAAACACCTTAATTAGTTAATAAAACCATAAGGGTGTGATTTGAACTTTTTCAAAACTTCTTAGAGTTTTAGAATTTAACATTCCTAATTAAACTTTTAATCAACTTTTAAATTCCAAAACTTGAGGGCAAGTTTTGAAACCTTTTTTCAAAACATTAGGGTTTAGAATTTAAATATGCATCAAAATTAAACTATTTAATCAAAATTTAAATTCCAAAACTTGAGGGCAAGTTTTGAAACCTTTTTCAAAACATTAGGGTTTTAACTATTTAAATTTCAAAACAACAAAACTTTTGGGTTCAAATTTAAACTATAAAACCTAAAGGGCCAAATATGAAACTTTTCTCAACAACAAGGATCAAATAACAAATAATTCAAATTAACATTTAATCACATAATTATCCATATTTGATGATTTCTTGCAAAATAATTTATCAATTTACTTAAAATAATTAATCAATTATCTTATAAGGAAACAATTATCCTATTAATTGATAAATATCTTCAATTAGATTAAAATTATAGTCAAATATATCATATAATCGGATTAATATTAATCTAACATGATAAGGTAATTATCCCAATGCAAAAACAGCAAGAAATCCCGAGATAAGCACTGTCTGATGCACCGACTCGCCGAGTCACCCTCTGGAACTCGCCGAGTAGGGCTGACTCGCCGAGTCCAAGAGTGACTCGCCGAGTCAGGTCGAACAGTGAGGCCAAAACACGATTTTCAATTACATCAAGCATCAATACAATAGAAACCAATCATGGCTCTGATACCACTGATGGGTTTTGGTCATAAGACATCCTATGTGCTCATACAAACCCTAAAGCTTGGATCTAGGTTTCTCTATTGTACATACTTTGAATCCAAGACTTTGAATCCTAATTCTAGCATATGGAAATCAGAATTCACATGTAAATAGGTTTAAGAACATACCTTGATTGTTATATAGCAATAACAATCCGATTCCTCCTTGAATTGACCTTGGAAAGCAAAGAGTCACAAGTGTCACTCCTCTAATGGCTTACAAACACCATAAGCAAGTGGAGAAGGTATAAGGAGAGAGGAGGGAGGTTAGAATTCGTATCTAGGACTTCTTGGGAAGGGATACACGAATTCATAACCCTAGGGGTGTTTATATAGGTGTAGAGATAGGGTTTCAGTCATTATCCTTATCTAGTTGATTATCCATTAAGCAACCAATAAGATAATCCTTGAATCCTTATCATACTCGAATTCTAAGGCTTTCCAACCTTAAATTCGTTCACCACACTCATAAGATAATTCTTACCTTATTTTGTAACTATCACATAATTACAAATCAGCCCCTCTAGTTTAATTAATTACATTTGATCACAAAACTAATTCTTAATTAATTATCGACCAATATTAATTAAACAATTATGATTTCTCCTTTAATATATTATTCTTATAACATATTAATAAATCATATTATCCTCTCTTTCTATTTATTTCTCCAATCAAGTTGCTTTGGTGAAGGCAACCCAAAAGGACCATGCACCATCGGGTCAAGTACATACCAAAATAGTTATGGACTTAGACACTAATCCAACACTATGTTTTGGATCAATTGCATGGCCTGGAATGCTTCTGAATGGATTCAGACAATGGTACTCGGCGAGTCACATGGGTGTACTTGACGAGTTGCTTTAAGATGGCCTGGAACTCGGCGAGTTGTATGAACAACTCGGCGAGTAGGTTGAAGTTAGCCTTAGACTCGGCGAGTCTGTTCTTGGGCTCGACGAGTCTTGTCAAACAGTCCTAATATTTTCTGGTCGAGTCGAGAATCGGTAAGTCAAGGGATGACTCGGTGAGTTGTGTGCGAGTGGACTCAGAGTTGTTGAACTCGACGAGTCTCGGGGTGACTCGGCGAGTTAGGTCGCGGATTGAGGGAAGTTCGGAGTATGGGGACTCGGCGAGTAGGGTCAGTCAGGGGTTGACTTTGAGCTTGTCTTTGGCCAAGGGTTGACCAGTGGTTTCCAGGGACATTGTGGTAATTTTTTATTATTGTTTTGGGTTCAGTGCATTGGTGGTTGTCCAGTGGTGGAGATCGTATCAGTGATCGGAGCAGCTTGGGTTATCTGTTCAGTCGGCAGTTTCGAGGTGAGTTATCCTCACTATATCAACAGGGTCTAAGGCACCAAGGCCGGACCTTATCGGATTGAGATCCGGGTAGTTGTTGTTATGGTGTTGCTATGATATGTTTGCATCCCGAGAGCTAGGATGGTATATAGAGACCTGTCTGAGATCGGTACCCTGGGAGATAGGGAGATGCTATGCAAGTGACCTGTTAGGTCGGTATCCTGGTTAGGATGATGATATGCTATGTGATCTGTTTGATCTGCTTGTTGACTGTGAATTGCTATATGATTGTATGTATATGTGCACATGGTTGTTTGGACTGGAGTTGGGTTGAGGCGGGTCCTGCTGCGTGCTGTAGGCCAAGATACCCAGGGCGGATCGGTTGTCCCGTAGGCCCCGCGAGCGGTCCGGATAGGCTGTAGGCCCCGAAAGGGCGGACCAGACGTGCCGAAGGCTCGGAGAGTGGACCAGATAGACTGAAGGCCCGGTGCGGGCGGACCGGTCATACTATAGACTCAGAGAGTGGACCAGGTGGTTTGAAGGCCCGGGAGTGGGCGGACCAATCACATTGTAGACTCGATGTATGTGGATAGACTCGGAGGGTGGACCAGGTGGACTGTAGGCCGGTGCGGCGGACGAGTCTCACAGTAGACCCGAAGTGCATGGCTGTTATATGATCGGATATGTTATGGCATGTTATGCATGTTTGGTATTTGTGGTTGGTATTTTGGGGATATCTCACTAAGCTTTCAGGCTTACAGTTGTGGTTTCATGTTTTTCAGGTTCTTCAGGTGACTGTGGCAAGGCGAAGGCGTGATCGTACCGCTCCTCATGATTTCATAGTATTGTGATTCTGGGAACACGTTAAATGTTTTGTATTGAAAACCTTTTTGTAAAGATTTAATGGAATCGAGATGTTTTTGAAAAATTTAAAATTGGTTGTATTTTTCGGTCGTTACATGCGGATAAGCGACGATCTGAGATCAAGTTCTAGGTTGGTGATTTCGTGCTCCTGAAGGTATCTCCTTGGAAAGGAGTGATCCGTTTTTGGAATAGGGGCAAGCTGGGGCCCCGATATATTGGGTTGTTTAGAGTAACTGCGAGAGTAGGCAGAATAGCATATCGTTTGGAGCTACCTGCAGAGTTGAGCTAGATTCATGATACCTTCCACGTGTCTCAGTTGAGGAAGTGTATAGCCGACGAGTCGGCGGTAGTGCCACTGGAGGATATTCAGGTGGATGCGGGCCTGAATTATGCCGAGAGACCAATCGCGATTCAGGATCGGAAGATCAAGGTTCTGAGGAACAAGGAGGTGCCATTGGAGCAGGTTCAGTGGCAGCATCGGAAGGGGTCTGAGCTGACGTGGGAGTCAGAGTCAGAGATGCGGGAGCAGCATCCGGAGTTGTTGTCGGTATAAGACTTCGAGGGCGAAGTCTGGTTCTAGTGGGGGAGAATTGTAACATCCAGGAATTCAAGTTCAACCATTTAACCCTTTATCTTTTCCAAGTTGTCATATTAGGTCCTTTGTGTTAAGTACTAAGCTTGTGAGTACATTGGGCGTACAAGGAGTACGCTACACATACTCGCACACTTATTTTGTGCGCGGTTTCATCCGGGTACACTGGGCGTACCTAAGGTTACGTCGGGCGTAACTGGCCTAGATTCAAAACCCTAATATGACTTGAGGGCTATAAAAGGAATGAGATGGTCTTGTCCCTCAGCCACCATCTTTCAGAAAGAAACCCTAAGAGAGTATTTCCTTTGTTTTTAGCTTGGGTGTGAGTGTTCTAAGCTTCAAAGTGTCATTTCAAGGTGGTGAAAGAGAAGAGGAGACCATTGTGGAAGCTAGAAGTTGGTGGACAAGTGTAGATCTGAGGATTACAAAGGTTGGAGCTTCTTCCTAAGGTAAAAAGTTCAAATCTTTCCTTGTAGTTTGTGTGGTGTGTTTCTTGGACCAATTTCTAGGGTTTTTGGTCCCAAGATGGAGACTTTATGAGCAAATAGTCTCCATCGGCCTAGATCTATCATATTCCAGGACTATATGAGTTGTATGTTCATAAAAATGCAATCTTGGACGTGAATGTTGAGCCATGCATGAGATCTAGACTTTTGGAGGAGAAAGGAAAGGTGTTAGAACGTGTGGGGAACCTTTATAGCCATGCAAAGGCTTAAAGGTTTCGACTTTATGGATTAAGAGGTATTAGAATGGCCAGATCTGAAATGTGGCGTTATGTCTTACCCGTTTAAGACATTAAAATGAGGAAGTAAGAAACCGGGATGTACGCGACCCACTACGCGCCTGCTTGCTGTTGACTTTTTGTTGACTTTTAGGGTTTTGGTCAACATGTGGACTTTTGAGTCAGGGGAGGGTAAAATGGTCTTTTACCCTTCTGTGGGATAGTGGAAAGGGGTGTAGCATAGCCTTGAAATCCGTTAATGATTGGAATGATTATTTGTTGTGATTAGGCGAGGCTAGGTCGTCGTTTCGAGATTCAGAGATATCGAACATGTGAGATTCTAGACATCATACGAGGTGAGTCTTCTCACTATACTGTACCTGGAAGGGCACTTCTGTGTGACCGGAAGGTCTGGTATGCTATGAGATATATGTATCGTATGCTTTGAGTTGCCTGTTTTGTATGCACTATGTATGTGATATGGATGCTATGTTTGATATGGGCCGGAAGGCATTATGATGTGGACCGGAAGGTCAGGGAAATTATGGACCGGAAGGTCGACACGGGTAGGACCGGAAGGTTTACCGGGTTGGGACGGAAGTCCCCTGAGACACATGGACCCGAAGGTGGTGTGGAGTGTGGCCTGGAAAGGCGTATGTGTGTAAGTTGTATATTGGGGAACTCACTAAGCATTTATGCTTACACTTGTTATGTTATGTGTTTCAGGTACTAGTGAGGACCGTGGGAAGGCGTCGGCGTGATCCGTACACACAGTTAGGGGATTTTATTTGTGATCTTGGGATATGTACTATTTTGATAACTATTGTGGAACATATGTTTTGAGAATGTTAAATATAAATTTGGTTGTTGAAAAATGAAAAAAATTTGTTTTGAAAATTTCGTCGTTACATACAAACTTAAATACTATAGGAGTATTTGGTAAATACAATAGTTTAATTTACGTATTTAGATGTACATGTTTTAAATTCTAGACAATTCTTATATCTCTATTCTCGCACAGACACAATGGCTGGATTCCACACACCAGGGGACCCCTACTACCCGAATCAGGGCAATGGAGGATGGGTAGAGGAGGATCCCAAAGAGGATGAAGAACCCATAGAGTTGGAAGAAGGGGATGACTCTGGGACGGACTCAGAACCAGAAGCTATCGACCCACCAGTCGCCCAACCTCCCGCAGTTAGGAGAAACTTTCAGGGACCAACTCCCATTTGGGGAATCCACCTTCACCATTGGAGCCAACAACAAGGATTATGCCCTCCCTACGGTATGTGTCAGGACTTCTACGACGTCAGGGACGGAGGTTCAGCCGACCGAGCCCTCCCAGTCATGGTGGGCAAACTAGCCAACCAGTCCTATCAATCCAGGGTCCATGCAAACCGGCTTCGTGAAGTCAACGTGGAAGTACAAGTTCACACTTCCGACATCCATCGATTGGATAGGTTGCAGGATGACACCCAACTCCGCGCCGACACATTCCAAGCACAACTAATTGCAGCCCTCTCTGAGATAAGGGAACAACAAGCCACCTTCGATAGGTGTCTTATGGAAGCAAAGCAATCAAACATTGAGTCAAGCTCCAAGCACAACCTACATCGCAAGTAGTGCTTGCCGAATGCCAAAATTTTGTTATAGAATAGGAACTCGGCTAAAAGTCTTACTTTTCTTTAACTTCTGTATCGGCGATCCTTAGAAGGGTCGTAGTTTTCCTAACTTCAAATGTAACTCATCATATGTTTAATATATATGAAGAAATTCCTTTGTGTGTAAATTCTTTGACTACCACTCAGATTCATAAGTTTATCTATCAGTATGCAAACTTTTATTATAAGTCAAGCTTTAAACCTTGGGTAGGTCAGTCGAATTTATAAATTCATAGAATTAAAAATTTTATTAACACACAACTTCAAATCATTAAAAACTTATGTTCTTCATTCTATTTTTTAGCAGCACGATGCCGCCCCGTAGATCTATACGCCGTGTCAACAACGCAACACCTCCACCACCACGCCCTCCATCGACGGAAAATGCCGCATTGATAGCTGCTGTAACAGCTGCAGTGACAGCAGCAATGGCACATATGAGTAATAATGGGTCTGGGGGAGGAGTAAATAGCTCTACAAATGGCCAACGTCAAGGTCGTTTAGGGGATTGTAGCTTCAAGGACTTCACCAATAGCAAGCCCATGACTTTTAACGGATCCGTAGGGATAATGGCTCTATCACAATGGATAGAGAAAACAGAAGCGGCTTTTGAGATCTGTGCATGTCTGGAAGTGAGCAAGGTAACATTTGCCGCTTGTACATTCTCCGAGAGAGCTCTGACATGGTGGAATGGACACGTCAAGTCACTAACTCTGGCAGTGGCAAATTCTATGGGCTGGGAAAATCTAAAGCAAATGTTAATGCAAGAGTATCTAAGGGGTGAAGTACAAAAGCTAGAGCAGGAACTTTGGGGCCTTACTATGGTAGGCTCGGACATCACAACCTATACCAATAGGTTTAGTGATTTGGCAATCCTTTGCCCAGGGATGGTTGCTCTAGAGAGCAAGAAGATCGAAAGATACATCTGGGGACTATCACCCCAGATTCAAGGAAGTGTACTAGCTTCCAAACCAGTCACTTTCGATAGCGCCAAATAGTTGGCACAAGCTCTCATTGACCATGGAATCTATCATGGCTTCGCAACTGCTGTCCCGGAGTAAACCATAGGAAACAACAACAACAACATCAGTACCAACAACAACAGCAAGAAGAAGTTTTGGAACAAGAGGAAGGGTCAATCTTTATAGGAACCTTCCAAGAAACAACAAATAGTGGCAGTCCATGCCGCTACTACCCCCACTGCTGCTCCAGTTACCTCTGCACCAGAGAAGCAAAACGCTGGGAACCTAACGAAGTGCAGCAAATGCAATTTCCATCAGAACGGAAATTTTCGGTAGATGCACTGCAACAACTACAACAAGAAGGGGCACACTGACCGTTTCTATAAGGCACCGGCACGACCAATCACTCAAGTCCCTGGAGTTGGTGTGGGCCAGGCGTGTTATGGGTGTGGGGAGGCTGGACACTACAAGAGGGACTGCTCTAAGTCAAGGAATGCTGGAGACATAGGAAGAGTGTTGGCAATAGGGCAGAACGAAGCAATAACTGACCCCACGGTGGCTACGGGTACGTTTCTCCTTAATAACGCTTATTGTAACAACCCGAAGTTGTTCATCGCCGAAAACTCATTCTACCCGTATAACTCGTCGTAGATCGAAATGTCCCGATATTGTTTTTGGGTTTAGTTAATTAAAATTATATGTTTATTATCATTCAATGAGTGTCCAAACCATTTAGAAACTCATGAATTTAGCCCAAAAATATTTATTTCATAAGTTTTAAAAACGTCCCCGCCGGGTGACGGAAACTTAATCGGGTGCGACCAAAAGCCTCGTTTAAGGCCGGTATCGGGTAGAATTCCACCGTGTCCAAGTTTTGGGAACTATATAAACATGTTAAACCTTTCATTTGAAGCTTTTTCCTTCTCTCTCTACTCTCTCTCTAACCTCTATCCTAAATCCAAAGATTAAGGGTCCAAAACTCAATTTTAAGGCCTCAAATCCCTAAGGTACCTTCCTACCCTTAATCTATAGCGTATTTGGCTTCCAAATTCGAGATTTAAACATGAAATGGGACACAATATATGAGTTTACGGCCCAGGAAGCTACCTAGGCCGTAAACACCAAGTTGAAGGGTTTTAAGCCCTTAAACCCCTTCCTAAACTCAATTGGACTCTAGATATGGCTAAAGGACTTCATGATATGGACTTAGAGCATTTAAAACATGGATTTTATTGGATTTGAAGGAGTTTACGGCCAAGGCACAAGCTTGGGCCGTAAACTCATATTATTGGGGTTTTCTTGACCTTAAACCCTTCCAAATCACATATAAGGCTTAGATATGAATTATAGAATATTAGTTTTAGCATTTGGACACTTGAAACATAAATTTTGGGGGGTTATTGTGAGTTTACAGCTAAGGCAAGTGCTTGGGCCGTAAAATCTATAAAATGTGGTATAAATTCATTTTTAAATGTTGTTTAGCCCCTATAACACCCCTAAAGCCTTGGAATGAATTTTAGAAGTCCTTACAAACAAGTTTTTGGCATTAAAACACATGTATATACTCTCTAAGAGAGTTTACGGCCATGAGAGGGGTCTCATAGGAACCTCGTGTATTTAGATACAAATGTGTATCTTTACATTATAATTAGGAACCTCGTGTATTTACAAGCCCCGGATCAACTCTTAGCATCCAAATCGTCACATTTCTCGTCCGGTGAGTTCATACCCCTACGCCTTTTTCCGTGTTTTTCAATGTTTTCAGGGGGGGGGGGAATACAAGCAAACTATAACTGTTTTCGAATTATAACATTGACGTGTCTCAAATAATATCTGGCAAACTTATAAACTCTTTTACTCCTTATGTATTATGCTGAGCATAAGGAATGATTTATCAATTACAACTAAATGGATTTTAGTTAAGAAAATAACCAAACTAATCAAATTATTATGGGAATAATTTGCGGTTCTTTAGCATTTGTTTTATATCTATATAAAAGTTATTAGATAAACTATGTCTGATTCAGTTTATCTCTGTATTATTTGAATGTATTGCCAGATAATCTCATTGTATGTATCTATTTTCACTGTATCATGTATCATAATCTTTGTATGTTTGATATCGTATGAAAAATTTGTGAATAGTTTAATACTAGTTTGTGAGATAGTCACTACCCTTTATGGAGGGAGAGCGAGGAGTTTGTGAATAGATCTATTCGGGACTGACAATCCCACACCTTAACTGCTAGCTACAGTTAGGCGGGCACGCCTGGGGTGACAAATTCTGTATATCGTCCGACGTCTGACTAACGTCAAGGAGGTCTCGTTGTCATATCAGCATGGTTACCCAACTCACAATACGTATTAATATAAATTCATTCACAGCTAGGAATTTGTTTAGAATCTATATCTTGTTCGGGATGATAATCCCATGGTTTTGTATCTATATCTTGTTCGGGATGATAATCCCATGGTTTTATATCTATATCTCGTTCGGGATGGAAATCCCATGGTTTTGAAAATATATCTTGTACGGGATGGTAATCCCATGGTTTTAAATCTATATCTTGTACGGGATGGTAATCCCATGACTTTATTCAACTATCTTATATCAAATTCAGGATAGTGATCCCATGGTTTTATCAAACAATCTTATTCGGGTTAGTAGTCCCATGAAATTATCAATCTATATTTTCTAGTATATCAAACTATCTAGTAACTGGTTCGGGATGTTAGTCCCAAGGTTTTCAAAATACTTTCTATCTACAGTTCATCTTTATTATAGTATCCTTGTCTAATTCGGGATAGTAATCCTATGATTTTCAATATATAGTTTTGTGTATTAAACTATACTCTGTGTTATTCAATCAATCTTGCATTTAGGAAAATATGGGATTTTCCTGGGGTTAACTTAAAACGTGTAACTGAACTGTAATGAAAGATAACGAAACTATTTAACATAAGAAAATATGGGATTTTCTTGGATAACAAACCTTTTTGGAAAACTAAAGGAAATCGATACATTTTCATAAAACAAAACCGCTTATGAACTCACCAGCTTTATGCTGATTTTCAAACTGCTTGTATTCTCAGGTCCAAGTTAGACAGGTACCCGGCGATATCTTTTGGTGAAGATGGAGTGCTCAGAAGACTCGTCTCGTTTTGTTCATATGATATATGTATAACTTTTGTATAATATACTTTTGAACCAAATATAAACTTTCAGATATATGTAATGTAATGGTTTTTTACTGTGATTACTATGTACATTGGATTTGATACACAACATGGAGTCAACCCTGGGAACGTTTCCGCCTTTGGTTTTCGGGGTGTGACACTTATGCATGCATAATCTTTGATTGTGGTGTGGAGAGGAGTTTCATGAGTCATAAATTCAAGCACATACTAAAACAAAACCCTCAATCACTCAATAAGATATTTACAGTAGAAATAGAAAACGGTAGAACAGAAAGCACAAACGATATGTACATAGGCTGCACTCTAACTCTAAACGAGCATTCATTTCAAATCGATCTAATGCCGATCACTATAAAGAGCTTTGATGTCATCATCGGTATGGATTGGTTAAGCCTACACCATGCCGATCACTATAAAGAGCTTTGATGTCATCATCGGTATGGAAAGGTCATAGCCTACGCCTCGAGACAACTCAAGACGCACGAGGTCAACTACACTACACACGACCTCGAACTGGGAGCAGTCGTTTTCGCCTTAAAGATTTGGAGACACAATCTCTACGGCACAAAATGCACAATCTTTACCGATCACAAGAGCCTTCAACACATCCTTAATCAAAAGGAACTCAACATGAGGCAAAGACGATGGGTTGAACTACTGAATGACTATGAATGTGAAATTCGTTATCATCCAGGAAAAGCGAATGTGGTAGCTGATACTCTTAGTTGAAAGGAATACTCGGGCCGCCAAGTGAAATCATTAACCATGACGATCCATTCACACATGTCCACGCAAATCAAGGAAGCTCAGAGGGAAGCCTTACGGGGGATGGATAAGAATCTTGAAGTAAAGGTCGACGGAATTCGTTACTTCATGGATCAGATATGGACACCGAAGCTTGGTGGATTCAGAGACGTGGTCATGAACGAGGCTCATAAGACTCGATACTCCATGCATCCGGGTTCGGACAAGATGTATCTGGACCTCAAGAAACTGTATTGGTGGCCGAACATGAAAGCAGAGATCGCTACCTATGTAGGCATGTGTCTGACTTGCGCCAAAGTCAAGATTGAGTACCAAAAACCTTCAGGATTACTACAACAGCCTGAAATACCCGAACAGAAGTGGGAGCGGATAACCATGGATTTCATAACCAAATTACCCAAGACAGAAGATGGGCTAGACACCATCTGGGTAATCGTCGATAGATTAACAAAATCCACACACTTCCTACCCATGAAGGAAACCGACAAGATGGAGAATCTAGCTCTAACATACATCCGAGAGATTGTACGACTACATGGTGTACCAATCTCCATTATCTCCGACAGATATAGTAGGTTCACCTCGCGGTTCTGGCAGTCGCTACAAAAATCTCTTGGAATGAAACTAGACATAAGTACTGCTTACCATCCACAAACCGACGGTCAAAGTGAGAGGACCATACAAACCTTGAAAGATATGCTAAGAGCTTGTGTAATCGATTTTGGTAAAGCATGGGATACCCATTTACCACTAGTCGAATTCTCATACAATAATAGCTATCACTCCAGCATTAAAGTTGCTCCATTAGAAGCCCTATATGGCCGTACGTGCAGATCACCACTATGCTGGGCTGAAGTGGGTGACACACAACTAGCCAAGGGACAAGTACCCGACAGTGCTCTCACAGGACCGAAGATTATAAGAGAAACGACTGAGAAGATTGTACAAATTCGAGAACGACTAAAGACTTCAAGAGACAGACAAAAGAGTTATGCGGACAAAAGACGGAAGCCCTTAGAATTTCAGGTTGGAGACTGAGTGCTATTGAAGGTCTCGCACTCTAAGGGGTTAATACGTTTTGGAAAACATGGGAAACTAAACCCAAGGTATATCGGACCATTCGAGAATCTTGAAAGGATCGGTCCGATAGCATACAAACTTCGACTACCGCAGGAACTCAATAACGTGCATCCTACCTTTCATGTATCAAACTTGAAGAAATGTTTGTCCGATGAGACCCTCGTCGTCCCTCTAGACGAAATTGAAATCAATGAGATTCTTCACTTTGTATAGGAACCAATTGAGATCATGGATAGGGAAATTAAAAGAACAAAACAAAGTCGCATACCCATTGTGAAGGTCTGCAGGAATGCAAAGTGGGGACCTGAATATACTTGGGAACGCGAAGATCAGATGAAAAAAAAGTACCCACATCTTTTTCCCTAATCCACAAATGTTAGCTTTATAATAAATTTCAGGACGAAATTCCCTCTAACGGGGGGATGATGTGACAACCCGATATTTCGAATCAATGTAATGACCTAAAAAGTCAAAAATTTGTAATCTCTTTTGACATAATGAAATTAGCATCAAAAATAAAATGTTCAAAAGTCTCTATTGGGTTGCCTAAAATGATAGTTATCTTGTCAAGATTTTCAGAAATATAAAGAACACTGAAAACCGAGTTATAACGAAGAATTATGACCAACCAAAGATTCACAACAAAAACCGTCAATACAATTAAATGTAAAATGAGAAATTTCAATAAAATACTTATTAGCCTTAGGTATCTAAATAAAAGTCATAGGTATCATTAAACCGTGCACCGACATAAAAAGAACGCCCAAATCTGACTTCGTATGAGGAAGTTATAATTTTTCGAAGTTTCGGTATAGCGGTAGACAGCTAAAAACTCGAAATAGAGATCGAGCGACTTTTGGCCAAAACAACCTAAATGAGAATCGAAGGTCTAGACAATAGTATTTCAACGGTAAAAAGTCTAGCGAAAACGGACGTCGAATAAAGAAATTATAGATTTTGAACGGACTTTTTTTCGTGTCCCGGCCTGTTAAAAATAATTAATTAAAAATAAATTCAAAACAAGCCGACGAAGTCTAAATGAAAATTGTACAACATATTCTCAACTACGCGTGCATATATAGAACGTCCAAAACGGAGCTTGTACGCGGAAATTACAGATTTTACAAGTTCGAATGGCACAGATCGCCAGCGTACGAGGGTACGCTAGGCCTCGGATCGTCCATGTCGCCCCCTACGCCTCTATGCCGTCCCATCCAAAGTCCGGAAGACGAGGATGCGGTAATCCATGACGCACGAGTACGCCCCGCATAACCTTGTACGCCCAGCGTACCGAGGCGGGTCAGCCCCCCTATAAAAGGGATGCGAGGGTTTCGGTTAAAATTGCTCAATTCCTCTCTTTCTCTTGCGTTTTAACTCCGTTTTGCGTGCAAGAAATATCCCGAAGCCCCAGTTTCATACCCAAGCCCCGAAGGAAGTTTTACGCTCCCGAGATTCCCGAGAATCTCGAGAAAATCCGCTTTCTCGAGTCGAAGTTCTACTCGGTTTTCATCTCACTTTCTTCAATCTATCAAGTGAGTCCATACCCCTATAACTACGTTTTCAACTACTTTATAAATGATTTTATACGCTTTCAAAGGGGGGATACAAGTAAAACACACGGTTACTCTCGTGTGGAAAACAATAAGCTTTTACTACACTTATCTTTATATAACAAATCATATGTGATTCTTAACTATCATATGAAAACGTTCGCATGTAACACCTATTCAATAACATCTTGTCCTTTAAGAATATATACATATTGCTATACGAATGTCAAAAACTTCATTTATATTTTGGTGAATAAGTATTCAATAGGGTTATTACAAATGTTATACTTACATACTAAGCTGATATTGCACTAGGGTTTATCATACAACGAATCATACAATTGAGAAAAACTATAATACGTATAGTTTATTAAATATTCAAGAGGTTTTACATACTATAGGTATTATATCAAAGAATTACTTTCATATACAAGAACAAACGAGCTTTTCATACATAAATCTATTTGATACTAAGTTTTATGAGACGTTCAGCTTCACGTACTTTCAAGTATGCGGTTAAAGTCCTGTATTATATACCATAATCTCTTGTAGGGAGAGTGTGATACTTGTGTATAGATCTATATGAGATTCACAATCCCGCACGTAAACTGTTAGCTACAGTCAGACCGGCAGGTCTGGGGTGACAAATCTCATAACACTCCAATGCCTGAAGAACGTTGTTACTGGCAGTCCAGGTCAATAGCTGATGGGTTTTGGCCTTAAGAACATCCTATGTGCTCATGCAAACCCTAATGCTTGGATCTAGGTTTCTCTATTGTACATGCAGTTGATCCAAGACTTTAAACCCTAGATCTAGCATACTATTAATCATACTAACATAAGAATGGGGTTTAAATCTTACCATGATTGTTATGTAGCAATAACAATCTCAAATCTTCCTTGTAACGGCTTTAGAAAGCTTAGAGTCACAAGTGCCACTCCTCTAATGGCTCACAAACACCAAGAGCAAGAGGATGAAGAATAAGGAGAGAGGAGGCTGCCCAAAACCGTCCAGAAACCCTAGTGGAACTCTTAGCCACGTTTTTGGGGCTTAACAGTACTATATATATACATGTAGGCTATTAGGGTTTTCAACTAGGAAACCCTAATCTGACTACTTAAGCCCTAAGCAGCCCATGGACCCTTTTAGAATATCCCTTGGACGATTTCTAATGGGTTTCCCCATAGAATTCGTCCAACTTATTATTCCAAGGTAATCCATAGCCCAAATGCAATTATCTTATAATTACAGTTCCAGTCCCTTAAGTTTAATTAATCTCTTTTAGCCACAAAATTAATTATCAATTAATTATTGACTAATATTAATTAAACAATATGATTTCTGCTTTAATATATTATTCTCATAATATATTAATAAATCATAATTAATCCTTTCTCTCCATAATTCATCCTATCAAGTTGCTTTGGTGAAGGCAACCCAAAAGGATCATGCACCATCGGGTCAAGTACATACCAATGAAAAGTACATTGATAGGAAAGAGTGAGCTGCTTAACTACTTGGAAGACATGGTGGGCACTCGTGTTACCATAAGGCAAGAAATCAAGATTGAGAAAGTTCAGTCCATATGAGTTTGGATTTGTCGTGAACTTTGGTTTTGACAAATTCGCATCGATAGGAACACATACACCATTAAAATCTAAGTGTCATAAGATTTCCTCCTTCATGAAAATGACTGTGAGGAAATGCTTTCGCTAAGAGAGATTTTAAGAAGATAGTGATTGTGAAAATTGTATTCTCGAATTTGATAATTCATCCTATCAAGTTGCTTTGGTGAAGGCAACCCAAAAGGACCATGCACCATCGGGTCAAGTACATACCAATGAAAAGTACATTGATAGGAAAGAGTGAAGGAGGAAATCTTATGACACTTAGATTTTAATGGTGTATATGTTCCTATCCATGCGAATTTGTCAAAACCAATGTTCGTGACAAATCCAAACTCATATGGACCGCACTTTCTCAATCTTGATTTCTTGCCTTATGGTAACACGAGTTCCCACCATGTCTTCCAAGTAGTTAAGTAGCTCACTCTTTCCTATCAATGTACTTTTCATTGGTATGTACTTGACCCGATGGTGCATGATCCTTTTGGGTTGCCTTCATCAAAGCAACTTGATAGGATGAATTATGGAGAGAGAAGATTAATTATGATTTATTAATATATTATGAGAATAATATATTAAAGGAGAAATCATATTGTTTAATTAATATTAGTCAAGAATTAATTGATAATTAATTTTGTGGCTAAAAGAGATTAATTAAACTTAAGGGACTGGAACTGTAATTATAAGATAATTGCATTTGGGCTATGGATTACCTTGGAATAATAAGTTGGACGAGTTCTATGGGGAAACCCATTAGAAATCGTCCAAGGGATATTCTAAAAGGGTCCATGGGCTGCTTAGGGCTTAAGTAGTCAGATTAGGGTTTCCTAGTTGAAAACCCTAATAGCCTACATGTATATATAGTACTGTTAACCCCCAAAACCGTGGCTAAGAGTTCCACTAGGGTTTCTGGACGGTTTTGGGCAGCCTCCTCTCTCCTTATTCTTCATCCTCTTTCTCCTGGTGTTTGTGAGCCATTAGAGGAGTGACACTTGTGACTCTAAGCTTTCTAAAGCCGTTACAAGGAAGATTTGAGATTGTTATTGCTACATAACAATCATGGTAAGATTTAAACCCCATTCTTATGTTAATATGATTAATAGTATGCTAGATCTAGGGTTTAAAGTCTTGGATGAACTGCATGTACAATAGAGAAACCTAGATCCAAACATTAGGGTTTGCATGAGCACATAGGATGTTCTTATGGCTAAAACCCATAAGTATAAAATGGATGTATTTGGACCAGGAAAATCCTATATTTTCCTTAAAGTGAGAAGTAGTCTTAAATCTCCAAGACTATAATTTGTAAGTAAATATGACATACTTATACTAAAAATGTATAGTTTTATTAGTGAACAAAACTATAGGAAGCTTGTATTTTTTTACGTAAAATAACTGTAATATTGCTTTTCCCGTAAAGCATTATACCATAATAATTATCTATCATGTGAGTTTTCATAACCATACTATGATGGATTTACCTGTAGCGACGTTCTTCAGGCGTCGAAATTTTATGACACTTGTCACCCTTAACAAGCCAGTTTGGCTGTAGCTAACAGCCAGGGTGCGAGATCATCAGTCCCGTATAGATCTATACACACTTATGACGTTCCCTAGACGGAGACTCTGGTTATAAAACAAGGATTTCTTGTATACCTTGATAGGTACGATGAAGACGAATGACTCACATATTCTTAATTAAGTCATGTATTTTTGAAATGAATGTGTTTATTGTCCGAAGTGATTACCCTTTTTACTATGTTGATAAAGGCATAACAATGATTTGTATTTTCTTGTATATAAGTAATGTTATAGTTGAAAATGGTTACCCTTGTCAAGATGTGTTATGCAAAGATATAAATAAAGCATATTTTCATTTACAAACATAACTCATCCTGATATGGTAAAATGGTATCGTAAGATGTTTTGCATGCTAACCTTTTCGTATGATACTTATAACAACATCAAGGAGTTTATAGTAAAAGATTGATGTTTTCACATGATTTTAACCGTGTGTTTACTTGTATTCCCTTAATAAAAGTGTTTAAAAAGCATTTAAAAGTGTCGTGATAGGGGTATGAACGCACTTGGTAAGACTGACGGCTTGATGGAGACGATGCTTAACTTGGGCAGCCCTTCGACTGGAAAGAAGCAAGTTTCTCGGGAACTTTGGAACTTCGGGCTTCTATCAAGGCTTGGGCATGTAACCGGGGTGTCGGGGTAGTCTCGGGATGCTTAACACAGAGTAGAAGTAGGAGAGGGGATAGAAATGAGCAGCCAAACTCGGAACCCTCGAATTCTATTTATAGGGTGCATTTTCTAAGTTCACATCGTGAACATGAAGTTGTTCACGTCATGAGCTCGATCTTATCACCTCCGTAGACTCAATGACTGATAGTCCGACTCTGGCACACATCAGTCACTATCTCACGTCGTGAGCTTCTGGTTCACGTCATGAGTTTCCTGACAGTGTGGGGTTTTGTGTCCCGAACTTCAGAAATTAATATGTCTCGCATACGAGTTCCGATTTCGACGTTCTTTATATCCATGCGTAAGTGAGATTATGCTCTACAAATTTTGTTTAGATTCCGTCGGCTAATTTTAACTTTATTTTTAATATTATATTTTTAACAGGCCGAAACTGGAAAAGCCCGTTAAAAATCCATAACTTCTTCATCCGACGTCCGTTTTCGTCTGTCTTTTTACCGTTGTACTACTATTGTCGAGGTCTTCGATTCTCGTTTAGATGGAGTTGGCTAAAAGTCGCTCGATCTCTATTTTGAGTTTTTAGCTGTCTACTGCTATATCCGAAACTTAGAAAAACCATAACTTCCTCATACGAAGTCAAATTTGGATGTTCTTTTTTATATATGTTTACGGTTTAGTGATATCTAAGACTTTCATTTAGATACCTAAGGCTAAAAAGTATTTTATTGAAATTTTGCGTTTTATGCTTAACGGTGATTTAAAAGTTGCGTTGCGGATCTTCGATTGGTCATAACTTCTTCGTTATAACTCGGATTTTAGTGTTCTCTATCTTTTTAAAAACCTTGTTACGACGTCTACCAATTAGTACATTTGAATTGAGATTTTTGAACATTTCATTTTTGACACTATTTTTATTATTTCAAAAAGGGATAATGACTTGAAATGGTAACAAACTTTCGACTTTGTGCACATTTAGTCACTAAACGTTTTTCCGTTATCTATTTGCCACTGAACTATTGAAATTGTTCACATTTTACCCTTATGACCGGTAACAACCGGTCATAAGGGTAAAATGTGAACAATTTCAATAGTTTATTGGCAAATTGATAATGAAAAAAAGTTTAGTGGCTGAATGTGAACAAAATCGAAAGTTTGTTTCCCTCTAAAAAAGTTCAATGGCTAAATGTGAACAAACTTCCTCTTGTATAATGTTTGAGCAAATTATTTATTTTTGTTAAATCATAGCAATATTTTTTGATAAAGAAATCTATGAAAAAAAAACAAAACCCCGAAAAATATATTTAAAGAAATGAAAAACTGAAACCGAAATAAAAAAACCAACGGTTTGGTATTTTCCAAATAAAACATCTAAATTTCCAATCTGATTTTGGTTTGACAAACATTCAACTTTCGAATTTCCATATCTAAATCTCTCCCCCTTTTTATAATCGAAAAATGATTATAAAAACAAAAAGGGAATGAAAAAACACTCAATTCGGAATTTTTCTATCCAAAACTCCCCCTTAACACATGGCATAAAATTTTTGTTTCAATCCGGAAAATCCAAAATCTTCAATTTTTTTCGTTCACGGACCGCCTTTGACAAAAATTTGGGTAGAAATTGTCAATTTCAAAATTCTGTCAAAAGCAGTCCATGAACGAAGCTAAAAATTGAAGATTTTTTGGAATTTCCGGATTGAAGCAAAATGTTTATGTCATGTGTTAAGGCCTCTGGGGGGGGGGGGGGGGTGGATAGAAAAATTCAGAATTGAGTGCTTTCTCATTCCCTTTTTGGTTTTATAATCATTCTTCGATTATAAAAAGGGGGAGAGATTTAGATATGAAAATTCGAAAGTTGAATTTTTCATATTATGCAGACTTGAAGACCGAAGTGACCTCGAGTATTTGAAGTTTATTAAATGATTCAATTGGAGTTTCGGAAGTGATTTCTGTTCATGATGGGTTTGGACTTATTGAAGATTTTTGGAGTGTGCATAAATGCTCAAATTTTGGGTAATTTTTTGGAGAATGAGAAGCTCTTAATTACCTTTTGATGCTCAGTTTATGAAACATCCCAAAAATACAACCCAAAAATTTCGTTTTTAAAACATCATTAAAACCATCATTTCATCACCAAAGTATAAAATCAATAACCAAGTGTTTGAAAATCTCATAATGTCTATCACATATCAAATCTCATGTCAAATGTCATATCAAAATATCAAAGTAACACTCCTAGGCTGAAGACTGTGGTGTGTGCCATGCGATCATCCCGAGCCCTTCCCTTTGCCAGTGGAAGTACCTGAAACCAAAACTGAAAACTATAAGCACGAAGCTTAGTGAGCTCCTCCAAACTACCACATATCATGTAATAATATATAAAAAAATATTAGGCCTTACCTACTGCATCGGACCGAAGTCCAGACTAACTAGGGCCTCGCCCACTGCATCAGACCAAAGTCCGGAATAACTAGGGCCTTGTCCGCTGCATCAGACCGAAGTCCGGACTAACTAGGGTCTCGCCCACTGCATCGGACCGAAGTCTGGACTAACTAGGGCCTCGCCCACTGCATCAGACCAAAGACCAGAATAACTAGAGCCTTGCCTGCTGCATCGGACCGAAGTCCGGAATAAACTGAACATATCATAACATGATCGTAACATATAACATAATCACATATACATGCATGAATCACAAAGACATTAAGCGTTCAAACTACTTCTCGGGACTACCCCGACATCGGACCCAAGTCCAGAACTACTATCACTTAAACGGGCCGACATTGTAGTCGTAGACCCACTCCTACTGGAAGGAAACTCACCTTGCGTAGTTGACTACTAAAATACTGAGCGGGAAATGTCTGACTGCTGCTCCGGTGACTCCCTAGCTATAATTGCCACAATGACACTTAGTCAAAACACTGATAACTATTGTCAGGGTAAAATGACCATTTAACCCTTGGCTAGAGTCAACATCCTGGTCAAAGTCAACTTCCAGTTGACCTGACTCGCCAAGTTAGCCCTACAACTCATCGAGTCCCTTAGTCATTCATTTGTCCTCAACCTAATTTTGCTCGCCGAGTTTAGAATGAACTCAACGAGTACTCCTTTATTCATGATATTGGGACAACCTTTAACCGACTCGCCGAGTTGTATGAACAACTCGTCGAGTCTATCTTCATCATATGAACATGTCTAGTCCGTGACTCGCCGAGTTGTATGAACAACTCGTCGAGTCCATCTTCATGGGTTGAGAGATTGCCTTGGACTCGCCGAGTGTGTTCTTCCACTCGTTGAGTCCCATGGTTTCCAGGCCATGGCTATGTCCTAATACGTTGAGTCACTCCTCTAGACTCATCCAATCTCTTCTAAACTCAATTGGGTTCCCTTGAACCCCGAACTGATTTGGGGAATCAACGCATGACTCACCGAGTCTCAAAATGGACTCGTCGAGTCTACTAATGACCAAGTCCATAAGTCGATTTCTGATGTGCAAAACTTAACCAAAAGGTTGATTTGGGCTCCTAAGGCCGATATATCACGTAAAGTCATAAACTTTAAGTGCTTGCATGAAGCTTTTGAGCTTAAAGAGTCAAAATGGGGGTTAATAGCATGCATGGGGGGGGGGGGTTCTTATGGCCATAAAGATGACACCTTTATCCCATGAGGACCCTTCAAGGTCTAGATCTGAAGGTGTATCACTTGGGACGTCCAAATCCCAAGACTCAAGCTTCAAAGCCCAAAATAACCATAAGAAGATCTAGGAAATCATAAGTCAAGTGTGAAGCTTTATTACCAGAAAATGAGGAGAAGATGGTGCTGATTCTAGATCTGAAATCTCCTCTTGAATTCCTCCTTCTTCCTCTTCTTCACCCAAACTTCAAACACATAAGGTAGCTCAAGAAATGACACACAATACTCACAAGGCTCAAAGGTGGCGGTTTAGGGTTTTCTGGACGTTGAGGGAGTGATAAGGGAGGACATAGGGGGCAATGTTCTTTAAATAGGGAGACAAACCCTTGAAATTAGGGTTTTCAGACAGCGCCTACTCGCCGAGTCGGTCTTCCGACTCGTTGAGTAGACTACTTAGTTCCCACCCCGAATTCGATCTTACTCAACGAGTTGGGCCTTCAACTCGTCGAGTCCAAGGGTAAAATTATAAAATTGACTTAATTAAATGCATACCTGGAACTGGGTGTTACAGTTTACATGGTCTCACATTCTAGAACCCAGATTGAAAAGTCATGGAAGAATTGAAGATTTATTGTTCATCTCTACATGTGTCACGTTTGAGGCTCGATTCGTGAAGTTGCTCGAGTTTGGAAGATTTGAAGCGGGTCATCCATTCCTAACTTTGAGGGGGAGAATGTTGGGTACAAAGTTATCCATGTATGACTTTATAAATGGTTTGATTTTTATAGACCCACTTGCATGTGGTAAAGTAGCCTTGTGACATGAGAAAGAGAGATAGAGATGTAAACACTTCCATATAAAGTGGGTTCATACCACATGTAGAGGTGTGCTTGAGAGATATAACACTAAGAGTGTTAGTGTGTGTTAATTATGTAAATTTAGATCTAGATCCTTTTTTGTAAATACCTTTCATAATCGAATGCAGCGCTTAAACACCCAAATCACCGTGTTCTTTGTGTGTTCTTTAATTCCGCATGTCAAACCAATGATCATAATTCAAATCAGTGAGAATGATTCATTTTTTTGTAAAACCAAAATCAGATTGGAAATTTTGATTTTTTATTTTGGAAAATATCAAACCATTGGTTTTTTATTTCGGTTTCGGTTTTTTTGTAGATTTCTTCATCAACAAATGTTGCTAGAATTTAACAATAATAAATAATTTGCTAAAACATAATACAAGAGGAAATTTGTTTACATTTAGTCATTGAACTTTTTTAGAGGGAAAAAAACTTTAGATTTTGTTCATATTTAGTTGCTAAACTTTTTTTCATTATCTATTTGTCACTGAACTATTGAAATTGTTCACATTTTACCCTTATGACTTGTAACAAACGGTCATAAGAGTAAAATGTGAACAATTTCAATAATTCAGTAGCAAATAGATAACGAAAAAAAATTAATGACTAAATATGAACAAAATCGAAAATTCGTTACCTCTACAGCCTTATAAGTCATTATCCCACAAAAATTATTTACAATCTTAAACACTACATATCACTATTCTAATAAAAGAATAATTTTAATCTCTTTTTGACATGTGTCATCATATTAAGTCTCCTAATTAATACACATTTTATTTTTTTTTGCCATGTGTCACCCTATTAAACTTCTTAATTAATGCATGCCACTTGTCAACCTATTAATTATCTATTTCAAATTTTAAAATTTTCATTTTAATTACAATAAATTAATAACAATGAAATAAAAATTAAAATAAAATTAATACAAATTATAAGGTGATATAATTTCACATATTTATTTAAATTAACGATTATAATTTATTAATAATTTTGTGTTCTAACTATTAAAATTTAATTAGTTTTGTAGCCGTGGTTTCACGTATTATAAACTAGTCTATATATAATAAATGAGTCGGCCGGTTAGTAAAACTCAATCCATATCAGTTTTTCTTTATGTCGCAGATCATGTCGATAACTGTTACCTTAAGATAACTCCTCTTTGAAAAATAAACATTAGATAACAATATTAGAGATTCAATGATAAATGGCCTCTCATCACTATTCACATGCAATCTCACTATCTCAGTTAAGAAGAAAACAAAAGTTGCGACGAGAAGTCAAACCACTGACCACATGTCCTCTATGCGCACTCCACTGACCGTTCGTTTGGATATGGTTTTAAAAAAAATTAGGTCGGTATTTTTGAACTAATCATTTATATGAATCGAATTTTGGGCTAATTATTTATATGTTATTTTTAATTATTATTATTATTACTAGAAAAAACAAACAATACATTTTAATAATTAGTTGCACAATCGATTTATAGTGTTGTCGCTAAAATAATTCTAGAAAAAAGTTTAAGACTAACACATTTGGTAGATGTTTTGCCTCTAAATTAGGGGTGACAATTTATGACACGACACGACAAAAATACACGACACGAAACGAAATTGGGACGAAATTGAAATTTGAATTCGTGTTCATGTTAACTATAAAAAACACGATGTCGTATCGTGTCGTGTTTGTGTTCAAAATTCGACACGAAATTGACACGATTTAGCAGTTCTTTATCGTGTTTTTCGTGTTTGTCGTGCTTTTCGTGTTATATTTGATAAAATATTTATTAAATAAACTAGTTTTTAGTATATGAAATATTTTTCGTGTCGTGTCGTGTTTGTCGTTTTTTAATTTCTTCGTTTTCGTGTTAGTTAAAAAAAAAAACATGACATCGTGTCGTGTCGTGTTCGTGTTACATAAAACTTTGTCGTGTCGTGTCGTGTCAGACAGAAACACGAAACGATAGCACGATTTGCCACCCCTACTCTAAATTGAAGGTTTCAGGTTTTAATTCCTAGATTGATGATTTCTTATAATTTGATGACACTAACTTCTAACCACTAACCACCGTTTAAAAAGATATTAAATATCTTCCTACCTTTGTTCCTATAAATTCTCCTACCCATTTAAATGATGACATATATAATATTACTATCCTAAAATATCTTTAAATTTTATTAAATGAAAATTAAATGTTACACATATCAACATTTAATTTGATAAGATGATATGTAAAAATAAAAGGTAGAAAGATATTTAATTTCTCAATAACTAATGCTATGTTTTCTTAATTTAATAAGAGGAATAATAATACATTTATTCATTTAATATTATTAAAATTGTCACCAGTATAGATAAATTTACAACCTACTTAACGATTAACATCCATTGTTTCAGCAAAATATTATTTTGAATCATGGGATTGATTAAAATATCTTTTATTTTTCTTATACCCGTGTTTAATTTTCATAAGACAATTTATTAATTGGTTGCTGGAATTAATATTTAGTGTTTTATTTTATTACTAGTTTATAACCCGTGGAAACCACGGTTACAAAATTAATTAAATATTCATAGTAAGAAATTCAAAATTATTAATCAATTATTTTATATAAAATTTTAAATACATTATTAATTAAGAGATTTTTTTATTAGTTATGTAAAATTATAATTATTGATTCAAATAAATATGTGGAATTAATTTATCATATATATTTGACTCTTTTTATTTGTGAATTAATGAAAACAATAATATAAAATTTAAAATTTAAAATAAAGAATAAATAGATTGACAAATAACATCACATTAATTAGGAGGTTTAATAAATTTAAAATGGAGAATTAATAGAATGACAAGTGACGTCATATTAATTAGGAGTTCTAATATTATGACACTTGACAAAATGACTACTCTTTTATTAGTATAGATTATATTAGTATAGATTGACTTCATTAATCATTAGTCGTTAAAAGATATTAATAATTTAATTTTAAAGTTTTTAATTAGAAAAATTGTAGCGATTCAATGATTTATAAAGCAAACAAGCAAAGTGTGAAAATTAAACGAAAAGAGGGGCGTAACACGCGGAGCCCAGACCCATGTGAACTGAGATGTGCCAAACGACCAAAGTTCTCTAGTACATGTGAATTTTGATGATAGAGACACATTATCATACGCTTTTCAATAAAACAATTTGTATTTTTTTTTATTGCATTTTAACTTTCAGGAATACTATATTATACATCTTTTTTTTTTTTTTTTTTTTTTTTTTTTTTAATATATGTATTCATAATTTTAATATTATCTTTTCATCTTATAAAACTAAAGCGTTATTATCTGATATTTAAAAACCCTAATAAAGACATTAGCATAAAAAAGTATCGACAACTTAAAGCAGTATAATTAGATATTGTTTAGCAAAACTATTTGATTTTATATATACTTTATGATTAATTTTAAAAAATTTATTCGGTTTTGTATAACTTTCGCGATTGCTGTTAAATTTTACATTTGATTTTGAATAATTAGATAAACGTTAAAAGTTCTATTTGATTATGTGTAAAATTTGGGATTACTTTTCAATATTCTAATGTTATTATATTAAGGATCAAATCTGAACCAATTCACTAAGTACCTAAAAGTAAAAAAAAAAAAAAAGTTTGGTATTTTATCATATTTATTAAAAAGTAATAGCTGGAGAAAACACACCTTCTCGATATATATTTAAAGATTATAGAATAGGAACAAAACGACGTAAATTACACGTTGCCTTAAATCTAATTGTTTTATTAATTTATAAAGAACCTTTTCCAAATTGGAATTCACAACACACCATAAAATTCTCACTTTGATCTGAAAAAGTGAAAACAAATGTGTAGTTTTTGAACCTCAATTTGGGGTTTTCTTTTATTTTTAATTCGGATCTCCTTAACCCTTTTATTAAACAATATCTACTTTTCTTTTACAAATTTATATTTCCTAACATGTTCCTCATTCAACAAACTAAATATATACATATAAAATAATTAATTTTCTTAACAGAAAACAATTATTTTCATTCAATATTGTTACATAATGTGTTAAATCCGTTTTTTTGTCACATTATGTCTTTAACTTGTTGGTGAAGCCTTAAGAAAGTTAGGCCATCGCACAATCAAGAACTGCACTTGTGCCTAAATAAATTTTCATCAACATTAAGCAACAATGGGCGCAACGCCACAACCATTACATATCGAAAAGGCAATACCAACGTATCCATAAGAAAATACCAACCATATTACAGACCAATAGCAAGGGCCCATTTCATAATTTCAGCAGCCCAAGTTATGTGTTTCAGCCCATTTCATGAATGCATCATCCACATTCCACACCTGAAATGTTTTAAACAGAAGGTATGTTTTCTTAAGTCTGCATATCTTAATTTGGTTATGCTTCATCTGAAGTTGTAACTTGTATTTAATATATTTTCGTTTCAAGGGTGTATCTCAACCATCAAAGCTTGTTGGTAGCAGAGATTCTTCCAATCGGAACTTTGATTTTGAAAAACTAGCTGAGGTTTAGTTTATTGAAAACTTATCGAGGGTTATGATGAGACACACAAGGGACTTCCATTGATTTGTTTATTCTAGCATACTAATTTTATTTCTCTGATACTTATCAGAATATACTCCATTATATTTATAGCAATGCCATCCAAAACACAATGTTATAATTGTGTTGATTTTTCCAATTATATGAATTTTTCTATACAACAATGTTTTTTTGCCAAAATTTACAATGGTGTTTTATTGGAAGGAACGAAAGTATGGAACAATCAATGGCTATTTGTTGCATCTAGCCCTAGAAGAATCTGTTATTTCACCACGGTTGTAAATATGTATTCATGTTGCATGTGTTGGGCAGATCACATCAATTGCTACCCAAAATCTTGACAAAAGTATCGATGTGAACTATTGCCCTATTGACTGTTGCAACTGCAAAGGAGTCCAATTTAACGAATATGCCCATTGGAATTGGGGTATTTGCTTGGTATGACATATTGGCATATGATTCAGAAGAGGTAAATACAAAATACTTTGTCTTATTTTATAACCCTGGTTGTTGCGTATTGATTCTGTTTTTATTTTTTTTAGGCCCGAAAGTTGAATAAAGAAATATTCAAGACGATATATTACAATGCCCTAAAAATTGAAAACTTCATTTGAGTTAGCTGCAGAAAAATGCGTCTATGGATCATATATATGTCATTTCTTTGGAAATAAATAGTGAAAAATTAGAGAGTTGGGTATTAGATTATTAATTTTTGTGTAATATTTACTCTAATAAATCAAGTTTTTTTTTTTTTTTTTTTTTTTTTTTTTTTACACATGTCACATTTTCATTCAATTTGTCAAATGTTATTTTTTGGTTATTTTGAATTAATTTTTCTACATGTCATTTTATGAGTTTTCTTACTTTATTAAATTCTACATAATATTTTAATATAATAATTACAATAAATATAGTATTAAATAGATATCAATTTCATTAATGGACTTGTCTTCTAATTTCACATCCTCAAATTAAAGCTCAAATCTAAAATATAAAAAAAACATTTCAATTTTAATAATTCATTATTTTTCTTATTTTCTTATAAATTGAAAGTTCTCAAATACTTAGACTTTTATATCTAAATTTTTAAAAAAATTAACTCATTTAATATATGGGTTTCACAACTAGTAATACATAATGTGGGAAGTAAAGAGGCATTCAGGAAGGTCGGATTGGGATGATCTTCGTTCATTCATAAAGAAGAATGGTGTGCGAAATTCACAACTTGTGGCCCATATGCCAACTGATTTATCAAGCAAATGATTTTAACTAGTAAATTACAATTGTTATACTTTTTAAATAACAAGATAATGTGTCTTATATTTTAATACTATAACTTTGTTTAGTATCTAATAAGTTTGATTTTTTTTTTCTGTGGTGAACAAGCATTTGTTGCATGACTTAACTCAAATGGGCATTTGGTCTCCCGCTCTCAGTGATCAAATTATAACTCAAGATTTAAAAGATGTTTACATGTACAAATTAATTGCCCTTATTTTAACTTTATACCTCTTTGGCTCTTTATGACCTTGTTTTTGTAAAATGGAATCACAACTGTATGGGATTTTGGTTGACATGGCTGTTGACCGTGGATCAGAGCCAAAGTCTCAGGATTCATATGCCTCAACTTGACATTATCTTCACTGCACTTTCATGCTTGGTCTTAAGGTACATCAACTATAGAATCCAACCTTTGTTTCTTCCTACTACAACATTCTACTCTTTTGAAAAATCTACTTATTATAGCAGTGCCATTAAAGCAGTTTTTGGTAGATTTTTCAAATTAGTGTCCTAATAGTTGGAAAGTGTAAGGCTGTAACTAGGCAGGTTTGTTTTTATAAAGTACAATGCCTTAATAAGAAGAAAAAAAACAGAAAAGTGATGCATTAATACAAAAAAATCTAAGTAATAAACAAGTAAATGGAAGTTATGTTTGTTGCCATTTCTTGCATTTATTTTAGTCCCATATAGTTCACCGGATTAAGTTTTGTTGAAATTTCAATCAAATGATCTATTTAGATATTTGTATTTGCATCTGAATGTCACCGGTTTGAGTGGGAAGAGGGCCTTCATCAATTTTTGATGTCTAGTTTTTCTTCAAGTGGGGTTCCGAGAACATTTGCAAGTTGCCTTTACATTTGTTTACAATCTTTGACTTTTTGTTCATGCTTGGTTGAGTCATCCATCTTAAATGCAACAATGATTTGAAATTATTGCAATTTGATTAAACTAGGTATGATCTGTAGTCATCGACTTATGGGTTGGGAACATGGGTTGATTTAGCTGGTTACCATTAAAATATCAGCAAGATATAGGTTTAATCTACTTTTTACGCTCAACAGAAATGCGTATTTTCATATGTTTTTTACCCCTTCTTATCTGTAGTCATCAACTTATGGGTTGGGAAAGTAGGTATGATCTGTAGTCATCAACTTATGGGTACCATTAAAATATCAGCAAGATATAGGTTTAATCTACTATTTACGTTCAACAAAAATGACTATTTTCATATGTTTTTACCCCTTCATATATGTAGAAAAAAGAAACGATTGATTGTACTTGATGTATTTTTTGAAGAGGAGAAGATGGACATGGAGTGTTCAAAATTCTTGTTAGTTGCTCTATCAAAAGAAGCAGCAGTGGAAGTATAGTATAAGACAAACTCAAGAAACTTCAACAAGAAAACCTTCCTCAATTTATTCTTCTTCTCTCTATCTCTCTCACTAGAACTCTCCAATGAGGATAAATCCACGAAATCGCATAGATTACCGGGTACTATGCTCAAGAACTTTTTGGATACTAAAGATGCCACCACCAATAATTGGGTGAATATGGACAGTTTAATCAAAAACCAAATTAAAGAGTAACTCTTAAACACCCTCGACAATATAACCCATCATTAAAGCAAGAAACTTTGGTGTCACTTGGTTGTGTTTGTGAAGAAACATCTCACAATCATCTTAACAAAAGTCAAGTTGATCTTGTCCTTATAAATGTAGTTAATGGCATGGTTGTGTTCCTAAGAGAGAGGTGTTCATCTAGCTGCAATCACAACTTTATACAACACACGCTTAACTTTGCACAGACTAATTTTGCAATTGAGAAAGAAAGGAAACGGATCATGAATACAGTTTGTGAAGCAGCTAAGCCTAAAGAAGCCAACATCAGAAGAAAAGCTTTTGAATGCCTTATGACAATTGCATCAACTTACTATTTTGAAGACTTACAATGGAACCCTTTATAAGTTAACAAAAAAAGCTTTTGAAGATAAAGAAAACTCGGTTGGTATTCAAGAAATCGAGTTTTGGAGTTATATTTTTGATGAAGAGATTAAGCGTCGAGGAGATATTAAAAGATCAGACCCTCATTTCCATTTGATAGAAATGGTTTATAGTGCATTAGTTTATCTGCTTCTATAAACTTTATTGAAGCAAGATAAAGATAAAGAAAGCAATATATGTAGTTTTTCAGTGGTATGAGGTAAATGGTGAACATGACTCTTTATGTGGGAAACAATAATACTTTTATTAAGAACACTTGAGAAGAACTTACACTTTAGAGAGAATACTACACTTTGCTCTCTTGAATCGTTTGGAGCAAACGAGCTCCAAACCTATTTATAAGCATCTTATGAAGTTTCTAGATACTATTATATACTTGGTACTTATAAGATAACTCTAGAACTATCTATCATGCTCTATAAGCTTCTATATGTTTCTAGAACATTCTACCATGTCCTAGAGAGGTCTAGGATGATCTTGTGTCTTCTATAATGTTCCATAACATTCTACCATCTTCCATCTCATTCTATAATATTCTTGAGTCTTCTTATATGTTTTAGAATATTCCATAGGATTCCACTATGTTCTAGAATCTTTAGATCATTATAGAGTAGTATAACATCTTTTTTATAAAGGGATAAACTCTATGAAGCTCCATTGGGCTAGTGATGACCTTCAACAGTAAATGTCGTGGTCCTGTTGCAAGAAAGGGAAGGGATTCCATTGTAGAATCAGCTATGTAATTTGTTAAATTTAAACTTATAGAGTCCAAGTCCAAATGGCAGTCTCATTGGATCGACACATATATGCTTAGCTCCATCCTTAAAGGTCCAGGTGTTGAAAAGTTGTCCCCTAAGGTATTGCATGTTTTAAGATTGTTGCTTGATGATATGGCCATGAGAGATAAAAATGGTTAGGTGAAATAGATTACGACATGGACAATAAGCCGTATTTTCAAGTTATTACATAGCCCCACCACTGTTCATTCCATAATTTCAACCGAAAACATAGAAAAAAATCATATAGGTAATTCTAGAAACTATCAAAGATTCATCACCATATGTTGTTAAGAATGGGTGTAGGGCTATATGTTATATTGCTTAAGGATATGAAGGTTTGGAAAGCGGCTCTTCTGTTTGGACCCCCCATCTTGATGAAATCATAACTTCACTTATTGAAACTATTGAAAGAACTGGCACAAATAGTTTCTTTCTGACATCCGTTGTGTATGAGACACTGAATAAAGTTGTGAGTTGTTCATATTTTTTTGGAGCATCTCAAATCATCACACAACTCCTCTCTTTTGTGATATATAAACTTCATACTTGTCAAAACCTCTCACCAAATGATAGAGAAAAGAAAGGAGATTTACAATCCTTATTGTGTGGTGTTTTCTTGTAATGATTCAAAAACTCATCAACATAGAGGAAACACAACCGATTTTGTTACGGAATAACGCTAACATCATGAGACTTATTCTTTAAGCTCTTTCTAGTCGTGACTTGCACTAGTCTAAGTCTCCAATTTTTTCGTGTTTTGGTGTTTTAGAACTTGTTATTGGGGAGCAATTTGAGAGATATGTTTCTTTTGTTATGCTTTGGGTGAAAAAGGATTTTAAAGTTTGTGCTGACATTGATGTGAACGATAAGGGGATGGTGGAGTATGTGAATCATCTTAAGAGGTATATTTTTAGGCGTATTCTGGTATTTTGAAAGGGATGAAGAATGCCAAGGCTAAGTTAATGGTCCCTCGTAATTCGGATATTTTGAATCTCATTGAGGTGGTTATAAAGGATGTCCATAGGTAACTATGCTTTAGATTTAGGTAGTCAATAACATTTTGATTATTTAAGGGTGAATTGAAGAAATAACAATGCACTTTCATTGATTGCAATGTCATCCAAATAAATGAAAGTATGTTGTTGTTTTCTTAAATATTGGCCCATTTTCTACTTGTGTACTTATTGAACGTGGTTTTCCAAGAATGAATGTGTGGAAAGGATAGCAGTAGCAGTACTTGGAGGCATTACAGATGCATTTAGGCCATAATCTTGGCATTCTATACCTAGTCACCATGAGAGTGCTTAGCAACCTGGACCCAAGGAATATTTGGCCCTATATATTCAGTATAGGGTATCTTTTAGTTGTTTTTCTTCATCTCTAAAAATGTGTGTTTTTTATACAAAGTTACAAGTAAATCATGTTGAATTTTTGTGTTGATCTTGTACTATGAATTGGAGTACAAAAAACCTTTGGGGGGGGGGGGGGGAGGGGGGGTTCATTCTGCATGGTATGACGTTTTGGCATTAAGAAGGTATTTATAATGGCAACTTATCATTTTTATCAAACTTTATTTGGTTCTTGGGATTTTGTGCATGCTCTTTTTGTTTCTTTATTAAGTTGCCATATTTTCATTTTGAGAATTTATTTGGAGCGTTCAAATTTTTTTTACTAGTTTGGAGTTTACAGGAATTGGAAATAGAATTCAGTTTTGTTTTGTTTTGGTCTGTGGTTGTAATTGTGTATGAAACCTAGAAAACTCCAATCTGTGTTGGAATTTAAGTTTTGTTTCATAGGATTCATAGGAAAACACTTCCAGTCTTCCTGTATTTGTGTGAGGAGTAAAATACCCATTTTAGTATAAGCAAACAGAATAAGAGTTTACATCGGTATGGAATGCAAACGAGCAACAATTTGTGTTGCTAAGTCTTTTCTGGATGGAATAACTAATTCTTTCAAAAACTATATCTATAGATATAGGGGTTATAAAATTATTATACATGATCCATTAGACTCTACCAAAGAGTTACATAGCCACTGGTGCGAGGAAACCATAAGTATCAAAGGTGAATGGTATAACGTGTTTTAATTATACATATATGTTTTCTCGTGTTTAGTTATTTTGCATGAGACAACTTTTAAAAAGGTTTGTCCTATAGTGAAACCCTCACTCCTTAAGCTCATGATAGAGGAAACTACTATTAAGTATGCATGTTTCTTTACTATCCATTCAAAGGTGATTGTTATAACATGTTTTGCTTATCCATGTATGTTTTCTCATGTTTAGCTACTTTATATTGACACAAATTTTAAAATAGTTTGTCCATTTTGTATGATACAACTTTTAGAACCGATTGTTCTGTAACACCGTAAATTTTCAAACAAAAATTTCAATTTAATATCTCATAATTCTCATTAGCACATTTCAAAAAAGCCCCAAAGTATCAATTTATCAAAACACATATCCATAATCGTTAAATAAAAATCCAGGATCCTAAAAACATAACTCCATCTCGTGTGTACAATCAAGCCGGCACCTTCCCGCGATCCTTAAAAACACCTGAAACACATATCACGCAACACGGTAAGCACGAAGCTTAGTGAGTTCCCCAAAATACCACACACACAAATAGCTAGCCTCTCATGGATATGTCTCGATAAGGACCCTTTGGTCATGTGTCTCAGTGAAGACCCTTCGATCCCACAGCTCGGGTCGGACCCTCCAGTCCTGGTATCTTAGTGAGGACCCTCTGGTCTAACTCGGTTTGGACCCTCTGGTCCTAACTCAATAGAATCACAGAACAACATACTGCATAAATTACAAAGACATAATTCATATTATCATAATACTCAATATAAGCACACAAGACCCTCCGGTCACACAAGTTACCACTCAAGGTAAGTATAGTGAGAAGACTCACCTCGTAATCAAGCAAAGAAACTAAATACCCCTCGAACAGTCTAAACCCCGCCTACATGTAATAAGAATCTCTAATTAACACTTAAAGATTACAACTCTAAATAAACTCATGTTAGTCCCTCTTTAACTCTTGGGATGGGTAAAAGACCATTTTACCCATCCATGACCTCCATCCCTCAAGTTTGACCAAACCCTAAAGTCAACATAAGTCAACAGTCGAGTCAACAGTCCATGTTGACCCAACTCATCGAGTGCATTAATGCGACTCATCGAGTCCCTTTGGTTCCTCAGAACACGTCAACTGTAACGACGAAATTTTTCAACCAAAATTTTCAATTTTAAAACACATAAACTCATATATTATATTTCATGAAAATCATAAGTGTATCAATGTCAACATAAATTCTCAATAAAATTCAATTCCCAGAACCCTCAACAAAATCTCCAACATATGTATACAATCATGTCGGTGCCTTCCCGCGATCCTCGGATGTACCTGAAACACATAACACGGTAAGCATAAAGCTTAGTGAGTTCCCCAAAATACCACGTACAAATAAATTATCCACTCGAGGCTATAGCTCTGGAAGACCCTGTGGTCAATGTGTCTCAGTGAGACCCTCCAGTCCCACAGCTTGTCGGACCCTCTGGTCCGGCCTGATTGAGAACCCTCCGGCCTCATAATTTGTTGGACTCTCCGGTCCAGTCTAAGCAACACATAATATATCATATAATACATATCACACAAACATGCATAACTTAAGTAAGCACATAAGACCCTCTGGTCACACACCGTTACCACTCTAGGTAAAGTATAATGAGAAGACTCACCTCGAAGTAAGCAAGCTAATACACCTCGTACACGAATCACCGAAACAGCCTCCGCCTAATACATATGGTGATTATCTCTAATTAGACCGATTATTCTAATAAGCTCCTACTAACCCCTCTCTAACTCTTGGTCAGGGTAAAAGACTATTCTACCCTTCCATGGTCCCCATCACTCATAGATGGTCTAAACTCCAAAAGTCAACGAAAGTCAACTGGAGTCAACAGGCCATGTTGACTCAACTCGTTGAGTGCACCGGGAGGACTCATCGAGTCCTTCGTTACCTCAGAGACCTTATGAAAACCAACACTACTCGCTGAGTAGACCCGTATACTCGTCGAGTTGTAGCGTACTTAGACTCTATCGAGTAAACCCTATTCGATTTGTCGAGTCTGCACATGGACTCGACGTGTCCATCCAATCCATACTCCTATTCAGACATTTTAGGGCATATCTATCACTCCAAACACTAGATCTGGGCTCCCTAGGCTTGAATGTCACGTAAAGCTTCGATCCTTACGTTCATGCATGGCATATATGCTCCACAATGCCATTATAAGCCCCAAGAAAGGTTAAATGCACATGAGCTTGCCTCCATCTCAATAAAGTTCGAATATTTGGGCTCTCAAGACCTTCTCTAGTCCAGATATGAGGTTCTAACCTCAACCATGGTCAAATAACTCAAGGACACAAGGAGATTTGGGGGAAAACCCTAGAAACTCCCAAAAATAAGATCTAACGAATGTGTGGCCAAGGTAAGAGTTTTTTTACCTCAAACAAGAAGATAATGACAAAGAATGCAAGATCCATAGCCTTCTCTTGATTAGATCCACCAAGCTCTTCCAATTCTTCCCCCAAAACACACAACAATGCTCAAAATGGACTTTCTCTCTCTACACAACGAAAGGGGCAGATTAGGGTTTCTCTCTGTGAAGTGTGGTTGTCCAAGGAAGCTATAAGTGCCTTTAAATTGTAACACCCAAAATCTGAAAGACCAAGAAAGGAAAGAAAAGCCCTTAGTCAAAGGAGTCAACTCGTCGAGTTCAAGGAAGAACTCGACGAGTCAGAGCGGGCTCCATGTGGAAAAGTAAGTGACCGACTCGACGAGTCGGCAAGTGGACTCGGCGAGTTTGGTCTGGTTTGGGAAACCCTAATTTCGGGACTTGGTACCCTATTTAAGTGTCTTATTCTCTTCCCTATGGTTCATTCTAAGCCTCTCTCGTCCAGAACCCAAAACCCTAGCCACCCAACTCCATTGTTTGAGCTTTTGAAGAAGATTAAGGGCCACTGGAGTACATCTTGGAAGCTTGGAGGGAAAAGGTCAAGGAAAGAAGAGCAGATCCAGCCTCCATATCGATTTGGCAACTGTTAGGAGGTAAAAGTCTGAATCTTGAGCTTTCAATGGATAGATCTCTTTCTAGCTTTACCTTTTTGTCACAATTAGACCATTTCCAAGTAGAATCTGGGTGATAAGCCTTTGTGGATGGATTGGACAGCAGATCTGGACACTTTTAAGCTTTGGAAGCTCAAAGTGGTTGGCTTTATCTAGTTAAGGTTCCATTTCTTGACCTTGACCTTCATAATTAGCTTAGATTTGGTGTTCTAGCCTCATAACACCTTGCATGTACATAAAGTTAGCAACTTTACGTGCAATGCTAGCATAAGGAGTCCCGATCTATGTGTTGGAGGTGTTGGGATGGACTGAAATTGACAGAGTAGAGATGTCTCAAGGAGGACTCGGCGAGTCGGGTCGCAAACACAAATCCTTATGTTTATAAGTCGGATCAGTGAGTGGGGTTAAGGAGGATTCAGTCAGTCAGGACCCATAATGGTTATGAAGCTCATAGCACCCGACGAGTTCAATGAGGAACTCGACGAGTCCAAGACAATCTTCTTACTTATGAAGATGAAATCGACGAGTTGTTCATACAACTCGGCGAGTCAAAGCCTAGACTTTCATGCGATGATGATGAACTCAACGAGTTCGAAGAAGAACTCGGCGAGTCGGTTGAAGATGGTCCCGAAGGGTTAGTTGAAGGAGAACCCGTCGAGTTATTGCTAGACTCGACGAGTGGATTCGGGGTTGTTTTAGAGATAGAGGGGCATGGACTCGGCGAGTTAGTAGAACAACTCGGCGAGTCAGGTCAACTGGAAAGTTGACTTTGACTAGAACCTTGACCAGAGCTGACTTAGTTGACCTCTGAAGGACAGTTTAGGCTAAGTTTTATTATTTGGTGTTGATAGCTCGTAGAGCTAGGAGAGCAGCGCTTCAGAGAATAGTTGATCAGCAACCAGAGGATTATCAGCAGAGTTCAGCAGTACAGATGAGTCTTCCTTCCAGTAGGAATGGGTCTACGGCCACAATGTCGGCCCGTTTTGTTAGTAGTAGTTCCGGACTTTGGTCCGATGCAGTAGTTCAGTGTGCTTGATGTCTTTGTGATTCAAGCAAGTCCTTGTGTTATGTGTCCCAGACTTCAGTCCGATGCAGTATGTAGTATATGTGTTTATGCTAGTAGTTATGATTATGTTATGCTATGTTCAGTTAGTTTCCGGACTTCGGTCTGATGTAGAGGGCAAGGCCCTGGTTAGTTCCGGACTTCGGTCCGATGCAGAGGGCAAGGCCTTGGTTAGTTCCAGACTTCGGTCCGATGCAGTTTCCAGACTTCGGTCTGATGCAGTGGGCGAGGCCCAATAGTTGCTTTATATGTTATTATATGGTATGTGGTAGTTTGGGGGAGCTCACTAAGCTTCGTGCTTACAGTTTCAGTTTTGGTTTCAGGTACTCAGTTTTCAAAAGAGGGGCTCGAGAAGATTGCAGTGCACACACCATCTGTTCAGCCTGGGATGTATATACTCTGATATTTTGACGATTGTTACGATATTTTGAGATACACTGTTTATGATTTTTATATGATGTTCAATGACTATGGTTTTATTATTAAATTAAAACGAAAAATTTTGAGTGTATTTTTGGGACGTTACAAGTTGGTATCAGAGCCTTGGTTTGAGGGATTAGAGCACACTTTCGGGTGTGTCTGAACTCAAACTAAGGATGTGGTAAAAAGTTTTCAAAAGAAAAGAGTTTTAGAAAAGCGAAAAGAATTTTTAGAAAGGAAAGAACTTTGAAAAGAGAAAAAGGGTGTGGTGCACGCAATCAGCCGAGCTCAATTAAGTACTCCCAAATTACCCATGCAAGTTTATGTTATGATTATCAGTTTCAGTTTTAGTAGGACATCACGCTAGAATAGGAGTAAGGATCTAGGTGGATGCCTTATATGCCTGCTATATGTGTTCCAACTTTATGAGAATTGCATGCTAGTATTGAGTAGACAGTAGTAGGATAGCCTGTTTAGGTTATACCTGATAGTATGAGCTTAACATTGTATGCTTTTACAGGTTCTTGTTATGAGGATAGATTTGCCTGAGTAGTTTCATGTGTCTGAATGTTGCTTGCTTTGTGCTTGGTGGGACTTTTAGTGATGGGAGTTAGCCATTAGGTGAATACGTCACGTCACATGTGATCAGGGTTGAATAATCTCAGAGTGCTGGATTTGTCCCTATTGCGCAGCTCTCGTCTGAGTCTAACCGTTGTAGGGACGAGTTTTTTACTCGAACGATTATTTGAGCCTCGTCACATGTGATGGTATTCAGGTGATGGCTAATTGGCATTACAAGGAGGCCTTCAGCAGCTGAGGACTGGCTTGGGTGGAGTCAGAGATTTTCCCTAGGGCAAGCCTAGGATGAGAGTAGCAGAGATCAGTAGCAATAGAAGGGACTTGGTAGAGTCAAGGCAGTTCTTGAGGAAAGTACGGATAGATGTGGAAGGTAGTATGGGCCCGTACTACTAAAAGCTGAGGATCCGTACTCGATTCAAGAGGGCCAAGACAAAGCCAGGGAACATGTGTATGTGTAATCCTTCAGCAGTGAAGTGTATTTTGATAGTTATTGTCATAGGCTTTCGGCATGGTGACGTTGCGTGAAAGGCCAGTGGGCGGATCAGGCGCCGGAGAGGGATCAGGCTCGGGTTCAGGGACCGAACAACTCGAGGAGCGTATGAGAGAGTTTGTATCAGCTGAGATCACGCACAATATCTTACACCAGACTCATGTGATCTTTGGCACGGTCAAGGAGGGTATACTAGAGATTTTGGATGAGAGGCTTGGAGCCTTTCACGTAGAGATGATGGCTTTGATAAGAGTGCGTACGTTGACATTTCGAGTTTAGAGCTTGTGGAGCACCAGATTATCATGGGGGTAGGGACCCCATTGCTAGCAGCAGATGGTTGGCAAATGTTTCCAACGCTTTCCGCACGAGCCAGTGTCCCGAGGGGGACAAGGTCAGACTCGCCTCCTGTCTTCTGAAGGGCAGAGCGTGGGATTGGTGGGAGGAGGTTGTTCATGCCTTGGGGGATGATGTCGTGTTGGATGCGATGTCATGGAGTGATTTCTCGGCTAGGTTCAAGGCTGAGTTTGCACCAGTTATTGAGGTGCAGCAGTTGGCACGAGAGTTCCAAAATCTTCAGCAGATTACTGAGATGGTGGCGGAGTTCACCACCAAGTTCTGGGAGAGGGCTCTCTTGGTTCCGCAGGATGTGGTGGACGAGGAGATGAAGAAAGCTCGATATCATGAAATGCTGAGATATGACATCAGGCAGTTTGTGAGCAGGTCCAGCTGCAAGATGCTGGAGGATATGATTGTCCGGGCCAGAGAGAGGGAGATTGATCTGGAGCAGATCAGGAAGAGGAAGTCGGATGAGGTTCAGGTAACCACGGGTTCGGGCAAAAGGCCCAAGGGGTTAGATTCAAGATCGAGGGATTATCAGAGTCGCAGCCACAGCCGATGCGGAAAGTGTGGTAGGACGCACGAGGGTGCGTGTAGGAGTGGTAGTGATGGTGATTCTGGCTGCTTCAGGTGCGGCCGGACTGGTCATTTTAGCAGAGATTGTACGGTTACCACCACACGGGGGTCAGATATGATATGTTTACTTTGCAGTCAGTGGGGCCACAGGAAGGCTCAGTGTCCGAGTTTGCTTTCGGCAATACATATGATATCACCTGTCCCTGCCACTTTGAGGATCACTGACGGCCGTCAGGGCCGGGTAGAGGCGCCTGCGGTGGGAAGCGGGGCTTTTTAGTTGTCTGCAGTGGAGTCGCGAGCAGTACGTGAAGAACTACCCAACAATATTGGGCTAGCAGCTAAGTTTCAAGGTCAGTTAGCGACTACTCAATCGATTAATAAGGTAGTCGGGGTAGCTCGGGAGATGGAGATTGGTTTGGATGGGCAGCAGAGTAAAAGGAAGCAAGCACTTATTTCAGGACAATTGGGAAAAAGTGAGGAGTCATACTCAACTGACTTGAGTGTTGTAAGTCTGCGGGTGTAGCCGTAGCATTGACTAGCAACCAGATAGTGTTAGAGTGTTGTAAGTCTACGGGTGTAGCCGTAGCATTCACGAGCAGCCAGATAGTGTTAGAGTGTTGTAAGTCTGTGGGTGTAGCCGTAGCATTCACTAGCAGCCAGATAGTGTTAGAATTTTGTAAGTCTGCGTGTGTAGCCGTAACATTCACTAGCAGCCAGATAGTGTTAGAGTGTTGTAAGTCTGTGGGTGTAGCCGTAGCATTCACTAGCAGCCAGATAGTGTTAAAGTGTTGTAAGTCTGCGGGTGTAACCGTAGTATTCACTAGCAGCCAGATAGTGATAGAGTGTTGTACATCTGCGGGTGTAGCCGCAACATTCACTAGGTTGGTAGATAGCGTGAGTGTGTTGTTAGGACGCGGGAAGGAAAATAATACCCACCAGTTCAGGCGTAGTAGTAAGGATATGGAAATCCACGGATTGGATTTTGGAATTATCTGGATGGATTAGACCTAATTGAGCCAGTGATAAGACTGTAGGAATGCTACTGCAGTTTTGAGATCAAGGAAGCAATGGATTACTTCAGGTTACTTATTAGATAAGGCTACAATTGGTCATATAGAAGTCACGTTTAGCCGTGGTTTGGTAACATCAGGATTCGACGCACGGATTCAATCGGTTGGATCAGGAGGTTGTTAGAGCCTCATTGACATCATAAGTAGTGGCAACTAGTTCCAGAGAAGGATTTTGTTCAGAAGTCGTGTGAGGCAACTAAATAGGGAGTCCTTTGGCTGCGCAGTCGGGCTGGAACCCAATATTTTAGATGATTGACGAATGAATTGAGACCAGGAAGGTCTCGATAGATGTTGGAAAGCAGCCATGTAGCAGCATGGTGGTTCAAGCAGTCAGTGTTTCAGACAGTTTTTGTTCTCCAGCGATAATGGTATTTGAGGATCTCATGTATGGTAAGCGTAACAGATTGCTGAGTAATGCTAAGTCACCCCCCGCGGGGTTCATCTATAATGAGTTAGTATGAGTGGTCTGTCAGGGATTCAGACCACCTCGAGACAACATATTTCAGACGGAGTAGATGTGATCTTGTTGCAAGGAATTCGTGCATCTGCAAGAGTTAGGGCCTTGTGAAGGATAGCCAGTTGAGTAAATTGATTTCTCAGGATCGTTGGGAGAATTAGAGTGCACTCAAGGATTGTTATCTACGATGATTAGTTTTAGTCTGAATGACTGGGTGAAAGGTTAATGGAAGTGGCCAGCGGGAGTTAGATTCTTCCGGCAGGAGTGTTGAAAGCAGATTGCAGAACAGTTGGACGTAGCAGACTTCGAGGATGAAGTCTAGTTTAAGTGGGGGGGAGTTGTAACACCCAGAATCCGAAAGACCAAGAAAGGAAAGAAAAGCCCTTAGTCAAAGGAGTCAAATCGTCGAGTTCAAGGAAGAACTCGACGAGTCAGAGCGGGCTCCGTGTGGATAAGTAAGTGACCGACTCGACGAGTCGGCAAGTGGAATCGGCAAGTCTGGTCTGGGTTGGGAAACCCTAATTCCGGGACTTGGTACCCTATTTAAGCGTCTTATTCTCTTCCCTAGGGTTCATTCTAAGCCTCTGTCGTCCAGAACCCAAAACCCTAGCCACCCAACTCCATTGTTTGAGCTTTCGAAGAAGATTAAGGGCCATTAGAGTGCATCTTGGAAGCTTGGAGGGAAAAGGTCAAGGAAGGAAGAGCAGATCCAGCCTCCATATTAATTTGGCAACTGTTAGGAGGTAAAAGTCTGAATCTTGAGCCTTCAATTGATAGATCTTTCTAGCTTTGCCTTTTTGTCACAATTGGACCATTTCCAAGTAGAATCCAGGTGATAAGCCTTTGTAGATGGATTGGACAACAGATGTGGACACTTTTGATCTTTGGAAGCTCAAAGTGGTTGGCTTTATCTAGTTAAGGTTCCATTTTCTGACCTTGACCTTCATAATTAGCTTGGATTTGGTGTTCTAGTCTCATAACACCTTGCATGCATGTCAAGTTAGCAACTTTACGTGCAATGCTAGCATAAGGATTCCAGATCTATGAGTTGGAGGTGTTGGGATGGACTAAAATCGACAGAGTAGAAAGGTATCAAGGAGGACTCGACGAGTCAGTTCATGGACTCGGCGAGTCGGGTCGCAAACCCAAATCCTTATGTTTATAAGTCGGATCAGTGAGTCAGGTTAAGGAGGATTCATTCAGTCAGGACCCATAACGGTTATGAAGATCATAGCACTCGACGAGTTCAATGAGGAACTCGACGAGCCCAAGACAATCTTCTTAGTTATGAATATGAACTCGATGAGTTGTTCATACAACTCGGCGAGTCAAAGCCTAAACTTTTATGCGATAATGAAGAACTCGACGAGTTCGAAGAAGAACTCGACGAGTTCGAAGAAGAACTCAACGATTCGGTTGAAGATGGTCCCGAAGGGTTAGTTGAAGGAGAACCCATCGAGTTATTGCTAGACTCGACGAGTGGAGTCGGGGTTGTTTTGGAGATAGAAGGGCATGATTTGGTAGAACAACTCGGCGAGTCAGGTCAACTGGAAAGTTGACTTTGACCAGAGCTAACTTAGTTGACCTCTGGAGCACAGTTTAGGCTAAGTTTTATTATTTGGTGTTGATAGCTCGTAGAGCTAGGAGAGCAGCGCTTCAGAGAATAATCGATCAACAACCAGAGGATTATCAGCAGTATAAGTGAGTCTTCCTTCCAGTAGGAACGGGTCTACGGCCACAATGACGGCCCGTTTAGTTAGTAGTAGTTCGAGACTTCGGTCCGATGCAGTAGTTCAGTGTGCTTTATGTCTTTGTGATTCAAGCAAGTGCTTGTGTTATGTGTCCTGGACTTCGGTCCGATGCAGTATGCAATATATGTGTTTATGCTAGTAGCTATGATTATGATATATTATGTTCAGTTAGTTTCCAGACTTCAGTCCGATGCAGTTTCCGGACTTCGGTTTGATGCAATTTCTGGACTTCGGTCCGATGTAGAGGGCAAGGCCCTGGTCAATTCCGGACTTCGGTCCAATGCAGTTTCCAGACTTCTGTCCGATGCAGAGGGCAAGGCCCTGGTTAGTTTCGGACTTCGATCCGATGCAGCTTCCGGACTTCAGTCTGATGCGGTAGGCGAGGCCCAGTAGTTGCTTTATATGTCATTGTATGGTATGTGGTAGTTTGGGGGAGCTCACTAAGCTTCGTGCTTACAGTTTCAGTTTTTGTTTCAGGTACTCAGTTTTCAAAAGAGGAGCTCGGGAAGATTGTAGTGCACACACCATCTGTTCAGCCTGGGATGTTTATACTATGATATTTTGACGGTTGTTATGATATTTTGAGATACACTGTTTATGATTTTTATATTATGTTCGATGATTATGGTTTTATTATTAAATTAAAACGAAAATTTTAGACTATATTTTTGGGAAGTTACAAAATTGGTCCCAAACCCGGGGATTTAGGGTTTCTCATTCCAGCACGTACTCGGCGGGTCTACTCTTGGACTCGTCGAGTAGATCATTAAACCGTGTCAAATCCGCTTCTACTCGGCGAGTCATAGCGCCAACTCGTCGAGTAGATCAATGATCCTTGAAAAATAAATAATTAAAATAATATACCTGGAAATCTGGATGTTATAATTCTCCCCCACTAGAATCGGACTTCGCCCTCGAAGTCTTGCTCTGCAAATAACTCTGGATGCTACTCCCGCATCTCTGACTCCGGCTCCCAAGTCAACTCGGATCCTCTCCGATGCTGCCACTGGACTTGAACTAGGGGCACTTCCTTGTTCATCAGAACCTTCACTTTTCGATCCAAGATCGTGATCGGCCTCTCAATATAATTCAGGCTTGCATCAACCTGAATGTCTTCCAGTGGCAGCACTGTCGTCTCATCGGCTACACACTTCCTCAACTGGGACATGGAAGGTGTTATGGATCTGGCTCAACTCCACAGGTAGCTCCAACTGGTATGCTACCCTTCCCACTCTGGCGGTCACTCTGAAAGGACTAATGTATCGGGGTCCCAACTTACCCCGTTTCCGGAAATGGATCACCCCTTTCCATGGGGATACCTTCAGAAGCATAAAGTCCCTGACCTGAAATTCTAGCTCGGACCTTCGCCTGTCCGCATAACTCTTCTGGTGACTCTGTGCCGTCAGTAACCTCTGTCTAACCTGCTGAATCTGCTAAGTCGTTTTCAGTTTATCTCCGTGACACCCATCACTCTCTGTCCCACTTTTCCCCAACAAATAGGAGTCCGACACCTCCTCCCATACAAGAGCTTGAAAGGATGCATACAATACTCAAATGATGGTTGTTGTTGTAGGAGAACTCAACCAATGGTATGTAGGTGTCCCAACTTCATCTAAAGTCCATGACACATGCCCGTAACATGTCCTCGAGCGTCTGGATCGTCTGCTTGCTCTGTCTGACTGTCTGAGGGTGATACGCAGTACTGAAATGCAAGCGCGTGCTTAACTCCTCATGAAATTTCTTCCAGAACTTGGAAGTAAAACACACGTCTCGATCTGAAATGATAGAGATTGGCACTCCATGTCGTGCTACCACTTCCCTCACATAGATCTAAGTCAATCGCTCCGCAGAAGAGCTCTCACTGATAGCAAGAAAGTGAGCACTCTTCGTCAGCCGTTCCACAATCACCTCAATCGCGTCAACTCCATGCACAGTTCTTGGTAACTTAGTGATGAAGTCCACCGAGATCTATTCCCATTTCCATTGGGGAATCTCTAATAGTTGTAATGGACCATGCGGTCGCTGGTGTTCCACCTTGACCCTGCGGTAGGTCAAGCACTTCTCAACTACCCACACAACATCCCTCTTCATACAGGGCCACCAGTAATCCCTCTTCAAATCCAAATACATCTTAGTGGCCCCGGGATGGATTGAGAACCTCAATCTATGTGCCTCCTCCATCAGTATACCTTGAGCTCCGCCTGTATAGGGCACCCAAATCAGCCCTCGGAAAGTCATAAGCCCCCGACTATCCATCACAAACTCCAAGACCTGACCAATCACCCGCTCTCTCTTGCAGTTCTCTGGTCTCATGGCCTCCGCCTGGGCCTCTCAGATGGTATCCAAAACTGGAGTCACCACCGTCATCCTCAAACACATGTCTCGAATTGGGGTATTCTCTGCTCGACGACTCAGGGCGTCGGCTACCACATTAGCCTTGCCCGGATGATACAGGATCTCATAGACATAATTTTTCACCACATCCAACCACCTCCTCTGATGCATATTCAGGTTGGGTTGATCCATTAGATACTTCAAGCTCTTGTGGTCCGTGTAAATGGTACCGAACCCCATACAAGTAGTGACGCCAGATCTTGAGGGCTAACACCACCGCCCCCAACTTTAGGTCGTGGGTGGGATATCTCGTCTCATGAGGCTTCAACTGCCTCGATGCATATGCTATCATGTGTCCTCTCTGTATTAGCACCACACCCAACCCGTATATAGATGCATCACAATAAACCACAAAGTCCTCCATTCCCTCAAAAAGATCTAACACTGGCGCTTCACATAACCTCTGGCGAAGAGTCTCAAGTGAGGTCTGCTGCTCGGGACCCCAAGCAAAAACAACGCCCTTTCGGGTCAACCTGGTGAGGGGGACAACAACCTTGGATAAATCCCTGATAAATCTCCGATAGTAGTCGGCCAACCCTAGAAAACTCCTAATCTCGGTGGGGGATCTTGGCACCTCCCATCTTATAACCACCTCAATCTTGGCCGGATCGACCAAAATCCCATTCTGATTAACGAGGTGTCCCAAGAACTGAACCTCTCGTAACCAGAAATCACACTTGGAGAATTTGGCGAAAAGCCTCTCCGATCTCAATACACCCAGAATCTCCCTTAAATGCTCCTCATGCTGCTCTCTGGATCTCAAATACACCAAAATATCATCGATGAACACGATCACCAATCGATCCAACATAGGCCTGCACACCGGATTCATGAGATCCATAAATGTTTCCGGTGCGTTGGTGATGTGTGTGAAACCAACTAGTTTTATCCTACTCTTTAATTATGAATTAAACACGCAAAGGCAGTGGACCTATCCATTGTGGTATAGCTAAATAAGTAGGGTATCGAACTCAGGGAAGGAAAATTAAACTAATTACTAGTATTATCTAAAACAAATTTTAAAGTAAAAAGGGTTTCTCTAGTTTTACAAGACTAGAAACTTAACTAAAACTAAACACTCATGTAAGCAACTAACAGCTAAACAATTAAATTGCAACTAACTTCAATGATAAAAAGGACTTTTGTTTAGGTTCGAATCAATTGATCCTATGGTTGATTTTATGGTAAATATATCAAATTTAACTTTTCATTGGCTACCGATTAAGATGATTAGATTCATGTTCGTTATTGCTAATCCTTAGAAAACATATTAACTCAAACGGTGGCCAGTTGTCTAAATTAATAAGTTCCCTAGTTAATTAATTCGGGTTAAGTAAGACTTATAATGGTTAATTGAATTGGTGATTGAATTAACCTCTTGTTGATGGTGTATCACACAAGCTCACATAACGAGTCCTAAAGGTCCTCTTCTGGATATCCTCCTCGTGGACCCTCATCTAATGATATCCATACCTCAAGTCAATCTTGAAAAACCAAGACGCTCCCTGCAATTGATCGAACAGATCGTCGATCCTCGGCAGCGGATAACGGTTCTTGACCATCAGCTTGTTCAACTCCCAGTAATCAATGCACATCCGGTGTGAACCATCCTTCTTCTTGACAAAAAGGATCGGTGCTCCCCACGGTGAGCTACTCGGTCGGATGAATCCCTTCCCCAACAGCTCCTGGAGCTGCGAGGATAACACCTGCATCTAAGGCGGCGCAAGGCGATAAGGGGCCTTGGCAATAGGCGCCACTCCCAAAACCAAATCGATCCGAAACTCCACCTGCCTCTCAGGAGGCACACTGGTAACTCCTCAGGGAAAACATCTGGAAACTCTCTCACTATCGGAACCTCAGTAAGCCTGGAGCCAGCAAGTGGGAGCCTGGTGGCAAAGAGAATGTTAGTGAGTCTTAGCCATGATCAGAAGAATGGTGTTAAAGACGAGAAAGAAGAAAGAGGAAAATGAGACATTCAATCATGGTTTAGCAGGGGCAGTTAGACGATACAAGGTATCCTTCAGAAGTCCTAGTTCAATCTGAGAGGTTTCCCATGCTCTCACTCCTTAGAATATATTAGGTGATAGGATACGCTGACCTTTAGTTAGAAAGAGTTGGGTGACCCCCTATCAATCTGCATATAGCCATGTTGGCCTTGATTTGGTGGAGACGGGCGAACCCGTTGAGACTGTGGTAAGGTTGCCCGAGGTGGTGGAGAAAAAAAGACTTGCATACCCTGAGTTGATTGGGGAAGAGCTGGTTGTTGCAACATTGGTACGTAGGATTCCGAAAAGAAAGAGGCGAGCACATCGAAGTTAGAGAAAGGGCTCTCACAGACCCCTAATCTCATCCAATAAAAAGATATGGGATATGACAGTTTATTGCCCGTCTAAGATAAAATAACGAGTTCTTATTGCAGCAGGATTGTAGCGGTTGGCTTTCATGCAGGTAGTTGTAGCTTGAAGACAAGGGGCGGTGTGGTTTAAGGGTTATGGCAAGTCAAGCAATGATCGGAGAGAGAAGCTTATAGGCTAGCTAGGTTTTCTTTTTCACTGGCTTATGGTCTAAGGGTACCCTTTCCGCCTAACAATTGTTTAGAAAGTAAAAACATTCACTAAGTAGTCCGGATGGCTGGATACATGCTACACTCTGCCACGCTTGCCTGACCGCGAGAAGCCTTAGTGTAAAATAATCTTGAACAACAATTTGAAATCAATTTTTCTGTAGGCATCAAGGTAATGGCTCTTTGGGTCAATCTGTCTCCGAATGTGGGCCTAGAAGCATTAGCCGAGTCTCTGAATAATCCTGAGGGTTCTCAGGTCAATGTCTTAAGTCGGGCCTTCGACGGCTGCATGGAAGAAAGAAAGTATTTTTGTTCTAAAGTCGAGATTTTTAAACTATAAAAGACCATTTTCGTGAGCCAGCAGGCGGGCGGCGTGCTTATCTTGTGTGAAAAAACTACAGAGCGAGTGGCTCTTCTAGGCGGGCAGCTGTGTGACAACACTACAGAGAAAGACACAATGTAACACGTTAACAAACACACTTACGTAGTAACCCCTACGCTTGTTGTTGGTGCTACCTTGGATACGCCAACCTAACGAGTAAGGGATTGGGTCTGCCCAAAGAAGCTCTTAAGAAGCGGAGTTTCACTCGACGGCACACCCGGTAACTCCTCGGGGAAAACATCTGGAAACTCTCTCACTATCAGAACCTCAGCTATAGAACTTGATCTCTCGGCAGCAACTCACGTATCCATAACATATGCTACAAAACCCTTACAACCCTGCTGTAGACTCTGTCTCGCTCTGGTGGCTGAGCAAAATGTCGACCCAGATCGAGTACCCTTGTTGTATACTGAAAGCACTCCCCCACTAGAGTCTCGTATGGTCACCAACTGACGCTCACAGTCGAAAATAGCTCCGAACCAACTCAACCAGTCCATGCCCACGATGACACAGACATCCCCCATCGCAATCGGTACTAGGTCTATCGAAAACTCAACTCCAAAAATCTCAAGCACACATCCCCGAATCACATCAGTTGTAAACACCGCATGCTCATCGGCTATGGAGACTCTCAGAGGTCGTCTCAACGCCTCTCGTCAGATACTGATGTGACGACTAAATGCTAAAGATATGAAGGATCGACTCACACTCGAGTCAAATAACACCAAGGCAGGCACATAACTCATAAGAAAAGTACTTACACATATCACAATATAAGCACAAAATATCTGAATTAGAATAAATAAAAGATCACATACCATCCACAACATCAGGTGTTGCATGGACCTCCTCTACTGTCAGCTGGAAAGCTCTCCCGCGAGCATCCGGTACCTCGGCCTTCACTGGCCGACTCTTTGTAGCTCGAGTAGTAGCAGGGGCAGATCCCTGTGCTTATCCTTGTAACAGTTACGGGCACTCGGCCTTCCAATGGCCTGTCTGGTTGCAGTGAAAGAAACAGCGAACCCTTTGGGGTATTCCCTCGTGATGTGCCCCTCCTTGCCACACTTGTAGCACACGCCCGCTCGACATACACCCTTATGACTCTTACCGCACATCCCACAAGTTGGGCTGTTAATCGGGTCAACCCGATCGAGTTTTGGGTTAAATGGGTCGGGTTAGTCGGGTTTTCACAAAACATAATTTAACCCGACACCCGACCCTATTAAGGTATGGGTTGGTCGGGTTCGGGTTAATCGGGTTCCGGGTTAATAGGGTCGGGTTTGTCGGGTTAGTTGGGTTAATACACTAAACACTTAATTTAAATATAATATATATGGTTTTTTCAAGAATGCAATCTGATATTAACTCAAACCATTTTTTGTACTCTTTTCTTAACATCAAGAATGCATACAAATTGAAATAAATTAAAAATAAAATATCATAGACCTCATGGTTATTACAACATACGAGAAAACATCCATACCACAATAGCTAAAAGAGTTCTTCTATTATAAATATTAAATAGATGAACTTTCAATCTCTAGTTAACGATCAACATCATGTAGTTTATTCATGTTTATAGTTAGTTTAAAGTAGAAATAACCATCGAAATAAAATCTTTACTTTCTCAGCCGCTCCAGTACTTTTGAGATGTGGAAGTTTTATATCTTTTTGGACTTCAACTTCACAAATGGGAGTTACTTGACCCTCATATGCTTCTAGAGTCACAAAAATTTACATTTTCAAAGGGTTTGCAACCTTTTTGTACTGATCAAGTAGAGACCAGTGAAATATGTAAAGGTTGTGAATTCCTAACCGGGTTATTCGGGTTGACCCGAAACCCGATTTTTTTATAAAAATCAACCCTAAACCCGACCTTAACGAGAAATCGGGTTACCTTAACGAGAAATCGGGTTAGTCGGGTTAACCCGAATAACCCGATTTAGAATTGTAACCCTATTGAACCCGACCCTAATTACCTTATTCGGGTAAGGGTCGGGTCGGGTTAATCGGGTTCGGGGTTTTTTGACACCCCTACCCACAAGTGCGGCCTTTCTGGCCTCCAGATCTCGAATCAGCGGGCTTTGCCACCTTGGCTGCCAATTGAGACTGTGCTGGCCTTCGATCCCTCCCCTGAGACTCCGCCTCCTCCCTGGCCTGAGTCTCAAGCTCAATCTCCCTCTTCCGGGCATTTTCCTGGAGCTCAGTAAATGTCCGGTATGTCGAGTTCGCCACGAACTCATGAATGTCCCTCCTCAGTATGCTCAAATATTGGCTCATCCGTGCCTGCTCGGTAGACACGTGCTCATGGCAGAACATCGCCCTCTCATGGAACATCCTCATAATCACCGTCACAGACTGTGTCCTATGCTTGAGGGACAAGAACTCCTTGGCCAACCGTTCCCTCTCTACCGGGGGAACATACTAATCTCAAAACATAGTAGTGAACCTCTCCCAAGACACTACAGTGAGCTCTGCAGAAGTGAAATTCGCTGTCACAAACTTCCACCAATCCTTCGCCCCTAAGCGAAGCTGGTTCAGCACGAACCGTACCCTCAAATGTTCCGGACAGGAAAAAGTGTAGAAAAACCCCTCGATGTCAGAGATCCATCTCATCTCAGCAATCGGGTCCTGAGTCCCGTCAAACTCTGGTGGCTTCGTGTTGCTGAACTCCCGGTACAGCAACGAGTCGCCCGCCTATAGCCTGGCAAAAGCGATAGCTACGGTGGCTGCAGCATCAGCCGCCTCGGTCACCGCAGTGTAGCGCTCATCAAATGTATCAATCAAGGTGGTTTTGATAGACCCAAACATATTTGGGATGGCCTCTCGGATAGCTGCGGCCACCTCATCGTGAATCAACCTACGAATCTCATCATCGCTAACAACGCTGCTCTTTGGGTTGTGGTGCGTACCCACCATGATGTCTCTCTGAAAAACAACAAAAAAATAATCAGAGACTTGATCAACAATACTCACACTCGATCACTCACCCCTAGTTTTTCCTTAGCACCCTAAGGATTCTTACTTGGATTGCTTACTGATCTGGTGCTTCCAATAGTACGGGCCCAATACTACCTTTCACACCGCATCTGTATTCATCACAAGTCATCCTCCTAGGATCCCAGATCGCAAGTACTCTATGCCTCTCATAGGCTCCTCTCAGCTACCTACTCGCACTCAAAGCAACTCACAGTAGCAGTAACTCCTAGGCTAAGGCATTACAAATCAGACCACTCTAGTCCTAAGATATGAAATACCTAGCCTATTCTCTAGTATGCATAATATATATCTCATAATATCTCATAACACATAAAATAAGGGTATTTTGGGAAATCACCGTTCGGGAGCTGGTTGATTGTACACACTACTCCTTTCCGTTTTTCTCTCGAAAACTTTTACTCGTTTTTAGGAAAAATCATTTTTTCTTGAATAAATCTCTCAAATCCTCAGTTTGAGTCCAGACATACCCGAAGGTGTATCCGAATCCCTCAAACCAAGACTCTGATACCAACTTGTAACGACGAAAATTTTCAACCAAAATTTTCAATTTTAAAACACATAAACTCAATTTCATGAAAATCATAAGTGTCTCAATTTCAACATAAATTCTCAATAAAAGTCAATTCGCAGAACCCTCAACAAAATCTCCAACATATGTGTACAATCATGCCAGTGCCTTCTTGCGATCCTCGAATGTACCTGAAACACATAACACATAACACGGTAAGCATAAAGCTTAGTGAGTTCCCCAAAATACCACGTACAAATAAATTAGCCACTTGAGGCTATAGCTCTGGAAGACCCTGTGGTTAATATGTCTCAGTGGGAACCTCCAGTCCCACAACTCGTCAGACCCTCTGGTCCATTTTGATTGAGAACCCTCCGGCCTCATAATTCGTTGGACCCTTCAGTCCGGTCTAAGCAACACATAATATATCATACAATACATATCACACAAACATGCATAACTCAAGTAAGCACATAAGACCCTCTGGTCATACACAGTTACCACTCTAGGTAAAGTATAATGTGAAGATGATGGATTTTGAGCATTCTAACACTTCCTAAGTGTACATGCAACCCTAATAACCTTGGATCTATGTTTGTTTAATTATCATGCAAAGTTGAATTCCAATGTTATATTCCTATCTAACATACATGGGGAACATTTTTAACTTGAATGAAAGATAGAATCACTTACCTTGTTGTTGATTATGATCCTTGAAACCTTGTGAGCCTAGCACCCCAAGTGTGATGCCTCAAATGCTTCACACAACACCAAATGCAAAGGATTAAACTTTGAGAGAATATTACACTTGCAAAATCGGCTCTATCCCTCTTGTTTCTTAGTGTAGCCAATTTTGGTGGAGGAGATGGTCTTTATATAGTGTGACACATCTAGGGTTACACCATGTAAACCCTAATGTGTCATGGCTCCTCATTTCCATGACCCATGGGTTTGTAACTCCCATGGAGCATCCTATGGATCTAACCCAACTTGATAATCCATGGAGCCTTTTAGCCCACTATACAAGTTATGGATGATTTACATAATCAACCCATATATTTAATTAGTTATCTTTTGATCACTTAATTAATTCTAAATTAATTCTTGATCAAACTAATTAAATAATACTATAAATATATTAGAACTTATAATATATTAATAAACCACAAATGTTATTTCTCTCATTTAGTCTATCCAATTGCATGGTGCCATGCAACCCAAATGGACCATGCCGGGTCGGGTCAAGTACATACCAGAAATAGTTATGGACTTAGACACCTTATCCAACAGACTCCCACTTGGATAAGTCTAATAACTATAACTGCAAGTATGACTTCAAGAACCGATCGACAATTGTAGCTCTTTCAAGGTCTCTCGGAACTGAGAAGATGATGATACGCCATTTAAGATAAGTGATCATATAACCTCTGTTCTAGATATAAGTTGGACAAATACATGGAACAGTGTCTTACTTATTGTCCAACAGTTTGTTTCCTGATTTCCGATTCGTTTGACAAAGAACTTAATTGAACACATCAACTTAGTTCTGACCGGGCCCGATACATAGGTCAAAACAAAATCATCGAGGGGCCCAGATATCAGCTTCTAATCCAAGAATGAACAGATAAACTTCGACTCATATGTTTGTTCTACTACTCATTGAATTATGCACAAGAGCACGTTTTATAACATTGAGTTACCAATGTGTTTTCATACAATCAATGCACAACCAACTCATAAGTAACAAATCATATCTCTAGGTTTGAAGACATATATGATATTACCGTCTCACGATCACTCGAGATAAATTCCATGAAGTGATTCCAGTGAGTGTGGGTCGAGTCCAATGCTCAGAACTTATGAGCACTCATGAGCGTTGTAGCCATGTCCAACAACTTAGACCTCTACAACCAATCATGGCATTCTTGATTCATACCTACTTCCTGTTGGATTAGTGTCTAAGTCCATAACTATTTTGGTATGTACCTTGACCCGATGGTGCATGGTCCTTTTGGGTTGCCTTCACCAAAGCAACTTGATAGGATGAATTATGGAGAGAAAGGATTAAATATGATTTATTAATATATTATGGGAATAATATATTAAAGGAGAAATCATATTTTTTAATTAATATTAGTCAATAATTAATTGGTAATTAGTTTTGTGACTAAAAGAGATTGATTAAACTTAAGGGACTGGAATTGTAATTATAAGATAATTGCAATTTGGGCCATGGATTGCCTTGTATTAAGGGGTGGACGAATTCTATGGGGAAACCCATAAGGAAATCGTCCAAGGCCTTAATTAAAGGAGTCTATGGGTTGCTTAGGGCTTAAGCATCCAAATTAGGGTTTCCTTGTTAGATAACCCTAATAGCCTCACTATATATAGATCCCTAAAAGACCAAAAACGTGGAGAAGACTCCTCTAGGGTTTGTAGATGGTTTTGGGCAGCCTCCATCCTCTCTCCTCTTCATCCTCTTGCTTACGGTGTTTGTGAACCATTAGAGGAGTGACAATTGTGACTCTAAGCTTTCTAAAGTCAATACAAGGAGATTAGGGATTGCTATTGCTACATAACAATCAAGGTAACATCTTAAACCCATTCTTATGTTAATATGATTACTTGTATGCTAGAATTAGGGTTTATAGTCTTGGATAACTTGCATGTACAATAGAGAAACCTAGATCCAAGCATTAGGGTTTGTATGAGCACATAGGATGTTCTTATGACCAAAACCCAGCAGTGGTATCAGAGCCTAGACTGGTTTCTATTGTATTGATGCATTGTATGATTTAAAAATTAGATTTTTGAGGTTCTGAAGGCTGGACTCGCCGAGTTCATGCTGACTCGACGAGTCCATGCCTGACTCGGCGAGTCGGCTGGTCAGATGGAGGGAAAACCGGGATTTCTTGTTGTTTTTGCTTAAGGATAGTTGCCTTATCATATTAGATCAATATAAATCCGATTTTATGATATATTTGACTATATTCTTGATCTAATTGAAGATATTTATCAATTAATAAAATATTTGTTTCCTTATGTGATAGTTGATTAATTATTTTGATTAAATTGGTAAATTGTTTTGCAAGAAATCATTAAATAAATAAAATATGGATAATTATGTGATTAAATGTTAATTTAGATTATTTGTTATTTGATCCTTGTGCTTTGAAAAGTTTCATATTTTCCCTTTTAGGTTTTATAGTTTAAATTTGAACCCAAAAAGTTTTGTTGTTTTGAAATTTAAATAGTTGAAACCCTAATGTTTTGAAAAAGGTTTCAAAACTTTCCCTCAAGTTTTGGAATTTAAATTTTGATTAATAGTTTAATTTTGATGTATATTTAAATTCTAAACCCTAATGTTTTTGAAATGTTTCAAAACTTGCCCTCAAGTTTTGGAATTTAAAAGTTGATTAAAAGTTTAATTAGGAATGTTAAATTCTAAAACTCTAGTAATGTTTTGAAAAGTTCAAATCACTCTCTTATGGTTTTATTAATTAATTAAGGTGTATAATTAAAAGAGGCTTAATAAATCCATAAAGTTTTGGTTTACAATTTAATTGACTTAAAATTATAATTGATGCAATTCCATGAAATTACACTTTGTGCCCTTGCAAAGACGTTAGTGGAGCGTGTGTGGTTTACCGACACACTAAATGGTTCTAAGCAAAGGTAGCAAAGGGTGACTCAATGTTTGTCGTAGTTCGGTAGAGCGTGTGTGGTTTACCGGCACATCAAATAAGTGACTGTAACATGTGAGGGCACCATGTAAGTTTGCATGGTCATTCACACTCGCTTTGTGATCCTCGGCATCCCAGTCACAAACAAGAGGGGCATATCGAGATTTGAACATGCCATTGAAATGTTCAATGAATCTCAAAGAATCTAGGAGTTTTCATAGAATTAAAACTTAAATTTATTTTTCGTTTTTCATGGTGGAAATTAGTGAATCGTCATTCACTTACCTTCAAATGTTCTGTAATTTGGGTTACGGCATCCCTCTCCCGAGTTGTAGAATATTGTGTTGGGTCCTAACCTTAGTATCTTATTTGGGTGATTTACTAAGGACTCAATCAATCAACTAACTTGAATTTATTTTCTCCCGTTTTGTAGATGTCAAAGTTTGACAACTATGGTCTTCTCAAATCTCGTGGAACAAGCATTCCACATGAAGATGATATTCCACGATTCGATCAAAGAACAAGAGATCATACTTCACTTCCTCCTCCTCCTCCAATTATTCTCCCTAACCCACAAGTTCAAAGGCTTGAAAAGTTCAAGATCACTCAAGCCCTTTTGGCAAGTAAACATAAAGAAGGAAAGCCGGTGTGTGCACACGTCCTAGGGATGAAGTCACACATTGATAGGTTAAGAATGTTGGGATCCGTTGTCTGTGAGGAGATGGCTGTTAATTGGGTTCTTCAGTAACTTCCTAACTCATATAGTGAGTTCGTAAGAGAGTACTATATGATGAACCGCGACGTGACCCTTATTGATCTCACCTATATGCTTATTGCTGCTGAATCAACAATGGTTTGGCGCAATGGAAAAGCAAAGTTGATTGGTGAATCTGCCTTTAAATCCTCTATGGATATAGACAATGGAAATGAAAGACATGCTATGATCGAAAAGTTTGATGATAAGAGAAAGGCAATGTCTGAAGTAGTTCCATGTCATGTTCCAAAAGAGTCAATTTGATTTTATTGCCAAGAGAAGGGGCATTGGAGACGAAGCTGCCCGATTTACCTAAGAGATCTAAGAGATGGGAGAGTCAAAACGTATGGCTCTAATATAGGTAAAATCCATTAACTAACTCTTTTAAGCTTCTATTCTAGATTCTTAATACATAATGTGATAAGATTGCAATTGATGTTTTGTAGGATCGAAGAAAAGAAAGGAAGCTTAAGGGACGAAGTGAGCTAAATCTAACCGTGAAGGAATGGATTTCGATCGCATTTCTCGAAGATTAGATTCTTGAGCTACTAATTAGAGTTAGAATTAGATTGCTAAGAAAGATGTATTAGCATAGTTTTTCAATGAATTGCATTGTAAGGACAAAATTTTTCCGCAATAAAATAAATTTTGATTTTATATTATTTATTTATCCTTGCAATGACGTATATGAAAAATTGATGTTTGAATGTTTCTATTATTAGCAACAATGGATTTGGTTCTTATTATGTTATTTATGGAAAGTCGAGAATTTACAAATAGGGAGAGTTTCTCATCGCCCAAGTTTCAATTGGACAGAAACTTGGAATCGTGCAACTTGGTTGCATGATGAATGAGAAATTTCATATTTGGAAATTAGACCAATTCATTGACAAAGTGTCAAGTGAAGGACTAGGAGATCGAGCACACAAAGTTGCGTGTTGATCAAGTCCACCATAAGAGTAACAGTGATATTCATCATGATTTACTAAAGGTTTAGTAAATATGATTATACTTACAAGATTAAGTGTAATTATGAATTGATTGAAAAAGTTTAAATCAATAGCAGAACGAATAAGAAGAATCAAGTAGGCAGAAAGATAAAAGTTTCTCCATTCTAAGAAGAAGGGAGAGTACCTTTTATGCTTTATGATAGGTCTTAACGATTAAGAACCGTGTCTCAATTGATCCTGTAAGTGAGTCTTAGTACAATTGTAAGTCTAAGAAGAGGAATCAAGAATTGAAGAAATGGTTAAATCAAGAAGTCAATCATACTTCGTTCCAAAACAAGTCTTAGAGTTAAGTTTGTAACATTGAGTGGAAAAGTATTAAGAAGGTTTATAACATTCATCAAATGTGGAGAGTTGTGATGTCTTGGATAAGACAGAGACCAACTAGGACCCATTTATGAAGTGTTTTGATAAAAGCTACACTAACTCTTGAATATTTCTTTGTCAATAAATGGTTGTTGATAAGAGAATCTTATATGTCAAGGAGTCAGTGGGAGTCTTAATGGTCTTGAAAGGTTTCAAGAACAAATCAAAATGGACCTTATTGATCATCACTAGCACACGAGTTGAGGTTTACAACCTATCGTGTTGACATTATTTTGTTTCTGTGATGTTCCAATTAAGTTAATTATGCATGTGAGTTCTATGAGTTCTCATTTTGAACGCATAAAAGGCAAGGAAAATTGATCAATGGAAAGTACATTGATAGGAAAGGGTGAGCTGCTTAACTACTTGGAAGACATGGTGGGAAGCTATGTTACCATAAGGCAAGAAGTCAAGATTAAGCAAGTTCGATCCATATGAGTTTGAATTTGTCGTAAACTTTGGTTTTAACAAATTCACATGGATAGGAACACATACACCGTTTAAATCTAAGTGTCATAAGATTTCCTCCTTCATGAAAATGATTGTGAGGAAATGCTTTCACTAAGAAAGATTTTAAGAAGATAGTGATTGTATAATTGCATTCTCGAATTCGATTATGGTTACGGTATCCCTTTCCATGATTTGAATTGTGAGGTTTGGCAATTAGTCTTAATTGTTTAGACACACATATGAACTATCTAAGGAAAAGGTGTATAAGTTTAAGAGGCCTTGATAAAAGATTATCAAAGCATTAAGTATTAGAAACATGGACTTAAGAAATTCAATAGGTATTGTCTTTGTGGAAGTTAAGATGTTTATGAATACATGTCGAAGCTAGTGGGAGCATAAGTGTTATGTTTTATAATAATCATCATGATAGTGGGAGCATAAATGTTATGATTGTATGATTATTAAGGCACATATTGCAAGTTGGAAATATTAATTATAGAAAACAAGAGTTATACCATGCAAAGTCGTAAGGGTTGTAAAGTTGTTTTGCTATAATTAAGGGAGAGAATATTATGCTTCATTTCAAATCTAAAGGATTAGGTTGAGAAATGTTAATAAATTTAGTCAAGGGTACATAGTGTGTTCTTAAAATTTCGATTATGATTACGGCATTCCTCTTCACAATTCGAATTTTGAGAACATAGCAAATAAAACATTATGCGTCGTGTCCCATACGCTTCGGGTATAGGATCGATTGCAAATGCTTTAATGTTTGACCATTCTAAAATTTTCCAAATGTCGAGTGCATTTTGAGGGAAAAGGGTTTTGACTAAAATAATTAAACAACTATCAAAGGACAATCCAAAGTTTGACGAGGATTGGTCGCTTGTGAGTACTTGGAAGCATGGTATTGGATGGACCATATCGACATAGAAAAGATTATATTAAGAATGAGTTGTCACATGGAAATTATGGAAATGTTTCCATATAGGATGGACCATATCGACATCATTACAAATAGATAAGATTCTATTAAGAATTTGTTGTCATATGGAAAATATGGAAACGTGTCCATATTGAGAATTGGATATTGAAAATCTATGACTAGATTAGAAACTTTTATTCAAAGGATGTTCAAAGGAATGTACCTTGAGGGAGAGACATCATATCTAAGGAATTGTCTTGTAACAATCTCCAATAGAGAACTTTGTAATATCATTGGCAATAGTCTTTATGACTTTGGTGTAGTGACATTACGAAAGGATCATTGCATAAAATGTTAGAATCTAACATATTCTATAAGTGGCAAGAATTTGATATTCTTACACTTATGAAAAAGGATTTGGAGTTGTGAAATGAGAATGATTGGAAATGTGTTCAATTTGATCTATTTCACAAAGTAAGAACCATAGGTAAACAATGTGTGCATGCTAGGAGCATGGGACAAGTGTAATAATTTAAATAAGAAGTTGATTACCCGAAACGACAAATAATGAGTAATCAATATGGTGATAAATAAAAGGAGTTTTATTTATACTCAAAGGTTTGAGGCCATATGGGATTAGTATTATTCTTGTGTTTCACATTTGCATGTTTTGACTTCCAGAATAATTGAATTTATTAAGAATAATCGAATTATTCAAACGGGCCACAGTCGTTCATATGTTGGAAGTAGATATGAATGAAGACTGTCGTGAATTGGTGTGTGGATTGTCTAAAAGAGTATTAGACATAAGCAAATGTTTGCTGCAATGTTCATGAGTGCTTATGAATATGATTTGTGCATTGGATTAAACCCACGCTCACTTGGATCGCTCCATGAATTGTATCACGTGTGATTGGTGAGAGGATAACATCTTATATTCTTGAAACCGAGATGTGTGAGTTGTATCTTGAAAATCAGTTGTACATTGATAATATGTAAACACACTAGTAACTTGGTGTTATAAAACATATTGTTGTGTGTGATTCGGTGAGTAAGTGCAAGCAAGCATTGTATCAAAGTTTATCCGTTCCTTTTATCCAAAGTAAGATAAAAGCGATATCTTTGGGCCCCTCGATGGTTTAGTGCTGACAAACGTAAATGCTCGGCCGGGCTAGGGCTAATTTGATTTGTTCAATTAGTCAGTCGTCATAAATCGGGAATCGAGATATAGTACAAAGAGAATGATTTGAAATCATGTCTCATACGATATCTAGAATGGAGGAATACATGATCCCTTATCTAAGGAAACGCGTATCTGATAGGATCAGAGTTGACAGCGGCTTTGGAAAGCTACGATTGCAGATCAGGATCTGAAGTCATACGCAGAATAGTTATTAGACTTATCCAAGTGGGAGACTGTTGGATTAGTGTCTAAGTCCATAACTATTTTGGTATGTACTTGACCCGATGGTGCATGGTCCTTTTGGGTTGCCTTCACCAAAGCAACTTGATAGGATGAATTATGGAGAGAAAGGATTAAATATGATTTATAAATATATTATGGGAATAATATATTAAAGGAGAAATCATATTGTTTAATTAATATTAGTCAATAATTAATTGGTAATTAGTTTTGTGACTAAAAGAGAATGATTAAACTTAAGGGACTGGAATTGTAATTATAAGATAATTGCAATTTGGGCCATGGATTGCCTTGTATTAAGGGGTGAACGAATTCTATGGGGAAACCCATAAGGAAATCATCCAAGGCCTTAATTAAAGGAGTCTATGGGTTGCTTAGGGCTTAAGCATCCAAATTAGGGTTTCCTTGTTAGATAACCCTAATAGCCTCACTATATATAGATCCCTAAAAGACCAAAAACGTGGAGAAGACTCCTCTAGGGTTTGTAGACGTTTTTGGGCAGCCTCCATCCTCTCTCCTCTTCATCCTCTTGCTTATGGTGTTTGTGAACCATTAGAGGAGTGACAATTGTGACTCTAAGCTTTCTAAAGTCAATACAAGGAGATTTGGGATTGCTATTGCTACATAACAATCAAGGTAACATCTTAAACCCATTATTATGTTAATATGATTACTTGTATGCTAGAGTTAGGGTTTATAGTCTTGGATAACTTTCATGTACAATAGAGAAACCTAGATCCAAGCATTACGGTTTGTATGAGCACATAGGATGTTCTTATGTCCAAAACCCATCACTTCTGACATATGACCGACTGTGGAGGTTCGAATAATATGATATACCAAACATAATTATTCTGGAAGTCAAAACATGCAAAAGAAATATAGTAAACGATCGACAAGAGATTGCAACACTTTACTCATAAATAAAACACTTTTTATTCATCATCTAATGTCAATTACACTTTACAAATTTCAAGGTTATCTAACTAATAAATCTAATATCATCCTTCAGCCCTATGCTTTGAGCATGCTGTAGATGCTTAACCTGAGTCTGTCCCTTGATGAGGGGATCTGATGGATTCTCATCCGATGATACCCTCTTTGCCACGAGGTGTCCTTCTTCTATTCGATGTCTGATGAAATGGTATTTTCTGTCGATGTGTCTGGATCTCCCGTGACCCCTTGGTTCCTTGGCTAAGATAACTGCACTTTCACTATCATAGAAAATTTCCATTGGCTCCTTAATAGTTGGTACAACTCCAAGGTCTCCAATGAAGTTCTTCAGCCATATCGCCTCCGTTGCTGCCTCGCTAGCTGCTATATACTATGATTCGCAAGTTGAATCAGCCACTGTCTATTGCTTGGAACTCTTCCAAGAAATTGCTCCTCCGTTTAAGGTAAAGACCCAGCCTGACTGAGGGCGGAAATTATCCCTATTAGTCTGAAAGCTAGCATCACTATACCCTACAACTGTAACATCCCAAAAATCAGTTATACCTTATGAACCTTCATCTTTGAGCAATGAGGACATTTGGACCTTGTTAAGGAAATGCACGTTTGGCGAATACGTGGGGCGTACTAGGGTGTACGCTCAGCGGACTCGTCCGTGTCTTGATCGGGAAGGGTCGCCAGGTATGCGGGGCGTACCAATGTGTACGCGGGGCGTACCCGGCCCAGAAGAGAAACCCTAATATGTTGAGCCTCCCTATTTAAGCAACCTTAAGGCCCTTTTGTTGGCCACCTTTTCCAGAGCTTTACCATTTCAAAACCCTAAATCTCGTTCATATAGAAAGGGAGTGTCTAGGAGGGCTTTGTATTGTGTTCTTGGCCATTTAGAGCAAAGTGATAGCCTTGGAAGAGGAAGAGTTGGAGCTCAAGCTTTTGGATCCGAGTTTAGCAGTGAAAGAAGCTTCATTTTGAGGTAAAAAGCTTCAAGCTTTGCATATTTTCTGTTCATACTTTGTAGAGAGAAGTTTTAGGGTTTTTGGTCCCCAAGTTCATAGCTTTTTGAGTAGTTGAGCTCTTAGGAGCCGAGATCTGTCCCATACTAGCTCATTTAGTGTTGTTATGTGATAAAAATCCAGTCTTGGTTGTTAAAGGTTGTTCATGCATGAGATATGGACCTTTTAAGGTTGGAAATGGAGTGTTTTGGGTGTTGGTGACTTCCACAGCCATGCAAAGGCTTAAAGTCACCAACTTTATGGATTAAGTCGTATTAGAGAAGTCAGATCTGGATTTTGGACGCAAGTCTTAACCGATTAAGACCTGAATGAAAAGGAGGAGAAAGCTGGGAGTTACACTGGGCGTAATCCCAGTACGCGTGGCGTAAGGGGCCGCGTACCCCGATTATGTGAAGCCTCATGAAAAGCAACACCCTTCAGGGTCGGATTTGGGTACCGTTTGTGGGCGAAACGCGTACCATCTTGATGGAGGAGGCATATAGATCGAGGTTCTCGATCCATCCCGGGGCCACTAAAATGTATTTGGACCAGAAAAGGGAATATTGGTAGCCCTGTATGAAGAGAGATGACGCATGGTTCGTGGAGAGGTGCTTGACCTGTCGCAAGGTTAAGGCCGAACACCAGCGTCCGCATGGTAAGTTGCAGCCATTGGAGATTCCCGAGTGGAAGTGGGAACAGATTACCATGGATTTTATCACCAAATTGCCAAGGACTGCAAGAGGTGTCGATCCGATTTGGGTGATTGTGGAAAGGTTGACGAAGAGCGCTCACTTTCTTGCTATCAGTGAGAGTTCTTCTGTTGAGAGGATGGCAGAGTTGTACGTGGGGGAGGTGGTATCGAGGCATGGAGTACCGATCTCGATTGTTTCAGACCGAGATGTGCATTTTACTTCCAGATTCTGGAAGAAGTTTTCACGAGGAGTTGGGTACGAGGCTGCATTTTAGTACCACATACCACCCACAGGCGGACGGACAAAGTGAGCGGACGATTCAGACACTCGAGGACATGCTTCGGGCATGTGTATTGAACTTCGGAGGGAGCTGGGACACGTATTTTCCCTTGGCCTAGTTTTCCTATAACAACAACCATCACTCGAGCATTAGTATGCCACCCTTTGAGCTGTTGTATGGGAGGAGGTGTCGGACTCCCATTTTCTGGGGTGAGGTAGGGCAACCTGTGATGGGTAGTACGAAGATAGTGCTTCAGATGACAGAGCATATACAGTGGGTCAGACAAAGGTTGTTGACCGCTCAGAATCGCCAGAAGAGTTATGCGGATAGGCGACGATCCGAGCTCGAGTTCCAGGTCGGGGATCTTGTACTCCTGAAAGTGTCTCCTTGGAAAGGAGTGATTCGATTACGGAAGAGGACCAAGCTGGGGCCCCAGTATATTGGGCCGTTTAAGGTGATCGCGAGGGTGGGTAGAGTAGCATACCGTTTGGAGCTACCTGCGGAGTTAGACCAGATTCATGATACCTTCCACGTGTCGCAGCTGAGGAAGTGTATAGCCGACGAGTCGGCAGTGGTACCATTAGAGGATATCCAGGTGGACGCGAGTCTAAATTATGCTGAGAAGCCGATCGCAATCTTGGATCGGAAGATCAAGGTTCTGAGGAACAAGGAAGTGCCCCTGGTGCAGGTCCAGTGGCAACATCGGAAAGGGTCTGAGCTGACCTGGGAGCCGGAGTCGGAGATGTGGGAGCAGCATCCGGAGTTGTTCGCAGCATGAGACTTCGAGGGCGAAGTCTGGTTCTAGTGGGGGAGAATTGTAACATCCCAAAAATTAGGTATACCTTGTGAACCTTCATCTTTGAGCAATGAGCACATTTGGCCCTTGTTAAGGAAATGCATGTTTGGCGAGTATGCGGGGCGTACTGGGGTGTACGCTCAGCGTACTCGTCCGCGTCTTGATCGGGAAGGGTCGCCAGGTACGCGGGGCGTACCCGGCCCACAAGAGAAACCCTAATATGTTGAGCCTCCCTATTTAAGCAACCTTAAGGCCCTTTTGTTGGCCACCTTTTCCAGAGCTTTACCATTTCAAAACCCTAAATCTCGTTCATATAGCAAGGGAGTGTCTATGAGGGCTTTGTATTGTGTTATTGGCCATTTGGAGCAAAGTGATAGCCTTGGAAGAGGAAGAGTTGGAGCTCAAGCTTTTGGATCCGAGTTTAGCAGTGAAAGAAGCTTCAATTTATGGTAAAAAGCTTCAAGCTTTGCATCTTTTCTGTTCATACTTTGTAGAGAGAAGTTTTAGGGTTTTTGGTCCCCAAGTTCATAGCTTTTTGAGTAGTTGAGCTCTTAGGAGCCGAGATCTGTCCCATACTAGCTCATTTAGTGTTGTTATGTGATAAAAATCCAGTCTTGGTTGTTAAAGGTTGTTCATGCATGAGATATGGACCTTTTATGGTTGGAAATGGAGTGTTTTGGGTGTTGGTGACTTCCACAGCCATGCAAAAGCTTAAAGTCACCAACTTTATGGATTAAGTCGTATTAGAGAAGTCAGATCTGGATTTTGGACACAAGTCTTAACCGATTAAGACCTGAATGAAAAGGAGGAGAAAGATGGGTGTTATGATGGGCGTAATCCCCGTACGCGCGGCGTAAGGGGCCGCGTACCCCGATTCTGTGAAGCCTCCAGGTACGCTCAGCGTACAGATCTGGTACGCGCCGCGTACCCCAGAAGGTTGACTTTTGTTGACTTTAGGGTTTAAGTCAAAGTTTGGACCTTTGGGCCATTGGAGGGGTAAAATGGTCTTTTACCCTCCGGAGAGATCTTAGGAAGAGTGTTATGCTGATTCTGAGAGTTGTATTGATCGGAGAAACCACCTTATATGATTAGGAAGAGGTTAGAGCAGGATTCCCGAGTTCGAGATTTGTCGAGATATCCGAGGTGAGTCTTCTCACTATACTGTACCCGGAAAGGTACCTATGTGTGACCGGAAGGTATTGTATGCTATGAGATGCATGTACTGTATGCTACACGATGCATGTTCTGTTTGCGTTATGTATGTAATATGTATGCTATGTATGATATGGGCCGGAAGGCAGGATAACATGGACCGGAAGGTCAGGGAGTCATGGACCGGAAGGTCGGTATGAGTAGGACCGGAAGGTCTGCTGGGACTGGGACGGAAGTCCCCTGAGACACATGGACCGGAAGGTTGTGTAAAGTATGGCTTGGAAAGGCGTATGTGTGTAAGTGGTATTTGGGGAACTCACTAAGCATTTATGCTTACATCTGTTGTGTTATGTGTTTCAGGTACTAGCGAGGACTGTGGTAAGGCGTCGGCGTGACCCGTACACACAGAGAGAAGATTTGATTTGTGATCTTGGGATATGTTTTGAATTAATAACTATTGTGGAATACTTTTGAAAATGTTTTATAAGAAAAATTGGTTGTTGAAAAATGAAAAATTTGTTATGAAAATTTCATCGTTACAACAACCCTCAAGTCTTCACTCCCACCGAGGGTAAGGACCCAGTCTTTAGTCCTCCGTAGGTACTTGAGGATATTCTTTACCGCAGTCCAGTCTGGGCGGCAGTCTCTAAGGCCAACTCCAAAAAATGGGCAGCAGTCTCTAAGGCATACCCCCAAAATGAGATTGGTAGCGAAGCTCGACTCATCATGGAACGAACCATATCCAACAAGGTTTGATTACGCCTCTCAGCCACACCATTCAATTGCGGTGTCCTGGGAGGTGTCAATCGTGAGACAATCCCACATTCCCTAAGATAGTCAAGGAACTCTGAACTAAGATACTCACCACCTCGATCGGATCGAAGCATCTTAAAGTTTCTGCCCAATTTATTCTCGACTTCCTGTTTAAATTCTTCAAACCTTTCGAAAGTCTCTGACTTATGCTTGATTAAGTAGACATATCCATATCTATTTTAATCATCAGTAAAAGTCAAATAATAACGATTAGCATCCCTTGTGGCATGTTTGAAGGGCCCACACACATCCGTGTGTACAAGATCCAACAAACCTTCACCCCTCTCACAAGAACCTGTGAAGGGTGACTTTATCATTTTTCCAAGTAAGCATGATTCGCAACTATCATCTGACTTTAGGTTAAATGGCTCCAAGACTCCATCCTTTTGGAGTTGGCCTATGCGTTTCTTGCTTATATGTCCAAGTCGACAATGCCATAATGATGCTTTATCCAAGTTATTCTCATTAACAGAATCAATACACAATACATTATTTCCTAAGTTATCAACCACATATATTGTTTCATACACACCATCACAAGGTAATGCTTTAAAATAAAGAACATTATTAAAGAAAGCATTAATCGAACCAACTTCATTATCAAATGAAAAGGTAAAACCTTGTTTATACAATGCATGAAAGGAAATAATGTTTCTTGCTATTTCTGGAAAATAACAACACTTATTCAAATCTAAACTAAACCCACTACTTACAAATAAAGTGTAAACTCCAATCTTGGTGACAGGTAAAGCTTTCCTATTCCCCATGATTAAGTTTATTCTTCCATGCTCCACATTCTCACTTCTTCTTAGTCCCTGCAAATCAAAACAGATATGAATACCACAACTGGTATCAAGGACCCAAGAGTTAGAATGGGGTGAGTTATTAGATAAGAAAGTGTAAATACCTGCATGGTTGGGTTTAACTTTCCCATCCTTCACATCTTGCTGGTATTTTGGGCAGTTCCGCTTCCAATGTGACTTTTCATGGAAATAGAAGCATTCAGCCTCTTTTGGGTCAAAAGAAGGAGTGACGAAACCTTTCTTGGTTCCAATTGAAGAAGAGCCATCAAGGGTCCTAGCCTTTGTACCCTTCGAAGAGCTCTTCCTCTTCTTCCCTCGACCTTTCCCGATTGCCAAAACTGGGGCGGAGTTTGGAGTAGGAGTGTTAACAACCGACTTACCCTTAAGACCTGTTTCTGCGGTCTTGAGGAGTCCCTGAAGTTTACTGAGTGTGAACTCTTCCTTATTCACGTGATATGTCATGCGGAATTGATCATAGCACGATGGTGAGGAGTGCAAAATGATATCTATTGCAAGCTCCTCAGGGAAGTTCACATTAAGCTTCAGCAACCTATCCACATACCTTTGCATTTTCAGCATGTGGCTCGTGACGGATTCCCCGTACTTCATCATGGTTGTTATCATGGAGCAAATGGTTTCAAACCTCTCTCGTCGCGCACTTTGATGGTATCTTTCCATCATATCTTGGTGCATTTCAAAAGGGTAGAAGTCCTCATAGGACTTTTGTAGTTCCGCTGTCATGGTGGCCAACATGATGCACGTCACTTTTGTAGCATCCCTTTGTCCTCGTAGCGCACTGGGGAGTTGCAGTGGTCTCATCAATCTCCTTAAGCTCCTTGTCAAGGACATATTCTTTGTCCTCGTAGCGGGTAATCATCCTGATCTTTCTGATCCATTCATTGAAGTTGGATCCAACAAAAGTGACTTTCCCACACAAGTTCATAAGGGTAAAGGAGCCATTAGGATTAGAGCCAGAAACAACATTGTTTGAAGACATCTGAAAGAAGAGAACAAGATTAGTTTAGATATTAAGAGAGTCCTTAAAAAAACACCCAAATGTAATATTAAGGCTAGGATCCAATCACAATATATTATAACTTAGAAGAGGTATGCTGTAATCCAAGCTATAACATATTTGAAAGGTAGGTGAATGACGATTCACCAATTTCCACCATGATAAAACGAAATATAGATATTAGGTTTTTAATTGGTTCTTAGAAATTCCTAGATTCTTTTAAGATTCAATGAACTTTTCAAAGGCATGTTTCAATCTCGAGTGTGCCCTCCAAGTTTTGTAACTGGGATACTGAGAATCACAAAACAAGGTGTGAAGTAACCATGCAAATAACTTGGTAACCTTAAAGTTTATCACTCAATCGATGTGCCGGTAAACCACACACGCTCCACCGATACTATGATAAACCTTAAGTCACCCTTTACCTACCTTGTTAAGTCCAAGTTAGTGTGCCGGTTAACCACACACGCTCCACCAACGACTTAAACAAAGTGTAAAGTGTAATTTCATGGATTAGCACCTTATTCACATTTTTCCTAAAGTAACTAAGATTGGGAATTTAATAAAACATTTAGTTACTTTATAATATTCATCATACTTTTAATGAGAATTTATAAGTCCTTGTCCTACCCGTTCGGCTAACAACCCTCCACCGGTCAAGGAAGCGGTGGGTGAGAGTGGACACCCATTAAGTTGTCATTTTATAGGCAACAACCTTATACGCCCTTATAGACCGGCTTCGTGAATGATGCGTACTAGCGGTAAGACGACTTGATCTTATACATACATACATACATACATATATATATATATATATATATATATATATATATATATATATATATATATATATATATATTATTAACTTATAATATTATAAAGTATAAGGGTTGAATTTTAACTTTTAAAATTCTAAGGGTTGGAACTAAAGTTTTAATCAAGACTTTACTTGTTCCAAAACTTGAGGGAAAGTTTTGTAAATTTTCAAAACTTTTCATTTCTTATAACTTATGAATTAATTGAGCAATAAAAATGAAGACTCTTCATTTTTTATAACTCTTGTGTTCTTTTAATGGCTTTAATAAAAGTGTGACTTTTGGTTTTCCATAATTTGAGGACAAGTTATGGACTCCATTAAAACACATTATGGTCATGAATTAAACTACCATGAAGGTTACAAGCAATTCCTATGATCATCTAATCTTCATAAGTTCAAGAACATGAATATGAACACTTTCAAGAATCAAAAAGTACACTTAAAACTTGTAGTTTTGATAATTGCCATTGTAAATGGATTAGCAAAAACATTACACCATCTAAAACAAGTTTTAAAATACCAAAACAGTTTAGGGTAATGTTTCTAGTCCATTTCCAGCAACAAATGTCGAAATTCTGAAAACTGCAGCCTCTACTCGTCGAGTGCAAGAACATACTCGACGAGTAGCTTACATTTCTTCATGGACTCTTCGAGTCCCCCCATCGACTCGGTGAGTTCATACGAGCAGAAAACAGAACATCGAGTTTTTCAAGCAGTTTGCACAAAAAATCAACAAACAAGCCTAGGCTCTGATACCACTGATGGATTTTGAGCATTTTAACACTTCCTAAGTGTACATGCAACCCTAATAACCTTGGATCTATGTTTGTCTAATTATCAAGCAAAGTTAAATTCCAATGTTATATTCCTATCTAGCATACATGGGGAACATTTTTAACTTGAATGAAAGATAGAATAACTTACCTTGTTGTTGATTATGATCCTTGAAACCTTGTGAGCCTAGCACCCCAAGTGTGATGCCTCAAATGCTTCACACAACACCAAATGCAAAGGAGTAAACTTTGAGAGAATCTTACACTTGCAAAATCGGATCTAGCCCTCTTGTTTCTTAGTGTAGCCGATTTTGGTGGAGGATATGATCTTTATATAGTGTGACACATCTAGGGTTACACCATGTAAACCCTAATGTGTCATGGCTCTGCATTTCCATGACCCATGGGTTTGTAACTCCCATGGAGCATCCATGGAGCATCCTATGGGTTTAACCCAATTTGATAATCCATGGAGCCTCTTAGCCGACTATACAAGTTATGGATGATTTACATAATCAACCCATATATTTAATTAGTTATCTTTTGATCACTTAATTAATTCTAAATTAATTCTTGATCAAACTAATTAAATAATACTATTAATATATTAGAACTTATAATATATTAATAAACCACAAGTGTTATTTCTCTCATTTAGTCTATCCAATTGTATGGTTCCATGCAACCCAAATGGACCATGTCAGGTCGGGTCAAGTACATACCAGAAATAGTTATGGACTTAGATACCTTATCCAACAGAAGACTCACCTCGAAGTAAGCAAGCTAATACACCTCGTACACGAATCACCGAAACAGCCTCCGCCTAATACATATGGTGATTATCATTCTTTAAACCAATTATTCTAATAAGCTCCTACTAACCCCTATCTAACTCTTGGTAAGGGTAAAAGACTATTCTACCCTTCCATGGTCCCCATCACTCATAGATAGTCTAAACTCCAAAAGTCAACGGAAGTCAACTTGAGTCAACAGTCCATGTTGACTCAACTCATCGAGTGCACCGGGAGGACTCGTCGAGTCCCTTCGTTCCCTTAGAGACCTTATGAAAACCAACTCTACTCGCCGAGTATACCCGTCTACTCGCCAAGTTGCAGCGTACTTAGACTCTATCGAGTAAACCCTATTCGACTCGTCGAGTCCGCACATGGACTCGGCGAGTACATCCAGTCCGTACTCCCATTCAGACGTTTTAGGGCAAATCTATCACTCCAAGCACTAGATCTGGGCTCCCTAGGCTTTAATGTCATGTAAAGCTTCGATCTTTACGTTCATGCATGGCATATATGCTCCATAATGCCATTACAAGCCCCAAGAAAGGTTAAATGCACACGAGCTAGCCTCCAGCACAATAAAGCTCGAATCTTTGGGCTCTCAAGACCTTCTCTAGTCCAGATCTGAGGTTCTAACCTCAACCATGGTCAAATAACTCATGGACATAAGGAGATTTGGGGAAAAACCCTAGAAACTCCCAAAAATAAGATCTAACGAATATGTGTCCAAGGTAAGAGCTTTTTACCTCAGACAAGAAGCTAACGACAGAAGAATGCAAGATCCACAGCCTTCTCTTGATTAGATCCACCAAGCTCTTCCAATTCTCCCCCCAAAACGCACAAGAATGTTCAAAATGGACTTTCTCTCTCTACACAACGAAAGGGACAGATTAGGGTTTCTCTCTGTGAAGTGTGGCCGCACAAGGAGGCTATAAGTGCCTTTAAATAGGTCCCAAACCCAGGGATTTAGATTTTCTCATTCCAGCGCCTACTCGGCGAGTCTACTCTCGGACTCGTCGAGTAGATCATTAAACTTACGTGTCAAACCCCCTTCGACTCGGCGAGTCATAGCGCCAGCTCGTCGAGTAGATCAATGATCCTTGAAAAATAAATAATTAAAATAATATATCTAGAAATTTGGATGTTACATTAACTCGCCGAGTTAAAGTGTGTTCATACTCATCGGGACAAACTCCAACCAACTCGTTGAGTCAGCTCATCGACTCGCCGAGTCCCTTATGTCGAATTCTTATTCAGACATTTTATGGCAGAACTGATACCCCGTACTCCGGATCTATCTTCCTAAGTCTCGAATATCATGTAAAGTTGCAAGCTTTACGTGCATGCATGGCATATTAGGCTCATGATGCTAATACAAGCTCCAACAAGGGTTAAATGCACAAGAGCTTGCCTCCAGCTCAATAAAGTCCTGGCCTTTGGTCTCACAAGGCTCGCTACAGCCTAGATCTGAGGTTTCAACCTCAAGCCATGCTCAAATGACTTAAACACACAAGATAGGTGGGAGTAAACCCTAAGAACTCCATAAACCGATATCTCATAAGGAAATGATCAAGTTAGCATCTTTTTACCCCCAACTGAAGTAAATCTCTGAGGAATCTCTGGATCTAAAAGCCTCCTCTTGATCCAGGCTTTGATGCTCTCCACTTATCCTCCAAAAGATCACAAAAATGCCCAGGATTAACTCTCTTCTCTCTTTTAGCTCACTCTAGGCGATTAGGGTTTCACACAGGGGAGTTGGGTGGCTGGTGAGGTGGAAATGAGGGCTTAATGCCCTTTAAGTAGGACATACCTAGTGTTTCGGTCAATGCATTTGATGTGGGGCTGGAGTATCAGGTTTCACTACCACTTATGTTTCTCCACCTATTTCCCTTTTTCGCACTGACGACCCAAACATGATTTATGGGGATGGTGAGGATGATTTCTAGGGCTTTACTTTTAGTACCTTCACCATCCGGACTGAGGTTGATGATGATACTCCTGTAACGAAGGGGAAACTCCAAGCCATTCATGACAAGCTTGATTCGCTGCTTCAAGCTTCTAAGCCTTCTGACGACAACTCTCAAGGATCTGTCAAGTCCATCCTTGAGACTCTCACCAAGGAACATTCATCCAATCTTGAACAGATGACTACTGTTGTTGATGGATCTACAAAGGTGTGACATTCATCCAATCTTGAAAAGATGACTACTGCTGTTGATGGATCTACAAAGGTGTGCAACCAAAAGACTGAAAAATTCGATAAACTAATCTCTGATGCTCAGGTGTTCACGGACAAATTTCAACAATCATTTGAGTCCAACACAGCTGCAGCAAACGAAGTCATTTCTAGCTTGAGCACTTCTCTCAAGTCTGAGTGGGCAAAATTTCAAGACATTCGCACTGGTCTTAAAGGAGACCACGAGAAATTCCAGTCTTCCATTTCATCTCAACTCTCCAAGCTTCAAGATGAACTAGCAATGGAAAGGAAAATAATGGATGCACTCGCTGTGAAGACTGAGAAAGTAAAGACACTCTCTTTGAAGCTCTAACAATCAGAGAAACAGGTCCAAGATCTATTATCAAAGAAGGCAGTTATGAAAAGTTGCATCTCTGATGTCATTGCCTTGCTCTCATATCTTATTGAAGCCAGGGACCTGATGATTCCCCTCAATGTGCGAAAACATCTGGGAGAAAAGATGCGACCTGCATTTTCTATTATTCATTGTTTGGAAGGTATTTCGGAATCCTCCAGCATTCCAAAACAAGGGGGAGATCAGCCAAAGTCAACAACAACAAAACCAACACCAAAGCCAACAACAAAGCCAACTGTTGCAAAACCAAAACCAACCATGCTCAAGCCCGTGCCTGTTGTCAAAAGCGAAACGGAGCCAAAAGGTAAAGAGAAACTTTTCTCTGATGATCCCATCATTGACAACGAAGAAGAGGAAGAGCTTGATGAAGCAGAATTGAAAAGGCGAAATGTTGGATTAGTGTCTAAGCCCGTAACTATATTTGGTAAGTACTTGACCCCATTGTGCATGGTCCTTTTGGGTTGCCTTCACCAAAGAAACATGATAGGATGATTTATAAATAAAGAGGTTATTATGGTTTATTAATATATCATATGATTAAGATTAATATATTAAAGGAGAAATCATATAGTTTAATTAATATTAGACAAGAATTAATTAAGAATTAATTATGTGGCTAAAAGAGATTAATTAAATAAAGGGGACTAGAACTGTCAATTTTGTGATAGTTGGTTTTGGGTTGTGGATCCTTATGGATCATGGGGAGGACAAAACTAAGGTGTATGGACTCCTTAAATTCGTCCAAGCCCTAATCTTGAAGTATCCTTGGACTACTTATGGCCTAAGTAATCCAATTAGGGTTTCAGGCTGTAACCCTAGCAGCTCATGTATTTAAAGGACCCAGGGGCTACAAAAATCGACTACCAGAAACCCTAAGGAGTTCCTAGAGCCATTTATGTGCCCTCAACCTCTCTCCATATCATCCTCTTGCTTCTTGATGTTTGTAAGCCATTAGAGGAGTGACAATTATGACTGTAAGCTCCAAGGATAACAAGATTCAAGCTTCCAAGAAAGAGGTAATCTTCTAGATCTGTTTTATAATGTTAATTTCGAATTATATATCATAGATCTAAGGTTTGCAAGTCTTGGATGAAAATCATGTTCATTAGAGAAACCTAGATCCAAGCATTAGGGTTTGTATGTGCATATAAGAATGTTCTTATGGCTCAAACCCATCAGTGGTATTAGAGCCTAGGCTTGGCTTCTCTTGAATTTGATGCTTTGTGTTTTGATTCTTGCTTAAAATCGATTTTTCTTGCTCTCTGTCTGATGAACTCGATGAGTCCCATTGTGGAATCGACGAGTAGGATGAACTCGACGAGTCCATATGGGGACTCGACGAGTCGGAGCGTCAGACAAAGGGAATTTCGGGATTTCTTGCTGTTTTGCTTAAGGATAATTGCCTAAATTGTTTTAGCCTAATAAAATCCGAATTTTATTACCTTTTTATGAATATCCTCATCAAAACAAAAGATAATTACCAATTGTTTAAATAATAATTTCCTTATTTGATAATACTTGATTATTTGAATTAATTGTTGAATTATCTTGCAAGTAATATTGACTAGGTCAAATTTAGACAATTATTAAATTAAATGTTTAATTGAAAAATTATTTGCTATTTGATCTTTGTGTTTTGAAAAAGGTTCAAAAGTTTCCCTCAAGTTTTGAAATTTAAATTTTATGATTAAAATGTTTAATTTGAACTATTTAAATTTCAAACCTAGAATTTTACAAGTTTAAAATTCAATCTTATACTTTATAATATTATAAGATTTATATATATATATATATATATATATATATATATATATATATATATATATATATATATATATATATATATATATATATATATATATATATATATATATATATATATATATATATATATAACTTAAAATGCTAGTCTTACTGTTAGTAGGCCTCATTCACGAAGCCGATCTATAAAGGGGGTATAAGGTTATGGCCTATAAAATGACCATTTAATTGGTGTCCACTCTCACCCACCGCTTCCTTGATTGGTAGAGGGTCGTTAGCCGAATGGGTAGGATAGGGCAAACCTTTCCTCATTAAAAGTATAATGAATCTATATTAAGTAACTGAATGTTTTTACAAAATTCCCAATCTTAGTTAATTTAGTCAAAGTGAATTGATGCAATCCCATGACATTACACTTTGTACCCTTGCTAAGAAGTTAGTGGAGCGTGTGTGGCTAACCGGCACACTAATTGGTTCTAAGCAAAGGTGGAAAAGGGTGACTCATTGTTTCTCATAGTTCGATGGAACGTGTGTGGTTAACCGGCACATCAAATAGGTGACTGTAACAATGAGCGCACCATGTACATTTGCATGGTTATTCACACCCGCTTTGTGATCCTCGGCATCCCAGTCACAAACTTGAGGGGCATATTGCGATTGAAACATGCCATTGAAAAGTTCAATGAATCTCAAAGGAATCTAGGAGTTTTCAATACATATAAAACTTAATCTTCTTTTTTGTTTTTCATGGTGGAGAATTTGTGAATCGCCATTCACTTACCTTCAAATTATTTGCATGTTAGATTACGACATCCCTTTTCTAATATGTAAATAATGTTGTTGGATCCAAGCCCTAATTTCTCATTTTGGGTGTTTAATTAGGATTCATTTCTAATCAAACTTTGTTCTTTTCTTCAGATGTCGAACTCAAACAACAACAACGCTTCAGGCTCAACCTCATTCGGCTCGTTCTTACTCATGAACTTGTGTGGGAGAGTGATCTTTGACAGGTCCAATTTCAATGATTGGATTTGCGACATCCGAATGGTCACTCGTTACGAGGACAAAGAGTATATCCTTGATAAGGAGTTGAAGGAGGTGAACATCAACACTGCTACTCCCGAAGAAATCGCAGCCTTTGAGGCCCATGAGCGTGATGCCACGAAAGTCCATTGCATCATGTTGGCGACCATGACAGTTGAACTACAAAAGTTCTACGAGGACTACTATCCCTACGAGATGCATCAAGACTTGGTGGACTAGTACCACCAAAGCACGAGGAAAGAAAGGTATGAGATCATCACTTCGATGATCACTGTCAAAATGGGTAATGGAGAGTCCCTTACCGCTCATCTGCAAAAGATGCAGAGATATGTTGATCGCCTGCTAAAGTTGAATGTTAACTTCGATGAAGAGCTGGCAATTGACATTATCCTTCACTCCTTGCCTCCCTGCTACAACCAGTTCCACGTGACCTACCACGTGAACAAGGAAGAGGTCACCTTGAGCAAGCTTCAAGGATTGCATAGGACTGTTGAGAGCAATCTCAAGGATAAGTATGTTGCATCAACTCCCACTCCAACCACTGCTCCTGTTTTGGCCATTGGGCAAGGGAGGGGTAAGAAGAGGAAGGCTCCTTCAAAGAGCCACCACAAGGGAAAATCCCAAGATGGTACCTCTTATAGTGGAACCAAAGTTGGTTCTGCTAAGCCCAACTCTAACCCGAAGGAGGCAGAGTGCCACCACTGCCACAAGATAGGGCATTGGAAGAGAAGCTACCTGGAATATCTACAAGCCATCAAGGATGGGAAGATCAAGCCATCTTTTGCAAGTATTTACACAATTAAATCTAATGATTCATCACATGTTATTTCTTGGGTTCTTGATACAGAATGTGGTTTTCACATATGTTCTTATTTGCAGGGACTAAGAAGAGATAGGGATGTGGAGCATGGAAGGATAAATCTAATCATGCGGAACTTAAGATCGTCACCTGTCACCAAGATTGGAGTATATTCTCTAGCACTTAGTAATGGATTAGGATTAGATTTAAATAATTGTTGCTATTCGCCAGATATGGAAAGAAACATTATTTCATTTCATGGTTTGTTTAGACAAGGATTTAGATATTCATTTGATAATGAGAAAGGTTCTATTTATGCTTATCTAAATGGTGTTTTATATTTCGAAGCATTGCCTTGTAATGGAATTTATGAAACTATTATGGTTGTAGATGTTGGGTTTTGAGCAATCTAACACTTCCTAAGTGTGCATGCAACCCTAATAAACCTTGGATCTATGTTTGTCTAAATACATGCAAAATAATAATTTTCCAAGGTTTATAACCTATCTAACATGGCATGGGGAACATTTCAACATAAAAGAGTTAGAAGAGATTACATACCTTTTTGTTGTGTTGGGTTCTTAGGAGTTTGAGGGCCAAGCACCAATAGTGTGAATGCCTCAAATGGAATCACAAACACCACAAACTCTTGGAAAACTTTGAGAGAGTATACACACTCTTGTATTTTCGGCCACACACATGCACACACACACTAGAACACTAGCTTTCTCTTAGGCTATCTTAGGCTAATTTTCATGCTCCATAAGCATGCTTATATAGTATGCATGGTTAGGGTGAAACCCTAATAACCCATGTCTTTTCCTATTCCAAGGATCCATGGGTTAAAAGCTCCATGGATCATCCATGGACTTCCACATAAGCCTAGCCCATTAACAAATGAGTATTAGCCCACACTATATAAAACAAATAGCCCATAATTTAATTAGTATTCCTTTTAATCTCTAAATTAATCCATAATTAATTTAAGACTAAAACTAATTAAATAATGTAACTTCATATTAATATATTATAACTCATAATATATTAATAAGCATATGTGTATAACTCTCATAAAATTATCCATAATAGTTTGGATGAGATGCAACCCAAATGGACCATGCCGGTCGGGTCAAGTATATACCAAATAAGTTATGGACTTAGACACCTTATCCAACAGACTCCCACTTGGATAAGTCTAATAACTATATTTGCCTATAACTTCAGGAACCAACCAACAATCGTAGCTCTCGAAAACTCCCTCGAACAATGAAGACTCTGTCGAACTATGAAGCGCCATTTTAGATAAGTGATCACATAATCCTCTGTTCTCATGATATCAGCCGGACAAACACATGGAACTATGTCTTGCTTATTGTCTAGCAGTTGTTTCTCGATTATCCGATTTGTTTGACGAAGAACTTCACTGAACACATCGGTTTAGTTCTGACCAGGCCTGGTATATGGGTCAACACAAAATCATCGAGGGGCCCGGATATCGCTTCTATTTCTAGAAGGAACAGATAAACTTCGACTGATATGCTTGTTCTACTACTTATTGAATTGTACACAAAGGCACGTTTTATAACATCAAGTTACTGATGCGTTTACGTGCAATCAATGCACAACCAACTCATAGGTAACAACTCATATCTCTAGGTTTAAAGATTTATATGATGTTATCGTCTCACGATCACTCGAGATAAATTCCATGAAGTGATACAAGTGAGCGTGGGTTTATACCAATACTCATAACTTATGAGTACTCATGAATGTTGCAGCAACCATTGCCATGCCTAAACACCTTTAAGGCATCTACAAACCCAATTCATGACAATCTTGATTCATACCTACTTCCGACGTATGATCGATTGTGGAGGTTTGAACAAATTAATTATTCTGGAAGTCAAAACATGCAAAACTGAAACAATAGTAAATAATTGACAATGATAGTAACACTTTACTCATAAATAAATCACAAATTTTATTCATCATCAAACGTCGATTACATTTTACAAGTTTCAGGAAAACTATCTAATCTGTAAAACTAATATCGTCCCTCAGCCCGATGCGTCTCGCATGCTGAAAATGCTTAACCCTCGTCAGTCCCTTCGTAAGGGGATCTGCAGGATTCTCATCTGACGATATCCTCCTTGTCACAAGGAGTCCTTCTTCAATCTTGTGCCTTATGAAGTGATATTTTCTGTCAATGTGTCGGGATCTGCCATGATCTCTTGGTTCCTTGGCTAAGGTAACCGCAGCATTGTTGTCACAGAAAATCTCTATAGGTTCCTTAATAGCTGGTACAACTCCAAGGTCTCCGATGAAGTTCTTTAGCCATATCGCCTCCTTCGCTGCTTCACTCGCTGCTATATACTCTGATTCACAAGTCGAATCAGCCACCGTCTCCTGCTTGGAACTCTTCCAAGAAATTGCCCCTCCATTTAAGGTAAAGATCCAGCCCGACTGAGAGCGGAAATTATCCCTATCAGTCTGAAAACCAGCATCACTATACCCTAATATTCTCAAGTTATCACTGCCACCAAGGGTAAGGACCCAATCCTTAGTCCTCCGCAGGTACTTGAGAATGTTCTTTACCGCGGTCCAATGAGCCTTGCCAGGGTTCCCCTGATACCTGCTGACCATGCTCAAAGCAAATGCCACATCAGGACGGGTACAAGTCATAGCATACATGATCGAGCCAATTGCGGAAGCATATGGTAATTGGCTCATCTCAGCTATCTCAGCCTCTGTACTCGGACTCTGAGTCTTACTCAGTTTGGTATTGCTTTGGATCGGTAAATCTCCTTTCTTGGAATTCTCCATGTTGAACCTTTTCAACACCTTATCCAAGTAGATACTCTGACTAAGTCCAATTAGTCTTCTACTCCTTTCTCTTAATATCCTTATCCCTAGGATATAGGTAGCCTCCCCTAGGTCCTTCATAGCAAAGCACTTCCCAAGCCAGGACTTAACCTCCTGCAAGGTTGGGATGTCATTTCCTATGAGTAGTATGTCATCCACATACAGTACCAAGAAGCTAACTATACTCCCACTAGCTCTGACATACACGCAAGACTCATCTTCGCTTCTCAAGAAGCCAAACTCTTTTACCTTCTCATCAAAACAAAGATTCCAGCTACGAGATGCTTGTTTTAATCCATAAATGGATTTCTTAAGCTTGCATACTCTATTAGGGTACTCTGCATTGACAAAACCCTCTGGCTGATTCATGTACACATCCTCAGCCAACTTTCCATTAAGGAAAGCGGTTTTGACATCCATTTGCCATATTTCATAATCATGAAATGCTGCAATGGCTAACATAACCCTAATAGACTTAATCTTGGCCACCGGCGAGAAGGTTTCATCATAATCAATACCTTGAGTTTGAGTAAAACCCTTCGCAACCAGTCGAGCCTTATAAGTATGCACTTTTCCTTCCATGTCGGTCTTCTTTTTGAAGATCCATTTGCACCCGACTGTTTTACGGCCTGGTACATTGTCAACCAAGTTCCAAACTTGATTGTCATACATGGACTGTATCTCGCTGTCCATAGCCTCCTTCCATTTAACAGACTCCGGGCCTGCCATGGCTTCCTTAACACTGCTAGGTTCATCCAAATTTACTAGTGTACTATCACTAATAAACGTATCACCTTCCGTAGTAATATGAAAACCATAATAAAACGAAGGTGTGTTCCTAACCCGTGTGGAACGTCTCGGAGGTACAGACTCGTCAGCTGGATCAACAGGAGTTTCTACCTCAGGTTGATTGCTAGTGTCTGAGGTTCCTTCACCAATTGATTCTTGAATTTCTTCAAGATCAATCTGCCTCCCACTGTCTCCTTGGCTTATAAATTCTTTCTCGCGAAAGATCCCTCTTCGTGCTACAAAGACCACATTCTCACTGGGTCTGTAGAAAAGGTAACCGAAGGATTTCTGTGGGTAGCCGATGAAAATACACCTTTCACTTCGAGGTTCAAGCTTATCATGAGTTTCACGCCTCACGAATGCTTCGCAACCCCAAATTTTGATGTGGTCCAAATTGGGAACCTTCCCAGTCCACATTTCATGAGGTGTTTTGGTAACCTTCTTTGTAGGGACTAGATTAAGGATATGGGCGGCAGTCTCTAAGGCATACCCCCAAAAAGAGATTGGTAACGAAACTCGACTCATCATAGAGCGAACCATGTCCAACAAGGTACGATTACGCCTCTCAGCTACACCATTCAGCTGTGGTGTCCTGGGAGGAGTCAATTGTGAGACAATCCCACACTCCTTAAGATAGTCAAGGAACTCGGTACTAAGATACTCACCACCTCGATCGGATCGAAGCATCTTAATGTTCCTGCCCAATTGATTTTCTACTTCCTGTTTGAATTCCTTAAACCTTTCAAAGGTTTCGGACTTGTGTTTGATCAAGTAGACATACCCATATCTACTATAATCATCAATAAAAGTCACATAATACCGATTAGCGTCCCTTGTGGCGGTTTTGAATGGCCCACATACATCAGTATGTATTAGGTCCAACAAACCTTCACCCCTCTCACAAGTTCCAGTGAAGGGTGATTTTGTCATTTTTCCAAGTAGACAAGATTCACAACTATCATCTGATTTGAGGTCAAATGATTCCAAGACTCCACTCTTTTGGAGTTGGTCTATGCGTTTCTTGTTTACATGTCCAAGACGACAATGCCACAATGATGCTTTATCTAGGCTAGTAGAAGAATCAATATACAACACATTATTTCCTAAGTTGTCTACAATCGACACAGTTTCATACACGCCATCACAAGGTAATGCTTTAAATAAAACACATTATTAAAGAAAGCATTAATACCACCACATTCATTATCAAACGAAAAGGTAAAACCTTGTTTGTACAAAGCATGAAAAGAAATAATATTCCTCGCCATTTCAGACGAGTATACACATTTATTCAAATCTAATTTTAACCCATTATTAAGCAACAAAGTATAAACTCCAATCTTGGAAACAGGTGAAGCCTTCCTATTCCCCATGATTAAGTTTATCTTCCCGTGCTCCACATCCTCACTTTTTCTTAGGCCCTGCAAATCAGAACATATGTGAATACCACATCCTGTATCAAGCACCCAAGAGTTAGAATATGTTGAGTAATTAGACAATATAGTGTAAATACCTGCATAGGTGGGTTTCACTTTCCCATCCTTTAGATCCTGCAAGTACTTAGGGCAGTTTCGCTTCCAGTGTGCCTTTTCATGGCAATAAAAGCATTCAGCATCCTTTGGAATGGCAGAAGGAGTGACAGAACCATTCTTAGTCTTGGATGAGGAGCCTTCAAGAGACTTTCCCTTGGTACCCTTCGAAGGGTGCTTCCTCTTTTTCCCTTTGCCTTGCCCAATAGCTAAAACAGGGGTAGAAGTTGGAGTAGGAGTAGTAGAGGTAACAACCGCTTTACCCTTAAGACCGGTTTCAGCGGTCTTCAAGAGTCCTTGAAGCTTGCTGAGGGTAACTTCCTCCTTGTTCATATGATATGTCATTCGAAAATGATCATAACAAGAAGGCAAGGAGTGCAAAATGATGTCAATTGCTAACTCCTCGGGGATGTTAACATTCAGCTTCAGCAAACGGTCCACATACCTTTGCATCTTTTGCATGTGGCCCGTGACGGATTCACCGTCCTTCATGCGGGTAGTTATTATGGAGGAGATTATTTCATACCGCTCCTGACGAGCACTCTGATGGTACCTTTCCATCAAGTCTTGGTGCATCTCAAAAGGGTAGAAATCTTCATATGACTTTTGGAGCTCGGCTGTCATCGTGGCCATCATGATACATGCCACCTTAGTAGCATCTCTCTCATGAGTCCTGAATTCAGCGATCTCCTCAGGAGTAGCAGTAGACTCATCAAGTTCTTTTAACTCCTTATCGAGGACATATTCCTTGTCCTCGTAACGAGTAACCATCCTGATGTTCCTAATCCAATCCATGAAGTTGGAACCATCAAAGATGACCCTCCCACAAACATTCATGAGAGAGAAAGAACCAGTTGGGTTAGAGCCTGAAGCATTAGTGTTGGAAGACATCTGAAAGAAGAAAGTAAGTTTAGATTAGATATTTAGGATCCTTAATAAGACACCCAAATGTAATATTAAGGCTAGGATCCAATCACAATATATTACACTTAGAAGAGGGATGCCGTAATCTAAGTAATAATATATTTGAAAGGTAGGCGAATGACGATTCACCAATTTCCACCATGAAAACGAAATGATTAATTAGGTTTAATTGGATTTGAAATTCCTAGATTCTTTTGAGATTCATTGAACTTTTCAATGGCATGTTTCAATCTCGATTGTGCCCTTCAAGTTTTGTGACTGGGATGCCGAGGATCACAAAACAAGGTGTGAATAACCATGCTAACTCACTTGGTACTCCTAATATTATCACCTAATCAATGTGCCGGTTAACCACACACGCTCCATTGATCTATGACAACATTAAGTTACCCTTCGTGATCCTTACTAGTCTAATTAGTGTGCCGGTTAACCACACACGCTCCACTAACGACTTGGTAAGGTACAAAGTGTGAATTCCATGGATTAGCACCATGTTCACATTTTCCTAAAATAACTAAGATTGGGAATTAAAAGAGTTTAGTTATTTTATAATATTCATTATACTTTTAATGAGGATTTAAAGTCGTTGTTCTACCCGTTCGGCTAACGACCCTCCACCGATCAAGCAAGCGGTGGGTGAGAGTATACACCCATTAAGTCGCCATTTTATAGGCAACAACCTTATACCCACCTTATAGACCGGCTTCGTGAATGAGGCCTACTAACGGTAAAACGACTTATTCTTATACATATATATAATAATTAACCATTAATGTTATAAATAGTATAAGGGTTGAATTTTAACTATTAAAACTCTAAGGTTTGGAATTAAAGTTTATTAAAGTGTGTGAAACTTTACAAATTCCAAAACTTGAGGACAAGTTTTGTAACTTTGCAAAACTCTTCATTTCATAACTTATGAATTAAAGGTTCATAAAAATGAAGACTCTTCATTTTCATGTAACTTATGTGTTTTAAGTGTGTGTTAAATGAAAGTGACCTTTGGTAATCCATAACTTGAGGACAAATTATGGACTCCATTAAAACACATAAATGATTAAGAATTAATTCTAAACAATTCAGCAAATAATTCCTATCATTTTCTAAATTCATAAGAACATGAACATGATCATCAAAAATTCAAGAATTATATGAACACATAAAATCATGGATTTTTGATATATGCTATTGTAAATGGATTAGAACAACCATTACACCAACTAAAATAAGTTTTACAACACCAAAACAATTTAGGGTAATGTTTCCAGTCCATTTCCAGCAGCAAAAGTCGAGATTCTGCATTCTTTCGATCCTACTCGCCGAGTGCATGAACGGACTCGTCGAGTAGGTTGAAGTTTGCCTTGGACTCGGCGAGTCCCCCCAATGGACTCGGCGAGTCTAGCATGCAGACAGCAACGATTTCGACTTTTTTCACTATTTTGCATCAAGTATCAAACAAGCAAGCCTAGGCTCTGATACCACTGTTGGGTTTTGAGCAATCTAACACTTCCTAAGTGTGCATGCAACCCTAATAAACCTTGGATCTATGTTTGTCTAAATACATGCAAAATAATAATTTTCCAAGGTTTATAACCTATCTAACATGGCATGGGGAACATTTCAACATAAAAGAGTTAGAAGAGATTACATACCTTTTTGTTGTGTTGGGTTCTTAGGAGTTTGAGGGCCAAGCACCAATAGTGTGAATGCCTCAAATGGAATCACAAACACCACAAACTCTTGGAAAACTTTGAGAGAGTATACACACTCTTGTATTTTCGGCCACACACATGCACACACACACTAGAACACTAGCTTTCTCTTAGGCTATCTTAGGCTAATTTTCATGCTCCATAAGCATGCTTATATAGTATGCATGGTTAGGGTGAAACCCTAATAACCCATGTCTTTTCCTATTCCAAGGATCCATGGGTTAAAAGCTCCATGGATCATCCATGGACTTCCACATAAGCCTAGCCCATTAACAAATGAGTATTAGCCCACACTATATAAAACAAATAGCCCATAATTTAATTAGTATTCCTTTTAATCTCTAAATTAATCCATAATTAATTTAAGACTAAAACTAATTAAATAATGTAACTTCATATTAATATATTATAACTCATAATATATTAATAAGCATATGTGTATAACTCTCATAAAATTATCCATAATAGTTTGGATGAGATGCAACCCAAATGGACCATGCCGGTCGGGTCAAGTATATACCAAATAAGTTATGGACTTAGACACCTTATCCAACAGTAGATAACCTTGGAAATGATGTGTTGCGTGTGGATTCTTCCAATAGTATGGATAAAACTGTTGGATTAGATGTCTAAGCCTATAACTATTATTAGTATGTACTTGACCCGAGAGTAGCATGGTCCATTTGGGTTGCATATCATCAGGACAATTTGTTAGGATGGACTTTTGAGAGAAGGTTATTTATGGTTTATTAATATATTATAAGTTATAATATATTAATATGAAATCATATGTTTTAATTAGTATCGATCAAGAATTAATTTGGAATTAATTTAGTGATCAAAAGAGACTAATTAAATCTATGGGGACTAATTATGATAATTAGTTATATTTATATGTGTTGGGCTTATGACCCATGTTGGACCAAGTTTATGTATGGATACATAAAGAGTTGGGCCACATGAACCATGGATCTTAAAACCCATGGGTATGGATTATGGGTTATACCCACGACCCTTGGAATCCTACATATAAATAGGTTACTCCGTAGCCAAAATCACTACTTCTTTTCTTAGAGAAATATGGAGGAGTTTTGGTGCATGGAATTATCTCTCAAGAGCCACCTTTGTCCTCGGTGTGTTGTGATTCCATTTGAGGCATTCCATACTATTGGTGCTAAGCTCTTAAGGCCAAATACATCAAGACTTCAAGCCACATAAAAGGTATGTTTCCCTAACTAGTATATTATATGGTTTATGTCAAATGCATGCTAGTTATATGTTTAATGCCTTGGAAACCATTTGCATGTATAATTAGTGAAAACATAGATCCAAGGTATTTAGGGTTGTATGTGCAACATAGGATGTTGTATTATACCAAAACCAACAAAAGCAAGCTTGTGGCATTGTCGTCCTGGACATGTCAACAAGAAACGCATAGCCCAACTCCAAAAGGATGGAGTGTTGGAGTCATTCGACCTTAGGGACGATGACGTGTGTGAGTCTTGTTTACTTGGAAAGATGACCAAGTCACCCTTCACTGGCACTTGTGTAAGGGGTGACGGTCTATTGGATCTCATACACACCGATGTGTGTGGGCCCTTTAGATCCACCACAAGGGATGTGAACCGCCTCTACGTGACTTTTACTGATGATTATAGTAGATATGGGTATATCTACTTAATCAAGCACAAGTTAGAAACCTTTGAAAAGTTCAAAGAGTTTAAACGAGAAGTGGAGAATCAATTGGGTAGGAAAATCAAGATGCTTCAATCCGGTCGAGGAGGAGAGTACATAAGTATAGAATTCCACGACTATCTTAAGGAATGCGGAATCGTTTCACAATTGACACCACCTAGGACACCGCAGTTAAATGGTGTGGCTGAGAGGCGTAATTGAACCTTTTTGTACATGGTTCGTTCCATGATGAGTCGTGCTTCACTACCTATCTCATTTTGGGGGTACGCCTTAGAGACTACCGCCCATATCCTTAAATTAGTCCCTACGAAGAAGGTTGCCAAAACACCTCACGAGATGTGGACAAGGAAAGCTCCCTCGTTGGCACATATCAAGGCTTGGGGTTGCGAGGCTTTCGTAAGACAAGAAACTCACGACAAACTTGAACCTCGTAGTGAGCGATGTATTTTCATCGGCCACCCGCAGAAATCCTTTGGATATATCTTCTATATACTGAGTGACAATGTTGTCTTCGTTGCGAGGAGATGGGTTTTCCGAGAACGAGAACTCATAAGACAAGAGGACAGTGGGAGGCAAATCGATCTTGAAGAGATTCAAGAGCCGAGCGATGAAGGAACCTCTAACGTTGGCGCTCAACCCGAGGAGGAAACTCCGGTTGAACCAATTAACGAGTCATTACCTCTTAGACGTTCCGAAAGAGTTAGAGTTCAACCCCAGTTGTATGGTTTTCATATTACTACAAAAGGGGACATGTATATTAGTGATAGTACACTAATAAATTTGAATGAACCTAACAGTTATAAGGAAGCCATGGCATGCCCGGAGTCTGCGAAATGGAAAGAGGCAATGGACAGCGAGATTCAGTCCATGTACGACAACCAAGTTTGGAATTTGGTTGACCATGTGCCTGGACGTAAGACGGTCCGGTGCAAGTGGATCTTTAAGAAGAAGACTGACATGGATGGGAATGTGCACACATATAAGGCGCGATTGGTTGCGAAGGGTTTCACTCAAACTCCCGGAGTTGATTATGATGAAACCTTCTCGCCAATTGCCAAAATAAATTCTATTAGGGTGATGCTAGACATTGTTGCATTTCATGATTATGAAATATGGAAAATGGATGTCAAAACCGCTTTCCTTAATGGGAAGTTGGTTGAGGATGTTTACATAGCTCAGCTAGAGGGTTTTGTCAATGCGAAGCATCCCAATAGAGTGTGTAAGCTTGAGAAGTCCATTTACGGACTTAAGCAAGCATCTCGCGGATGGAATCTTTGCTTCGATGAGAAAGTCAAAGAGTTTGGGTTTATACGAAGCGAAGATGAATCGTATGTATATGTCAAAGCCAGTGGGAGTATAGTTAGCTTCCTCATATTTTCTGTCTTATAACAACGTCTAGATTCTTGTATCGTTAAATAAGTCGTTTTGCATTGACACAATTAAAGAGTTTATCTTCGAAAGGTTAAACTTTTGGTATTGAATCCCTATATGAGTCGTCATAACCATGCATGATAATGACTAGGTCGCCCGTCTTGGTATTTTTTGAAATGTCGATCTTGCTAAGGATTTTGTCACCCTAGACTGGCCTAGTTTAGCTGTAGCGAACAGCTAAGGCGTGGGGGTCATCTCGTATAGATCTATACACAAACTCCCACATTCCTACCAGGAAACTCTGATTATAACTACAGACTACGATTGTACACTCAGAGGTGCCAACCGACATGTCTCACTATATTCTCAACCCCTTTTGTACTATGTTTAAAGTTTACGTATATGTGGTATGTTTTGTATTCGAAAGGTACATATATAAGTATACGAAGTTTAATGATTACGCAAAGGTATAGTTACGACCTACTAGGCATGTAACATGTAAGAGGGTAATTTAGGCCCAATGGCATGTAAATGGGCCACAAAAGCCCAATAAACATGTAATCCATAACTTAGGCCCAAATTAACATGTAAGTGGGTCGTAAGGCCCAAAAAACACATCATGGAAAACATTAGGCTCAATATACACCTAAATGGGCCCTTAGAGCCCAATGGCCAAGTAACATGAATATTAGGCCCAACAAATAATTATCGACGTATTTCGTTCATTTATTTTGTTCCGTTGTTTATTTTAGCTCAAGGTTTACTAGATTGATGATAAGAAGCTTTCTTTTTCTAAAAATGACATTTTTGGCCAACAATCCTACAATTTTTAATTAAGGCCCAAAGTTTTGTAAAAATGACACTTTAGTCCATAATTTATGAAAAATTGCAATTTTGTCGCAAATGTCTAAAAATTTACGGTTTTAGTCCAAAAGTATATATTTTGTCATTCAAAACCTAGTTTTGCAGAAAAGTGCATTTTCAGCCCTTGGTATGTAAAAATTTACACTATCGACCCAATTTTGGAAAAATTTACATTTTTTGTCCAATTTGAAAATAAATGTTATTTTCACCCCTAAAATTGGTTTATTTACATTTATGACCCAAATTTTACTCAAATAACATTTCTAATCCCAAAACTTCATTTTTTGCAAGTTTGGGCCCAAACCGTGAGGCCCAAAAGTTTTGGCTCATTAAGCTCACATTTGCATTTTGGGACCTTTTTAAAGTATGTTTAATCTAAAATTACCTTTTTATACATACAAGACCTGTTTTGCCCTTATAAAAACATAAATGTCACTTTTTGCCCTTATCTTTTGTTTTCTTGACAATTTTGACCTTTAACAAGGTTTTTGTTGAAATCTTTTGTATCTTAAACAAGTAATCACTTTTAGCTTGATAATGTGATGTATATAATGTCATAGTTCATAGATCTTTGCTAAATAATACTTAAAATTTTAAGATTTGCTAAGATCTAACACATTTTTACCAAATAAACAAAGAATTCACACAAAAATGCATATAACACATAGATCTACACATTTTACTTGCATTCTCCCCCAAAAATCATATGGAAACCAAACACAAGGGGGTATGAACTCACCTTTGCTTTTTGTTCTCGGTTTTGAAGAAGAAATTGAGAGATTTTTGGTCCTAGCAAGCTTCTTGAGTAGATTTCGAAATTAAGGAGTTCTAGGAAGTAAAATCACAAAATAGATGTTGATATGGAGTGATTTAGCTAAAGAATGAAGTAATCAAACTTAGATGTACAAGATCTTACTAAGGATTGATGAGATTAGTGAAGAATATTCTTGGAACACATGCAAAATCTCGAAAATCTTGGTGGAAGGAGGAGTGTTCTTGAGAGATTTGAGAGTGTTTGAAAATGAAGTATGTGTGTGTGTGGGTTTAGCTCTCGGCTGAGAGATAAAGAGAAGAGAGAGTGAGAGGTGTTTGCATGGAAACATGAGAAGGCTTAGTTGCATTCTAGGCAATTAACTTGGTTGTCCTCAAAATAAAAATGAGGTGTCATTACTTTCTCCCATGCATAATCCCCTTATATACATATATATATATATATATATATATATATATATATATATATATATATATATATATATATATCTTGGGCCGAGAATTGGATTAGGAAGGAGGAACTGAATTAATTTGGGCCCAATCTTAGTCTTCATTCGAAATTATAAATCCCATAGGAAGGTTTTCGTCCTAATGGGCTTATTAAATGGTTCACGACCCATTTTGAAAAAAGAAAGGGTGTTTATGGTCCATTAGGGTTAATTAGAGTTGTTATGGCCCAATAAGGCCCATTAGGGTTAGCATGAATCATTCTAGGCCCAAATGGTCCAAAATGTTATAGATTTGAGAAATGGGTCCATTTAGAATCCAAATAGGGTTTCCATGTCCAAAAGAATTGAATTGGATGCTTATTGGTCCATTAGGCTCAATAAGGAAATCCTAGTCCAATATGGACTCAAACCGAGATTCTTAGGGTTTTCAGACTCTTTGATGAACATAATTGATGAATCTAAATGAGCATTGAGTGAGATTTACTTAGAGTACATGTTTTACAATAGATGAAAAGTTACACAAGAATAGAATTTCCTAGCTAAAATCCTAGTTGTGACAGAAGCCAAGGAGAAGGGTGAAAAAGAAGCTCAGGACACACTTGAGAGCAAAAAGCTTTTGTTCCCTGCATGGACTTGGAAGCGTCTTCAATACGAAGTTGTTGACATGCCAAGCCAATATTGGTTAGAGCCTGTTGTGTCCTTTGAACTTCAAAACAGTCAGGACTCACAACTTGATCTACCAATAACTCCAAAAGCTTTCAAGTTTTGCTCTTTCATCAAAGTTGTGAACGTTCCCTTAACTAACAATGGAGCTGATCAACTTATGTTCGCATTCTACCTCAAATATATGAAGCCCCAGTACGAGACCTAGAGTACGAGCAAGATCACGACGGTAAAGGTTACTGGACCTATCGAGACTGACAGCTTCCCAAACGCCAAATTCAAAGTTGTCAGAGGTTCTACAAGCCAAGTTTATGAGTTCATTCTCGTAGATCTACCGTGTATCAATCCTTATGACTGGATTATGATCTACAATCTGCTTATTTGTGAAGAGCAAAAGTACGAACCTGTGATCAACCATCTTAAACTGATGATCATCTCTTACATTCAAGAAGTGGGTACAATGGATGTTGAGATTGCTGCTATTCTGCGAAGGAAGCCTTCAGTTGTTCCCAAACAAGCTCTTGAAGATCTTGAAAAGCTGAAACTGGGAAAGATCTACAAGGAAGGTTGGTACATGCATGGTATTCCAGGCACAAAAACGAAATAACTCTGAATATCACAAGGCGTGCTTCTTCCTGGAGGATAAATACTTGTACTCTACATCTTGTCTCGAGCATGTTTTGAGTATGACCAACAAGTTCAGAGGCAACAGTCCGGGTGACAAGAAGTGCTTTTTGGATATGATCAGTCGGTATATCCAGGTTCGTAGGGATTGTTGAATGTTATTCCTAAAGTTTTTGAAGTGCAAAAGCGGATTCAGAACTGAAGGACTCTCGCTTCACTTGACGCAAAAGGGGAGATTTTTGGGATTATAGTATTGTATCATTGGGCTTTTATTAAAGTCTTTTATGTAAACGGTTGGGCCTGTCCACCGTATTTAATACGATTAGATTATTTAAGATACTTGCATGCATCGTATTTTAGTTAACTCTTATCTTTTACTATGTAACCCTAATCACGCCTCTACAGTAGCAATTCTTCGTAGAGTTCTTCTAAGGTGTGACTGTTAATCATTCAACATCTTTGAATCATCGTTGTGTTATTACTTTAGTTGTTCAAAATCTAATCGATCATTAAGGATTTATTCCTAACACAAAGGTGCACTAAAATGCCCGAAGTTAGCTCTTCTCTCTCTTAAATCAATCTAAATGAATAGGGTTTCACACAAGGGAGTAAGGTGAAATGGGAGGCGAAAATGGGGACTTAAGGTCCTTTAAATAGGACATAACCTTGAAAAATTAGGGTTTCCTCTCACAGCACCAACTCGTCGAGTTGGTCGTAAAACCCACGCGACCAAAACCCTTCTTTACTCGACGAGTTGGGGCCTCCAACTCGTCGAGTTGCTCAGTCAAAATCATGAAAATTATATAAATATTATACATGGGAGTCGGGATGTTACATTACAAGTAGTACAAAATAAATTCGAAAAAACCTTCAAAAGATATAAAGTAGAATCGTCAACTGAGAATAAAAAAGGATATCTAAGAATCTAATGTATAGAACATGACACATTCTCCATGAGAACGTGATACATAGGGGAACATGAACCGTTATCCTTAAGGAACACGACAAGTTTTCTAGTATATCTTCATTCATTTTTTTCAACTCCCAAAGTTTGTCTTATCTGTTAGGTCTGATTTCACTTCCATAATTCCTAATTACGTTAAAAATGAACATTTTGAGAGATTGGAAGTTTTATGACCTTAGGGGTATTTTGATTATTTTTAATAACCTATATTTATATCATTTAGGTGGTGTTTGTGGAGGACTTTCACTAATGAAAAAAAGTGGTTTTGATAGCTATGAGTTGAGGTGAGTTTACCGGGAGCATATGTCACATACTATGATTTTCTACTTTAATGTTTTCACATGCTATTACTTGCAAATATAATATAAGTTGTGTTTGATGATCTTTTTGTGTCTTTCCATGCTATGTGCTTTTCTATAAGTACTAATTGTGTATTTTATACAAAATGTTTTTCTTTTTTTTGGAAAAAGGGTTTTTAGTGAAGTTTTATGTTGAAAATGACGTTGTATGATGAATTGGTATTTTATTATTTAATAAAGTTTTATGATGAAATTAAATCGAATACATGTATAACAAGAATTTCAATTTGAAGTGGTGTTGATTATGATGGCATGTGCGGAATTATAAAGATCTAGTGAATCATCATGTAAAATCAAGAACACAAGGAGTAAATAAATCTTTGTAAGCTCTTATTAGATCTAGACAGAATATACAAATGGGTTTGTACAAAGTTTCTCTCTCTAGTCTAACACTCCAAATGGATTCACTTACATAATGGGAGTCACTCACTTCCTATTTATAGGAAAGACTCAACCCATTTACACATACAAAGAGGAAAGCCTAAAACACTACATCCAAGAGTGACTTTGCACCCTAACATTCTCCCCCTCAAAGTTAGGATTAGATGTCCGCCTTCAATCTCCAACGAGCTAGCGCAATCAAGACCAAACTCCTCCTCGAAGTAACACCGGTCTTCAAATCCGCAAATGAATATTCGAAAAACCCGAGAAGCTTCGAATACCCATCATTCTCCCCCTTTTTATAATCAAAAAATGATTATAAAACCCACTAAGGATGAGAAGCGCCCGAGGAATAGTCTTCACGATACTCCCCCTTGATGTGTACCAAAAATGAATCACCAAAAATCTTGCACGGGAAAACAATCACGAAAAAACCACAAAAAATTTCCAATTTAAGAAATTTTTTGACTTTTTGGGTGAAGGTTGCAAGATTTTTCAAAATCTGGGTAGAAATTGTCACTTTCTGAAACTTGCAGGGACCCGTTGCGCCAAAAACAGTCAAATATGTGAAACTCTAGCCCATTTGCGAAACCGGGCATAAAGCGTAAATTCGCACAAACTGCAGGGACCAGAACTGAAAATTCTGCAATTTCTCAGCTTATATTACCCATTTGCGAAGCTGGGTATAAACTGTCATTTCGTGAAAAGATTAGGGACCCAATTCAAAACTATTTTTTTTCTTCTTCCCAATTCGTGAATGTTTCACAGTAACACGCTTTGCATATCAAATTCTTCGCACGTTTCTGAAACATGGATGCGAACCATGGATGAGAAGACTTCGCATCTCGAACCCAATTAATCAAATGCGAATGAACAACCCTGTTGCGAATGACACTTCTCGTTCCAGTTGCGAATGAGAACTTTCGCATATACAATCCATTGATGCGAACTAACTATTTTGATCTCATATGCGAACCCAAGTGATCATCAGAATCGATTCATAGATGCGATCTCGATTTTGATATTCACTTTGCTTGTTGTGACTAACCCAAAACATCACTGTAGCTATTCGAGTCAAACACCTCGTCATTCGCTATCAACAGGCTATCATCGACATCACAGGAACCATTCGCACATCAACCCATCAAACCTTTCAGATGCGAATACATTCCAAGTCAATTCGATCTTCACAAAATCAGTCGACAATTGATAACCCACTGGATTCGCTTTTTCAAACCAACCTTCCCAGTCAAAATTACAAGCAATCGACTCTTGGCAATTGATTTCCAATAGATATTTCGACACTCAAATCCAAAACGCAATTTCAAATGCGAATATGAGCATCACACGTTGAGATTTCTTTTCAAAGAATTCATCATAAATCGAAATCACCAGGTACACATTGAACTTCTTCCAACCATAAACGATTGATGCGAATGATCTCAAACAGCCTTCCTATTTGACATCAAACAAACCATTTACGCAGTTCACTTCGTTATCCAACCCTCTTATATTGACTTCGCTATCAACCATTGATCGATCATATTAGTTCTCAGTTCGTTCCCATCCATCATTTCCAATAGATTTATAGAGTTCATCATGAAGAACAAAACTCATCCAAATTCGAAATTAAACTCAAAATTGAACTTGATTTTGACACACACACTCAAAAAAACTTGTCTCTATCGATTTCATCTACCAGTTAATCAACTCATTACACAATCATCGACTTTGACTTTTTCACAGTTTGACTTTACAAAGTCAAAGATCAACAAACACCAAATTGATGATTCTCACAACAAATTTGAGATCAAAATAGGATTGTTTCAACTGTTCTTCATATCCTCTTCACAAAATTTCAAAGTTCTTGTAAGGTATTCATCAAAATCAAAGAATTGATTTGATGATTTCTACCCTATGACATGAAGCAAATCGATTTCATCATATACAAATCATTTGAAATCGAATCTCACAACCAACAATCATTGATTATTAGGAACAAAGAGATGAAAGCAGAACTCAAGAACAAACGTGTAATCAGATGCGTTACATGTACAATCAAAACGTACAACTCATATAAGCATATGACGATGATGCTTATCGAATGGATTTAACGAGTTGTGATGCTCACAGTTTAAAGAAGTTGAATCAAACACTTTTGGGCTAAAAAAATGTGAACAGTAACGAATTATGTGATTTAGGCTCAAGATTAAATCAAAACAAAATTAAATGTTTGATTTGGGCTTGATCTAAAAAAAATTGTTGGATCACCAATGGTGTTGAAACGAATTTGATCCAATGAGACAAATCGATCAAAAATGAAAAACGAAAAATATGAATCGAAATCATGGACGTTTTGGAATCCATTTGAGAATTTGAGTTACCTTTTTCACGAATCGAGATCCATTTTCAACGAACGAATCAAATTTGGAAGATCTTGGTTCTTTTGTCGGAATGAGAAAATCTCCAAATCGAACATTGTACCACCCACCATGCGAGATGTACAACTCGTTCTTCGTGTTCTTCGTGTTCTTCAGCGATCCAAGAACATCTTCAAAAGAACCACCAACACATTTGGGTTTTGACTTCAAATTCAATACAACACTTGGAGATTGTTGTTTTGGAACCCAAATTTGTTTCATGGATTTCGGCTTCACAATATTTGACGATTTTTGTGAGTAAACCCGCTTGTTTTTGCGATTGATCTTCTTCTTCTTTTTCTTTCTCATCTTTTTGCATCTTGAAGACTTGACTCCATGAACAAACCCACTTTCAATAACTTCAACTTTGTGAGTTTGAATCAAATCTTTTGGAGTTTGATACTTGTGATTTTCTTGGATCACCGGCTTCCGATAAGGAATCATTCCTTCAAACGAATCACAAGAACACAAAATATCATCGGTTTGAACTCCAATTGAGCAAAAAACTTTTTCATCTTGAGAATCAACTTGAACTCCTTTTTCTTGAACATCAAGAACATTACATTGAACTCCATTATCAAGACCTTCAAGAAATTTAAGAGCACGAAGATCATTTGGGTTTTCAATTAGAGAAATGTATTTCTTATTGAACAAATCTCTTTCTTCTCCTTCCTTTTGATTTCTACTACGGACTAATATGGACAAGGCAATTTTATTCAACCAAACAATCTTACAAAGTGGTTGAAATATCAATCTTCCATGATCATCCTTCAAATCTTCATAAGAAACCATATTACCCCATGAAATCAATTTGCTTAACACCAACCCATAAAATTGATCTTCATTGACTTTGTATGTCACATCTTTAACGATCATAATCCAATAATCATATGGCAAACCCACCATGATCACAAAAACTTGAAGAATTCTAGAGAGAGAAAGTAAAAGTCACTTGAATTCTACTGAAGAAAATCGAATTATGAATAGAATCAAAGATGAATTCGATTTCTAGAATCCAAAAACTCTCTAAACCACGAAGATCCAAGATCATAAAATGAATCACCAAATCAAGAAAGCCATCAAGGATCAATTCTTGATCAAATCAAGAACACCCGCTCTGATACCAATTGAAGTGGTGTTGATTATGATGGAATGTGCGGAATTAGAAAGATCTAGTGAATCATCATGTAAAATCAAGAACACAAGGAGTAAATAAATCTTTGTAAGCTCTTATTAGATCTAGACAGAATATACAAATGGGTTTGTACAAAGTTTCTCTCTCTAGTCTAACACTCAAAATGGATTCACTTACATAATGGGAGTCACTCACTTCCTATTTATTGGAAAGACTCAACCCATTTACACATACAAAGAGGAAAGCCTAAAACACTACATCCAAGAGTGACTTTGCACCCTAACACAATTACTTATTATATAAAAAATATTATCACGCAAATCATCGCCATGAAAAATCATTCAAAGTTGTTGTCGTAGTGTAACGTCCAAAAATTTCAACCAATTTAAAACATTTTATTTCATTCAAAAACCATTAAATTAATACAACTTGTTTTCAAAATAGTGCAAAAATCAGAGTATTTTCCATAACCATATCATAAGAACATAAAACATGAGGAGCGGTACGATCACGTCTTCGCCTTGCCACGATCTCCTGAAGTACCTGAAACAATAAACCACAACTATAAGCCCGAAAGCTTAGTGAGTTCCCCCAAAGTACCCCATACACACATAAACACACGCATACAACAAAGAACAACATACTATGGGTCCAATCAACCTTCCGGTTGGAATACCCCTGGCCCTCAACCATCGGGTTGGAATGCCTACATACTACGAGTCCAATCATCCTACCGGGATGGAATACTCTCGGCCCACAACCATCGGGTTGGAATTCCCATACACCTATACGTACAACAATAACTACTATGGGTCCAATCATCTCACAAGATGGAATACCCCAGGCCCCTCAACCATCGGGTTGGAATGCCAACATAATATGAGTCCAATCATCCTACCGGGATGGAATACTCCTGGCCCACAACCATCGGGTTGGAATGCCCCACTTCCTATACATATAGTAACTACTACTACTATGGGTCCAATCATCCCTCAGGATGGAATACCCTAGGCCCCTTAACCATCGGGTTGGAATGCCAACCTACTACGAGTCCAATCATCCTACCGAGATGGAATACTCCTGACCCACAACTATCGGGTTGGAATGCCCCCACACTAGAAAACATGCACACATAATAGGCAACCACATAACACTCTACGTAACCAACATACTACGGCCCTATCATCCTACCGGGATGGAATACCCTCTGCTACTGCTCAATATACATAACCCGCAAGTAACCTCCTACCAGCGTACATAAGGCAAGACCAACTACAGGTCTATAAATAACCACTACCCAACTACTAGGGTGCTAATCCAACAAAACTAGCCTTCACTTAACTATCCATTCCTCTAGCACACTAAGCTAACAAGGCATATCCTCATATCATTATCCTATCTACCAGGATACTAGCAAGCATATCATCACATAACATAACAAGCTCTAAACAATAATTCAAAGGGTCGGCCTTGCTGCCTTAGACCCTTGAGTACAGTGAAGATAACTCACTTGAAATGAAGAACCGAACCACGGAAGCACACACCCGAAGCACTACTCCAAACTCCAACACCTATTGCCATCAATGGACCATTGACATAAATAACCAATTACCATAACACCCTTGAAGGTCAAAGTCAAAGTCCAGGCCAAAGTCAAACTTCCTGACTGACTCAACTCGCCGAGTCACCCCAAGACTCGTCGAGTCCAACGATCTCCGAGTCACATCCTGCTCAACTCACAGAGTCACCCCTCGACTCACTGATTCGAGGCTTTAACCAGAAGAGGTTAGGGTTCCGCGACCAGAATTGCCGAGAACAAGAACAGACTCGCCGAGTCCAAGGCAATCTTCAACAGACTCGCCGAGTTGTTCTTCCAACTCGCCGAGTTGTTCTTCCAACTCTCCGAGTCCATGCTTATGTTCATACTGTTGGATTAATGTCTAAGTCCATAACTATAATTGGTAAGACTTGACCCGACCCGGCATGGTCCATTTGGGTTGCATGGCATCATGCATTTGGATAGACTACAATGAGAGAAATAACACTTAAGGATTATTAATATATTATAAGTTCTAATTGATTAATACGATTATTTAATTAGTATTGATCAAGAATTAATTTAGAATTAATTAAGTGATCAAAAGAAGACTAATTAAATATATGGGTTGATTGTGTAAATCATTCATTCTTATATATGTGGGCTTGTGATCCAAGATTCCTTATGTTGGACTAAGTCTATGGGGTGACCCATGGATACTCCATGGAGGTTAAAATCCATGGAGCATAAGGAATGGGTAAATTCATGAGTTACATGGTGTAACCCTAATAGCCACCATATAAAAGAATCCCATGGCTCAAGAAATCGGGCACTAGTGTGTGTATATAGGGCTAGCCGATTTTCATGAAGTGAAGAAATCTCTCAAGTTATTCCAAGTGTATTTGGTGTTGTTTGAACCATTTGAGGTGTCACACTTGAGGCACTAGGCACTCAAGCTTCATGAAGACATTCTACATCAAAGAGGTATGTATTTTATCTTGTTATATTCATTGTTTTTGTATGCTAGATTACGATAATACCTTGGACGTTCATATTTGCATGTATAATAGAGAAAACATAGATTCAAGGTATTTAGGGTTGCATGTACACTTAGGAGTGTTAGAATGCTCAAAACCCAATAGTGGTATCAGAGCCTAGGCTTGTTTTCAATTATACTTGATGCAAATTGCTGAAAAATGCTGAAAAACTCGATTTTCTGGCTTTCTGGGCACTGGACTCGCCGAGTCCACTGATTAACTCGCCGAGTCCATGAGTAAAATCATCCTGCTTGCCGAGTAGGTTCATGCACTCGACGAGTAGGAGCCCCAGGCAGCATATTTTCGAGGTTTTTGGCTAGAAATGGACTAGGAACATTACCCTAAGTTGTTTTTGGACTTATAAACTTGTTTTTGATGTGGTAATGTTCATGCTAATCCAATTGCAAAGATAATTGTCAATAGATTCATGTTTTGTATTAGTTTAAGGCTTAGACTAATTACATGAAAAAGTTTGATTTGAATTATCTTGTTCTTATGAGTTGCTTAGATTAATAGAAAAGTTGAGTGAAATAGTTGTTTTCAATCCAAATTAATCTAAGAGTTGATTCTAAAATGTGACTTGTCCTCAAGTTATATGAAAAGTCACATTTAATTTTCATAAAACTCATAAAAGTTGTCAAAGGTTACAAAATGAAGAGTCTAGTTCTAATTAAATGGTTTTATGACTCCATAATTTGTCCTCAAGTTATGGAGGACCAAGAGTCTCTTTATTAAATAATAAATAAAAAAAAGTGTAACCTTAATTAATTCCATAAGTTATAAAATAAAGAAAAGTTAATTCTTTTATTAGTTTAAAGTCTTCCATAACTTGTCCTCAAGTTATGGAACTTGAAGAGTTTTTGGTTTAAAACTACTTTAAACACATAAGTTATAGAATTAATTAGTTTTGAATAGTTTCAAAACTTGCCCTCAAGTTTTGGAATTTGAAAAGTTTTCACTTATGAATACTTTAATTCCAAGTTAGCCCTTAGAATTTTAAAAGTTAAAATTCAACCCTTATACTTAATAATATTATAAGTTAATAATATAATATATATATATATATACATATATATATATATATATATATATATATATATATATATATATATATATATATATATATATATATATATATGTATAAGAGTAAAGTCAGTCTTACCGTTAGTAGGCCTCATTCACAAAGCCGATCTATAAGGGGGTATAAGGTTACTGCCTATAAAATGGCAGTTTAATGGGCGTCCACTCTCACCCACCGCTTCCTTGACCGGTGGAGGGTCGTTAGCCGAACGGGTTTAACAGGACTATAATTCTCCCTTCATTAAAAGTATTAATGATAAATACTAAGTAACTAAACTCTTAATAATACCCAATCTTAGTTACTTAGGAAAATGTGAATAAGGTGCTAATCCATGAAATTACACTTTGCACTTTGTTTAAGTCGGTTAGTGGAGCGTGTGTGGTTAACCGGCACACTAACTCGTATTTAACAAGGTAGGCAAACGGTAACTTAATGTTTATCATAGTATCGATGGAGCGTGTGTGGTTAACCGACACATCGATTGAGGGGTAAACACTTAAGGGTACCAAGTAATTTGCATGGTTACTTCACACCTTGTTTTGTGATCCTCGGCATCCCAGTCACAAAACCTGAAGGCACACTCGAGATTGAAACATGCCATTGAAAAGTTCAATGAATCTCAAAGATCTAGGAGTTTCAAAAACCAATTAAAACCTAATAATACATTTCGTTTATCTTGGTGGAAATTGGTGAATCGTCATTCATCTACCTTTTAATATTTTATAGCTTGGATTACGGCATCCCTCTTCTAAGTTATAAAATAGTTTGTTAGGTCCTGGCCTTAATATTTCATATTGGGTGTCATATTAAGGACTTTAAATCAATTATCTTGAATATCTCCCAAAAATATGTCTGGTTTAGACATTTATGATCTTCCTAAATCTCTTGAAACAAGCTTTCCTAGATGAAGATGATGTCCCATGGAAATCATACTTCTTTCACCTCCTCCAGTTATTCTCCCTAACCCACAAGTTCAAGGTCACTCAAGCCCTATTGGCAAGGCAAGGTCTAGGTGTGATCACATCTTGGAGATGTAGTCACATATTGACAAGCCGGGAGAGTTGGGTGTCAAAATCTTGAGAAAGTTGGTGGTTCAACTACTTTCTAAGTCACATAGTGAGTTCTTTTGGGACTCCTATGAACCAGACTATGACAAGACCCTTAATGATCTTATCTATTTTCTAAGATCAACTTCCTAAAACTTTATGGACATTGACAATTATGACATTGGATATCCAGTAAAGCTCTCTCTTCCCAATGAAAAGGGATCGGCCATAGTCAACTGGATTGACCAAATGGTAAACAGAAAAGCTATGTCTGTGATAGTCCCGTGTACCATTACCAAAGGGTCCATATGTTTATATTGCCAAAGGAAGGGGCATTGATTGCGAAGATGCAAATTTACCTAAGGATGTTAAAGTCAATAAGTTTGACTCTACTTCAGGTAAAGTCCAGTATCTAACTCAGCTAAGTTTCTATTATGAGATTCTTGATAGATGATGTGACTGGGTCACATGGTGATGTTTTAAGAATCAAAGAAAAGTGAAGAAACTTAAAGAAAGAATATGCTGAATCTGATCGTGTAGATGGATTTCTATCGCATAGTTTGAAGATTGGATTCTTGAGGTACTTCTTAGGAGTTATGAGATATTGCTTAGGAATAGATAACAACAAGTTTTCATATGGATTGTAAGGACAAGCTCTTACGCAAAAAAATTTAAAATAAAAGGAAAATTTTGATTTTATTTATTTTAAAATATCCTTACAATGGCATCTGTGGAAATTTTTGTTGCTTATAAGATTCCATTAAGAGCAAGAGTGGAAATATGAAATTGATTCTTTCATTTGTGGTAATGTCTAAATTTACCAAATAAGGAAAGATTATAATCACCCAAGTTTCAATTGGACCGGAACTTGGAATCATGCAAGTTGTATAGCATGATGAATGAGAACTTTCAAGTATTGGAAAATTAAGACTAATTACTTGTTCACATGGATGTGTTAGTCAAGTAAAGGACTAAGGGATCGAGTACACATTCTTGTGCACTGGTCAAGTCCACCACAAAAGATCGATAAGACTATTCGTCATAGTTTACTAAATCTCAGTAAATATGGTTATACTTACAAGCTTAAGTGTAATTCTGAGACACTGGAAAAGGTTCCAATGTAAGGCAGAGTGAATAAGAAGAATCAAATTAGGCAGAAGGATAAAAGTTTCTCAAATCTGAAAAGATGGGAGAGTACTTTAGTATCAGTTTTGTGATCATCTTAATGATTAAGAAACCATAGCACAATTAGTTCTCTAAGGAAATCTTAGTGCATTCTTATGACTAAGACGACGAATCTTGAATTGTTGAAATGGTTAAATCAAGAAGATAAGTCATACTCCGTTCCAATACAAGTCTTAGAGTCATACTCCAAGATTGTAATTTGAGTGACATGTCTTAAAAAAGATTTAAAACACTTGTCAAATGTAAGAGTTAAAGTTTCCTACTCTTGTACATTTGAAATTGGTAAGTTGTGATGTTTTGGATAAAACAAAGACCAACTAAGGCCAATTATGTGAAGTGTTTGTCTTGATTAGAATCCGCACTATCTCTTGGATGTTTGACAAGGGTGTGTTATAGGTCAAGAGGACAGTGGGAGTCTTAAAGGTCTTGAAAGTCTCAAGAACTAATCAAGAATAAAACCTGAAGTTCTTCACCAGCACACGACTTGAGGTTTATAACCTATCATGTTGACATATTATGTGCCCATTCCAGTTAAAGTTGGCTTTGCATATGAGTTTTTAGAGTTCTCAATTGGTTGCACAACAACTTGGAAGCAATGGCAGGCCCTTGAGCTGCCAGGTGGCAAGAAATTAAGATTGAGTTCAATCCACATGAGTTTGGATTTGTCATTATCCTTTTCTTGTGATTATGGTTTTGACAAATTCATATGGGTAGGAACTCATACACCATAGAAATCCAAGTGTCATAAGGTTTCTCTCCGATTCATGAAAATGATGGTGAGGAAACACTTTCACTAAGTAGATTTTAGCTAGATAGCAATTGAGATATTTGCATTCTCAAAGTCGTTAGTGGAGCGTGTGTGGTTAACCGGCACACTAACCTGTACTTGTGAGAAGTGGCAAAAAGGTCTAACCATTATGATTATGGAATCCCTCTTCATAATTGTTTAGACACACCTATGAGCTATCTAAGGGAAGGTGTATGATTTTGATAAAGTTTTATCAAAGCAATCTAGTATCAGAAATCTGAACTTTGGTAAGAAAGTCAATAAAGTATTGATTTCTAGAAGTCCAGCTGATTTCTGAGTTCATGTCAAAGCTAGTGGGAGCATAAGTGTTATGCTAATAATCATCATGTTAGTGGGAGCATGATAATTATGATAAGTATTGCAAGTTGTCAATGTTAATTATAGAAAACAAAAGTTTCAATTGGGAAAGAGTTGTTTTGCTATAATTAAGGGAGAGGAAATTATACTTCATCTCAAATCTAAAAGCTTAGATTGAGGTTTTAATCATTTAGTCAAGGATATATATATATATGAATTTCATGTTGGAATGGCTCAACATAAGAAAATTCTGTATATGGGTCCATTATTTGCGTTCTAAAATTCGATTATGATTACGGCATCCCTTTTCATAATCTGAATTATGAGAACTTGGCAAATAGAAAAGGAAATGTTATAGCAAAAGACTGGTTTAGTCTTTATGTGATACATCATGAATCATGTCCCATATGCTTCAAATATATGATCGATTACATGTGTTATATTCATCCTTTCTAAAATTTTCCAAATGCTTGGGGCATTAAGAAGGGAAAAGGTCTAGAATTGGATATGACTAAAAGGATTAATCAATTGTCGAGGACAATCTAAGGTTTACCAAAGATTGGTTGCTCAAGGATAGTTGAAAGTATAGTGATAATTCTGGAAGGACCATATTGACATAATCTGTAATGAGGCAACTCTTGTTCAGAAGTGATAGTCAAAATGGAATCTAGAAATGTTTCAAGGTTTGAAATTATTTAATCTGTGTAAGATTAGGAAACTTAATGCAAGAAGGATGTTTCCAAGGAGCTGATCTCCTTTGGAATGCTCTGTAATGTTTGTTGTCAAGTCTTTCTGACTTTGTGCATAATCATTACAAGAGGATCAATGCATATAAGTTTAGAATCTAACAGATTTTAGTAAATGGCATGAATTTGGAATTCTTGCATTTGCAGTAAGGATTTGGGACTGTGAAAAGAGGATCATTGGAGTTATGTTCAGTTGATCTATTTCACAAAGTAAAGATCATAGACAAACATAGTATGCATACTTGGTGTATAGCATGACTAGTGTTTAGAAAAAATAGTGTACATGCTTGGAGCATGGGACAACTATTGTTTTAAATTCAAGAATAAAGTTGATAGCTAAAACAGTATACAATGAATAATGTGTAATCATACGGTGATAAATAAAAGGTGTTTATTGATGTTCATAGGTTTTGATACCATATTGGATTCAATTATTCTTGTGTTTCATTTTGCATGTTTTGACTTCCAGAATAAACTAGGTTATTCTTCCGGAATGACTAAGTTATTCAAACCATCCACAGTCGGTCATATGTTGGAAGTAGATATGAATTAAGACTGTCATGGGTTGGCTTGTAGAGGTCTAAGATGTTGGACAAAGGGCTACAACACTCATGAGTGCTCATAAGTTCTGAGTATTGGATTCAACCCGCGCTCATTGGATTCACTTCATGGATTTTATCACGAGTGATCATGAGACGATAATATCTTATATTCTTCAAACCTAGAGATATGAGTTGTTACTATGAGTTGGTTGTACATTGATTGCACGAAAACGCATTCGGTAACTCGGTGTTATAAAACGTGCCTTTGTGTATGATTCAAGAAGTAGTAGAACAAGCCATATGAGTCGAACTTTATCCATTCCTTTTACCTTCGGGATAAAAGCGATATATGTGGGCCCCTCAATGATTTGATGATGACAAATGGAAGTGATCGGCCGGGCCAGGACTGATTTGATTTGTTCAATTAGTCAGTCGTCATAAATTGGAAATTGGGAAACAACAAATGGAAAGAGAGAATGATTATAATCCATGTCTCAATCCATATGATATCTAGAATGGAGGAATATATGATCCCTTAACTAATGGACAAGTGACTGACAAAGGTCAGAGTTCATCTACAAGGTCAGTGTTCGACAGAAGCTTTTGAGAGCTACGATTTCCAGTCAGTTCTTGAAGTCATACGCAATAATAGTTTTAGACTTATCCAAGTGGGAGACTGTTGGATTAATGTCTAAGTCCATAACTATAATTGGTAAGACTTGACCCGACCCGGCATGGTCCATTTGGGTTGCATGGCATCATGCATTTGGATAGACTAAAATGAGAGAAATAACACTTAAGGTTTGTTAATATATTATAAGTTCTAATATATTAATAAGGTTATTTAATTAGTATTGATCAAGAATTAATTTGAAATTAATTAAGTGATCAAAAGGAGACTAATTAAATATATGGGTTGATTGTGTAAATCATTCATTCTTATATATGTGGGCTTGTGATCCAAGATTCCTTATGTTGGACTAAGTCCATGGGGTGACCCATGGATGCTCCATGGAGGTTAAAATCCATGGAGCATAAGGAATGGGTAAAGTCATGAGTTACATGGTGTAACCCTAATAGCCACCATATAAAAGAATCCCATGGCTCAAGAAATCGGGCACTAGTGTGTGTATATAGGGCTAGCCGATTTTCATGAAGTGAAGAATTCTCTCAAGTTATTCCAAGTGTATTTGGTGTTGTGTGAACCATTTGAGGTGTCACACTTGAGGCACTAGGCACTCAAGCTTCATGAAGACATTCTACATCAAAGAGGTATGTATTCTATCTTGTTATATTCATTGTTTTTGTATGATAGATTAGGATAATACCTTGGATGTTCATATTTGCATGTATAATAGAGAAAACATAGAATCAAGGTATTTAGGGTTACATGTACACTTAGGAGTGTTAGAATGCTCAAAACCCAACACATACAACTCGTCGAGTACACCCATGTGACTCGCCGAGTCTCTCCAGTTCTCAATCCATACAGAGGCTTTTCGAGCCATGTAGGGGCTCCAATCCATAGATCCACTCTTCTACAGTCTAACCCTCACATAAAGTGGAAAACTTTAGGTGAAGCCTAGGAGCTATAGGCCCAAAACACTCTAGGGCTAGGGTTGACGACAAAGGGGCTTCACCAATAACTCTTAGACAGAAGCTTTATGACATTTTGGACCATCACAAGCCTAGATCTGAAGTAGCAATCTCAGATCTAAGCCTCTAACTCGAAATAGCTCTCAATCATACCAAAAATGCCCCAATCTCAAATGATAATAGATCTAGATGCAAAAGAGCCCAAGCAACAGATTATTACCTCCAATATATGCTCCAACTGAAGTAGATCCCAGATCTACACCACTCCTTTGCAGCAAGCCTCTTGATCTTCAAGCCCCTTTCTAATATTTCCTCCTCCAAAGTGTTGGGTTTTGAGAATTCTAACACTTCTAAGTGTACATGCAACCCTAAATACCTTAGATCTATGTTTTCTCTATTATACATGCAAATATGAACATCCAAGGTACTATCCTAATCTAGCATACAAAACAATGAATATAACAAGATAGAATACATACCTCTTTGATGTAGAAAGTCTTCATGAAGCTTGAGTGCCAAGTGCCCCAAGTGTGACACCTCAAATGGTTCACGCAACACCAAATACACTTGGAATAACTTGAGAGAAACTTGAACACTCCTTGAAATCGTCTAGCCCTCACACTCACACATAGTGCACGATTTCTTGAGCCATGGGATTCTTTTATATGGTGGCTATTAGGGTTACACCATGTAACTCATGACTTTACCCATTCCTTATGCTCCATGGATTTTAACCTCCATGGAGCATCCATGGGTCACCCCATGGACTTTGTCCAACATAAGGAATCTTGGATCACAAGCCCACATATATAAGAATGAATGATTTACACAATCAACCCATATATTTAATTAGTCTCCTTTTGATCACTTAATTAATTCCAAATTAATTCTTGATCAATACTAATTAAATAACCTTATTAATATATTAGAACTTATAATATATTAACAAACCTTAAGTGTTATTTCTCTCATTTTAGTCTATCCAAATGCATGATGCCATGCAACCCAAATGGACCATGCCGGGTCGGGTCAAGTCTTACCAATTATAGTTATGGACTTAGACATTAATCCAACAGTCTCCCACTTGGATAAGTCTAAAACTATTATTGCGTATGACTTCAAGAACTGACTGGCAATCGTAGCTCTCAAAAGCTTCTGTCAAACTCTGACCTTGTAGATGAACTCTGACCTTTGTCAGTCACTTGTCCATTAGTTAAGGGATCATATATTCCTCCATTCTAGATATCATATGGAATGAGACATGGATTATAATCATTCTATCTGTCCATTTGTTGTTTCCCGATTTCCGATTTATGACGACTGACTAATTGAACAAATCAAATCAGTCCTGGCCCGGCCGAGCACTTCCATTTGTCATCATCAAATCATCGAGGGGCCCACAGATATCGCTTTTATCCCAAAGGTAAAAGGAATGGATAAAGTTCGACTCATATGGCTTGTTCTACTACTTCTTGAATCATACACAAAGGCACATTTTATAACACCGAGTTACCGAATGCGTTTGCGTGCAATCAATGTACAACCAACTCATAGTAACAACTCATATCTCTAGGTTTGAAGAATATAAGATATTATCGTGTCATGATCACTCGTGATAAAATCCATGAAGTGATTCCAATGAGCGCGGGTTGAATCCAATACTCAGAACTTATGAGCACTCATGAGTGTTGTAGCCCTTTGTCCAACATCTTAGACCTCTACAAGCCAACCCATGACAGTCTTAATTCATATCTACTTCCAACATATGACCGACTGTGGATGGTTTGAATAACTTAGTCATTCCGGAAGAATAACCTAGTTTATTCTGGAAGTCAAAACATGCAAAATGAAACACAAGAATAATTGAATCCAATATGGTATCAAAACCTATGAACATCAATAAAACACCTTTTATTTATCACCATATGATTACACATTATTCATTGTATACTGTTTCAGCTATCAACTTTATTCTTGAATTTAAAACAATAGGTGTTCCACGCTCCAAGCATGTACACTATTTTTTCTAAACACTAGTCATGTCATACACCAAGTATGCATACTATGTTTGTCTATGATCTTTACTTTGTGAAATAGATCAATTGACTATAACTACAATGATCCTCTTTTCACAGTCCCAAATCCTTACTGCAAATGCAAAAATTCCAAATTCATGCGATTTACTGAAATCTGTTAGATTCTAAACTTATATGCATTGATCCTCTTGTAATGATTATGCACAAAGTCACAAGGACTTGACAACAAACATTACAAAGTATTCCAAAGGAGATCAACTCCTTGGAAATATCCTTCTTGCATTAAGTTTCCTTAATCTTACATAGATTGAAAATTCTAACTTTGAAACATTTCCAGATTCATTTTGACTATCACTTCTGAACAAGAGTTGCCTCCTTACAGATTATGTCAATATGGTCCTTCCAGAATTATCACTATACTTTCAACTGTCCTTGAGCATCCAATCTTTGGTAAACCTTAGATTGTCCTCGACAATTGATTAATCCTTTTAGTCATATCCAATTCTAGACCTTTTCCCTTCTTAATGCCCCAGGCATTTGGAAAATTTTAGAAAGGATGAATATAGCACATGTAATCGATCCTATATCTAAAGCATATGGGACACAATTCATGATGTCTCACAGAAAGACTAAACCAGTCTTTTGCTATAACATTTCCATTTCTATTTGCCAAGCTCTCATAATTCAGATTATGAAAAGGGATGTCGTAATAATAATTGAATTTTAGAAAGCAAATAATGGACCCATATACAGAATTTTCTTATGTTGAGCCATTCCAACATGAAATTCATATATATATATATATATATATATATATATATATATATATATATATATATATATATATATATATATATATATCTTTGACTAAATACGATTAAAAACTCAATTTAAGCTTCTAGATTTGAGTTGAAGTATAATTTCCTCTCCCTTAATTATAGCAACACAACTCTTTCCCAATTGAAACTTTTGTTTTCTATAATTAACATTGCTAACTTGCAATACTTATCATAATTATCATGCTCCCACTAACATGATGATTATTAGCATGACAATAATGTTCCCACTAGCTTTGACATGTACTCAGAAATCAGCTGGCTTTCTTACCAAAGTTCAGATTTCTAATACTAGATTGTTTTGATAAAACTTTATAAAAATCATACACCTTCCCTTAGATAGCTCATAGGTGTGTCTAAACAATTATGAAGAGGGATGCCATAATCATAATGGTTAAACCTTTTTGCCACTTCTCACAAGTACAGGTTAGTGTGCCGGTTAACCACACATGCTCCACTAACGACTTTGAGAATGCAAATATCTCAATTGCTATCTAGCTAAAATCTACTTAGTGAAAGTGTTTCCTCACCATCATTTTCATGAATCGGAGAGAAACCTTATGACACTTAGATTTTTATGGTGTATGAGTTCCTACCCATATGAATTTGTCAAAACCATAATCACAAGACAAGGATAATGACAAATCCAAACTCATGTGGATTGAACTCAATCTTAATTTCTTGCCACCTGGCAGCTCAAGGGCCTGCCATTGCTTCCAAGTTGTTGTGCAACCAATTAAGAACTCTAAAACTCATCTGCAAAGCCAACTTTAACTGGAATGGGCACATAATATGTCAACATGATAGGTTATAAACCTCAAGTCGTGTGCTAGTGAAGAACTTCAGGTTTTATTCTTGATTAGTTCTTGAGACTTTCAAGACCTTTAAGACTCCCACTGCCCTCTTGACCTATAACACACCCTTGTCAAACATCCAAGAGATAGTGCGGATTCTAATCAAGACAAACACTTCACATAATTGGCCTTAGTTGGTCTTTGTTTTATCCAAAACATCACAACTTACCAATTTCAAATGTACAAGAGTAGGAAACTTTAACTCTTACATTTTACAAGTGTTTTAAATCTTCTTTAAGACATGTCACTCAAATTACAATCTTGGAGTATGACTCTAAGACTTGTATTGGAACGGAGTATGACTCATCTTCTTGATTTAACCATTTCAACAATTCAAGATTCGTCGTCTTAGTCATAAGAATGCACTAAGATTTCCTTAGAGAACTAATTGTGCTATGGTTTCTTAATCATTAAGATGATCACAAAACTGATACTAAAGTACTCTCCCATCTTTTCAGATTTGAGAAACTTTTATCCTTCTGCCTAATTTGATTCTTCTTATTCGCTCTACCATACATTGGAACATTTTCCAATGTCTCAGAGTTACACTTAAGCTTGTAAGTATAATCATATTTACTGAGCTTTAGTAAACCATGACGAATAGTCTTACCGATCTTTTGTGGTGGACTTGACCAGTGCACAAGAATGTGTACTCGATCCCTTAGTCCTTCACTTGACTCACACATCCATGTGAACAGGTAGTTAGTCTTAATTTTTTTTCAATGCTTGAAAGTTCTCATTCATCATGCTATACAACTTGCATGATTCCAAGTTTCTATCCAACTGAAACTTAGGTGATGAGAATCTTTCCTTATTTGGTAAATTTAGACACTACCACAAATGAAAGAATCAAATTCACTTTCCAATATTGCTATCAGTGGAATCTTATAAGCAACAACTTTTCACAAATGCCATTGTAAGGATACTTAAAATAAAAAAATCAAAACCTTTTTCTTTTATTTTAAAACTTTGCGGAAAACTTATCCTTACAATCCATATGAAAACCTTGTTATTATCTATTCCTATGCAATATAAATATCATAATTCTTAAGTAATAGCCCAAAATTCTGATCATCGAACCATGCGATTGAAATCCATCTTCGTGATCAGAATCAGCATGCACTTAATAGAGTTAGACAATGGACTTTACCTGAAGTAGAGCCAAACTTATTGACTTTATCATCCTTAGGTAAATTTGGCAGCTTCGCAACCAATGCTCCTTCCTTTGGAAATAGTTACCTATGGACCCTTAATAATGGGACTATCTCAGACTTAGCCTCTCTCTTTACCATTTGGTCAACCGAGTTGACTATGGCCGATCCCTTCCCATTGGAAAGAGAGAGCTTTACTGGATATCCAATGTCATTATTGTCAATGTCCACAAGTTTTAGGAAGTTGATCTTAGCAAATAGATAAGATCATTAAGGGGCTTGTCATAGTCTGTTTCATAGGAGTCCCAAAGGAACTCACTATGTGACTTCGAAAGTAGTTGAGGCACCAACTTTCTCAACACTTTGACACCCAACTCTCACGGCTTGTCAATATGTGACTACATTTCCAAGAAGTGATCACACATAGACCTTTTCTTGCCAATAGGGCTTGAGTGACCTTAAAATTTTCAAGAACTTGTGGGTTAGGGAGAATAACTGGAGTAGGTGAAAGAAGTATGATTTCCATGGGACATCATCTTCATCTAGGAAAGCTTGTTTCAAGAGATTTAGGAAGATCATAAATGTCTAAACCAGACATATTATTGGGAGATATTCAAGATAATTGATTTAAAGTCCTTAATATGACACCCAATATGAAATATTAAGGCCAGGACCTAACAAACTATTTTATAACTTAGAAGAGGGATGCCGTAATCCAAGCTATAAAATATTAAAAGGTAGGTGAATGACGATTCACCAATTTCCACCAAGATAAACGAAATGTATTATTAGGTTTTAATTGGTTTTTGAAACTCCTAGATCTTTGAGATTCATTGAACTTTTCAATGGCATGTTTCAATCTCGAGTGTGCCTTTAGGTTTTGTGACTGGGATGCCGAGGATCACAAAACAAGGTGTGAAGTAACCATGCAAATTACTTGGTACCCTTAAGTGTTTACCCCTCAATCGATGTGCCGGTTAACCACACACGCTCCATCGATACTATGATAAACATTATGTTACCCTTTGCCTACCTTGTTAAATACGAGGTAGTGTGCCGGTTAACCACACACGCTCCACTAACCGACTTAAACAAAGTGCAAAGTGTAATTTCATGGATTAGCACCTTATTCACATTTTCCTAAGTAACTAAGATTGGGTATTACTAAGAGTTTAGTTACTTAGTATTTATCATTAATACTTTTAATGAAGGGAGAATTATAGTCATGTCAAACCCGTTCGGCTAACGACCCTCCACCGGTCAAGGAAGCGGTGGGTGAGAGTGGACACCCATTAAACTGCCATTTTATAGGCAGTAACCTTATACCCCCCCCCCTTATAGACCGGCTTCGTGAATGAGGCCTACTAACGGTAAGACTGACTTGCTCTTATACATATATATAAATATTATTAACTTATAATATTATAAAGTATAAGGGTTGAATTTTAACTTTTAAAATTCTAAGGGCTAACTTGGAATTAAAGTATTCATAATAGAAAACTTTACAAATTCCAAAACTTGAGGGCAAGTTTTGAAACTATTCAAAACTAATTAATTCCATAACTTATGTGTTTAAAGTAGTTTTAATCCAAAAACTCTTCAAGTTCCATAACTTGAGGACAAGTTATGGAAGACTTTAAACTAATAAAAGAATTAACTTTTCTTTATTTTATAACTTATGGAATTAATTAAGGTTACACTTTTTTATTTATTATTTAATGAAGAGACTCTTGGTCCTCCATAACTTGAGAACAAGTTATGGAGTCATAAAACCATTTAATTAGAACTAGACTCTTCATTTTGTAACCTTTGCCAACTTTTATGAGTTTTATGAAACTTAAATGTGACTTTTCATATAACTTGAGGACAAGTCACATTTTAGAATCAACTCTTAGATTAATTTGGATTGAAAACAACTATTTCACTCAACTTTCTATTAATCTAAGCAACTCATAAGAACAAGATAATTCAAATCAAACTTTTTCATGTAATTAGTCTAAACCTTAAACTACTACAAAACATGAATCTATTGACAATTATCTTTGAAATTGGATTAGCATGAACATTACCACATAAAAAACAAGTTTATAAGTCAAAAAACATTTTAGGGTAATGTTCCTAGTCCAATTCCAGCCAAAAAATTCGAATATATGATGTCTGGGGGTCCAACTCGTCGAGTGCACGAACCAACTCGGCGAGTTGGATGCATTTTGCCTTGGACTCGGCGAGTCTGCTGGGCAGACAGCATCAAAACTTGATTTTTCAGCTACTATTGCAAGTATAACAAGAAAACAAGCCTAGGCTCTGATACCACTATTGGGTTTTGAGCATTCTAACACTCCTAAGTGTGCATGCAACCCTAAATACCTTGGTGATGGGTTTTGGTCCTAAGAACATCCTATGTGCTCATACAAACCCTAATGCTTGGATCTAGGTTTCTCTATTGTACATGCAAGTTATCCAAGACTATAAACCCTAATTCTAGCATACATGTAATCATATTAACATAAGAATGAGTTTAATATGTTACCTTGATTGTTATGTAGCAATAACAATCCCAAATCTCCTTGTATTGACTTTAGAAAGCTTAGAGTCACAATTGTCACTCCTCTAATGGTTCACAAACACCATAAGCAAGAGGATGAAGAGGAGAGAGGATGGAGGCTGCCCTAAAACGTGTGAAACCCTAGAATAAGTCTTCTCCACGTTTTTGGGTCATAAGGGTCTTATATATAGTGAGGCTATTAGGGTTATCTAACAATGAAATCCTAATTTGAATGCTTAAGCCCTAAGCAACCCATGGACTCCTTTAATTAGGGCCTTAGACGATTTCCTTATGGGTTTCCCCATAGAATTCGTCCACTCCTTAATTTAAGACAATCCATAGCCCAAATTGCAATTATCCTATAATTACAATTCCAGTCCCTTAAGTTTAATTAATCTATTTTAGCCACAAAACTAATTACCAATTAATTCTTGACTAATATTAATTAAACAATATGATTTCTTCTTTAATATATTGTTCTCATAATATATTAATAAATCATATTTAATCCTTTCTCTCCATAATTCATCCTATCAAGTTGCTTTGGTGAAGGCAACCCAAAAGGACCATGCACCATCGGGTCAATTACATACCAAAATAGTTATGGACTTAGACACTAATCCAACAGTCTCCCACTTGGATAAGTCTAATAACTATTCTGCGTATGACTTCAGATCCTGATCTGCAATCGTAGCTTTCCAAAGCCGCTGTCAACTCTGATCCTATCAGATACGCGTGTCCTTAGATAAGGGATCATATATTCCTCCATTCTAGATATCGTAAGACATGATTTCTAATCATTTTTCTTTGTACTATTTCTCAAATTCCGGTTTATGACGACTGACTAATTGAACAAATCAAATTAGCCCTAGCCTGGCCGAGCATTCACGTTTGTCATCACTAAATCATCGAGGGGCCCAAAGATATCGCTTTTATCCTACTTTGGATAAAAGGAACGGATAAACTTTGATTCAATGCTCGCTTGCACTCACTCACCGAATTACACACAACAACATGATTTATAACACCAAGTTACTAGTGCGTTTACATATTATCAATGTGCAACCGATTTGAAAGATACAACTCACACATCTTGGTTTCAAGAATATAAGATATTATCGTCTCACCAATCACTCGTGATGCAATTCATGGAGTGATCCAAGTGAGTGTGGGTTTAATCCAATGCTCAAATCATATACATAAGCACTCATGAACGTTGCAGCAAACATTTGCTTATGTCTAATACCTTATAGACAATCCACACACCAATTCACGACAGTCTTCTTTCATATCTACTTCCAACATATGAACGACTGTGGCCCGTTCGAATAATTCGATTATTCTTAATAAACTCAATTATTCTGGAAGTCAAAACATGCAAAGTGAAACACAAGAATAATATTAATCCCATATGACCTCAAACCTTTGAGTATAAATAAAACTCCTTTTATTTATCATCATATTGATTACTCATTATTTGTCGTTTCGGGTAATCAACTTCTTACTTGAATTATTACATTTGTCCCATGCTCTTAGCATGCACACAATGTTTACCTATGGTTCTTACTTTTGTGAAGTAGATCAAATTGAACACATTTCCAATCATTCTCATTTCACAACTCCAAATCCTTTTTCATAAGTGTGAGAATATCACATTCTTGTTACTTATAAAATATGCTAGATTCTAACATTCTATGCAATGATCCTTTCGTAATGTCACTGCACCAAAGTCACAAAGACTATTGCCAATGATATTACAAAGTCCTTTATTGGACATTGTTATAATACAATTCCTTAGATATGATGTCTCTCACTCAAAGTACATTCCTTTGAACATCCTTTTGCATAAAAGTTTCTAATCTAGATATAGATTTTCAATATTCAATTCCCAATATGGACACGCTTCCATATTTTCCATATGACAACTCATTCTTAATAGAATCTTATCTATTCGTAATGATGTCGATATGGTCCATCCAATATGGAAACATTTCCATAATTTCCATATGACAACTCATTCTTAATAGAATCTTTTCTATTCATAATAATGTCGATATGGTCCATCCAATACCATGCTTCCAACTACTCACAACCAATCCTCGTCGAGCTTTGGATTGTTCTTTGATAGTTGTTTAATTATTTTAGTCAAAACCGATTCTAGTCCCTTTTCCCTCTAAATGCGCTAGACATTTGGAAAATTTTAGAATGGTCAAACATTAAAGCATTTGCCATCGATCATATACCCGAAGCGTATGGGACATGACGCATAATGTTTTATTTGCTATGTTCTCAAAATTCGAATTGTGAAGAGGAATGTCGTAATCATAATCGAAATTTTAAGAACACACTATGTACCCTTGACTAAATTTATTAACATTTCTCAACCTAATCCTTTAGATTTGAAATGAAGCATAATATTCTCTCCCTTAATTATAGCAAAACAACTTTACAACCCTTACGACTTTGCAAGGTATAACTCTTGTCTTCTATAATTAATATTGCCAACTTGCAATATGTGCCTTAATAATCATACAATCATAACTTTTATGCTCCCACTATCATGATGATTATTATAAAAACATAACACTTATGCTCCCACTAGCTTCGACATGTATTCAGAAACAGCTAAACTTTCAGAAAAACAATACTTATTGAATTTCTTAAATTCATGTTTCTAATACTTAATGCTTTGATAATCTTTTATCAAGGCGTCTTATACACCTTTTCCATAGATAGTTCATATGTGTGTCTAAACAATTAAGACTAATTGCCAAACCTCACAATTCAAATCATGGAAAGGGATACCGTAACCATAATCGAATTCGAGAATGCAATTTTATAATCACTATCTTCTTAAAATCTTTCTTAGTGAAAGCATTTCCTCACAATCATTTTCATGAAGGAGGAAATCTTATCACACTTAGATTTAAACGGTGTATTTGTTCCTATCCATGTGAATTTGTCAAAGCTAAAGTTTTCGACAAATTCAAACTCATATGGACCAAACTTTCTTAATCTTGATTTCTTGCCTTATGGTAGTACAGCTACCCACCATGTCTTCCAAGTAGTTAAGCAGCTCACCTTTTCTTATCAATGTACTTTCCATTGATCAAGGTCCTTGCCTTTTATGCATTCAAATGAGAAATCATAGGACTCACATGCATAATTAACTCGATTGGATTGGCACAGAAACAAAATAATGTCAACACGATAGGTTGTAAACCTCAACTCGTGTGCTAGTGATGATCGATAAGGTTTATTTGATTTGTTCTTGAAACTTTTCAAGACCATTAATACTACCACATACTCCTTGACATATAAGATTCTCTTGTCAATAACCATTTCTTGACAAACAAATATTCAAGAGTTAGCGTAGTTTTTATCAAAACATTTCATAAATTGGTCCTAGTTGGTCTTTGTCTTATCCAAGACATCACAACTTTCCACATTTGATGAATGTTATAAACCTTCTTAATACTTATCCACTCAATGTCACAATCTTAACTCTAAGACTTGTTTTGGAACGAAGTATGATTTACTTCTTGATTTAACCATTTCTTCAATTCTTGATTCCTCTTCTTAGACATACAATTGTACTAAGACTCACTTAGAGGATCAATTGAGATATGGTTCTTAATCATTAAGACCTATCATAAAGCATAAAAGCTACTCTCCCTTCTTCTTAGAATGGAGAAACTTTTATCTTTATGCCTACTTGATTCTTCTTATTCGTTCTGCTATTGATTTAAACCTTTTCAATCAATTCAGAATTACACTTAATCTTATAAGTATAATCATATTTACTAAACCTTTAGCAAATCATGACGAATATCTTTGTTACTCTTATGGTGGACTTGATCAACACACAACTTTGTGTACTCGATCTCCTAGTCCTTCATTTGACACTTTGTCAATGAATTAGTCTAATTTCCAAATATGAAATTTCTCATTCATCGTGCAACCAAGTTGCATGATTCCAAGTTTCTGTCCAATTGAAACTTGGGCGATGAGAAACTTTCCCTATTTGGTAAATTCTCGACTTTCCATAAATAACATAATAAGAACCAAATCCATTATTGTTAATAATAGAAACATTTTAACATCAATTTTTCATACACGCCATTGTAAGGATAATATAAAATCAAAATTTATTTATTGCGGAAAAAATTGTCCTTACAATGCAATTCATTGAAAAACTATGCTAATACATCTTTCTTAGCAATCTAATTCTAACTCTAAGTAGTAGCTCAAGAATCTAATCATCAAGAAATGCGATTGAAATCCATTCCTTCACGGTTAGATTCTGCTCACTTCTTCCCTTAAGCTTCCTTTCTTTTCTTCGATCCTACAAAACATCAATTGTAGTCTTATCACATTATGTATTAAGAATCTAGAATAGAAGCTTAAAAGAGTTAGCTAATGGATTTTACCTATATTAGAGCCATACGTTTCGACTCTCCCATCTCTTAGATCTCTTAGGTAAATGGGGCAGCTTCGTCTCCAATGCCCTTTCTCTTGGCAATAAAAGCAAATTGACTCTTTTGGAACATGACATGGAACTACTTCAGACATTGCCTTTCTCTTATGATCAAACTTTTCGATCATAGCATGTCTTTCGTTGCCATTGTCCATATCCATGAAGGCAGATTCACCAATCAACTTTGCTTTTCTATTACACCAAACCATTGCTGATTCAGCAGCAATAAGCATATAGGTGAGATCTATAAGGGTCACGTCGCGGTTAATCATATAGTACTCTCTTACGAACTCACTATATAAGTTAGGAAGTGACTGAAGAACCCAATCAACAGCCATCTCCTCACAAACAACGGATCCCATCATTCTTAACCTATCAATGTGTGACTTCATCCCTAGGACGTGTGCACACACTGACTTTCCTTCTTTATGTTTACTTGCCAAAAGGGCTTGAGTGATCTTGAACTTTTCAAGCCTTTGAACTTATGGGTTAGGGAGAATAATTGGAGGAGGTGGAGGAAGTGAAGCATGATTTCTTGTTCCTCGATCGAATCGTGGAATATCATCTTCATGTGGAAAGCTTGTTCCACGGGATTTGGGAAGACCATAGTTGTCGAACTTTGACATCTACAAAATGGGAGAAAACAAATTCAAGTTAGTTGATTGATTGAGTCCTTATTAAGTCACCCAAATGAGATACTAAGGCTAGGACCCAACACAATATTCTACAACTCGGGAGAGGGATGTCGTAACCCAAATTGCAATACATTTGAAGGTAAGTGAATGACGATTCACTAATATCCACCATGAAAAATCAAAAAGAAATTTAAGTTTTAAATCTATGAAAACTCCTAGATCCTATGAGATTCATTTAACATTTCAATGGCACGTTTAAATCTCGATATGCCCCTCTCGTTTGTGACTAAGATGCCGAGGATCACAAAGCGGGTGTGAATAACCATGCAAACTTACATGGTGCCCTCACATGTTACAGTCACCTATTCGATGTGCCAGTAAACCACACATGCTCCACCGAACTATGACAAACATTGAGTCACCATTTGCTACCTTTGCTTAGAACCATTTAGTGTGTCGGTAAACCACACACGCTCCACTAACGTCTTCGCAAGGGCACAAAGTGTAATTTCATGGAATTGCATCAATTCACTTTAGTCTAAGTAACTAAGATTGGGAATTTGTAAAACATTTAGTTACTTTAGTAATTCATTATACTTATAATGGAAGGTTTCGTCCTATCCTACCCGTTCCGCTAACGACCCTCCACTAGTCAAGAGTGCGGTGGGTAAGAGTGGATACCCATTCAATCGCCATTTTATAGGCAATTTCCTTAAACACCCCTTATAGACCAGCTTCGTGAATGAGGCCTACTAAGGATAAGACTGACTTTTACTCATACATATATATAATGTTAGACTTTTAATGTTATATATAGTATAGGGTGTATTTTACAACTTTTAAAATACTAGGTGGTCTAATTTAACAGTTATACCTTTAATTCAATTAAATTGTAAACCTAAACTTTTATGGATTTATTAAAATTCTTTTAATTATACACCTTAATTAATTAATAAAACCATAAGGGTGTGATTTGAACTTTTCAAAACAATACTAGGGTTTTAGAATTTAACATTCCTAATTAAACTTTTAATCAACTTTTAAATTCCAAAACTTGAGGGCAAGTTTTGAAACATTTCAAAACATTAGGGTTTAGAATTTAAATATACATCAAAATTAAACTATTAATCAAAATTTAAATTCCAAAACTTGAGGGCAAGTTTTGAAACCTTTTTTCAAAACATTAGAGTTTCAACTATTTAAATTTCAAAACAACAAAACTTTTTGGGTTCAAATTTAAACTATAAAACCTAAAAGGGAAAATATTAAACTTTTCAAAGCACAAGGATCAAATAACAAATATTCTAAATTAACATTTAATCACATAATTATCCATATTTGATTTATTTAATGATTTCTTGCAAAACAATTTACCAATTTAATCAAAATAATTAATCAATTATCACATAAAACAAATATTTTATTAATTGATAAATATCTTCAATTAGATCAAGAATATAGTCAAATATATCATAAAATCGGATTTATATTGATCTAATATGATAAGACAACTATCCTTAAGCAAAAACAGCAAGAAATCCCGAAGTTTACTCCATCTGACGAGTTGACTCGTCGAGTCAAGCATGGACTCGTCGAGTCAGCATGGACTCGGCGAGTCCAGCCTCCAGAACACCAAAAATCGAATTTTTCAAACATATAATGCATCAATACAATAAAAACCAGTCTAGGCTCTGATACCACTGATGGGTTTTGGTCCTAAGAACATCCTACGTGCTCATACAAACCCTAATGCTTGGATCTAGGTTTCTCTATTGTACATGCAAGTTATCCAAGACTATAAACCCTAATTCTAGCATACATGTAATCATATTAACATAAGAATGGGTTTAAGATGTTACCTTGATTGTTATGTAGCAATAACAATCCCAAATCTCCTTGTATTGACTTTAGAAAGCTTAGAGTCACAATTGTCACTCCTCTAATGGTTCACAAACACCATAAGCAAGAGGATGAAGAGGAGAGAGGATGGAGGCTGCCCTAAAACGTGTGAAACCCTAGAATAAGTCTTCTCCACGTTTTTGGGTCATAAGGGTCTTATATATAGTGAGGCTATTAGGGTTATCTAACAAGGAAACCCTAATTTGGATGCTTAAGCCCTAAGCAACCCATGGACTCCTTTAATTAGGGCCTTGGACGATTTTCTTATGGGTTTCCCCATAGAATTCGTCCACTCCTTAATTTAAGAAAATACATAGCCCAAATTGCAATTATCCTATAATTACAATTCCAGTCCCTTAAGTTTAATTAATCTCTTTTAGCCACAAAACTAATTACCAATTAATTCTTGACTAATATTAATTAAACAATATGATTTCTCCTTTAATATATTATTCTCATAATATATTAATAAATCATATTTAATCCTTTCTCTCCATAATTCATCCTATCAAGTTGCTTTGGTGAAGGCAACCCAAAGGACCATGCACCATCGGGTCAAGTACATACCAAAATAGTTATGGACTTAGACACTAATCCAACATTTGGATCTATGTTTTTTCTATTATACATGAAAATATGAACATCCAAGGTATTATCCTAATCTAGCATACAAAATAATGAATATATCAAGATACAATACATACCTCTTTGATGTAGAAAGTCTTCATGAAGCTTGAGTGCCAAGTGCCCCAAGTGTGACACCTCAAATGGTTCACACAACACCAAATACACTTGGAATAACTTAAGAGAAACTTGAACACTCCTTGAAATCGTCTAGCCCTCACACTCAAACATAGTGCACGATTTCTTGAGCCATGAGATTCTTTTATATGGTGGCTATTAAGGTTACACCATGTAACTCATGAGTTTACCCATTCCTTATGCTCCATGGATTTTAACCTCCATGGAGCATCCATGGGTCACCCCATGGACTTAGTCCAACATAAGGAATCTTGGATCACAAGCCCACATATATAAGAATGAATGATTTACACAATCAACCCATATATTTAATTAGTCTCCTTTTGATCACTTAATTAATTCCAAATTAATTCTTGATCAATACTAATTAAATAACCTTATTAATATATTAGAACTTATAATATATTAACAAACCTTAAGTGTTATTTCTCTCATTTTAGTCTATCCAAATGCATGATGCCATGCAACCCAAATGGACCATGCCGGTTCGGGTCAAGTCTTACCAATTATAGTTATGGACTTAGACATTAATCCAAAACAAAGCTCTATTCTTTCTATTAATGGAGGCTCACTCGATTCTAGGGTTTCTGGATTTCAAAAGGGTGGCAAAGAGGCTGAGGGTATGTTATAATGTGCTTTATATAGGGCACAACCCCCGAGATTAGGGTTTTCTCTTTTCAGCACCAACTCGTCGAGTCCAAGCCGCCGACTCGGCGTGTTGGCCACTTAGTCTGTGACTCAATCCCGCTCCGACTCGGCGAGTAAGAAGACCTACTCGTCGAGTCCCTTCTTGTAACACCGTAAATTTCAAGACAAAATTTTCATTTAAAATAATCATTTTATTCTTAGAACACTTGTTTAAAATCTCATTCATAATCGAATTACAAAACATAGCTCCATTTTCACTTGCATAAAAAAAACCAGGATCCTCCAAAATATGACTCTTTCTCTGGTGTGTACAATCAAGCCGGTGCCGTCCCGTGATACTGAAAGAAACCTGAAAACAACATAACACAAAACACTGTAAGCACGAAGCTTAGTGAGTTCCCCAAAATACCACACACATAACACATATAAGCCACTCGAGGCTATAACTCTATGGGTCCGTGCACCCAAACTCTGTGAACCCTCAGGTTCTAACTCTGTGAACCTTCCGGTTCTAACTCTAGGAACCCTTCGGTTCCAACTTTGCAAACATGCACAGCATAAATCACATAGAATAATGCAGTACAACACATAACATACATAGCATACAAATACTCTGTCACATAACTCTGGTTACCTACTCAAGGTAAAGTATAGTGAGAAGACTCACCTGACAAGCAGAAAGCAGATATCTCCATACTTGAATCTCAAACTCGCCACCGCCTAACACGTAAGGCAAAACTCTCATGACTATAACTCTCGAGACTAGAATCAATCCTCTCAATGCACCCTCTTAAGGGTAAAAGACTATTTTACCCCTCTCTTGGCCCAAAGGCCACATTGCTGACCAAACCCTAAAAGTCAATGGTCAACCCTTGGTCAAAATCAAAGTCCTCAGTCAAAGTCAACCCCTAACTGACACTACTCGCCGAGTCAACCCTATGACTCGCCGAGTTCCTATAATCAGAACTTCACTCAATCCGCGACCTAACTCGCCGAGTCCAACAACTCTGAGTCCACTCGCACACAACTCACCGAGTCATCCCTTGACTCACCGATTCTCGACTCAACCAGGAATATCGGGACTCTTCGACAAGACTCGCCGAGTCCAAGAACAGACTCGCCGAGTCCAAGACTATCATCAACCTACTCGCCGAGTTGTTCATACAACTCGCCGAGTTCCAGGCCATCTTCATCCAACTCGCCGAGTTGTTCTTCCAACTCGCCGAGTCCCAGCTCATCTTCAAGCAACTCGTCGAGTACACTCATGTGACTCGCCGAGTACCACCGGTCTGAATCCATTCAGAAGCATTCCAGGCCATGCAATTGCTCCAAAACATAGATCTAGCCTCCTACCACTCATCCATCACGTAAAGTGGCAAACTTTACGTGAATCCAAAGAGATCTAGGCCATTTGCACATTGGGCTAGGGTTTGGGACATGAAAGCTTCACTAAACACTCCAACACAGGGACTTTCATGCTCTCTGATTCTTCTCCCTTCCAGATCTGAGGTAGCAACCTCAGATCTAACCTCTAGACTTCCCATTTCATCCATAGACAAGTTCCCACAAACCCCAAAATGAAGAAACAACATAACAACAGCCCAAGAACGAGATATTACCTCCAAGAGATGCCCCAACTGCAATGCAATTCGGATCCAAGCAAAGCCCCTTGCTCCAAGCCTTCAATCTCCCAAAATTCCTTCAACAATTACTTCTCCAAGCTCCAATCCACTCAACAATGGTGCTTCACCGCAATTTAGGGTGTTCTGGGGCTTTAGGGGTGATAAAGAGGCTGGGAGGAAAACATAATGTTCTTTATATAGGGCTCAACCCCGAGAATTAGGGTTTTCTCCAATCAGCGCCTACTCGCCGAGTCCTCCTCACTGACTCGTCGAGTTGGCTACTTAGCACGCGACCCAGTCGCGACTGTACTCGCCGAGTCCATCGATGGACTCGCCGAGTCACTCTTTCACAACTTACTCTTTTAGCCCTTCAACTCTACTCTTGATGTTTCGAGATGTTACAATTCTCCCCCACTTAAATTAGGCTTCGTCCTCGAAGCCTTTGGCAACTCGACTCCAAAATATTCCCATGACGCGCCACCTGGCCCTAACTGGACCAGGTTCCTCCAAGCATAACCATCGAACTCGAACTCACTTCCCCTTTCCTTGCGGTGTCCTGACCACCGTCTCAAACCGGGCACCGGCTGTGCCCTCTGATAATCACACTCAACAATCGAGAATTACCCGAGATGTATCACTACTCCAAATCTCAACAATCGCTCGACCCATAAGGGCTAGAAAGCCATGAACCATCGGATCCCCGATCCGAATCCCACTCTATCAATTCCGTGCTGACAGAAAGATCCACTCTTCAATCTCAGAGCAACTCCCACGAGTTCTCCTCTTGCAATCACATACGCATGCTGAACTTGCCCAGTACCCTCGGGTTGGGAAAAACCCGATGCACTGATGATATCCTCCAACATCCCCACCCCCCAGGATGAACCACTAGTACATATCCAATACCCTGATCAAAATCAAGCTGGGAGTCCCAGACTCCCTCCCTGCATTCATCCTGAGACTCTTGGCTCTACACCCGCGGAACCCCTTCTGCATCCTCAGCAGACATCCCAACATGATGTCATTCCATACCACTGTCACAGACACAGTGTTCATCCACCATACTCCAAATCATCCACTCTCACTACTACTTTCACTTTCGTGAACCAACACCCCCCCCCCCCCCCGGGGGGTTACATACCTTTCTTTTCCCTTAGCCAGGGAAACCACTAGCCAACCTTGCCACTAATCCATGTATCACACATGCTCGGGATCTGCTCGCAAGGGCCCTCGGGTCCATGCGCTACCTCTCTCCAGCAAATGAGGGTCCGACACCTCCTCCCACACAACAGCTCAAAGGGTGGCATACCGATGCACTAACGATGGCTGTTGATATAGGATAACTCAACCAAAGATAAATACGTGTCGCAACTCCCTCCGAGGTCTAATACACATGCCCGAAGCATGTCTTCGAGCGTCTGAATCGCTCGCTCGCTCTGAAGTGTCCTCAGACATCATCATGATAAGCTCTAGCTCATTTCGCATATCTCTCTTCGAGACTGAGCACCAGGTCAGCTTTTGACTCCATAGCTGAGCCTCCAAAGGTCACCCATATCATGATCCAAATAACCCACTAACTTCCTCCCCGTGACCACTATCCCGGCCCAGGGACGCGCAAGTCATAAAATTCTCTTTTCCTCATGCGAGAAAATACGATCCAACTGAGGGTCGCCTCAACTCTGATCTCTGGTTTCTGTTGCGCATATCCCTTGCGCATCTTACCGCATCTCCCGACAGAGACGGTGACCCCAGTCTCTCCCCCGGTTCAACACCCAGGCTCCAGAACTCAATACTAGGGATACTCAAGCCCAAAACTCTTCCACATCATACACTGATCGGAGATCATTCCATCATCACATTCTCTTGCCATCTAGTGAGTACTACGGCCCCCCGCAGTATCACAACACCCTCTAACTAGTGAGTACTACGGCTCCCCGCAGTATCACAACACCCTCTGACTAGTGAGTACTACGGCTCCCCGCAGTATCACAACACCCTCTGACTAGTGAGTACTACGGCTCCCCGTAGTATCACAACACCTCCTGACTAGTGAGTACTACGGCTCCCCGCAGTATCACAACACCCTCTAACTCCACTAGCTCATGCTCCGCAGACTATCACATGCAGCTACCCATACTCGACTCGAATACACATTCCAGACTCTGGAAACAATCGACATATCATAATGCCCACCCTTGTGAAGATCCACTCTCTTAATAATCTCCCTGGATGCCCATACTCGAAGGGCTCCCACTAGATCCGTAGATACCTGATACACCACAAATCGTTCAACTCAAGATTTACGAGTAACTCCGAAATAAGGTATCATACCCAGATACCTCGGAATATCCCAACAGAACATCACAAGATCCTGCCACAACCACTGATTCCCTTACTCCCAATACCATACACTCACGACAATACATTTCCTCTGAATCCCATACTAATTTCTGATATCACACTATGCGCAACTTCAGTGCATCCAAACACTCAATTGGAATACAAGGAAGGCGCTAACCTTTCAGAACACACTGATGATCCTCCGAAACTCTTTCCACTACTGATCCAAAATTCAAGCAAGAATACACATCCTAGCCCGGGAATTGGCTACTCGATAATCGGCTACCCATATCTCAACCCAGAAGTTCTCAACTGCCCATACCATCATTACGAGCCTTCCACTCGAGACGACTCTGACCACCATCAGATTCCTGATCATTGACCACCCGCCGTGGAGACACCCATCCTTCTCTTAGGCATATATCACATGCATTATCTCGCCCTGCACCTTTCCTTAATCACCAATGACCCTGATCTCATGAATTCAAGCTGCAGGTTCTGCATCCAACCCTTAACCGCTCTTGCACAAATCTCTGGTTCTCTCAATAAACCACCCGGTTCTCCCCCACTTAGGGTTCGAACCATCACTATCTGACACATCAACAACCTCACGAACTACTTCCACCAGCAATAACGCACCTGCCCCTAGAAAGTGCTACGCAACACCCGATAATCCCCTTTAAGGAAATTATTCGATCTCATAACTCTGATCCTCAGATGAACTCTTCAAGAACTTCTCGCCACAACTGTCTCTAGTCGTTCCAAATCTCGTACCAATCTAGCACCAAACAACTCAACTGCTCAATAACATCCCTGGCTCATAGAACGAACCACAAAATCTTCGAACCCCTCACCTCAACTCATCAAACATCGCTCCAACACCGGGATCATCCCAAGAACAGGGACCCACTCCCATATTCAACACCCAACATAGATAGAAAACTCTCTGCACTGCTAAACTCGACTGAACTCCCCACTGATACCACTACAATACATCCTACTATACTCAAATAGGTGTAGTGTGGTCCTTGACTATCTCAGTCCCAACTGACTATCTGCTCATGATAAATCACTGCCTCGCGGCACACATGCTACCTGATACTCTGGGAGAAATCATCACCAATAACGACCTGCAGGGTTTACCCCCAAACCCAAAACTAAAACATCAGGCCTCTCATGTTTCGCACACGAACATAAATAGCACCACTCACATAGAAGGTGACCTCTCCTCTATCGACTGATTGCTCAACTCAGACCGAAATTCTCCTCTCTCTCTAACTCCTTACCAAAATACTCGGATAGGCTCTCAACTTCCCTCTCGAGGGACGCCTTTCCAAACTCAATCATGGCCTACAGGCCTAAAACCCATAGCGTCCAATCTCTACCTCATCAATCGTGACCGGATAACCAGAGAATCACAAGCATCATTCACTACGAACCATGGTACTCATCCCATGACATCTCTTCTCAATATGCTCCGGTGTGTGGTACCCGAACCATAGCATCACTCCTCCATCTGCTCCGATGTATGATACTCGAACCATAACATCACTCCTCAATCTGCTCCGATGTATGGTACTCAACCATAACATTACTCCTCAATCCGCACCAATGTATGGTACTCGAACCATAACATCACTCCTCAATCTGCTCCGATGTATGGTACTCGAACTATAACATCACTCTTCAATCTGCTCCGATGTATGGTACTCGAACCATAACATCACTCCTCAATACGCTCATTAGAATCTTCAGAATACTCCCTGTATCAAGTATGGGTCCTCTGCTTTCAGTAGTACGGGCCCATACTACCTGCCACATCTACCCATACCTTCCACACGGACTATCCCGGAGCTCCTAAGTAGCTGCTCGACCTTCTAGTTCACTAATTCCGTCGCGCGCTCGCTCCCCAGCGAAATTCTCTACCCTGCCAGTGCACTCATCTAGCTAAGGTTACTCCCTAGGCTCTTCCCAGATTCCCACACTTCTCTGCCATCAGCTGCTGAAGAGCTCCTGATGATGCCAGCCATCTACCTCCTGAATATCGTCATATTCACTTGGTAGCTGACTCCCATCATCGAGAGTTCCACAAAGCACGAAGCAAGCAGCATTCGAGCATCGAAGAATATATATGACTCACTCTGGGTGATAACTCCGCTTGCTCTGCTCCTCCTCGGAACTACCACCGAACTCTGCAACTCTTCCCCTCGCGGGCTCTAACTATTCCTTCTCCAAGTACCACAGTACTCATCTAGGTATCTCCCCTAGATTACTCCTCTACTCAAATCCCTTAAAGGATTCCAATCAAATATTCTCTCTCATCACATACTCAAAAGCACATCTCATATCACAGAAATTCCTAGGCTAAGGCATCACAAATCAGGCCACTCTAGTCCTAATATATGGAATACCTAGCCTGTCTCTAGCATGCAATAATATCTCATAAAGTGCATCATAAATATCTCATAACACAAAAGTAAGGGTATTTTGGGAAATCACCGTTCGGGCTCTGGCTGATTGTACACACTCCTCTTTCTCGTTTTCTCTTTGAACTCTTATTCGCTTTAGAAAATTATTTCTTTGAAAACTTTTCTTACTTCCTCAGTTTGAGTCCAGAATTACCCGAAGGCGCATCCGAATCCCTCAAACCAAGGCTCTGATACCAACTTGTAACACCGTAAATTTCAAGACAAAATTTTCATTTAAAATAATCATTTTATTCTTAGAACACTTGTTTAAAATCTCATTCATAATCGAATTACAAAATATAGCTCCATTTTCACTTGCATAAAAAAAAAAACCAGGATCCTCCAAAATATGACTCTTTCTCTGGTGTGTACAATCAAGCCAGTGCCGTCCCGTGATACTGAAAGAAACCTGAAAACAACATAACACAAAACACTGTAAGCATGAAGCTTAGTGAGTTCCCCAAAATACCACACACATAACACATATAAGCCACTCGAGGCTATAACTCTATGGGTCCGTGCACCCAAACTCTGTGAACCCTCAGGTTCTAACTCTGTGAACCTTCCGGTTCTAACTCTAGGAACCCTTCGGTTCCAACTCTGCAAACATGCACAGCATAAATCACATAGAAATAATGCAGTACAACACATGACATACATAGCATACAAATACTCTGTCACATAACTCTGGTTACCTACTCAAGGTAAAGTATAGTGAGAAGACTCACCTGACAAGCAGAAAGCAGATATCTCCATACTTGAATCTCGAACTCGCCACCGCCTAACACGTAAGGCAAAACTCTCATGACCATAACTCTCGAGACTAGAATCAATCCTCTCAATGCACCCTCTTAAGGGTAAAAGACTATTTTACCCCTCTCTTGGCCCAAAGGCCACATTGCTGACCAAACCCTAAAAGTCAATGGTCAACCCTTGGTCAAAATCAAAGTCCTCAGTCAAAGTCAACCCCTGACTGACCCTACTCGCCGAGTCAACCCTATGACTCGCCGAGTTCCTATAATCAGAACTTCACTCAATCCGCGACCTAACTCGCCGAGTCACTCCGAGACTCGCCGAGTCCAACAACTCTGAGTCCACTCGCACACAACTCACCGAGTCATCCCTTGACTCACCGATTCTCGACTCAACCAGGAATATCGGGACTCTTCGACAAGACTCGCCGAGTCCAAGACTATCATCAACCTACTCGCCGAGTTGTTCATACAACTCGCCGAGTTCCAGGCCATCTTCATCCAACTCGCCGAGTTGTTCTTCCAACTCGCCGAGTCCCAGCTCATCTTCAAGCAACTCGTCGAGTACACTCATGTGACTCGCCGAGTACCACCGGTCTGAATCCATTCAGAAGCATTCCAGGCCATGCAATTGCTCCAAAACATATATCTAGCCTCCTACCACTCATCCATCACGTAAAGTGGCAAACTTTACGTGAATCCAAAGAGATCTAGGCCATTTGCACATTAGGCTAGGGTTTGGGACATGAAAGCTTCACTAAACACTCCAACACAGGGACTTTCATGTTCTCTGATTCTTCTCCCTTCCAGATCTGAGGTAGCAACCTCAGATCTAACCTCTAGACTTCCCATTTCATCCATAGACAAGTTCCCACAAACCCCAAAATGAAGAAACAACATAACAACAGCCCAAGAACGAGATATTACCTCCAAGAGATGCCCCAACTGCAATGCAATTCGGATCCAAGCAAAGCCCCTTGCTCCAAGCCTTCAATCTCCCAAAATTCCTTCAACAATTACTTCTCCAAGCTCCAATCCACTCAACAATGGTGCTTCACCGCAATTTAGGGTGTTCTGGGGCTTTAGGGGTGATAAAGAGGCTGGGAGGAAAACATAATGTTCTTTATATAGGGCTCAACCCCGAGAATTAGGGTTTTCTCCAATCAGCGCCTACTCGCCGAGTCCTCCTCACTGACTCGTCGAGTTGGCTACTTAGCACGCGACCCAGTCGCGACTGTACTCGCCGAGTCACTCTTTCACAACTTACTCTTTTAGCCCTTCAACTCTACTCTTGATGTTTCGAGATGTTACAATTCTCCCCCACTTAAATTAGGCTTCGTCCTCGAAGCCTTTGGCAACTCGACTCCAAAATATTCCCATGACGCGCCACCTGGCCCTAACTGGACCAGGTTCCTCCAAGCATAACCATCGAACTCGAACTCACTTCCCCTTTCCTTGCGGTGTCCTGACCACCGTCTCAAACCGGGCACCGGCTGTGCCCTCTGATAATCACACTCAACAATCGAGAATTACCCGAGATGTATCACTACTCCAAATCTCAACAATCGCTCGACCCATAAGGGCTAGAAAGCCATGAACCATCGGATCCCCGATCCGAATCCCACTCTATCAATTCCGTGCTGACAGAAAGATCCACTCTTCAATCTCAGAGCAACTCCCACGAGTTCTCCTCTTGCAATCACATACGCATGCTGAACTTGCCCAGTACCCTCGGGTTGGGAAAAACCCGATGCACTGATGATATCCTCCAACATCCCCACCCCCCAGGATGAACCACTAGTACATATCCAATACCCTGATCAAAATCAAGCTGGGAGTCCCAGACTCCCTCCCTGCATTCATCCTGAGACTCTTGGCTCTACACCCGCGGAACCCCTTCTGCATCCTCAGCAGACATCCCAACATGATGTCATTCCATACCACTGTCACAGACACAGTGTTCATCCACCATACTCCAAATCATCCACTCTCACTACTACTTTCACTTTCGTGAACCAACACCCCCCCCCCCCGGGGGGGTTACATACCTTTCTTTTCCCTTACCCAGGGAAACCACTAGCCAACCTTGCCACTAATCCATGTATCACACATGCTCGGGATCTGCTCGCAAGGGCCCTCGGGTCCATGCGCTACCTCTCTCCAGCAAATGAGGGTCCGACACCTCCTCCCACACAACAGCTCAAAGGGTGGCATACCGATGCACTAACGATGGCTGTTGATATAGGATAACTCAACCAAAGATAAATACGTGTCGCAACTCCCTCCGAGGTCTAATACACATGCCCGAAGCATGTCTTCGAGCGTCTGAATCGCTCGCTCGCTCTGAAGTGTCCTCAGACATCATCATGATAAGCTCTAGCTCATTTCGCATATCTCTCTTCGAGACTGAGCACCAGGTCAGCTTTTGACTCCATAGCTGAGCCTCCAAAGGTCACCCATATCATGATCCAAATAACCCACTAACTTCCTCCCCGTGACCACTATCCCGGCCCAGGGACGCGCAAGTCATAAAATTCTCTTTTCCTCATGCGAGAAAATACGATCCAACTGAGGGTCGCCTCAACTCTGATCTCTGGTTTCTGTTGCGCATATCCCTTGCGCATCTTACCGCATCTCCCGACAGAGACGGTGACCCCAGTCTCTCCCCCGGTTCAACACCCAGGCTCCAGAACTCAATACTAGGGATACTCAAGCCCAAAACTCTTCCACATCATACACTGATCGGAGATCATTCCATCATCACATTCTCTTGCCATCTAGTGAGTACTACGGCCCCCCGCAGTATCACAACACCCTCTAACTAGTGAGTACTACGGCTCCCCGCAGTATCACAACACCCTCTGACTAGTGAGTACTACGGCTCCCCGCAGTATCACAACACCCTCTGACTAGTGAGTACTACGGCTCCCCGTAGTATCACAACACCTCCTGACTAGTGAGTACTACGGCTCCCCGCAGTATCACAACACCCTCTAACTCCACTAGCTCATGCTCCGCAGACTATCACAGGCAGCTACCCATACTCGACTCGAATACACATTCCAGACTCTGGAAACAATCGACATATCATAATGCCCACCCTTGTGAAGATCCACTCTCTTAATAATCTCCCTGGATGCCCATACTCGAAGGGCTCCCACTAGATCCGTAGATACCTGATACACCACAAATCGTTCAACTCAAGATTTACGAGTAACTCCGAAATAAGGTATCATACCCAGATACCTCGGAATATCCCAACAGAACATCACAAGATCCTGCCACAACCACTGATTCCCTTACTCCCAATACCATACACTCACGACAATACATTTCCTCTGAATCCCATACTAATTTCTGATATCACACTATGCGCAACTTCAGTGCATCCAAACACTCAATTGGAATACAAGGAAGGCGCTAACCTTTCAGAACACACTGATGATCCTCCGAAACTCTTTCCACTACTGATCCAAAATTCAAGCAAGAATACACATCCTAGCCCGGGAATTGGCTACTCGATAATCGGCTACCCATATCTCAACCCAGAAGTTCTCAACTGCCCATACCATCATTACGAGCCTTCCACTCGAGACGACTCTGACCACCATCAGATTCCTGATCATTGACCACCCGCCGTGGAGACACCCATCCTTCTCTTAGGCATATATCACATGCATTATCTCGCCCTGCACCTTTCCTTAATCACCAATGACCCTGATCTCATGAATTCAAGCTGCAGGTTCTGCATCCAACCCTTAACCGCTCTTGCACAAATCTCTGGTTCTCTCAATAAACCACCCGGTTCTCCCCCACTTAGGGTTCGAACCATCACTATCTGACACATCAACAACCTCACGAACTACTTCCACCAGCAATAACGCACCTGCCCCTAGAAAGTGCTACGCAACACCCGATAATCCCCTTTAAGGAAATTATTCGATCTCATAACTCTGATCCTCAGATGAACTCTTCAAGAACTTCTCGCCACGACTGTCTCTAGTCGTTCCAAATCTCGTACCAATCTAGCACCAAACAACTCAACTGCTCAATAACATCCCTGGCTCATAGACCGAACCACAAAATCTTCGAACCCCTCACCTCAACTCATCAAACATCGCTCCAACACCGGGATCATCCCAAGAACAGGGACCCACTCCCATATTCAACACCCAACATAGATAGAAAACTCTCTGCACTGCTAAACTCGACTGAACTCCCCACTGATACCACTACAATACATCCTACTATACTCAAATAGGTGTAGTGTGGTCCTTGACTATCTCAGTCCCAACTGACTATCTGCTCATGATAAATCACTGCCTCGCGGCACACATGCTACCTGATACTCTGGGAGAAATCATCACCAATAACGACCTGCAGGGTTTACCCCCAAACCCAAAACTAAAACATCAGGCCTCTCATGTTTCGCACACGAACATAAATAGCACCACTCACATAGAAGGTGACCTCTCCTCTATCGACTGATTGCTCAACTCAGACCGAAATTCTCCTCTCTCTCTAACTCCTTACCAAAATACTCGGATAGGCTCTCAACTTCCCTCTCGAGGGACGCCTCTCCAAACTCAATCATGGCCTACAGGCCTAAAACCCATAGCGTCCAATCTCTACCTCATCAATCGTGACCGGATAACCAGAGAATCACAAGCATCATTCACTACGAACCATGGTACTCATCCCATGACATCTCTTCTCAATATGCTCCGGTGTGTGGTACCCGAACCATAGCATCACTCCTCCATCTGCTCCGATGTATGATACTCGAACCATAACATCACTCCTCAATCTGCTCCGATGTATGGTACTCAACCATAACATTACTCCTCAATCCGCACCAATGTATGGTACTCGAACCATAACATCACTCCTCAATCTGCTCCGATGTATGGTACTCGAACTATAACATCACTCTTCAATCTGCTCCGATGTATGGTACTCGAACCATAACATCACTCCTCAATACGCTCATTAGAATCTTCAGAATACTCCCTGTATCAAGTATGGGTCCTCTGCTTTCAGTAGTACGGGCCCATACTACCTGCCACATCTACCCATACCTTCCACACGGACTATCCCGGAGCTCCTAAGTAGCTGCTCGACCTTCTAGTTCACTAATTCCGTCGCGCGCTCGCTCCCCAGCGAAATTCTCTACCCTGCCAGTGCACTCATCTGGCTAAGGTTACTCCCTAGGCTCTTCCCAGATTCCCACACTTCTCTGCCATCAGCTGCTGAAGAGCTCCTAATGATGCCAGCCATCTACCTCCTGAATATCGTCATATTCACTTGGTAGCTGACTCCCATCATCGAGAGTTCCACAAAGCACGAAGCAAGCAGCATTCGAGCATCGAAGAATATATATGACTCACTCTGGGTGATAACTCCGCTTGCTCTGCTCCTCCTCGGAACTACCACCGAACTCTGCAACTCTTCCCCTCGCGGGCTCTAACTATTCCTTCTCCAAGTACCACAGTACTCATCTAGGTATCTCCCCTAGATTACTCCTCTACTCAAATCCCTTAAAGGATTCCAATCAAATATTCTCTCTCATCACATACTCAAAAGCACATCTCATATCACAGAAATTCCTAGGCTAAGGCATCACAAATCAGGCCACTCTAGTCCTAATATATGGAATACCTAGCCTGTCTCTAGCATGCAATAGTATCTCATAAAGTGCATCATAAATATCTCATAACACAAAAGTAACGGTATTTTGGGAAATCACCGTTCGGGCTCTGGCTGATTGTACACACTCCTCTTTCTCGTTTTCTCTTTGAACTCTTATTCGCTTTAGAAAATTATTTCTTTGAAAACTTTTCTTACTTCCTCAGTTTGAGTCCAGAATTACCCGAAGGCGCATCCGAATCCCTCAAACCAAGGCTCTGATACCAACTTGTAACACCGTAAATTTCAAGACAAAATTTTCATTTAAAATAATCATTTTATTCTTAGAACACTTGTTTAAAATCTCATTCATAATCGAATTACAAAATATAGCTCCATTTTCACTTGCATAAAAAAAAAACTAGGATCCTCCAAAATATGACTCTTTCTCTGGTGTGTACAATCAAGCCGGTGCCGTCCCGTGATACTGAAAGAAACCTGAAAACAACATAACACAAAACACTGTAAGCATGAAGCTTAGTGAGTTCCCCAAAATACCACACACATAACACATATAAGCCACTCGAGGCTATAACTCTATGGGTCCGTGCACCCAAACTCTGTGAACCCTCAGGTTCTAACTCTGTGAACCTTCCGGTTCTAACTCTAGGAACCCTTCGGTTCCAACTCTGCAAACATGCACAGCATAAATCACATAGAAATAATGCAGTACAACACATAACATACATAGCATACAAATACTCTGTCACATAACTCTGGTTACCTACTCAAGGTAAAGTATAGTGAGAAGACTCACCTGACAAGCAGAAAGCAGATATCTCCATACTTGAATCTCGAACTCGCCACCGCCTAACACGTAAGGCAAAACTCTCATGACCATAACTCTCGAGACTAGAATCAATCCTCTCAATGCACCCTCTTAAGGGTAAAAGACTATTTTACCCCTCTCTTGGCCCAAAGGCCACATTGCTGACCAAACCCTAAAAGTCAATGGTCAACCCTTGGTCAAAATCAAAGTCCTCAGTCAAAGTCAACCCCTGACTGACCCTACTCGCCGAGTCAACCCTATGACTCGCCGAGTTCCTATAATCAGAACTTCACTCAATCCGCGACCTAACTCGCCGAGTCACTCCGAGACTCGCCGAGTCCAACAACTCTGAGTCCACTCGCACACAACTCACCGAGTCATCCCTTGACTCACCGATTCTCGACTCAACCAGGAATATCGGGACTCTTCGACAAGACTCGCCGAGTCCAAGACTATCATCAACCTACTCGCCGAGTTGTTCATACAACTCGCCGAGTTCCAGGCCATCTTCATCCAACTCGCCGAGTTGTTCTTCCAACTCGCCGAGTCCCAGCTCATCTTCAAGCAACTCGTCGAGTACACTCATGTGACTCGCCGAGTACCACCGGTCTGAATCCATTCAGAAGCATTCCAGGCCATGCAATTGCTCCAAAACATATATCTAGCCTCCTACCACTCATCCATCACGTAAAGTGGCAAACTTTACGTGAATCCAAAGAGATCTAGGCCATTTGCACATTAGGCTAGGGTTTGGGACATGAAAGCTTCACTAAACACTCCAACACAGGGACTTTCATGTTCTCTGATTCTTCTCCCTTCCAGATCTGAGGTAGCAACCTCAGATCTAACCTCTAGACTTCCCATTTCATCCATAGACAAGTTCCCACAAACCCCAAAATGAAGAAACAACATAACAACAGCCCAAGAACGAGATATTACCTCCAAGAGATGCCCCAACTGCAATGCAATTCGGATCCAAGCAAAGCCCCTTGCTCCAAACCTTCAATCTCCCAAAATTCCTTCAACAATTACTTCTCCAAGCTCCAATCCACTCAACAATGGTGCTTCACCGCAATTTAGGGTGTTCTGGGGCTTTAGGGGTGATAAAGAGGCTGGGAGGAAAACATAATGTTCTTTATATAGGGCTCAACCCCGAGAATTAGGGTTTTCTCCAATCAGCGCCTACTCGCCGAGTCCTCCTCACTGACTCGTCGAGTTGGCTACTTAGCACGCGACCCAGTCGCGACTGTACTCGCCGAGTCCATCGATGGACTCGCCGAGTCACTCTTTCACAACTTACTCTTTTAGCCCTTCAACTCTACTCTTGATGTTTCGAGATGTTACAATTCTCCCCCACTTAAATTAGGCTTCGTCCTCGAAGCCTTTGGCAACTCGACTCCAAAATATTCCCATGACGCGCCACCTGGCCCTAACTGGACCAGGTTCCTCCAAGCATAACCATCGAACTCGAACTCACTTCCCCTTTCCTTGCGGTGTCCTGACCACTGTCTCAAACCGGGCACCGGCTGTGCCCTCTGATAATCACACTCAACAATCGAGAATTACCCGAGATGTATCACTACTCCAAATCTCAACAATCGCTCGACCCATAAGGGCTAGAAAGCCATGAACCATCGGATCCCCGATCCGAATCCCACTCTATCAATTCCGTGCTGACAGAAAGATCCACTCTTCAATCTCAGAGCAACTCCCACGAGTTCTCCTCTTGCAATCACATACGCATGCTGAACTTGCCCAGTACCCTCGGGTTGGGAAAAACCCGATGCACTGATGATATCCTCCAACATCCCCACCCCCCAGGATGAACCACTAGTACATATCCAATACCCTGATCAGAATCAAGCTGGGAGTCCCAGACTCCCTCCCTGCATTCATCCTGAGACTCTTGGCTCTACACCCGCGGAACCCCTTCCGCATCCTCAGCAGACATCCCAACATGATGTCATTCCATACCACTGTCACAGACACAGTGTTCATCCACCATACTCCAAATCATCCACTCTCACTACTACTTTCACTTTCGTGAACCAACACCCCCCCCCCCCCGGGGGGGGTTACATACCTTTCTTTTCCCTTACCCAGGGAAACCACTAGCCAACCTTGCCACTAATCCATGTATCACACATGCTCGGGATCTGCTCGCAAGGGCCCTCGGGTCCATGCGCTACCTCTCTCCAGCAAATGAGGGTCCGACACCTCCTCCCACACAACAGCTCAAAGGGTGGCATACCGATGCACTAACGATGGCTGTTGATATAGGATAACTCAACCAAAGATAAATACGTGTCGCAACTCCCTCCGAGGTCTAATACACATGCCCGAAGCATGTCTTCGAGCGTCTGAATCGCTCGCTCGCTCTGAAGTGTCCTCAGACATCATCATGATAAGCTCTAGCTCATTTCGCATATCTCTCTTCGAGACTGAGCACCAGGTCAGCTTTTGACTCCACAGCTGAGCCTCCAAAGGTCACCCATATCATGATCCAAATAACCCACTAACTTCCTCCCCGTGACAACTATCCCGGCCCAGGGACGCGCAAGTCATAAAATTCTCTTTTCCTCATGCGAGAAAATACGATCCAACTGAGGGTCGCCTCAACTCTGATCTCTGGTTTCTGTTGCGCATATCCCTTGCGCATCTTACCGCATCTCCCGACAGAGACGGTGACCCCAGTCTCTCCCCCGGTTCAACACCCAGGCTCCAGAACTCAATACTAGGGATACTCAAGCCCAAAACTCTTCCACATCATACACTGATCGGAGATCATTCCATCATCACATTCTCTTGCCATCTAGTGAGTACTACGGCCCCCCGCAGTATCACAACACCCTCTAACTAGTGAGTACTACGGCTCCCCGCAGTATCACAACACCCTCTGACTAGTGAGTACTACGGCTCCCCGCAGTATCACAACACCCTCTGACTAGTGAGTACTACGGCTCCCCGCAGTATCACAACACCCTCTGACTAGTGAGTACTACGGCTCCCCGTAGTATCACAACACCTCCTGACTAGTGAGTACTACGGCTCCCCGCAGTATCACAACACCCTCTAACTCCACTAGCTCATGCTCCGCAGACTATCACAGGCAGCTACCCATACTCGACTCGAATACACATTCCAGACTCTGGAAACAATCGACATATCATAATGCCCACCCTTGTGAAGATCCACTCTCTTAATAATCTCCCTGGATGCCCATACTCGAAGGGCTCCCACTAGATCCGTAGATACCTGATACACCACAAATCGTTCAACTCAAGATTTACGAGTAACTCCGAAATAAGGTATCATACCCAGATACCTCGGAATATCCCAACAGAACATCACAAGATCCTGCCACAACCACTGATTCCCTTACTCCCAATACCATACACTCACGACAATACATTTCCTCTGAATCCCATACTAATTTCTGATATCACACTATGCGCAACTTCAGTGCATCCAAACACTCAATTGTAATACAAGGAAGGCGCTAACCTTTCAGAACACACTGATGATCCTCCGAAACTCTTTCCACTACTGCTCCAAAATTCAAGCAAGAATACACATCCTAGCCTGGGAATTGGCTACTCGATAATCGGCTACCCATATCTCAACCCAGAAGTTCTCAACTGCCCATACCATCATTACGAGCCTTCCACTCGAGACGACTCTGACCACCATCAGATTCCTGATCATTGACCACCCGCCGTGGAGACACCCATCCTTCTCTTAGGCATATATCACATGCATTATCTCGCCCTGCACCTTTCCTTAATCACCAATGACCCTGATCTCATGAATTCAAGCCGCAGGTTCCACATCCAACCCTTAACCGCTCTTGCACAAATCTCTGGTTCTCTCAATAAACCACCCGGTTCTCCCCCACTTAGGGTTCGAACCATCACTATCTGACACATCAACAACCTCACGAACTACTTCCACCAGCAATAACGCACCTGCCCCTGGAAAGTGCTACGTAACACCCGATAATCCCCTTTAAGGAAATTATTCGATCTCATAACTCTGATCCTCAGATGAACTCTTCAAGAACTTCTCGCCACGACTGTCTCTAGTCGTTCCAAATCTCGTACCAATCTAGCACCAAACAACTCAACTGCTCAATAACATCCCTGGCTCATAGACCGAACCACAAAATCTTCGAACCCCTCACCTCAACTCATCAAACATCGCTCCAACACCGGGATCATCCCAAGAACAGGGACCCACTCCCATATTCAACACCCAACATAGATAGAAAACTCTCTGCACTGCTAAACTCGACTGAACTCCCCACTGATACCACTACAATACATCCTACTATACTCAAATAGGTGTAGTGTGGTCCTTGACTATCTCAGTCCCAACTGACTATCTGCTCATGATAAATCACTGCCTCGCGGCACACATGCTACCTGATACTCTGGGAGAAATCATCACCAATAACGACCTGCAGGGTTTACCCCCAAACCCAAAACTAAAACATCAGGCCTCTCATGTTTCGCACACGAACATAAATAGCACCACTCACATAGAAGGTGACCTCTCCTCTATCGACTGATTGCTCAACTCAGACCGAAATTCTCCTCTCTCTCTAACTCCTTACCAAAATACTCGGATAGGCTCTCAACTTCCCTCTCGAGGGACGCCTTTCCAAACTCAATCATGGCCTACAGGCCTAAAACCCATAGCGTCCAATCTCTACCTCATCAATCGTGACCGGATAACCAGAGAATCACAAGCATCATTCACTACGAACCATGGTACTCATCCCATGACATCTCTTCTCAATATGCTCCGGTGTGTGGTACCCGAACCATAGCATCACTCCTCCATCTGCTCTGATGTATGATACTCGAACCATAACATCACTCCTCAATCTGCTCCGATGTATGGTACTCAACCATAACATTACTCCTCAATCCGCACCAATGTATGGTACTCGAACCATAACATCACTCCTCAATCTGCTCCGATGTATGGTACTCGAACTATAACATCACTCTTCAATCTGCTCCGATGTATGGTACTCGAACCATAACATCACTTCTCAATACGCTCATTAGAATCTTCAGAATACTCCCTGTATCAAGTATGGGTCCTCTGCTTTCAGTAGTACGGGCCCATACTACCTGCCACATCTACCCATACCTTCCACACGGACTATCCCGGAGCTCCTAAGTAGCTGCTCGACCTTCTAGTTCACTAATTCCGTCGCGCGCTCGCTCCCCAGCGAAATTCTCTACCCTGCCAGTGCACTCATCTAGCTAAGGTTACTCCCTAGGCTCTTCCCAGATTCCCACACTTCTCTGCCATCAGCTGCTGAAGAGCTCCTGATGATGCCAGCCATCTACCTCCTGAATATCGTCATATTCACTTGGTAGCTGACTCCCATCATCGAGAGTTCCACAAAGCACGAAGCAAGCAGCATTCGAGCATCGAAGAATATATATGACTCACTCTGGGTGATAACTCCGCTTGCTCTGCTCCTCCTCGGAACTACCACCGAACTCTGCAACTCTTCCCCTCGCGGGCTCTAACTATTCCTTCTCCAAGTACCACAGTACTCATCTAGGTATCTCCCCTAGATTACTCCTCTACTCAAATCCCTTAAAGGATTCCAATCAAATATTCTCTCTCATCACATACTCAAAAGCACATCTCATATCACAGAAATTCCTAGGCTAAGGCATCACAAATCAGGCCACTCTAGTCCTAATATATGGAATACCTAGCCTGTCTCTAGCATGCAATAATATCTCATAAAGTGCATCATAAATATCTCATAACACAAAAGTAAGGGTATTTTGGGAAATCACCGTTCGGGCTCTGGCTGATTGTACACACTGCTCTTTCTCGTTTTCTCTTTGAACTCTTATTCGCTTTAGAAAATTATTTCTTTGAAAACTTTTCTTACTTCCTCAGTTTGAGTCCAGAATTACCCGAAGGCGCATCCGAATCCCTCAAACCAAGGCTCTGATACCAACTTGTAACACCGTAAATTTCAAGACAAAATTTTCATTTAAAATAATCATTTTATTCTTAGAACACTTGTTTAAAATCTCATTCATAATCGAATTACAAAATATAGCTCCATCTTCACTTGCATAAAAAAAAAACCAGGATCCTCCAACATATGACTCTTTCTCTGGTGTGTACAATCAAGCCGGTGCCGTCCCGTGATACTGAAAGAAACCTGAAAACAACATAACACAAAACACTGTAAGCATGAAGCTTAGTGAGTTCCCCAAAATACCACACACATAACACATATAAGCCACTCGAGGCTATAACTCTATGGGTCCGTGCACCCAAACTCTGTGAACCCTCAGGTTCTAACTCTGTGAACCTTCCGGTTCTAACTCTAGGAACCCTTCGGTTCCAACTCTGCAAACATGCACAGCATAAATCACATAGAAATAATGCAGTACAACACATGACATACATAGCATACAAATACTCTGTCACATAACTCTGGTTACCTACTCAAGGTAAAGTATAGTAAGAAGACTCACCTGACAAGCAGAAAGCAGATATCTCCATACTTGAATCTCGAACTCGCCACCGCCTAACACGTAAGGCAAAACTCTCATGACCATAACTCTCGAGACTAGAATCAATCCTCTCAATGCACCCTCTTAAGGGTAAAAGACTATTTTACCCCTCTCTTGGCCCAAAGGCCACATTGCTGACCAAACCCTAAAAGTCAATGGTCAACCCTTGGTCAAAATCAAAGTCCTCAGTCAAAGTCAACCCCTGACTGACCCTACTCGCCGAGTCAACCCTATGACTCGCCGAGTTCCTATAATCAGAACTTCACTCAATCCGCGACCTAACTCGCCGAGTCACTCCGAGACTCGCCGAGTCCAACAACTCTGAGTCCACTCGCACACAACTCACCGAGTCATCCCTTGACTCACCGATTCTCGACTCAACCAGGAATATCGGGACTCTTCGACAAGACTCGCCGAGTCCAAGAACAGACTCGCCGAGTCCAAGACTATCATCAACCTACTCGCCGAGTTGTTCATACAACTCGCCGAGTTCCAGGCCATCTTCATCCAACTCGCCGAGTTGTTCTTCCAACTCGCCGAGTCCCAGCTCATCTTCAAGCAACTCGTCGAGTACACTCATGTGACTCGCCGAGTACCACCGGTCTGAATCCATTTAGAAGCATTCCAGGCCATGCAATTGCTCCAAAACATAGATCTAGCCTCCTACCACTCATCCATCACGTAAAGTGGCAAACTTTACGTGAATCCAAAGAGATCTAGGCCATTTGCACATTGGGCTAGGGTTTGGGACATGAAAGCTTCACTAAACACTCCAACACAGGGACTTTCATGCTCTCTGATTCTTCTCCCTTCCAGATCTGAGGTAGCAACCTCAGATCTAACCTCTAGACTTCCCATTTCATCCATAGACAAGTTCCCACAAACCCCAAAATGAAGAAACAACATAACAACAGCCCAAGAACGAGATATTACCTCCAAGAGATGCCCCAACTGCAATGCAATTCGGATCCAAGCAAAGCCCCTTGCTCCAAGCCTTCAATCTCCCAAAATTCCTTCAACAATTACTTCTCCAAGCTCCAATCCACTCAACAATGGTGCTTCACCGCAATTTAGGGTGTTCTGGGGCTTTAGGGGTGATAAAGAGGCTGGGAGGAAAACATAATGTTCTTTATATAGGGCTCAACCCCGAGAATTAGGGTTTTCTCCAATCAGCGCCTACTCGCCGAGTCCTCCTCACTGACTCGTCGAGTCGGCTACTTAGCACGCGACCCAGTCGCGACTGTACTCGCCGAGTCCATCCATGGACTCGCCGAGTCACTCTTTCACAACTTACTCTTTTAGCCCTTCAACTCTACTCTTGATGTTTCGAGATGTTACAATTCTCCCCCACTTAAATTAGGCTTCGTCCTCGAAGCCTTTGGCAACTCGACTCCAAAATATTCCCATGACGCGCCACCTGGCCCTAACTGGACCAGGTTCCTCCAAGCATAACCATCGAACTCGAACTCACTTCCCCTTTCCTTGCGGTGTCCTGACCACCGTCTCAAACCGGGCACCGGCTGTGCCCTCTGATAATCACACTCAACAATCGAGAATTACCCGAGATGTATCACTACTCCAAATCTCAACAATCGCTCGACCCATAAGGGCTAGAAAGCCATGAACCATCGGATCCCCGATCCGAATCCCACTCTATCAATTCCGTGCTGACAGAAAGATCCACTCTTCAATCTCAGAGCAACTCCCACGAGTTCTCCTCTTGCAATCACATACGCATGCTGAACTTGCCCAGTACCCTCGGGTTGGGAAAAACCCGATGCACTGATGATATCCTCCAACATCCCCACCCCCCAGGATGAACCACTAGTACATATCCAATACCCTGATCAGAATCAAGCTGGGAGTCCCAGACTCCCTCCCTGCATTCATCCTGAGACTCTTGGCTCTACACCCGCGGAACCCCTTCCGCATCCTCAGCAGACATCCCAACATGATGTCATTCCATACCACTGTCACAGACACAGTGTTCATCCACCATACTCCAAATCATCCACTCTCACTACTACTTTCACTTTCGTGAACCAACACCCCCCCCCCCCCCGGGGGGTTACATACCTTTCTTTTCCCTTACCCAGGGAAACCACTAGCCATCCTTGCCACTAATCCATGTATCACACATGCTCGGGATCTGCTCGCAAGGGCCCTCGGGTCCATGCGCTACCTCTCTCCAGCAAATGAGGGTCCGACACCTCCTCCCACACAACAGCTCAAAGGGTGGCATACCGATGCACTAACGATGGCTGTTGATATAGGATAACTCAACCAAAGATAAATACGTGTCGCAACTCCCTCCGAGGTCTAATACACATGCCCGAAGCATGTCTTCGAGCGTCTGAATCGCTCGCTCGCTCTGAAGTGTCCTCAGACATCATCATGATAAGCTCTAGCTCATTTCGCATATCTCTCTTCGAGACTGAGCACCAGGTCAGCTTTTGACTCCATAGCTGAGCCTCCAAAGGTCACCCATATCATGATCCAAATAACCCACTAACTTCCTCCCCGTGACCACTATCCCGGCCCAGGGACGCGCAAGTCATAAAATTCTCTTTTCCTCATGCGAGAAGATACGATCCAACTGAGGGTCGCCTCAACTCTGATCTCTGGTTTCTGTTGCGCATATCCCTTGCGCATCTTACCGCATCTCCCGACAGAGACGGTGACCCCAGTCTCTCCCCCGGTTCAACACCCAGGCTCCAGAACTCAATACTAGGGATACTCAAGCCCAAAACTCTTCCACATCATACACTGATCGGAGATCATTCCATCATCACATTCTCTTGCCATCTAGTGAGTACTACAGCCCCCCGCAGTATCACAACACCCTCTAACTAGTGAGTACTACGGCTCCCCGCAGTATCACAACACCCTCTGACTAGTGAGTACTACGGCTCCCCGCAGTATCACAACACCCTCTGACTAGTGAGTACTACGGCTCCCCGCAGTATCACAACACCCTCTGACTAGTGAGTACTACGGCTCCCCGTAGTATCACAACACCTCCTGACTAGTGAGTACTACGGCTCCCCGCAGTATCACAACACCCTCTAACTCCACTAGCTCATGCTCCGCAGACTATCACAGGCAGCTACGCATACTCGACTCGAATACACATTCCAGACTCTGGAAACAATCGACATATCATAATGCCCACCCTTGTGAAGATCCACTCTCTTAATAATCTCCCTGGATGCCCATACTCGAAGGGCTCCCACTAGATCCGTAGATACCTGATACACCACAAATCGTTCAACTCAAGATTTACGAGTAACTCCGAAATAAGGTATCATACCCAGATACCTCGGAATATCCCAACAGAACATCACAAGATCCTGCCACAACCACTGATTCCCTTACTCCCAATACCATACACTCACGACAATACATTTCCTCTGAATCCCATACTAATTTCTGATATCACACTATGCGCAACTTCAGTGCATCCAAACACTCAATTGGAATACAAGGAAGGCGCTAACCTTTCAGAACACACTGATGATCCTCCGAAACTCTTTCCACTACTGCTCCAAAATTCAAGCAAGAATACACATCCTAGCCCGGGAATTGGCTACTCGATAATCGGCTACCCATATCTCAACCCAGAAGTTCTCAACTGCCCATACCATCATTACGAGCCTTCCACTCGAGACGAATCTGACCACCATCAGATTCCTGATCATTGACCACCCGCCGTGGAGACACCCATCCTTCTCTTAGGCATATATCACATGCATTATCTCGCCCTGCACCTTTCCTTAATCACCAATGACCCTGATCTCATGAATTCAAGCCGCAGGTTCTACATCCAACCCTTAACCGCTCTTGCACAAATCTCTGGTTCTCTCAATAAACCACCCGGTTCTCCCCCACTTAGGGTTCGAACCATCACTATCTGACACATCAACAACCTCACGAACTACTTCCACCAGCAATAACGCACCTGCCCCTGGAAAGTGCTACGCAACACCCGATAATCCCCTTTAAGGAAATTATTCGATCTCATAACTCTGATCCTCAGATGAACTCTTCAAGAACTTCTCGCCACGACTGTCTCTAGTCGTTCCAAATCTCGTACCAATCTAGCACCAAACAACTCAACTGCTCAATAACATCCCTGGCTCATAGACCGAACCACAAAATCTTCGAACCCCTCACCTCAACTCATCAAACATCGCTCCAACACCGGGATCATCCCAAGAACAGGGACCCACTCCCATATTCAACACCCAACATAGATAGAAAACTCTCTGCACTGCTAAACTCGACTGAACTCCCCACTGATACCACTACAATACATCCTACTATACTCAAATAGGTGTAGTGTGGTCCTTGACTATCTCAGTCCCAACTGACTATCTGCTCATGATAAATCACTGCCTCGCGGCACACATGCTACCTGATACTCTGGGAGAAATCATCACCAATAACGACCTGCAGGGTTTACCCCCAAACCCAAAACTAAAACATCAGGCCTCTCATGTTTCGCACACGAACATAAATAGCACCACTCACATAGAAGGTGACCTCTCCTCTATCGACTGATTGCTCAACTCAGACCGAAATTCTCCTCTCTCTCTAACTCCTTACCAAAATACTCGGATAGGCTCTCAACTTCCCTCTCGAGGGACGCCTCTCCAAACTCAATCATGGCCTACAGGCCTAAAACCCATAGCGTCCAATCTCTACCTCATCAATCGTGACCGGATAACCAGAGAATCACAAGCATCATTCACTACGAACCATGGTACTCATCCCATGACATCTCTTCTCAATATGCTCCGGTGTGTGGTACCCGAACCATAGCATCACTCCTCCATCTGCTCCGATGTATGATACTCGAACCATAACATCACTCCTCAATCTGCTCCGATGTATGGTACTCAACCATAACATTACTCCTCAATCCGCACCAATGTATGGTACTCGAACCATAACATCACTCCTCAATCTGCTCCGATGTATGGTACTCGAACTATAACATCACTCTTCAATCTGCTCCGATGTATGGTACTCGAACCATAACATCACTCCTCAATACGCTCATTAGAATCTTCAGAATACTCCCTGTATCAAGTATGGGTCCTCTGCTTTCAGTAGTACGGGCCCATACTACCTGCCACATCTACCCATACCTTCCACACGGACTATCCCGGAGCTCCTAAGTAGCTGCTCGACCTTCTAGTTCACTAATTCCGTCGCGCGCTCGCTCCCCAGCGAAATTCTCTACCCTGCCAGTGCACTCATCTGGCTAAGGTTACTCCCTAGGCTCTTCCCAGATTCCCACACTTCTCTGCCATCAGCTGCTGAAGAGCTCCTGATGATGCCAGCCATCTACCTCCTGAATATCGTCATATTCACTTGGTAGCTGACTCCCATCATCGAGAGTTCCACAAAGCACGAAGCAAGCAGCATTCGAGCATCGAAGAATATATATGACTCACTCTGGGTGATAACTCCGCTTGCTCTGCTCCTCCTCGGAACTACCACCGAACTCTGCAACTCTTCCCCTCGCGGGCTCTAACTATTCCTTCTCCAAGTACCACAGTACTCATCTAGGTATCTCCCCTAGATTACTCCTCTACTCAAATCCCTTAAAGGATTCCAATCAAATATTCTCTCTCATCACATACTCAAAAGCACATCTCATATCACAGAAATTCCTAGGCTAAGGCATCACAAATCAGGCCACTCTAGTCCTAATATATGGAATACCTAGCCTGTCTCTAGCATGCAATAATATCTCATAAAGTGCATCATAAATATCTCATAACACAAAAGTAAGGGTATTTTGGGAAATCACCGTTCGGGCTCTGGCTGATTGTACACACTGCTCTTTCTCGTTTTCTCTTTGAACTCTTATTCGCTTTAGAAAATTATTTCTTTGAAAACTTTTCTTACTTCCTCAGTTTGAGTCCAGAATTACCCGAAGGCGCATCCGAATCCCTCAAACCAAGGCTCTGATACCAACTTGTAACACCGTAAATTTCAAGACAAAATTTTCATTTAAAATAATCATTTTATTCTTAGAACACTTGTTTAAAATCTCATTCATAATCGAATTACAAAATATAGCTCCATTTTCACTTGCATAAAAAAAAAACTAGGATCCTCCAAAATATGACTCTTTCTCTGGTGTGTACAATCAAGCCGGTGCCGTCCCGTGATACTGAAAGAAACCTGAAAACAACATAACACAAAACACTGTAAGCATGAAGCTTAGTGAGTTCCCCAAAATACCACACACATAACACATATAAGCCACTCGAGGCTATAACTCTATGGGTCCGTGCACCCAAACTCTGTGAACCCTCAGGTTCTAACTCTGTGAACCTTCCGGTTCTAACTCTAGGAACCCTTCGGTTCCAACTCTGCAAACATGCACAGCATAAATCACATAGAAATAATGCAGTACAACACATAACATACATAGCATACAAATACTCTGTCACATAACTCTGGTTACCTACTCAAGGTAAAGTATAGTGAGAAGACTCACCTGACAAGCAGAAAGCAGATATCTCCATACTTGAATCTCGAACTCGCCACCGCCTAACACGTAAGGCAAAACTCTCATGACCATAACTCTCGAGACTAGAATCAATCCTCTCAATGCACCCTCTTAAGGGTAAAAGACTATTTTACCCCTCTCTTGGCCCAAAGGCCACATTGCTGACCAAACCCTAAAAGTCAATGGTCAACCCTTGGTCAAAATCAAAGTCCTCAGTCAAAGTCAACCCCTGACTGACCCTACTCGCCGAGTCAACCCTATGACTCGCCGAGTTCCTATAATCAGAACTTCACTCAATCCGCGACCTAACTCGCCGAGTCCAACAACTCTGAGTCCACTCGCACACAACTCACCGAGTCATCCCTTGACTCACCGATTCTCGACTCAACCAGGAATATCGGGACTCTTCGACAAGACTCGCCGAGTCCAAGAACAGACTCGCCGAGTCCAAGACTATCATCAACCTACTCGCCGAGTTGTTCATACAACTCGCCGAGTTCCAGGCCATCTTCATCCAACTCGCCGAGTTGTTCTTCCAACTCGCCGAGTCCCAGCTCATCTTCAAGCAACTCGTCGAGTACACTCATGTGACTCGCCGAGTACCACCGGTCTGAATCCATTTAGAAGCATTCCAGGCCATGCAATTGCTCCAAAACATAGATCTAGCCTCCTACCACTCATCCATCACGTAAAGTGGCAAACTTTACGTGAATCCAAAGAGATCTAGGCCATTTGCACATTGGGCTAGGGTTTGGGACATGAAAGCTTCACTAAACACTCCAACACAGGGACTTTCATGCTCTCTGATTCTTCTCCCTTCCAGATCTGAGGTAGCAACCTCAGATCTAACCTCTAGACTTCCCATTTCATCCATAGACAAGTTCCCACAAACCCCAAAATGAAGAAACAACATAACAACAGCCCAAGAACGAGATATTACCTCCAAGAGATGCCCCAACTGCAATGCAATTCGGATCCAAGCAAAGCCCCTTGCTCCAAGCCTTCAATCTCCCAAAATTCCTTCAACAATTACTTCTCCAAGCTCCAATCCACTCAACAATGGTGCTTCACCGCAATTTAGGGTGTTCTGGGGCTTTAGGGGTGATAAAGAGGCTGGGAGGAAAACATAATGTTCTTTATATAGGGCTCAACCCTGAGAATTAGGGTTTTCTCCAATCAGCGCCTACTCGCCGAGTCCTCCTCACTGACTCGCCGAGTCGGCTACTTAGCACGCGACCCAATCGCGACTGTACTCGCCGAGTCCATCCATGGACTCGCCGAGTCACTCTTTCACAACTTACTCTTTTAGCCCTTCAACTCTACTCTTGATGTTTCGGGATGTTACACTTCTTTTATTTACTCTTTTGGCCCTTCATTGAACTTCTGAAATTTCGGGATGTTACACGTAGTCTGTCTTTATATGTGTAACGGTTCCTGAATTGTTCTTTTTTAAACTGTAACAATATAAAGGAAGTCTTTTAAATCTTTCTTCAGGGGTCTCTCTCAACTAATTTAGAGCATATATTTTTGCACTCAGTGCTTGCCGTTATGAAATGTGTCCGCTAAAACAGTCATTTAAAGTTCGTTGGATATGTTTTCCCTGCACCATATTACATATACTATCAACTAATATGCCCTTCAAGAAATGATCAATACTTTTTTGTTGGCTTGGCGATGTGAAACTATATTGTCGTCATCAACCAACAACATTAGTTTTTTTCTGATCACTTGTAGATTCATCAACATCAAATATTGGAGAACCATCATCAATAACTTTATCTTTATGTCTAAAATCACCCCTATCTATAGGCCCATTGTAAGAAGGAACATGATTTAATGTCATAGGTAATAAATTAAAATTTTGTTTACTTCCAACACTAGAAGACCAATTGCTACCCGAACGATTTCCCCCGGGGAATCGTTGAATACCACTTTCAATAATATTATTAACAACAAATAATTGTATTTGACATCGCTATCATCAAGAATTTGTATAACTATATTTGATCCAGAACATTCCAAAAAGATAGACATATTTAATTAGTGTGTAACATGGACTTGGAAGCAACCAACATAATTAACCCACCAAAGTTGATATCATTGTTTATATCTACACCAAAGCATGTGTATCCTGGAGCAATATATTGCATAATCCCTCAATTCGCTATCATTGCTCTCCACTAGAAACCGACACTCGAAAAACCCTTATACGAACTCATAATTTTAGTACCCGAAAGCTAATTGGGGTTTATACATTAATAAACACAATACATAAACAAAGACAAAGGTATATGGTATTTATGGAGGAACAAAAAACCTACAAATAACATGAATTTTTTTCAGCCCGAAATAACATTCTGGAATAAGCGTACATTCTGGAGTTATGTCTGAAATACAAATTTTTTAGTCCGGAATGTATGAGTATCAGATTCCGGACTCAAATCCAAACATCTACCACCAACTCCAGAATAACCATAAATACTCCGTAATGTGTCATTCTGAAGTAAGTGATTATCATACAAATTTTACAAGATTTTTTAAATACTTCATTGATAGTTTACTTAATTCCCCCTATAACACTTGTACTTACACAATAAAAAATCATGGATCGATGGAATTTATCGATTTTAACGTATTAATTTGAGTAAGGGCTTATGAACAATAGATGGTTTTGAGTTGTGGCTAATACGCTTCAGCTGTGGCTATTCATAAAAGATAATCTAACCATGATGAAGCACAAAGGAGTCTTATTGCCAACCAATTTTGCTTCGCTACTACTCGTTCTCTCATATGATAAATATAATTTATATGGATTTAAAAACGTTTAATTGAAATTTTTTGATTATTCAATAGAAGTTTATATTAGATTAATATTATTGAGTAGTTGTAATCTTATTGATTATTTTATAATTCGTTATCAACAAGTTTAGCCTTCATATTTGTCTGGTGAAAACGGAATAATTTTGCTTTTTATCCAGTTATGTTGGATTTCATATTCTGATATCCTAACTTCTTAATTTAATATCGTTGTCTCTTGCTCTTAAAAAAAAGCTCGTGAGTTGTAATGACTATTAATATGTATAGTGACAATTCATATTACTTTTTGTAAATGTTACATTTGTTTTGAGACATCCAAACAGTTTATAGTGATCACAATTTATAGCATTTATTTCATACATACAAACAAATAAACACCTTAATTTGGTTTTCGAACTTTTGTTTTTTTAGTTATTACATAATTAGTCCATCCATTGTGGCAAATTCGACAATTTGTGGGTTGTTTTAAGATGTATATTAGAATTTCTTTATTAAAACTTCAACATAGATTTATCTTTTAACTTATTAGTAACTGCTAAAATGTTGATCAATATTATTTTAAATCACACTATATATCTTTCTTATTAAAGTTGTTTTATAAATATTTAATTTACAGTAAAATTGATATTTTCAATAGAAAGTATATTCATTTAAATAAAAAGTAATATTTGAAAAGTTATAATATTGTCCAAAATTTGATATTACTTTGTCCAAGCAACAACGTCAATTACTGTATAAAATGGATAATAACTTAAAAGGGTAATATATTTTTTGATTTATATATATTTGGTTACTGAGTTTTTTTTTCGTCCATATTTGCCTCCTTCAACTTATTTAACTGTATACATTCAGTCTTTATGACCGACTATTCCAGATAAACTAAAAAAATGACTTAATGTGGTAATATATTTTTTACTTTATACACATTTAGTCTTTATATTTTCTTTTTGCACATTTAGTTATTAATATTTATTTTGATTTGAAAATAATTCATTGTTGTTTTTGTACACATTTAGTATTTATGACCTGTTTCTTTAGGTTTTTCTCATAACTTTCTATATAGGTTAATCATTAATGACATGTTTGTGGTTGTTGATGCTTATGACCACCGCAACCTTAGCTACTTGATTGCTTAGATCTTGTGTTTCTCTTACGTTTTGTATTCTAAACGTCGCAACTTCTTCTTACGATCTTAAATTTTCACAATCTTTATATGCACACGTTCATATTTAAGTCTACTACAGCTTTCGTTTAGATTACTTCCGTTAAAAAGTAATATATTTTTACTTATGATCTTTATATGCATGCGTTCTTTATGAATGTATGTATGAACGTTTTTTTAATAAAATCGTAAGTAAAAAATATTACTTTTTAATGATAGTAATATAAACGAAAATCGTAGCAGACTTAAATACGGACGCGTGGATATAAAAATTGTTAAAATTTGAGATCGTATTAAGAAATTATGACATTCAAAATACAAAACCTAAACACCAAACAATCGAGGCCGCGGTGGCCATAAACATTAACAACCCAAAACACATCTTTAATGATTGTCCCACATAGGATGTCTTGATAAAAATCTAAAAAAACCGATCATATATATTGAATGTGTACAAAAACAACAATGACTTATTTTGCAATAATAAAATATTAAGGACTACATGTGCAAAAAAATATAAGGACTAAATGTGTACAGAATGAGAAATATATTACCCTATTAAGTCATTTTTTCGGTTTATCTGGAGTAGCCGGTCCTAAAGATTAAATATGTACAATTAAATAAGTTGAAGGGGGCAAATATAAATTGAAAAAAAAAACTGAACTCGTTGACTAATTATATACAAAGTTGAACTACATTTTTAAGGGATTATCCCTATACATTTTAAGTTTATCCCTATACAAAAGCATAATTTTTTAACCTTGAAAAGGAACTTAAGTTAAATATTTTTTTTTCTTTATCCATTTAAATTTACATCTCTCTCTCATCAGAATTCAAGATTGCAAAATAACTAAAAATTGGAAAAGGAAATGAAAGACCTAAGAAGAAAAGCACCTCCTGTTTCTCTTTCTTTCCCTTCCCCTCCCCTCCCCATCTTCATCTTTAACCCGAAACAGGGGAGGAAAAGACGGATTTCGAACAAAAAGAGGCAAAACCCTAACAAATTTCATGTAAATTTGATCCTCTCTTTGTGGGTATTGTTGCTTTTTCTTTAATTTGGAACCATGGATTACGATAGCATTGAATGCGTTTCAACCTCTGATGGATTGGGCAACGAAGAGATCCCACATCATCATCATCATTTTACGTCATCCAAAACTCACAACGTCAATGTTATTCCTTCAAAAATCCATCCCACCAGTGTCCATGAACTTCTCGAATGCCCTGTATGTACAAACTCAATGTACCCTCCGATTCACCAGGTTCTCTATCTTTTCTCCTCTTAATCCTTATAATTCTAATTCTCAATTTTATATCTATTGTTGCTATTGTTCGATTTGGATTTGGCTTAAACCTATGTTGATAGAATGTTATATCTATTGATTTTGAATTTATGATTCTTTTCTTCTGCTTCAAGGTTTGTGTGATTTGAGGGTTTTTAAGATTAGTTATCCTGTGTACTACTTTTAGAATTCAGGATTGATATGAATCTATTGTATGTAAAGAATAGGATTTTGTAAACATAGTTACAATTTCATCTGAAGTTTGAGTTAAGATTAAGAGTTGACAATTCTAGAACAAAATATATTAGGGAAAGCGAAAATGAAAGGTTAATGAAGCACAAAATGTAATGAAACCAATAACCATAGTTGTTCCTTGAACAATTAAATATATTTGTATGTGATGAATGTCTATCTAACTATTGTCAAGTCTACATCATCAAACACTTAAAGAGAAAGATGTTTTTATGACAGTGTCACAATGGGCACACGCTTTGTTCGACATGTAAAACACGTGTGGAGAACAGGTGTCCAACATGCAGACAAGAGCTTGGTGATATAAGGTGTCTTGCATTGGAGAAAGTGGCTGAATCCCTTGAATTCCCATGCAAATACTTCCCACTTGGGTGCCCTGAGATCTTCCCGTATTACAGCAAGCTTAAACACGAACTCATCTGCAATTTTAGGCCCTACACCTGTCCATATGCTGGATCCGAGTGCTCTGTTGTTGGTGATATTCCATTTTTAGTCACTCATTTGAGAGATGATCATAAAGTTGACATGCATTCCGGATGCACTTTCAATCATCGTTATGTCAAGTCCAATCCACGCGAAGTTGAAAACGCCACCTGGATGCTTACAGTTTGTCTTTTACCCTCATTTCAATGGTTATATTTAATTGTTGTTCAAACCACGATGTGGTATATGTGTTTGACTTTGACTTTGACAGGTGTTCAACTGTTTTGGGCAATATTTTTGTCTGCACTTTGAGGCATTTCAGCTGAGCATGGCACCAGTGTACATGGCATTTGTGAGATTCATGGGAGATGAAGAGGATGCAAGAAACTACAGTTACAGTTTGGAGGTGGGAGGAAATGGAAGGAAGCTGATATGGGAGGGGACACCAAGGAGCATTAGAGATGGGCATAGGAAGGTGCGTGATAGCCACGATGGTCTCATCATACAGAGGAACATGGCTCTCTTCTTCTCTGGTGGTGAAAGGAAAGAGCTTAAACTTAGGGTTACAGGAAGGATTTGGAAAGAGCCTCCTAACCCTCCTGATGCTGCTGGAGGACCTTGTGTTCCTAATCTTTACACTTAGTTCTTAAAAAAATTTAAGATTTTTCTTTTTTTTCTTTTTGGGGTTGGATTGATTTCGTTGGTTTCTTGTTGATTGTTTATTTTGTGGAGTGGATGGATGGATGGATTGAGCGGCCTTGAAGAAAATCTTTATAATATTAGATCTGGGAATGGGATGATGTTCTTTGTTTGTGTGGGAGATTGTATTTTGTAATTGTTGGTGATGACAATATTTGTTGTTCCATTTGTTTCGATAATTGTATAAATATAATGGCTTGCACTTAACTTGGCAATTCATCTTTTGATGATCACAAACTTTTAATTTGTTTTGTCTTTTTTTTAGTTTGGGTTTTTGTTCTAATGTAAGGAAAGTTTAACTAATTCGATAAAATCATATATATAGATTGCTATCAAATTAAAATATGGTCATAGAAATTGGTAAGAAACATATTTTATCATGTAAATTTGTAAATTAAAAAAAAATACAAATGTAATCCCTATGGTATTCAAAACATCAGTTTTGGTCCTAGTATTGTGATTTTATCATGGAAGGTCCCTATTAAATTGTTTGGTAACAGCTTTGGTCCTTGGGTCCGTTAAAGTTTGCTAACCACAACCATTAGCAATGTAAAAAAAACTAAAGTTCCCTGAAACGTAACTTTTTGGTAATAGCTTTGGTCCTTGGGACCGTTAAAGTTTGTTAACCACGACCATTTGCAATGTAAAACAAGACTAAAGTTCCCTTTCCTAAAACGTAACTTGAAGAAGGTGTCTTGTTGACTCCTCACAGCAGCTCCGATAACTTCCTTCATTACCATCATCAACTTCGATGAGCGTTTCTGTTACTTAGTCCCTTCTTCGATTTCGAGTTAAGAAGGTGTCTTGTTGTCTTGTTCTGGCCACCTCTAAGTTAAGATATGCTAAAAACCAAGGGTTGCTTAGTCCCTTCTTCGATTTCGAGTTAACAATTCCCCATCTCTTCTTTAATTTTGCATACGATTAAGTAAATAGCTCACCTTTTCCGAACTGAAATCGAATTACATTTAGGGTTGGTGGGATGATATTTCAATTACAGTTGAAATAGAATTACAAGCCATTACCACCACCATCACAGACACCACACTACCATCCTACTGTAGTTATATCCCCAATGTTATTACAGTTTTGATATATTAAAATGGAATTACATAGCTTTGATATATTGAAAAAGAATTACATACATTTTAGGTGTGGTGATGGTCGTTTATTTTATGTTATTATAGGTTAAGGTTGTGAATTGAATCCCATGAACTGAAATCACCTTTGTTCCTATTTTAGGTTTTCATCATCTCAGTTTCGGAATTGAAATCAAGTCATGTCGTTTATGAGATGAAACATAGTTGAAGTGTCCAACAATGCAACTGGGTTTAAAGAATCCTACTACCGTGACAATGGCATTTAAGATTTAGGCAAAGGTCAATATACATTCAGTATCAAACACTTCTAAAAGACAATGGTTAAGGGACTTGGGGTCCACTCTAAGAGATTGTCAAAGAAGAGTATCTCAGGCAGATTCTTCTTGAAATTTCGGTTAGTGACTTTTCTGTGCGAGATACTATGGATGCAAACCACAAGGATGGGTAGCGGACGAGCAAGATTTTACAGAAAGTAGGATAAAAATGTTTGGTGTTATCAATATTCAAATGAAAATTTTTGTTCTTAATAGAAATGTTTAGGCTACACGAAGAATGGGACAATGATGTTTGGGTTTATTCCAAGATAAAGTCTTTGTTGTCATCATGGAGATGTTTTTGAACCTATTTTCCTTGTGTTTTTTTTACCAAATTGTCCTTGTGTTCTTTTGAACAATGTGTGCTCTGAACCTTATGTGGTTTTGAAACAATGTATGTTTTTGAACCTTGTATATTGGTTTTATTGTTGTTATAAAATAGTGTGTTTTAGATGTAGATGAAGTGGTTGCATGATAATGTTATTGGCAGTGCATTGAAATGGTTGTGTGATGCTGTTATTGTCTGCATTTTGTTTTTTCAAGAAGTGATGACAATGACGGTGGTCTATAAATTATAGTGGTTGTGTGCATGTTGTTGTGGAGGTTTTTAGGCCAAAGGGTGTTGTGTATAAATTAGAGTTTTTACAAAAATAGTCTTTGTAGAACATTTTTTTTGTTTATGTGGTATAAGGGCAATATTGCCAGTTTTTTATATTTAACAGCCATTGGGTTAACCTTGTTAAGTCTGAGGACCAATTGTGTTACCAAACATCGCAATAAGGACCAACCATGATCAAAGCAAAATACTATGACAAAAACTGATGATTTGAGAAAACCAATTGGGACCAAAGCTGTATTTTACTCTAAAATAAGTTGTATTGATGTATTCTACGAAGCGAGGGTTCATCTGAGGTTTTGGTCTTCTCTACATCAACTGAACTCACTACCTCTGTTCTTGAAGATTGTAAAGTTGCTTTCCACCTAAAACCATTAAATCTTCTGTAGCTGCTCCTTTTTCAAGCATTCGACATTCTAATCATTCTCTCACAAACACACACACATGTGATTTCGTTACTCGTGTTCATGGATGTTCTGAAGCCATTATCCGCTCAAAACCCTCAAATCTTCTATGGCTCATCACTTCCCTCTATAAGTAATTCTATCAAAGTTTATAGAAGCAAAGACCCACCCAATTTCAGAAGGCCATTCTTCAAATTCCGTCTTAACACATCTCCAATTTTATTAAATTTCCCACTTCAGAGCTCGAGAAATTTCAGAGTTTCAGCTCGTTTCGACAGACCAACTAAGCGCAGGAAAAATCATTTAAGGGAAAAGCTCATTGAACAACAGGTAAGTCGGAATCCTTCAATTAATCATGATCCAAGTTCTAAACTTGAAAACCCCGTTCGTAAAATTGATGATATCAATGATTCCGTATCAAATTTGGTGAATTTCAACGATGATGTTGATTATCCGGTACCAGTTCCTGATAACAGTAAGGTATCCGACAGTACAGACGCTTCGAAATCCAACAATGTTTTGTGGGATCAGTTGGATAGTTGGGCTAGTCAATACAAGGCTGATGCAGAGTTTTGGGGTATTGGGTCTAATCCTATATTTACTGTTTTACAAGATAACACTGGTAAAATAGAGAAGGTAGATGTTAATGAAGATGAAATCTTAAGAAGAAACCAAATCGAGCCATCAATTTATATCCTGAAAGAGGTAGAACATGTAAAACAAGTGCAAGACAAGATTTTCCATGCCAAGTTTTTAGCTAAAGAGATGGAGATTGGAAGAACTGTGCTTCCACCAAATAGTTCAGTGGCAAAATTTGTAAATTCTGGTGAGAAATCGGGCTTTCTTGGTACAATTCAAAGTTTTACTAGTAAACCTGGTTTTCTTCCCAAATTTTCTAAAGTTGGTGTATCAATATTTTGTGGGTTTCTCGTGTTTTTGGCTTTGAAGGGCGTTTTTGGCAAAGAAAAGGGAGATAAAGAAGAGTATTCTAGTTTAGAGAAAGAGATGTTGAGAAGAAAAATAAAAGCTAGGGCTGTTAAAGGAAAATCAGTAAAGGGCAGTGTGGAAGTAATTCAAGATTCTAAAAAGCCTGAAATGGTGTTTACAGAAAGGCCAAGGGTAGATAAGGAAGAGCTTATGAATAGCATTGTGAAGGTGAAGTCATTAAATGATAATTCTCTTGATTTTGATGACAAAATCCTAGAAATTAGAGCAATGGCAAGACATGCAAGAGAAATTGAGAAAACAGATAATGACAGTATAAACAATGAACCAAAGGAAAAGGAAGTGAATGGTATTGAACCCACATTTCTTGATAATCCAGAGAAGGGTAATATAGTAAATTCTGATGTTTTAAAGTTGGAAGTCCCAAATAACAACGGAAGTGTTGCACAAGGTGTGGATACAGAAAAAATTGAGAAGAAATCAGTAAGGATTCTTAGTTCTGTCAAAGAAGCAAGAGAATATCTTGAGAAGAAAAAACTTGACAAGAAAGAGAAGGGTAATATAGGAAATCCCGATGTTCCAAAGATTGCTAATAATGGTGAAATTCCTATTGCTCCAAAGATTGGTGAAGAAGATGAGAGATCAGAATGTGTAAAAGGTAGCAATGAAAAGGTGAAGGAATTAGGAAGAACGGATCGTGAGAAGTGGATGGAGGATAATTTCCATGAATTTAAGCCAATAGTTGAGAAGATTAGAGGTGGATTTAGAGAAAACTACATGGTAGCCAGAGAGAAAGTGAAAGAAGATGTGAATCTAATATCAGAGCTGAAAATGCTTGAAAATGATGAAAATGATGAAAATGAAAGTGAATTTGAATGGATGAAAGATGAGAAACTTAAAGAAATTGTGTTCCAAGTAAGAGAAAATGAGCTTATGGGTCGAGATCCGTTTTATCTAATGGATAGTGAAGATAAAGACTTGTTTTTTAAAGGTCTTGAGAAGAAAGTTGAAAAAGAAAATGAGAAATTACGTGTTCTTCATGAGTATGTTCATTCAAATATTGAAAATCTTGATTATGGTGCAGGTAATTGACTTACATACCCTTTTGTTATGTCAATTTGGATTCTTTTCTTAAAAAAATTACCCAGTTATAGGAATACTAATTTAAATACAAAACAATTTTCATTGTTATAACCGGGTAGATTCTTCAAATCACAATGTCTTAACAATTTATTATCCTTATGGGCTTATAAGCTTAAACTATACAAATGCATAAAAATAGTCTTAAGCTTTATAAAAAAACCTCACACTTATAAACTTAGAGATATGATAAAAATGTGGATCATGCTTATAAATATATATAAAAATAATAATCTTTACAAATTGCAAAAAAAAATGCCAACATCTAAAAGCTTAAAGATTAAAATAATTAAGTTTATAATGTCTCCACACTTAAAACTGCCAAGATTTAAACAAGTTGGCAACACCCTTAATTTTGTACTTGATTCATAAAAGCAAGTTTATAATTCTTCTTTTCCTTGTTTAATATGCAATATATTTTCTACTATTTTCTTTGAAAAAAGAAAAGAAAAGTGTTATCCTAAACATAATTCTATGTTACTTTGTTTAGATGGGATTAGTTTGTATGATCCTCCAGAAAAGGTGATACCCAGATGGAAGGGTCCTCCACCATCTACAACAATCACCCAAGAATTTCTTGATGACTATTTAGATCAAAGGAAAGCACTTTTTGCTGAAACCTTAGGAGGGGGGAATTCAAATCTTGTAAACATCGATTCACAAAACTCACTTCAACCTCAAGGTACTAATGAAAAAGCTGAAAAGGAGGGTATTTTGGGAAATTCAAAAACTGTAATAGAAGGTAGTGATGGGTCTATTAAACCTGGGAAAAAATCCGGGAAAGAGTTTTGGCAACACACAAAGAAATGGTCACGTGGATTTATAGATTCTTATAATGCTGAAAATGATCCCGAAACTAAAGCTGTTATGAAAGATATTGGAAAAGATTTGGATAGATGGATCACAGAGAAAGAGATACAAGATGTTGCTGATATAATGGATAAAGTTCCTGAAAAGGGTAAAAAAGTCATTTCAGAAAAAATCAATAAGTTGAAGAGAGAAATGGAGTTATTTGGTCCACAAGCTGTTGTGAGCAAGTACAGTGAGTATGGAGATGATGAGGAAGAAATAGATTATTATTGGTGGCTTGATCTTCCATTTCTACTGGTAGTATAATACACTTAGTATATGTTTTCTAAATTATATTTAAAAAGAAATCTTGTTTTATCTAATTCAAATTTTTTTGCAGTGTATTGAGTTATACATTGATGGAGATGAAGATGAAAGAATTGGATTCTATTCATTGGAGATGGCATCGGATCTTGAATTAGATCCAAAACCGCATCATATTATTGCTTTTGAGGATGCGGGTGATTGCAAGAATCTTTGTTATATTATACAAGCTCATATGGAAATGATTGGAAATGGGAATGCATTTGTTGTGCCACAGTTGCCTAAGGTTAGTATAGTCAAAGTCAAACTAGTCGTTTATTTTATAGTGCAAAATGACCAAAATGTCCTTGTTTTTGTATGTAGGAAACGTATCGTGAAGCGAAGGCAAATGGTTTTAATGTGACGGTTATAAGAAAAGGGGAGCTAAAAATGGATGTGGATCAAACATTGGAAGAGGTGGAGGAAAAAATTGAGGAGATTGGAAGCAAAATGTACCATGATAAAATCATGAAGGGTCGAAATGTAAATGTTGATTCGGTAATGAAAGGTGTTTTTGGACTAAAGAAACCACCGACCAAGAGGTGAGTATATATCTTTGTTCATTTGGTATTCGATGTGTTTAGTATTTTAATCATTTTTTCTTATTTTTTTTAGACGAAGATCAAGAAAGAAGTTAAGGAGGCCAACTATATGATGCTTGTTTGTTATGTTGAACCAAGTTTGACTTTAGTGTTGTTAGAATGGTCCTCATGTGTTTGCCTTAATAGTAATAGTAAGGAAGTGAGAATCAATGAGCAAGGGTCTTAGTTGCCAGGTTTCTAGTGACTCATCTTCTCATGTTGGCTGTGGGACCGGTTGGTGGTTGGTGGGGGCGTGAGAAAGATCATGCATACTTTTTTTTTGTTAGAACAGTATTATGTCATCCACGGAAATATGAGGTATCGTGGTTATGTGTAATTTACTTATGGTGTCTTATCACGATGCATCAGGTGTTCACTTTGATGTGGGTGTGTTCAACTAAGAGTGTAGGCAGTTCACTTTGACGTGGGTGTGTTCAACTAAGAGTGTAGGCAGAGCTACATCATATGTACTTATTGTGTTTTATCTTTTATTACTTAGAGCATCTCTAATGTTAAACATATAACTTAATATTTTTGCCACCTCATATGTATATAATTTATTAATCTTTATCTATCAAAAATGTTCTATAACCCTTTCTTTTAGTTGGTTGTTTTTTAAACATATTATAGTTTAATATGAAATATTTTAAATTGAAGTTATCATTAGAATTAGTATATAAATATTCCATAAATGAAAATTTATGATAGAAATAATCAATTAGTTAAAGAAATATAAATTTAAAGCTTTATGGTATGTTGCTCAATAAAATAAAATAAAAACTATACACTTCAATGGTATTAAATGATAATAAGCGGCGAATCAAATAGTAAAAAGTTATAAAATAAATCTCTATTAGAGATGCTTTTTTGGTAGTGGATCACTTCTAAATTTATTGATTATAACAGAGTCAAGGTTAGAGTATATTCTTCTTTGTTCACCTCAAATATACCCTCTCTAAACTCATAACACCAACTGTTGAACCAAGTGAAGTTAGTTTTAGGTAGGTGTGACAATTGTAGACATGAACCACAACACAACACGTACCTGATACAAAAATAAACGGGTTTGAGTTAAGTTTTTTGCCGCTTTCGGTTTTATCAACTACAAAAAGCCGATAATTTCTGAATTCCCAAACGAACCACCCAACAATGTAAAAAAAGACCTTCCAAAAATCGTTTAGCAAGAGTCGATAATCATAGAGCCTTAAACCAATCCAACTAATTTGCATAAGAAGATAAATCAGGAACCAGTGTACCTCACCACGAACTCATTTGTGAAACAATGCTAGCTGAAAAGGAACAAAGAAAGAAAAGGTGGGAGGAAGACTAGAGAATAGGGATGCTAACCGACCTGACGTGAACCCGAATAACCTGAAAACCGAAATAATTGGAGGAGCCAAAACTCGGACCAATTAACCTAATACGGGTTCGATTCGATTCGGGTATTAATTGGTCCGGGTCGGTTATTACCCGAATAACATTCACAATATAATTAACGACATAATATAACTGAAAAAAACAAAATAAAGTGTATTATGATTAACCCGAATAACATTTACAATATGATTATAAACACTGTATTTTCTATTACTTTTGTAGCTTATGATTCCATAACAAAACTTTTAAAGAAAGAAATTTGTTGATTAAAATTTATTGTAAACAAGAATTAACTATTTTTTAGATAGAATGTAAAATCCAAACACCAAAATCTCGAGATATAGTTATGATGTAACATCCTAAAAACACAGTCTGAAAATTTCGTTTATGTTAATAATAAAAACCATAGTCGATAAACCTCATATAAAAATCATAAGCAATGTATCTCAAAATATTATAACAATTGTCAAGTATATCAGAGTATAAACATCACAGGCTGAACAAATGGTGTGTGCACTGCAATCTTCCAGAGCTCCTCTTTTGACAACTGAGTACCTGAAACCAAAACTAAAATTGTAAGCACAAAGCTTAGTGAGCTCCCCCAAACTACCACATACCATACAATAACACATAAACAATTATTAGGCCTTGCCCACTGCATCGGACCGGAGTCTGAAAACTGCATCGGACCGAAGTTCTTAACCAAATTCCTGGTTATTTGGTATAGTTTATTCTAAGAGTGTTGAGTGGTCTTGAAAGTGGCAGCTCAATGTCACTATCACTGACTTGTAAAGTCAATATAAAATCAACCAAAAATCACTAGAATAGGATATATATATATATATATATATATATATATATATATATATATATATATATATATATATATATATATATGGAAAGGTAAAATAGGGGAATTTATCAACATAATTTTATCAGAATTCAATAATGGATGGAAAGATAATTAAACAGATCCCGATAAGAACATAAAAACCAAAGAGAAGACAAAGGAAGATGTACATGAGTCTTATTAGAGTAAAACACCAAAGCACAAGCTCAATAATATTATAATGATTGTATAGGTTCTATGAAGGGAAAGGATCCATCAATCTCCCGTTAATTAAGTTCCAAGTATAAGGAGATGAGTTACACTAACTCTCTTATTATGTAGGCATTACTTTTTCATGTTGTTCACGGATACCCTAATCCGGCAAAGTGAACAAGGTAAGGAAGAATGTGGTTTGTCCTCTAGTGAGGCAAGCTCCACTCTTATCTCTTATTCCCTAACTAGGGAGTAAGGGGTAGTTCTCAGAAGTGGAAACAATGTTATGGTTGGTACTAACAATATATGTTAGGAATGTTTATGTTTATGTCCTATGTTTCATGTTATATGTATGTTATGTGTAAGTAAGTGATCTATATAATTGTTGAGTAATGTGTATGATCACTAAGCGTTATGTTTACTCATTGTTATTTAACATTTTTCAGGATCTTCAGTTTTTAATAAAGGAAAGAGATCGGTGTGACTGTAGACGACATTCTCATGAAGATTTATGAACTTACTAAATTATGTTTTAAAGCTATGATGTTTTTTGCTTCCGTAATGTTTTTAGAAATATTATTTTATAAAAGTGGTTAAATGTTTTGAAGACTTTAATTATGTTTCTAAAAGGGTAAGGACCGGCTTCATTTTATTTTATATTGTTTTATTTATTTAAAAAAAAAAAAAAATAGGTCGTTGTTGAAGCCATTAGAGTTAAGTGCAAAATATTAGAGTTAACTGCAAAATCAAACATATTTTACAAACTTCAAGAATTATAAGTATATAACTGCTTTAATCATGGATTTGAAATGCTTACCGGTAGAACAAGTCACAACTTTCTTTCCGTTTGAGCAACATTACCAATAGTCTACATCTAATCTTATTCAAATACCCGGATTTCATGATGAATCCTCCAATCAGCCCAAGATTTTCTCAATAGAATGTACCATTTACTGTGAGAGAGTTGATGTTGGAATGAGAGTCTAACGTTTAAAGTTGCTACAATGGAGGGGGTAAGCAGTAAACCCTCTTGCAACTGGTTAATTGCAATAAATGCAAAGAATAAGACATGTGGTATAGAATCCTGTCAAAAAGTAAAATCATGAATTTCAAACAAACTTAAGAATTTTTATGACGTAATCCAATCATTTTCTTTCCCAAATATAAGGTCTGAAAACATTGTAAAAATCTAAAAGTCTGAATATTCAGATTTTTCACATACAAACACCTCCTTAAAATACAGTTCCTTCCGATCAAAATGTAGAGTTAGATATTTAATTCAAAATAAAACAATATTTCCTTGATGAATGCTAGCAATGAAACCCTAACACAGATCCACTTCTTACTTCAATGGCTACTCCACAATTAATCCCACTTTCAACTCTATGCGTAAATATCTTCAAAACCCTAACACTACCAACCAATTTCATCCTCGTCTCGATCTCCATTGTTGGTCCAACAACTCCAAATTCCATTCCACCATCACCTCCAATTGCTGTCACCGTCGACGGCGACGGTCTCTCCGGAAGCGGAAAAGACTGTACAGAGAACTTCGCCGACATGTGCTGTGTATGGCCTCCGTCGATTTTTCCTGCAGGGATGAAAACAAAACCGAGAGGTGCATTGCCGTTGGAGTAGGCGAGCTGAAGCGAACTGTCATAGTGAGTGAAAGCTTCACGGTTAGGGTTGGTGACGGAGACGAATTGGAAGAATGTGAAGTTAACGGTGGCGTTGGAGATGGCGAAGGTGGGGAGCTGGACGGCGTCGACGGTGATCTTGGGAGTCTTTGGTTTGAAGATGAGAAAGTAGACGATGAGTAGAGCAATGCCGATGAAGATCAAGAACAGCGTGGCTACGCAACATGAAGCTAGAGTGGTGTTCTTGTTTCGTTTGGATCTGTGATGGTTGTGAGGCTCGTACATGCCTTCCATCTTATCTATTTCCATTTCCAGAGAGAGCTCAACAGTAAAATGACAATGGAAGCGAAAAGCTGTAAAAACATAGCCTCAGTTGAATTAAAAAGATTCCTATTTATACCAAAACTGGAATTGAGTATTATTAAAATAATAATCAAAGTTCCATGTTACCACCGTTTCAGGCGTTATGTAACATGTATTAGTTCGTGAATCATGATAGAGGACAAACAATAGTATATGGTCAAAAGATAAAGGCCAATAAAGTTGCAGATAAAGGGACAAGACAAGCAATGTGGGTATTGTACAAATACACAAACAGTGGAAACATATATTACAGATAAAGCATATACCAAAAACTAGCAAATGCAGAACAAGAGTAAAATAGTGAAAACAAGCAGTAATAAACAACGAAAAATAGCAAGGGGGAGTACAATAGAGACATCCAAGACAAATGAAGATAAAATCCATTTAATGAAAAAAAAAAACATGACAAGTAAATAGACTATTTGTTTGACATAAAGTCATCACTTCCTCACAACTTACCTTATTAATACTTATCACTCTATAGGCGATATATCTCTCTTATTTTTTAATTTATTTAAAAAACAACAACAGTAATTTAACTAAAACGATGAAAACTTTGAAAAAAAAATCTTGATACAAAATTACATGTATCATCTAACAAAACAATCAAATTCTTTTCATTCATAATCATATGGAACGAACCATGATTCCTTGGTACCAAACACCACCTTACATTCATCATTTCTAAACATTCATAACGTGGAGAATAGATTGTGTTACCTAAAATCAAATCTTCATTAAATTCTTCTTATACCATCATACAATTAACACCAATAAAATGAAAATATGAGAGTCATAACAGAAAACAGAACATTTAAACACTACAAAGGTCCACCAGTTTATGAAGTAAAAAACATTTGACAAATCCACTCTCATACATGCATATGTACCACACCACATGCACAGAGTACTTACTTACTACACAACACCAACACCACCATATTTACTTAAAACTTCACCATCTACACACCCAAACGACGATCCATAATCTCAGAAACAGTCTCCATGAATGCAGCTTCACTTGACTCAGGAAGAACACAATCATCTGCTTCTTCAACAATCTCCTCAATCACAGATTTCTTATTCAGATTCTCCCTACACATTATGCTCCCAATCGCAAACGGAGTCAAACCTCTCTCAACACCTTTCTTCAAAAGCATGGTGGAAATCCGAAGTGTTTGAGCACATTCCAATGGTAAATTCCATCCGTAAAAGTTAAGCAAAGCAATGTCTTCTTCAGCATCTAACGACTTTATGTAGTCAATAGTTTCAGAACTGAACGGCTTGCGAGCTTGTGGCCAGTATAGCCAATCAAACGTGCAATCTTCAAACTGTAAATTATAATAAATCAAGTCAATTATTTATATTTTTTTTTTTAAAAAAAAGGAAAAAAAAATGATCAAACACTTACACTGTGAGGCAAACAGTAACCATGATCAATTGGAATCAAAACAAACTGTCCATCTTCTCCTTTAGTGACGAGAATGTTTCCAGCATGTCTATCAGCATTAGCCATCCTGATATCCAACACTGAGATCTTATGAACCTCTTCAACAGGAAAAGCACCGGGGCCCATATCCTCACAGCTTCCAGAATTCTCCATGAACATCTGTAAAGACCCAATCTTCTCCTTCACACCATCTGGATGATTAAACCCTGCGTGCATACATCTGGCTAATAAAGTCGGTGGGACGCCGGAAAATCCTTTGTGTTCGCCGGAAAACGATCTCCGGCCGCTTTTTGGGTGGTCTAAAAGATAGGCGGCAACTTCACGTAATGCACCTTCACCAACTGTTGTCCCTTTTTTTAACCCTTCACCATTGACAGATAAAGGTAGTCCTCTAGGGTTATTTACAGCCATTGGCTCCTCATCAATCGGTTTGAATACAGATATGTACTTAGTCCCTGATCCATTCATCATGAAGTAAGCACCACCTGTACCTTCGCTTGACCTTTTTGGGTAATTCCCTTTTTCTAAACCTTGATAAGTAGAGTTGACTAAGTCAAAAACAACACAAGGGAGTTCAGCTTTTGGGTTAACGATCACTGGATCCAACCAAAACTCTCTATTCTCTCTAGGAACTATGTCAGCACCATTTTTATGTTGTATGTTAGAAGAATCAAACTTTCTTGAATCATTCACCTGTGGTGCATCGATGGCTAGCTCAAAATTCTTCTCTCTAGGTGTCACTCGAATCTTTGCAACCTTTTTTACAAACAGATGAATCACACCATCGTTGTTATGCTTGCTGATGTCATGTATAAGTCTCTCATCTTCAAGCTGTTCGCCTTCACACATGATGTCTTCTTCGTTGATATCGATTAATCCTTTCTTTTTCTTTGCGAGTTGTTTTTTCACAAAACCAACATTACGGTTTCTATCGACATGAAATGTGAACTCTTTACCTGAACAAGTTTTGACATTGATTGTTTGAAGATCTGAAAGCTTGACAACTAAATGGATCACGTTTCCATCTGAAACGCCATAGTCTTTGACTGAAGAATCGGGTCTTGCTAACTCTCTGCCACCACAAACTAGCTTCTGATTCTTTACAACGAAGCCTTTGTAGCTTTGAATTCGAAGCTTCACAGACTGGATTGAATCTGACCCCAAAACCCTAATTGGAACGACTGAACCAGACATAGCCAAATGAACAACGATGGGGTCTTCGCTACATAAAGGCCTCGGCGGGAGAATCAGTGTATCGGAAAGTGGGTTGATTGCTAAAACGCCGGATGACGACATTATGTGTCTAAATGAACTAACTTTTTACAAGCCCTAAAAATGTTTGAGAAACTCAAACCCTAGAAACAGAAAAAAGAACAAGACGTGAAAACTATAAAGGGATCATCCTGATTGCATCCATGATCGATTCAATTACGAATTACGATCGTCAAACCATACAAACCCTAGAAACGTAAACGCCCTCGAATCAAATTAAACCCAAGGAAATCGATTTTGGAAAATCGAAATCCAGGTTTTATTTAACCAACCGAGAATTGACAAATCGAAAACGAGAATTTACAGAAGTGGTAGAAATAATAACGAACAAGACAGGATGATTATTACCAACTGGATCAAACAGGAACCAAAATGAAAGCGCTACGTGGAGGAGACCATACAACCGATCGATTTTTGGGGGAATTGAGTTTTGACGGGTGATTTTTCGGGGGGGTTTAGGGTTCAAATTCAGCGAGGAGCGTTTATCGACCGAGGTTTGTGACGATGGCGAAGGGAATGGAAGGGAAGAGATTGTTGAAAGTTGAACGTAGACAAATCAGAAAAGTGTTATACGCGCTTTGAACGTTGAAATGAGTTACTGACTTTTTGAGCAAGACATAGATTAGACCGACAGCCATGATTATGAAGTTTTGAAATCTACCAATTATCATCCACGTACTTTCTTCTTCAGTAATTTCCGGTCCTCCACTTCATCTTATTCGCTAATTTGATTTTGGTCTACGTGTTTAATCGTATGCACTCAGTTACGTCGTGCGTTTTTTAGTGGTTTTAATACAACGGTTTTACTGATTTTAATCCTAATCATTCGTTTTACGTGCGGTTTTTAGTGATTGCTAGTGACAATCAATAGGAACCACTTGTAACATTTTTATTTTTAATTTTGCTAATCAACTATTAACATTTCTCACTATTTCTTAGTATGAGTATAGTCATTGTGTCGGATTATATATAGATCAAATAAATGAAGAAATATGTGGATTCGTTTAACAAACAAATCAAGTTTTAATGATCATATTGCCCTTGGTAACTTTTTCTACATATCAACCACGAAGATTTTAAAGTTTTGTTGAAGCATTTAAATTTGTGTACCTTTCTTCATAAAACCAAACTAATTAATCAAAAGTAGTGTTTGAGGTGAAAAAATTAGGTGTGTGAGGGTGAGCAACAGATATATGTAAAAGGAATGGTTGTTGGATATGGTTTTGTCCTTAAATCTCAAAGTTCGCCAACAAGTTTATTTAGAATACGACCAAACAAAACAATTATACCAGACTATTTACAAAATGTTTGGATAAAAAAAACGCATTTAATATGTAAATTTATGAATGTAGTACATATAAGTCTTTTTTTGTCTGGTATTAATTACTACAAATAAGCTCATCAGGATGCTTTAATCATTTGAAATTAAACAAAACAAAAATTGGTAGCATACAACCCATTCTTATTGTTAAGTGGAGTGGGTCCAAACTTTTAATCATACACAAACCATTGATAGTGGGTCCAAACTTTTGATATAACCGTTCCAGCTTAATTAAATATGAGTTTTACTACTTTTACAAGAGCCAGTTTGGAATCATACTTATAAAAGATCCAAGCGAACCTCCTTACCCATTTTTTTTCTCTTGTATATGAATCTTGCACGAATGTACATTTAACTTTTCCAGTAAGTATCGACTTCAGTGGTGTTTGTATAAAACTTATATGACAATTTATGGGTATGATTTGGTAGTGTATTTTTTGATAGCTTTTAATTTTTAGATTTGAAGAAAAAATTTGAATTAAAGAAAAAAGTTTTAATGTTCAAATTCAAAGCAAGCTTTTAAGAGTTTTTAACTTTTATGTTTTATATAATTTTACATATTTCAAAAGCTTATAGATATTTTTATAGAACACTTATACACAACTAAATGTTGCAACTTCCACTCATCATCCATTTCCTAGTGAGACATGAGATACAACTAGAGATGCACAAAGCTCTGATCCGATCCGGTTTGATCAGGTCCGGTCCTGATGAATTAAGTATCCCCAAAGGGTCAGGACAAACAAGAAAAAAAGAGTCATTGTCGCTATTATAAGTTGTTGCTTTTAAATAAAATATATAACAAAAAATATTGACCATGTGCGGCTGCCCACTTTGCCTCCCATCAACGCCCCCCATGAGTTTGATGACGTCAAACGGAAACCGGTTTCCTCTTAAATCCAATCCGGTTTCAAAGTTCTGACCGGTTTTCCCTTTCGCGAATCCGAATCGGTTTAATCATCCGGAATTTACAATATTTAAAAAAACTAATAATAACATTTTTAAGACCTCATATATAACACAAAATGCACCATAGGTTCATTAAAAAAAACTTAAAACATGCATCAAACATTGAAATGAAAAGAGTTTAGAAACTAGTTAACGAATAATAATAATAATAATGTGGCGTTATAACATTTTGTCAAATAGAAAGTTTTTGTGGTATTCCACTTCGTGTCGCATTCATTAAAATGTTTTTCAACCGCCACGCAAGTGGTAAGGGGTCGCATCAATACCATCTTCTTCGTCTTCGTCTATTTCCGGAGGTGTTGATAAGCCTTGTTCATATTCTTCTTCCATTATCTTCGGTTCAACATTTTGTGCTAGTGGACCTTCTAGTGATGCCAATTGTTATATAGGTTCCACGAATCCAAATAATCCTTTAAGCAAACACAAACATCTACCACAACCGGGGTAAGATTCGTCTTCAACTTTGATAAAACTCCACCATTAAAAGAAAAAGCGGATTCTGAAGCTACCGTGAAAGCTTGGACAGTTAGTAAATCGCGGGCCATGACGGAGAGAATAGGAAATTGTGCTTCATTTTCTCTCCACCAAGCCAAAAGATCCAAAATTTTAAATCGCGGTGCACTCATGAATTTTAAAAAGTTTGACCCTATACTTCCAAGTTCGCTACTAGGGGTTAATGTGCGTGCTTATTTTTTTCCTCCAAAAGGTAGTTATAGAAGTCGATATGAAAATCCGTTCGGCCCCCACTACTACCTGATGCACCACTAGAAGAGTCGGTTACACTTGCAAAAGTGTTTGACATATTGCTATATTTTGTAGCATAATTGTCAAACAAATTAGTAAAAATATTATTAAAATTTTTGATTTGGTTATGGATGTAGTTTGAGTCAGTTTTTTGCAAATTTAAAGAGATGAAAATTTTGGTAATCAAAATATCTACACCTGTAACATTTATACATGAGTTTAATGTCGCGACACAAGTAAAAAGTGGTGGCATATCTTTGAAATATTTGACTAATTTTTCTCTCATTAGTTTCGTAACCAAAATAAAAATTTCACTTCTTTGTTCAAAACGTTCCAATTGTGCGGACATCAACCATAACTCATTTAGTAACAAAGGACTTGTAGGATAACATACGTCCGATAAAAAAAAATGGTTGATTGTTTAAAAAATTTTAACATTTCTACAAACTCTTCCATCAAATCCCAATAAAAATCCGAAATTAGGTTTTTTATTTTTGAAATTGTGTCGTAAAATAATTGCAAAGAGATTCTTTGAAGTGTCAAACTTCCAAACATCATGCACGTCGAACTCCATCTAGTGTCAACATTCAAAAAACTCTAGTCATCACATTTTTGAATTTTTCAATCTTAGAATTTATCAATTTTAAACCATCTTGTACTGCTAGATTAATAATGTGACAAACACATCAAGTATGTGTAACGCTCTAAAAACTTCAACCATTTCAAACTTTTCAAAAACAACCCGGTTTCATAAAGTTATTACAAAAAGGTTTTCAATACAATTATTATCAGAGTCTTCCCAGAACCACGTCATAAAACATAATCATGAGGAGCGGTACGATCACGCCTTTGTCTTGCCACGGTCTCCTGAAGAACCTGAAAAACATTAAACCACAACTGTAAGCCCGAAAGCTTAGTGAGATACCCCTAAAATACCAACCACATATACTATACACGCACAACATGCCATATCATAACAGAACACAGAACAGCCATGCACTTCGGGTCTACTGTGTAACTGGTCCGCCACACCAGCCTTCAGTCCACCTGGTCCACCCTCCGAGTCTAATCATATACATCGGGTCTACAGTGTGATTGGTCCGCCCGCACCGGGCCTTCAATCCACCTGGTCCACTCTCTGAGTCTACAGTATGACTGGTTCACCCGCATTAGGCCTTCAGTCGGCCTGGTCCACTCTCCGAGCCTCGACACATCTGGTCTGCCCTCTTGGGGCCTACAGCCTATTCGGACCGCTCGTTGGGCCTTCGGGATAACCTGTCCGCCCTGGGTATGTTGGCCTACAGCACAAAGCAGGACCCGCCTCAACCCAACCCCGGTCCAACAACCATGTGCACATAAACATTCAATCATATAACAACTCACATCCAATCAAACCGATCTAGCAGATCACATAGCATAACATCATCCTAACCAGGATACCGACCTAACCGGTCACTAGCATTGCATCATCCTATATACCAGGATACCGACCTTAACCAGGTCTCTAACATATACCATCCTTACTACCAGGATGCAAACATAACAAAGCAATAACATAACAACGATACCCGGATTACAATCCGATAAAGGGTCGGCCTTGGTGTCGTAGACCCTATCGATATAGTGAGATTAACTCACCTGCAACTGCTGACTGAAAAGATAAGACCGATCTGCTCCAACCACTGACACGATCTCCACCACTAGCCAACACCAACACTGAACTCAAAACAAATGCCAATAATTACCAAAATGCCCCTGGAAATCAACTAGTCAACCCTTGGTCAAAGTCAACCTCCTGACTGACCCTACTCGCCGAGTCAACCCGATGACTCGTCGAGTCCCCATGCGCAGAACATCCCCAATCCGCGACTCAACTCGCCGAGACTCGCTGAGTCCCACAACTCTGAGTCCCCTCGCACTCAACTCACCGAGTCCTCCCTTAACTCACCGATTCACGGATTAACCAGAAAAAGGTTAGGACCTCACGACCAGACTTGCCGAGTCCAAGAACAGACTCGCCGAGTCCAAGGCTATCTTCAACCAACTCGCCGAGTTGTTCTTCCAACTCGTCGAGTTCCTGCCCACCTTCATGCAACTCGCCGAGTACACCCTTGTGACTCGCCGAGTACCCTAGATCTTAATCCATACAGAAGCTTTCCAGGCCATGCAGATGATCCAACCCATAGATCTACCCTTCTACAAGCCATCCATCATGTAAAGTGGCAAACTTTACGTGAATCCAAGGAGATCTAAGCATATAACACTCTAGGGTTAGGGTTTGGGACAAGATGGCTTCACCAATCACTCAAGAACAGGGACTTTAATGCACTCTAGACCTTCTCCATTCCAGATCTGAGGTAGCAACCTCAGATCTAACCTCCAAACTCAAAATATCACAAGCTATTCTTTCCAAATACTCCAAAATGATGAATCTAGATGAAATAACAGCCCAAGCAATGAAATAATACCTCAAAAGGAAGCTCCAACATAAGAGAAATCCGAATCCTTGCAAAGCCCCTTGCTCCAAGCCTCTTACTCTCCAAGATCTCTTCCAAAATCTCTTCTCCAAGGTTCAAAAGCCCTCAAATCACTCACAAACGCGCCTTAGGGTTTTCTGGACTTCAAGAGAGGGTAAAGAGGTTGGGGAGAGGGTATAATGTCCTTTATATAGGGCTCATCCTCCAAAATTAGGGTTTTCTTCACACAGCACCAACTCGCCGAGTTGGCAACTTAACACGCGACCAGAGTCGCGACCCTACTCGCCGAGCCCACCCATGGACTCGCCGAGTTTCCCTTTCACATTTTCACTTTGAACCCTGAACTTGCACTCCTGAACTCGGGATGTTACAGTATGAAACAACGAGTCATCCAAAATAGGTCTATATTTTGCAATTAATCTTTTTGCAGTGGCAGTATTGTTACTTGCATTGTCAAATGAAATAGATAAGATTTATCGTCTAAACTATAAGTCTCTATAACGCTTACTAAAATTGCAAATACCCGTGCCCCCATGTGAGGATGTGCAAAAAGTTCAAAAGCAATAACTCGTTTGTTCATTACCCAAGTAGAGGGGTCTATCCAATGTGTTGTGACGGCAAGATAGCTTTTGGAAACATTTCCAATGGAGGACCAAACATCACAAGTTGAAGAAACACCGGTTTTTAAATTTAAAAATCTCAATTGCATATCTTTTTTGGCTATACCCTAATACTTTATAGTATCACGTCTAAGAGTAGTGCGACTTACTTGTTGGTATTGAGGTTACATTTTTTCCTATAAAATATGTGTCAATCGTGGGTTGTCAAAGTGGTTGAAAGGCAATCCCTCTTGAATCAGGAGCTTGGAAAAGCTTTCAAGAACGTCTTTATTGTTGTAAATAATTATCGCCCCATCGAGAGTAATATTAGGTTGACTCGAATCGCCTTGACCTTTTACAACCGGACAAGGTTTAGTTGCATGAGTCCTCAATGTACTATTGCCATCTTTACCCATTAACAACCCCCACTCCTTGCATCGAGATGTTTGGTTCCCGTTCAACCATAGCACCATATCAAAATGTTCCCACACTTCTTTATTCCGACCGGTTGGTAAGATTTTCACCACCATTGTATCCGAGTCTTGAGCACCGATAGCGGTAGAATCTCTCGAGCTCCATTTTTTGAAGTGTTAACAAAACTAGAAGATGTGAAAAATATGTGTGTATAATAAAAAACTTGAAATCTAGCAAAATACATACTATTTATAAGTGTTAAGGGGGTAAAAAAAAAAAAAAAGAGTTATAGCCGTTCATACCCCTTTTTTAACGGCTAGAAAAAAAATGAAAAAAATCAATTTTTCCAAAAATTCCCGTTTTTTAACGGTAACATCGAAAATCCAGTTTCCAATCCGGTTCGGCGCAAAACAGATTCTAATCCGGAGGTCAATCTGATATCTAGTCCGAACTCAAATCTGGTTACCGAATTCAATCCGAACCGGTTCGGTTAAAACCGGTTTTGACCAAATTTGGTTTCCGGATAGGATCGGATCCAATGCCTCAAACCAGTTTTTTTGTGCATCTCTAGACACAACAACAACAAACCCCAACAATCTCATTAAAATGGTGTATGGGATGTAGATGTTGAAATTCATGTCTCCATCAGGATAAACACAATTGCATCATACAGATATGCAAAAATGAAAACATACAGATGCAACAAATAAGGAGAGACTAAGTAAAGGTATGCAGCAAGACATATTATAATAAAGCCTAGTAAAATTATATGAATTCAATATATATATATATATATATATATATATATATATATATATATATATATATATAGGTTTAGGTTCTGTGGAAAACAAAAAACTCTAAAAATAAAAAAAAAATGCATTAAAAAAATACTTAGAGATCACAAACATTTTTTTTATAATTTTTTTATGAAAAAATCGCAACTTTTAGTATAAAATCGTTGAAAATTAAAAAAAAAAAACAATTTAAAAAAATTGATTTTTTTTCAGCAATTTTTCTATAAAAAAAAATTTAAAAGTTTTGTGATCTCTAAGTATTTTTTTATGTATTTTTAGGGTTTTAGGGTTTTTTTGTTTTCCGAATAACCCTTCCATATATATATATATATATATATATATATATATATATATATATATATATATATATATATATATATATATATATATATATATATATGAGAGCAGGTATTAGTGTTATACACTTTGTATTGTATTTAAGTCATTAGTTTAGCCCAAGTTGTATTATACTAACAACCAATATTGTGAAACTCATTATTCGGTACTCGTTTCATTGACTGGGGAGTAGCGAGTACTCAGCCTAGACGGGGAGTATTTGGATATTGTATTTAATAAAGAAATTAATTTTGGGAAAATTAAATATATGAAAAATCAAAAGTTTATTAAAATCCATAACAAAGTATGTAAGATGTCAATAAAATGATACATGTTTGAATGTTAAACTAGTTTAAAAAAGAAAAGAGTTTAATCATGAAAATCTTGAATATGAAAAAGAGAGAGATGCAAACATATACAATTCTTGATTTTTTTTCCCTTTTGTAGTAAATTTTGATCATTTGATCGAGTTTGACTGAGTTGGTCCGAATTTGACCAAGGTTGACCAAATTTCGAGTTATTTGGGCGAGTTGGATTAACTTGCCTCAGTAAGAGGCCGAGTTGGAGTACTCTGTCGAGTTTTACAACAATGCTAATAGTCGGGCTCATGTAATCTTTTGTGTGTATTTATCGTCGAGTAATGAAGATCAAGATTATGGGAAAATCTCGAGTGTAATATGGTATCAAAGATCTAACCATCCTACTCCTTCTCAGTCTCACACGCTACTGCCACCACCGAATTCAACTTCATCACTTAAGATAGTCATGGAACTTGATACTAAGATACTCACCACTCTATCAGATCTGAGCATCTTGATCTTCCTGCCCAATTGATTCTCGACTTCATGTTTGAACTCTTTGAATTTTTCAAATGTTTCTGACTTATGTTTGATTAAGTAGATATATCCATATCTGTTATAATCATCAGTAAAAGTCACATAGAATCGATTTGCATCGCTTGTGGTGGATCTGAAGGGCTCATACACATTCGTGTGTATGAGATCCAACAATCCTTCATCTCTTTCACAAAAACCAGTGAAAGGTGATTTAGTCATCTTTCCAAGCAAACAAGATTCGCATGTATCATCTGACCTTAAGTCAAATGATTTCAACACTCCATCCTTTTGGAGTTGGGCAATGTGTTTCTTGTTGACATGTCCAAGACGACAATGCCACAAACATGTCTTGTCTAAACCATTAGACGAATCAATTTGCAACAGACTATTACCTAAATTGTCTACAACCATCACAGTTTCATACACATCATCACAAGGTAATTTTTCAAAATAAAATACACCATTATAATAAGCATAAATAGAACCCTTCTCATTACTATAAAAATATCTAAAACCTTGTATATATAAACCATGAAAAGAAATAATATTCATCATCATTTCTGACAAATAGCAACAATTGTTCAAATCTAAAACCAACACACTACTAAGCACTAAAAAATAAACACCAATCTTGGTAAAAGGCGACGATCTCCTATTACCCATAATCAGGTTCATCTTCTCATGCTCCACATCCTCAAGAATACGGATACTAATAAGTCTTGGGCCTTTTTTAATAGGTAAAAATAGGCTTTATGCCCCTAAACTACCAAAAAAAGTCACGATGAACCATTTAAATCAATATACTAAAGTTTGTTGGGCTACAGTCAGTGGCGAGTCTAGAACGTAAAACCACATGGTTCACTATTTAAGTGTAGCCGATAAAAAATGAAAAAAAATACTAGTTGCGGGTTTGGGTTGGTGGTGGCGGAGGTCGGCGCTGCCATCGACGATGGAAGAGGGTTGGCGCCCGATATACGACATTGGGTGATTACTTTGTGTTGATCGACGATTTCCGATTTGTATAATTATGTATCACGGTATTAGTGTATGCAGTAAAGTGGAAGAAAAACGACGTGTGGAGAATGTATTTTTTATTGTTTATTTTTTTTCATTTATTTATCTAATTATCTTTAATTTATATTGGACTATTTTTTATTGGATTATATCTTAAATGATTTTGGTATTTTGCCTTATAAAATGTGGGCTTTTGCAATCTTGATTTATACATATTTTTTGTTGCCAAAAATATTATGCAGTTCACTCTAAATTTTAAGATAGGTCACCATTTATGTCTATGTATTATCTCTTATAAAAATAAAATAAAAAGGTAGGTCAAGTGACCTACCTTCATTATGAATAGACTCGCCCCTGGCTACAGTGACAATAAGCCTTTTAGATATACTATGGTTGAACTTTGAAAATAGATTGAGGGGGCAGAGCATCCGGCAACCCCCCACTGGCTCCGTGTGGATATGGTTTTGTCCTTACATATTAAGTTCTCCAACAAGTTTATTTAGAATCCGACCAAATAGAACAATTATACTGACTATTTACCAAAATTTGGTTAAAAAAAGTATTTGATGTATAAAAACTTTTGGAAAATTAATTTAAAACTGATGCAGTAATTATAAGTTTTACTACATAAGCACCTATTTTCTTTTGTATATGAATCTTGCACGAATTTAGATAAACTTATATTATACAGCAAGTATTGACTATAGCTGTGTTTACAATTTTACATCAAATTCATATGACGATTTATGTCCATGAAACCCGTATTCAAATGTTATGGTTTAAAAGGGCACAAAGTTCTGGAATAAAGTTCAGTTATTTATGCTTGATCAATAAAAATCTATATAGAGTTAACATACAAGTGATTAATTCAAAGTTCTATCCCCAAAAAAAAAAATGAATTATTGCATAATTTAAAATCGAGAATTCGATCTTAAGACGATGAGGTATCGTAAAGAGCATGCCATGTAGAAATCACAAAGCAAAACATACAAGAAAAAACGATCAATTCAACAAGCAACTTGGTTAGAACGTTTTTATTATATGTTTATAAATATAATGACTTGGTAAGTCTAAAAAAACACTTTATAATTACGATGACTTGGTGCATTGTCAATCTAGACGTGACAAATATAAAGTAAATTATTATTATTATTATTAACCTTTAATTATGCGGAAAATAACACCAATTACACATCATGTAGACATTGTGAGCAAAATTTACATGTCAAACCTGCCAACAAATTGATAAATGACTAAAGCGAAACATAATTTATAAGTACAAAGACTTGGTACATACAAAAATAATTTTGATAACTTATGTGAAGCAAATGAAAACGTACATTATTACTCTATATGACCTTAACCCTTTAATGTGCCAAATACATGTTATTTAGACTTCATGCCAACAAACTTAGTTTAACTTTTTAAAGTTCAATGACTTAATTTGTAAAGGAAAAAATTGATTGACTTAAGAACATCTCCAGTTAGATCTTTTTTACGACTTGTTACTATTCATCAACCATTTAATATTCTTTAACCACTTAATCTTCTATTGTTGTATTACATTTATCCTCTTAGCTTAATACCATTTTTATTACAACCCCCTTAAGCATATTTTATATTTAACTTTTTGCTACTAATAATCAATGTGCTTAAAACCAACAAATTAGCCCATTTGATTATTGAAAAGGAGCTTTAAAAAAATGTTTATGCATTGGAGAGGATTTATAAAGATAGTGTTTTTTTAGTGACAATATAAATAAGCTCTTCTACAATATAGTTAACCATTGTGGATGCTCTAAGTGTGACAAATGAAAAAAGTAGTTTGCTATTCTATGACCTTAACACCCAAGATTCCAACAACAACAAATTTCTGCTTTGCAACTATTTTTTTGGGATTATAATGAAACAACTTATCTATTATTTTATACACAATTCATGAATACACCAAAAATAAGACATAGAATTGAGATCAGATCACATGGAAGCAACCTTGACAACAAATAGAAGCCACCAGAATCCCAAGCACAGCCCCAGCAACCACCTGTGACGGGGTGTGGCCAAGCAATTCCTTCAGCTTTCTTTTACTCACGGGATGCCCTTGAAACAAGTCCTCAACGATAAGATTAAGAACCTTCAAAAAAAACATTTCCAATCAATTATAAATAAATGAGAAAAACAATAGACATTCAGAAAAAAAAAACCTTAAGAAAATAATCATTTCGACTTAATTCATTCTCTTTTAAAACAATACTTGTTGCATCGATAGTCTCGTAAGTAAGACTTTCAAAAACTTTGTACATGTTGATGATTTCTCTAAACCCAACTCCTTTATGCATGTTAATGGATTAAGATTTTGACAATTACCATGAAAAAAAAATTGTGTTCTATTAACAAGTATGATGGAAGTTTTGCAACAGAAGTAGATGCACAAGTCACAACCAAGCTTTTGGCACATTGCCAGATTTGGTTTCAAAAGTCAAACTTTTGTGTAATATCTTATCCCAGCAAACTTTGATGTCTTTATTTAACAGGTTCTATGATAACAAAACTCGTCTTACTAAAATGGTAAAACAAAGAGATAAGAAAAAAAAAAACAAATACAACTCCTAGAAATGGTGTTCCCTATTTAAAGAATAGGGAGAATTTCATTTAATCAAGTGAAAAAGGTCACCATGATAACCAACTATCATCTGTTATATATAATTTTTGAAGGACCTAATCTATGTGATCTAATTTTATTTGAGTAAATGAAAATAACTAAGAACAAACCATGTAAAATAATGATGTCAGAACAAATAAGGACAACAAAAAAGGATGATGAAATGAGAAATAGTTGATACAAAGATAGATGTTTCTTGACTTTTAAGGTCAAACAGAGAATCATTTAAACCCAAAATTGACATCAATCCACCAAAATTTAATGCAGAGTATTCATGCATGCATTAAACAGTATAATGAGTAGCTAAAAGAGAACTGTTTGCAAAACTTTTTGAAAAAAAATCATTTTATTTCGAAGTTGAGAGTTCATAGTTTTGACCTAAACAAAGTCAGAAGACTACCTACAAATTATCTCAAAAAATGAAACAAAATGCATTTGTAATTACTTCAATAAGCAACTGATTATTCTTACCTCTGCTTGCATCCCTGCATGACGACGAACACCAATAGCATCGTACATCACAATCAAACTAAACCCCAAACACACAGGAAATAACGAATCTGCCACTCCATGACATATCGCCACTGAAGTAGTCAAAGCTGTGCATAAAGCTGAATGCGAAGAAGGCATTCCCCCTGAAGAACACATTATTCGCAAATCCAATTTCTTCTCAAAGCAAAAATGTAATAGAACTTTCAAAGACTGTGCTATTAGCCACGCAAAAAAAGCAGAAACAAAAGTCGGGTTTGCAGCTAGTGTTGCAACAAATGGGCTAATTCGAACCTTCAAAATCAAAGATTAACAAACAGACCCAATAAACCAATATATCAATTTGCATACTAAACTGAAATCGAATTAGACTTCATGAGGAAAACAAGAAACAAAAATCGAACCTTTGCGGTTGATGTTACACTCAATAGAGCCATACCAAGCCCTCCATTCTGCAAGTAATTGCAACCGAGTCTATCTGATATTGGCTCTCGATTAGAACACCATTGGTTCATTGAAGTTTTATCAAATGTTCTCAACCCATGTAAGATTGATCTCAAAGTCGGCAACTTTTTAATGGATGAAGAGTATTTTTGCCATACAGATGTAGGGTTTTCAGAGTTAGAGGAAAGAGAGATGTACGAAGCATTTCTTCTCGGTTTCTTGAAAGTTGTATTAGATTTGATTGAAGTAAAGGGATAACAAAAACTTGATAGGGGTATTTTGAAGCTGGAAGAGGAGTATGTTATGATAGGGTCCATGAAATTAGGACTCTGTTCTGCATCGAAACAGAGGACTGTGTTTTCGTCTGTTTACTGAGAGAGACGAGAAAGAAAATAAAAAAGGAAAGTGGCGTAGAATATCCTGGAATGGTTCTGTGTTTATACTTTGAGTGATTGAATGGGCTTTTATTTTTGGAACTTCACTCCTCATGGATTTTGTCTCATTTCACCAAACTAAAATATTCATGGTCATGTTAGTAATAATAATTTGATTTTGTTGTATTTAAGTTCTATCATATGAATACATAAAAAAATACTTAAAATCACAAAACATCTTTTTACTTTATAAATGAAAAAATTGCAGCTTTTTCTTCAAATTCGCTGGAAAAAAAATATTGAAAAAAAAAAGACCAAAAAAAAATAATTGATTTTTATTTTTTTCAGCGAATTTCTAAAAATACCTGCGATTTTTTGATAAAAAAGTCAGAAAAAAAGTTGTGATCTCTAAGTATTTTTTTATGCCTTTTTATAAATTTTAGGGTTTTTTTATTTTCCAAATAACTATTCCCTATATATATATATATATATATATATATATATATATATATATATATATATATATATATATATATCCGGTAAGAAATTTTTTTTGATAAGAAGGTAATAAATTTTTTTTCGACTTTTTTTTTGGCGAAAAAAACAAATGAATCACCAAATGAATCAATAATAACATGATTCACCAAAAAAATCCCGAAAAAACATTTCGATGATTCATTTTTATGAAGATTTTGATGGTATTTATTAAAATTGTCATAAAAGTGAATTTTTTTCTTGATTTACCTAAAAATGAATCATGAAAGTGTTTTTTTCGGAATTTTTTCTTGTGAATCATCTTACTTTTGAATCATCTAATGATTCATTTCAATTTTTTTGCTAAGTAAATATGCATATAAAAAAATTTCTTACCTTCCTACCAAAGTTGACTTTGACAAGGGTTTTGACCTTGACTTGAGTGACCCTTGTAAGGGTTATGAGTATGAAATAGTAATGTAGAGAGAATGTTGTGTCGGTTCAATCCGGTTCAAAAATCAATGTAAAACCGGTGATAGTTGAACCGTTCCCTCTCTCGGTTCCCGATTCAACCGACCGGTTCAAACCGGTTTTTAAAACATTGACTTTGAGTGATTAAATGGGCTTTTATTTTTGGAACTTCACTCCACATGGATTTTGTCTCATAGCTTATTAGGCATTCACCAAACTAAAATATTCATGGTCATGTTAATAATAATAATTTGATTTTGTTGTATTTAGGTTCTATAAAAATAAAAAACCTTAAAAATCATACAAATACATAAAAAAAAACTTAGAGATCACAAAACATTTTTTTGACTTTATAAATGAAAAAATTGCAGCTTTTTCTTCAAATTCGTTGAAAAAAATTTTGAAAAGAAAAAACCCCAAAAAAATAATCGATTTTTATTTTTTTTCAGTGAATTTGTAAAAATATCTGCGATTTTTTGATAAAAAAGTCAAAAAAAAATTGTGATCTCTAAATATTTTTTTTATGCCTTTTTATGATTTTTAGGGTTTTTTTATTTTCCAAATAACTACTCCATATATATATATATATATATAGGAATGAGTTCTATGGAAAACAAATAACTATGGCAACATCTACCGGAACCAATAATCAAATGACACGTGTCCATTTATTTCTTCACAAGTAATGTATTGTGGAAGTTATTGTGGAAGTGACGTGTTGTCATGTTTTCATTGGTTCAAATATGTGTTGCCCTAATCATTCATTTTCCATATAACTCTTCCCTATATATATATATATATATATATATATATATATATATATATATATATATATATATATATATATATATATATATATATATATATATATATATTCGGTAAGAAATTGTTTTTGATAGGAAGGTAAGAAAATTTTTTTCGACTTTTCTTTTTGGCGAAAAAAACAAATGAATCAATAATAATATGATTCACAAAAAAAAATCCCGAAAAAACATTTCGATGATTCATTTTTATGATGATTTTGATGGTATTCACCAAAATTGTCATAAAAGTGAATTTTTTTCTTGATTTACCTAAAAATAAATCATGAAAGTGTTTTTTTCAGAATTTTTTCTTGTGAATCATCTTACTTTTGAATCATCTAATGATTCATTTCAATTTTTGCTAAGAAAATATGCATATAAAAAAATTTCTTACCTTCCTACCAAAAATTTCCTTCTTATTTGATCTTGACTCTCTCTCTCTCTTTCTCTCTCTCTCTCTCTATATATATATATATATATATATATATATATATATATATATATATATATATATATATATATATATATATATATATATAGAAAACTAGATGAGGAGCCCCGCTTTGCGGGGTATGGATTTGGACAGATCCGATCATTTTGTCCACCTTGTGCTTGTTATCAATAGAAAAGATTACATAGTAATTTGGAGTGAATTATATAGAGACTTTACATGTAACACTCGGTTCCTAATACGTATTTTAATTAAAATAAACTAATGCTTTGCTCTGGGACTCGGCGAGTTGGAGGCCCAACTCGTCGAGTAGACTCGACTTTGGATCGGTGGGATAAGTGACATACTCGACGAGTAGGACTGTCTGGATGAAACCCTAATATTTGGGGTTTGCACCATATTTAAACAACTTATAACGCCCCAACCCAGCTTCCATTGTTCCTCCCAACCTAGAGAAAGCCCTAACTCGAACCCTAAGCCTCTTTTGAGTGTTCTTGAGCTTTTTTGTGACTTTTGTGTGCATTTAAAGTTGGAAGAGAAGAAGGAAGCTTGGGAGTTCAAGTGGAAGCTAGTAGATCCAGAGGTTTTGCTTCATTCTCAGTTCATTCAAGGTAAAAAGCTTGAACCTTGACCATCTATCGCTTAGATCTTGTTTCGGGGTTACTTTTTACCCTTTTCATGAGTTGGTGAAGTGATAATCAGATTTTATGAGTGTGTTTGGAGCTATACTTCAGATATGGAACCATTGAGGGCTGCTATGGCATAGAGGCGCCAACTTTATGGCCATGGGTGACCCATACTTCTTATATACCTTTTTTTTATGGCTTTTTAGCCAAAAACTCCATGCATGTACATCAAGATTGGAATTTTACGTATAAAATGGACCTTAGGAGTTCAGATATATGGTTTTGATGCATTAAGACCCATTATAATCGTAGTTTGGGACAAAGTGGGACTCGGCGAGTCGGGACGTATTTTCCATCAAATCCTTCTGTTAATGGACCAGATGGTATGAATGAAGGCCCCCCAGTTGTTTAGGATCATTTGGGGCCTGGAAATCATAGAACTCGGCGAGTGTATGAGCTAACTCGGCGAGTTCAAGGCAATGTCCCAACCTCATGAAAACGGACTCGACAAGTTCAGGGGGGAACTCGGCGAGTCATAGACTGAACCCATCCATGCTGACGAAGATGAACTCGACGAGTTCAAGGATGAACTCGGTGAGTCGATTGAATAATGTTCGATGTGTTATTGAAGGTGAACTCGTCGAGCTCTTGCTAGGCTCGACGAGTAGAGACAGGGTTGTAGCTTTTGTGGACATGGGGACTCGGCGAGTTGGCGAACCAACTCGACGAGTCGAGTCAACAAAATGTTGACTTTGACCAGGGTTTTGACCTTGACTTTGACTTGGACTTGAGTGACCCTTGTAAGAGTTATGAGTATGAAATAGTAATGTAGAGAGAATGTTGTGTAGTGTCACACCCTCGAACCGGGCGACGGAAACGTCCGAGGGCTCGTGTGACTATCAATTGAATTATCATCATAATGAATATACATGAATCATAGCACGATCATTGCCAAACATTACATATTACAACCAACATTGTTCACATAAAGTACATTGTTTAATATTAGATATTCAAAACATAAATTGTACGAGAGTTGTCATTTCTCAAAATATTTGGCTCGGAAAATAAGTTGTAGAGAGAGAGTGTAGAGAGAGAGTGAAAAGGATGGAAATGAAGTCCACTCCCTCTTATATAGGGGCTTGAGTTGAGGCTCAGTGAAAATCTACCCGATACTGCCGTTAAACGGGGCTTTCGATCGCACCCGATTTAGTGGTCGTATTTTGACTTGGTTGAAACTAAAATTTTTCAAAGGGAAAATTATGGTGTTTCTAATTTGTTTCAACCCCTACCAAGTCATTATAAAAGTCTCAAATAAATTAACCAGTCCAAAAGTTAACGGACAGTTAAATAAAACGGGGCTTATTAACGGAAAGGGGTTAAAAATGACGGAATAAATTTCGGGTTGTCACATTGACTCACATTGACGTTTAGGATTTGGTCAGTTGCGAACTTTGGAGACCATGGAGCGGTAAAATGGTCTTTTCACCCTATTTGAGATTTAGTGGAGTAGTTAGCCTAATATGTCGGAGTGGTTATATCAAGGTACTTATTAGAGATGATTATATTATATAGGCGGAGTCTAGACTGTTCGTGGGGTACTAGATCTACTTGCTTACTTACGAGGTGAGTCTTCTCACTATACTTACCTGAGTGGTAATACTATATGACTGGAGGGTCTTATCTGAGTTATTGACCGGAGGGTCTTATGTGTTTATTCTGAGTTATGTGGTATTATGCATTTTGTCTTTGTGATTTATGCTATATATTATCATGTGCCTTACTTAGTTAGGACTAGAGGGTCCAAACCGACTTGTGAGACCGGAGGGTCTTCATTGAGACACATGATTGGAGGGTCCATACCGAGCTTTAGCCATGAGAGACTTATTATCTGTGTATATGGTATTTTGGGGAACTCACTAAGCTTCGGGCTTACGGTGTTTTGTGTCACACCCCAAAACCGGAACGGAAGAAACGTTCGGGGGCGGAGGATGTCATGTACAGTTTCATAACAATGCACAATAGTAAAGCAAGCAACAACATCATCCATTGCATTAATAATATAGTTAATACAAGTGCGTTCTGTGTATAGTTGTAAGACACCAAAAATATGTAATCAAAATAAAGATGAGTCTTGAATACGCTTCGTCTTCTCAAAACCTGGTCATCTGTACCTGTCTACTGTCGACCTGAGAATACAAGTTATTTTGAAAGAGTAGATTAGTATTTAAGCTGGTCAGTTCATAAGTACTTAGTGTCAAATGTTTGCATTAGTTTCTTGAAAATGTTTGCAAAGTTCTGTAAAAATGTTTGTAGTAGTTTGAATCCTTTCCAGAAAATCCTATATTTTCTACTTTAAATGAAATGTAGTCTACTCTCCAAGACCGACCTGTTTGTGTACTTTGTTTCTATTAAAAATGATGTAAAGTGTATGTTTGTAATTAAAATAGTATAAAATATGTGTTTTCCATATTAGTAACTATCTTTACTAGAAAATAGTTTGTTTATCTCACGCGATAAATTCATTGAATGAGTGTGATGGAAAATGAAGACTTATAGCAGTACTGATAATTTATACTGCTTATGCTTTAACTACCTTTAACACTGAAATGGTTATTTAAGGTAAAATGTGATGAAGTTATAACCATGCTTGATTGACTGGTATGAAACACGACGATCAAAAGACGTCGAAATGGTATGTCATTTGTCACCGGTAGACCTGCAGGTCCCACTATAGCTAGTAGCAAGGTGTAGGATAGTCAATCCCGTATAGATCTATACACAAACTCACGCTCTCCCTCCAGGAGTCTCTGGTTACAAAATGAAGAGAATTGTTATCGAGATTATGAAAGCAATTATGGTTTGAGTGATTGAAAAGTAAGAACACGAAGAGTAAATATTAATCAGATCTTATATTGATAAAGACTGATTACAAGTATAAGCAGAAAGGATATTTGAGTTCCCCAAAAGTTATCCTCTACTTCTATCCTCAGACCCTATTTATAGGGAACCTGAGTGTACAAAAAATATACTAAGTCTAAACAATACGCTTGGCATAAAACTGACTTAGTAAAATAACTAAAAATGCGAAACTAAACAAACACACAATTCGACTTTTACAATTTAACCTCTACAATCTCCCCCTTTGTAAACAGTTGAAGCTATTCAGACCATAAGCTTTTGAACAGCTGAGTGAATTGTCTTTCGCACTTCTCCATACCAGGAAATGACCTTCTTGAGCTCCTTCTTGTCTCCTTCATTATTCTTCTTGCAGTTGTTCATACGAACAATAAAGTGCGTATATTGCAAAGAAGTATATCATTCAACCTATGAGACCTTAAACAAAAATTTCTTGGGCTTTCCCTTCGTATCTCTTCCTGAAAACACCATGC